>NC_143400.1:59825010-60446843 GCF_052110815.1 Crocodylus siamensis | reverse complement strand
CTATATAAATTACAACTGAGAATGCAGAGCAGAAGTGAGAGTGAGAAAGCAGCTTTCACCAGGCATAAGGAGGCTGCAATCTGATGGCTTTCTAGGGGCAACCGCAGTATAAATATAGGAGTTAGCAGTAGAAACTTAGGTAAGAAATAGGGATGCTGGACACGTAGCTTGTCTGGACCTAAGTGCAAAATTTAAATGACTAAATTATAATATCAGTGCCTTTTGCATGAGAATGTAAACTCATGACTGAGACCACCTGAAACATAGCAATACAGTTAATCCCATCTCTGGCTTTGGTATCAAGTTTTCCCCCTTCCCCAACTAGTCTAAACTGATTATGAATAAGCTTCCCTTTCAAAGTAATTTCCTCTCTCTTGTTATCACATTTCTTGCCAATCTAAGTGTCTGTGTCAGTTGGATAAATATTTTGGGATCTGCCCTGTTATAACAATGACCTCTACAGTATGTTACAATTCAGTCTAAAGTACTCAATCCAAGTGATCAAGCCCTACTGCAGTTAATTAAGTGGTATACATCCAGTTCAAGGTGTTGGGCTCCAGCAATCAAGCCATACTATAATTAAGCAAATGATAAACCACCAGAGCAATCAAGGGTTTTTGTGCATGTCAGTCTCACCCACAGCAACCAGAGATAGATCCAAAAGTGTAACGTTTAGAACACAACTGTCAGCTTTACAGCTCCACCCTATCAGTTTTATCTGGACCCGGATCTCCAACCCATCCAGAAAATACGCTTTGAAGAAGCAGTATAAAGCAAGACAGAATTGCCAGCAAGGTGTATGCAGTCCAGGGAGGACCAAGAAGCCATCCTGCCACCCAGCCAACAAGTGAAGGATCCACGCTTTGAGGACTGTACAAGAACTGCTTCCTGCCTGCGTCGGGTAAAGATCTCTTTGGAGCTAAACAATACTAGGACTAATAGCTCACTTTATATTAGGGAAAAGTCTTTTTTCTGTTATTAAGTTTTGTAGCTTGTTAGTAGTTATTAAAACTAGCCTTCCTGCTATTTATCAATGGAGTGTTGTGTCAATTCATAGAGCACTGGGTTAAAAATTCAGTTTCGGAAGACAGATGAGAGAAGGACAGACTACAAGAGTGAGCTGCTATGGAAGCAGAAAAACCACTACAATCAGCTTTTTGTTTTTCAGAACATGGAGCTGAGTCCATTGTTGGTGTAACTCAGTAAAGTCTTTGAACTGAAACCAGAACTGAATTTAACCCACTTGGAAGTGATTCTAATTCAACATGGATTTTAGATGGGAAATGGGCCTGAAACTATTTGCTGTAGAGATTCTGAACTGCTGATCAATATTAATGCTAAATAAATGTCTCACTTTAATGGGGTCAGCAGCATATTGAAGAACATTCATATGTAATGTTATTGATCAGCAACCCAGATGTCCCACAGGGAACTCTAGACAGACAGGAGCAAGATGTGATTGTGACCTGTGTAGGCCGCTCTAAACCAGGAATCATTCCAGTGATATTTCTGCCTGTCCATATTGCTACTTTCTTGCAACTCTGTTGTTTCTGACTTGATTGTCTGGTGGTTGAGGGGTTGGTAAGCAAGGTGGCCTAACCCTGACCTTCTTTGATTGAGACTGGTAGAAATGTGAAAGTGAATTGAATTAAAGCTGTAATCTGACTGACTGAAGTGTGATGCAAGGACCCATTCCTTATTTCGCAGCACATGCACATGTGATGTGAGGACCATAGTAATGCTTTGTATCATGTATTCCCCTATGCAGTGTTAACAATACAGAAGTAGGATTGTGGCCCAGTGGCTTCTGAGACAGAAGCTTGTGTTGACTTAATCCTGTTCCAAGTAATTCAATGTCCACATTGCAGATGTCAACCTTGTTAGCATTCCTTGCAAAGAGTCCTGGGATTGAATGGGTGTGGGGAATGAAATGACCTCTGACCTCTATGGGTCATCCCTTTAAAATGGGTTTAAGAGACTTTAGAAGTTTAGCAGTCAGTGCAAGGGATGGGGAGACAAAAAGAAGGTTCCAGTCTATAGAGCTGTCAATCTGGCACTTTTCATGAGCACTAAATTCTTACACACTAAAATGTTTCAGGATAAATGTGTCAGATTTAAGTTTCCCCAGATGAAACTGAGGGGCGGGGGGGAACCAACCTGATATGATGGACAGATTCACTACACAACCAAAGACAGATTCAGTGTAAGCTCTGAGAGAAACTTGTAAGCTCTGACAGCACTGTACTACTTTCTGCTGAATTGCATTAATATGCATCCTTTTCCATGCACTCTGCCTATTGAGCAAATCGCCCATTGACCTTTCCAATATGCTCTCTAGTTTTGATGTCTTTTGTAATTTCTATCTGTGTAGAGCCATCCTTGCCAAGCCTCACTGGAACAAACTCAAAAGATTGCTTTAAACGATGCCTAAATAATTAATTGGGCAGCCTAACTGAATACAAAAATGCTGCAGTGTCTCTATTTAGGAGATAATGCTAAAACTCTGTAGCCCAAAGAAAAAGGTTATTTTCTTGGTCAGTTGAGTCAGATAGTATCAGTAATTGGAGGGGAAGAAGGGATAGGCCATATTTAAAATGAGAAAGGCCAGGCCTGAGAGAAGAGCAGGCTGGAAGTAAGAGCTCAGAATAGAAGATGAGCTCTCTGTGGAGTCATCTTAGCACAAGTTGCAGACACTATTGCTGAGGCTTTCATTACTTTAGCCCCTGGCTACAATAACAGCACCTTTTGTCTAGCCTAAAAGTAGCAGAATAGTATTTTATGCAGCTCGGGGGATGTGTTGCCAGGGAGAGCAGGCAGTGTTCTTTAGCATCTCAGATACAGAGTGAAAAAAGAGCATTGGGCTCCATGCCCAGCCTGTGCTGGCCTCAGGCCAGGAATAGGGCAGATACCTTGGGCTAAGTCCCTGGTGTAACTCAGCCGAAATTGTTGCAGCATAAATTTGGCCTCCTATTTTGAAGAATATTGGAATGGAGCCAAGGCAATGGACAGGGGTCTTTGGTGAAATAAATGCAGAATGCAATTTTCTAGTAAGTTCTGGGGCATTCGTCTAAACATTTGGGGCCAAAATCTCCTCTCATTTATCTCTTTAAGTCAGAAGGAAGTCCAACAGCTTCAGCAGTCTCTTCAGCTCTATGGTAAAATAGGTGACATTGGGATTTGCCTCCTTGTCTCTTAACATAGGTGGGACAGATTTCATCGGTAATAATGCACTTCCCTTCCTTCCCTTGTGCAGATACCCAGAAGGGTTGGGGCTTGGTCAGCACTGTGTGTTGTATGACGTATGCAGTGCATGGGGAAAACAGATGAGACGATTCACAGAAAGATGGGAAAAACCTGTCACTGTAGCTGAATCAAACAAGGAGTGCTTGGCAGCTCTGTTCTGCAGTCCCACTGCAGGTTTTCATCACAGTGTTGTTCAATAAGCTGGCTTTTGCCATGAAACTGGTGTTGGCATTTCAGTATGTGTTGTGTTTGTGCACAGTACAGTTATTTAGGAGATGTATTTTGCAATGTCAAAGTCACATACATGCACTAAACTGCTAATGAAGAGTGCAAACAGGAAGACTTGAATGACAGTATCCTCAATGTACAGTCAGGGGCAGAACCAGAGCAGGGTGCAGTGGCACAGTTACCCTTTTGGATTGGAGCGCACCACAGGAACACAGGGATTTTTAAAGTTTTACTCTTCAGTTAACTATTAATATACAGTAGTACCACGTGAGTGCACAAAGTACTATTTGATAGATTGACTTTGGCTAATGATGACAAATCCTGGATTTGAACATGTATCTATATGAAACTGAATTAACAGACTGGGGAGTAGGCATTGGAACTTGAACATTGCATGGAAGAGGTGAGTTTTTAGAAGCATCTTGAAAGACAGAGTTCGGAAGAGTTTTCATGAATAAATGCTAAATTCTGCTGCAAAATGTTAAGTTAAGCAAAATGCACATTGAACACTGAAACCTGGCCAAAATCTGGAATTTCTGTAGGGGACAAAGCCCAAGTGCAATTAGCATCAACAAAGTTATATCCATGAGGGCCAAACTAGAAAGGTCACAAGAGAAGGTTTTGTAATGTGAAGGCAATGGGATGAGATAGTGGTAGAAATGCAAGAAGCACAAGCAGAATTGTGAAATGCTTTGGATAAGAGGAGAACCTGGAATTCGGTGCAGAATAAGGAATGAAGAAGGTTCTATCCTTCTTCCTTCCAAATCCACAAGCCTTGCATGTGATATTTTGTAGCTGTGAAGTGATGAGCCTATATGCATCACAGGCTAGCTGGTGCGAGGAGGAAGGGTGAGGAGAATGTGTGAAGGAAAGAAAACTTGTGTGGAGGAAAGAAAAACAGTCCAGTCCAGTATGGGTGCAGGCATACAGCACAGCTACGATGGAGTAATTTACCACCGTTTTATTCCTATGGTAAACGTATTCCAAAGCAAAGAGCAGCCATTTGACTAGCTCTTTTAAGATAGATTCCTCAGGTGCTATTGCAGAGCTTGGCTACTAGATGGCAGTGGCTCCTCTTTTCATTGAGAAGAAAAGAAGTTAGTAGATTATTTTACAAAGAATAACAATAAGCTGAATTTGAGTGATTCACTACATAGCAGAGTTGTGTTATACATTTGCTCCATTTTTACTACATAATAGTCAGTTTACTATACGGTAACTGTCACGTGCCCGTGTTCTATTATTATTTAATTATTTCTATACTACAAACAGTGTAGCAGTGTCATGAGGCTTCGGTTGGGGATCCCGGTGCTAGGAACGGTGTGAGCACCTAACAAAAATAGTGCCTGACCCACAGAGTTTACACTGCCAGCTCACTCTTTTTCTTTGAATTCCTGTTGTTAGGGCAAAAAAAAGGGTAAAGTACACATCTCAGAAAAAAAAAGAGGATTCCTGCATGGTCAGGGACTCGTTACAGTTACAGCTCTGTGAATCCAGGTGCTGGATTCTGGTGTTACAGGTGGGGCAGGTCCCAGGCACATGATCTGCTTACATGGTTTTTGTGGTAGAAATATGCAGTAGACGCCCACGCTGCTGGAGAAGCGGAAGATTCCATACATCTGTCTGTTTCTGTTGTGCCTGAGTATATACATAGTAAGGGGAGGCATTGGCTAGCTTTACTGAATCTCTGACTTCTCCTGCCAAGTGCCCCGTTACTCCTGTTATCACTAATACACCAGCTCCATCTTGTGACCAGAAATGGCATCTTTCTCTAAGCAATTCTAATTCCACTTTGTGGCTTGTTTTCTAACGTCAGAGGGTGACAGTAGTTGCATGTTCCTGTTTGTTCTCATCTGACCTCCATTGTTTTAAACCCTGAATAACAAGGGCAGAGGTGACAGTGGAACAACCTGGGCCTGCCTTATTTTAGCTGTGTAATGTAAATTACCCCAGGATTGGGAGAAATCTACCAAGGCTACTTAAATTACAATAGTATTAACTTGCTGTGTGTCCAGGCCCAGGGAAAGGCAGTCCCCACCCTTAAAAACTTCTGTTTCCTAAAACTTCAATCAAGTCACTTCTTATTCTTCCCCTTTTCCAGGTATACAGGGCATGCTCAGTGCAAGGGGCTGGGCAGAAGGGGAATGAGATCTAATCTCAAGCATGTCCACCTGCTCCAGTTCTGCATACCTCAGATCTGGAAATGAAATGATGAAACCATTCTTGGGCTTCCCCTGCTGCTGCTCTTGATCTTTGCTTCCAGTGGGCTTGAGTGCTTCAGTGGGGGGATTCCCTCCAGATACCCTTACTACCTCCTTTTTTTGTTTTTTCATGTGTGGTGCTGATGGCTAGAAAAAGGTATTTAGAAGTTTGCTTTTTGGAATTGGTTTACAGGTAAAATAGATATTGCATTAGGATAATGATCCAGGGCAACAGCAAGGGTTAATTGATTTCTAAAAGTCTTTTGTGACAAAGTTTCTTCAAACAGACAAACAGCAAGCAGACACACAGGCTGGGAAATGGAAGACATGTACCACACTGTTCCATAACAGAGAGAAGGAACTCTGCAGCATTGGCACCAGGTCACAGTGCCCAAGTGCAGAGCCTTTGGGATTTCCGGTTTTGGGAAATGGACCAAATTAGGAAACTGGTAAAGCCCAAATGTGGATGTGTGCATGTGATGGATTTATGAAACAAAGGAATATGCTGACAGGACAAAAAGTGAACAGTATGACAACCACAGGTAGACCAATCAATGATGCCCAAAGATAAAGAGTCATCAGAGGGAAAAAATAATACAGAAGGAAGGATTTCAGAGCAGCAGAGGGTCCCCAAGAAGGGAACCCAAAGCCATCATAAACAGAGGGCACATTACCAGCCCGTTTCACTCACCCCACTATGGGGTGGGCCTCAGCCTTCCACCTCCAGGCTGCTGACATCTGACATTTGAGAACCTCAGCGTGAAGCTTGTGTTCATACTGTGACTCTGTGAACCGTGGGACTGGTAGATGTAGAACTGTTTGCATTATTCTTATCTGCTATCACTGTGTATCAATAAAATTTGCCTATTATCAAATGGAGAGGTCATGGTCAGTCTGAGGGTTTGGGTCCACCTGGAACAAGGTATCATAAATCCAGTGCCAACACTGCAGGGTTAGGTGGACAGAACATACTCAAGAGCAGGGTCTCTGAGGGCACAAGAGAAACTGTGTAAATGTTTCCCCCAACCTCTTTTTATATGAGGTGTTTATCCAATTCTTTCTTTCTGCTTTATTCTCTGGAATGTCTCCATCTCTAACGGAGCCATCTTGAAGTATAGATAAACCATAAATGGAGCCTGCACTCATGGTCAACTGTTAAAGGCAGTTCTTCTAAGTACACAGAAATATTTTCTGTTTTCTGTCCCAGCACCTCTCTGTCACTCTGAGCCTGAGCAGGCATCTTCCCTGAACTCCTAGATCATTGTCCTGAAATGATATTGCAAAATCAGAGCTTCCTACTCTTAATGAGATATTTTTTCTCTCTCTCTGCAACTTCTCACTGTTCTGCAGTCCCCCCCTGCTGAATACTTATTGTTCATTGAATCAAGCTGTCCAATCCTCCCACTTGAGGTCCTTATGGCATTTCCCATAGGACTGGTTAGCAGTCTCTGTGCTCAGGGTGTTGAGTACTCACTGTGTTACCTGAAAATGTAAGGAAAGGAGTTGAATAACAAAAGGAGGTCCATTTGCCTTGAATTAATGCATTTTGGTGCCTGCAGACTAGGAAATTTAAGGCCAGTATACGAAATAGAGTCCTTTCTCTGTGGTGTTTTATTGTTTGCTTATAGAACTTACACAGTTTAATGTGCTGGAGCTGAGATGCCTTAACAATGGTACCCTGATGAAAAGCCAAGAGCAGCACAGCGTTTTCTACCAACCACAGCAAAAAAACATGGATTATATTTAACTAGTAACAATTTCAAATTAAGCAGGGACTTAGGCAAACTATTTTTAAATTGTCATATGGTCACATGACTTTCAGACCTGGGGTTATAACTGTGATGAAATCACAGAAGTTGTCAGCACCCCATTAGGCAGGAAGCAAGTGTAGGTTCTGTTAATTAAAGAGGTGGTAGGGGAGACATTTTGAAAGTCTGAGACAGACTGGGGGAAGAATCATTCACTGGGACAACCATTCTTGGTGGAATAAATGCAAACATTTTAGTTAGACAAGGTGCTTTGCGTGAATCTGATATCTTTTATTAGACCAATTTAAATAGTTGGAAAACAATTATTAAGCAAGCTTTTGGGTTCAAAAACCCTTCGTCAGGCTAAGGAAGTTTCAGCAGTTGGTGTGTGCTCTTTCTGGATGGAATGAAAAGTCAAGAAGCCAGAGGCTAGTCTGGTATGCAGACAAGACAGGCAGTCAGTGACAATGTAGACTGAGGAGTCAATGGGTGAGAGACAGGCTGGGGGAGGAGGGGCTGCCATGGCAGGGGGATGAATAGTGGAGAGATACCAGGCGAGTCTGATGTCAGGCAGGTTATAATGTGTCATAAATCCAATGTCTATATTTAGTCCATGATTCTTAGTACCCAGGAGGTTGATGAAGTGGAGTTCATAGGTTCATCTCTGAGAGGTGTTTTGTAAGTTTCCTTTGAGGATCAGGACTGAGAGACTGGAGAGAGAGAGTGGTTTTCTTGGGAGAAATATGCCCCCACAGGTAATTGGGTATTCCTGTCTTTGACAGATTTCCAGTGTGCATTCACTCTGGTGTGCAGTTGTTGTTTGGTCTCTCCTACGTATTTTCCATCAGGGCATTTGGGGCATTGGATGAGATATATTACATTTCTGGAGGTGCAGCTGTAAGATCCAGGAATGCTGATGGCTCTGTTGTAGGGTAGAGATGTGTTGGCAGGTTTTGCATTTCTTGTCATGGCATGGTCTGGATCCTTTTGGTGTGTTCTGGGCCATAGGAAGTTTGCTTCTGGTGATGAGGTTAGCGAGGTTCAGTGCTTGTTTGAAGGCTAAGATGGGTGATTCTGGGAAGATCTCTTTTTAAGAATAGGGTGTCTTTCTAGTATGGGTTGCAATTGTTTGAGGATTTTCCGTATGGGTTTGAGGGAGGGATGATATGCCATAACCACCGGTGTGCAATTTGTGGGGGGTTTTCTTCTGTACTTCAGCAGTTCTTCATGTGGTATCTGGATGGCTCTTTCAAATGTGTGATCTATTGCTCTGGAGGGGTGTCCTTGTTGGGTGAAAGCCTTCTTAAGATTGGTGAGGTGGCAATCCCAGGTGTTTTCTTCAATGCAAATTCGGTGGTATTTGAGGGCTTGGCTGTATATCACAGCTTCCGTGCTGTGTTTAGGGTGATTGTTGGTTCTGTGCAGATATGTATGTTGGTCTGTGGGTTTCTTGTATAATGTGGTCTCTATTTTATTATTCTGGATACATGTCTAAAAAGGAGATGTTGGTGTTGGAGTGTTCTAGAGAAAGTTGGATGGAGGAATGGTGATTGTTGAATTTCTGATGGAACTCAGTCAGAGATCGTAGGTTTTCAGTCCAAATGTTGAAGGTGTCATCAATATATCTTAAGTATAGCAAGGGTTTGATGGTGCAGTTCTTGAGGAAGTCTTCTTCCAGGTGCCTCATCAAAAGGTTGGCATACTGTGAGGCCATTATAAAAGATATCACATTCACCCAAAGAACCTTGTCTGCCTATGTCCTTAGACCAACACGGCTACAACTTATGCCCCTGTAACATTTTAGTTAAAGGTTCATACTTGTAGCTCTACAGGCCATTGTCTCAGCTCTCTGTGCCTCACCTCTGAACCAGCTGGTGCATTTGCAGCCCCTCCTTTGCTACTGGCCAGCTCCCTCTCCCCACTAGAAGAGGCTTTCCATAGCACATGCTACCTGCTGTGCTTTTATCTGCTCTGGAGCTCCAGGCCACGGCAGTTCTGCCTAACCTGCTGCTCAGAGAACAAGGGTGCTTTCAATCCCAGAGGACTGCAAAGAGCTGCCTGCTGTGGACTGACCAACCTTCTTTTCCAAGATGCCTTCTTTTCCAAAACATTGAGCTGCCCCTCACCTATATTGTGACTGCTTGTGTGAGGGGTGCCCCTGGCATGGGATGAACTGATATCTATGGCAATAATCCCATTGATGTAAAAAAGTACAGGTTTAATTTAAGCCATTCCCTGTGGCTTCATTCCACTGACTTCAGTGGGCTTTGGGGTAACCACTTGGGTCCAGATAACTCTGGTGGAAGGTCATCCAGGGAATGAGGTCCACCAGCTCAGTCCACCACAGGGTCTTGGCACAGGAGTGTGTGTTTACAAGAGGCCCTCACCTTACCACTTCCCTGGCTTTTCAGCTTCAAGCTGCTGTTCAACACTATTCCCAATCAGCTCCTTCCAATGCCTTGGCAGATCTAATTACTTTAAATGGCTCACTGGACACGTATTTGTATGTTTGTGTATGTGTGTGTCTGGGTAATCTTTCTATGTACTGTGAAAACCCCTGTGAGGTCACTTTTTTAACAGCTCCAGTACAGTGTAATTCAGCCCAAAAATCTCTCAAAATTCAGTGAGTTAATTAAAATCCCCTCACCATAATGAGCGCTTCACCCTTTTGTAAAGAACTGCTATAGGTTATAAATCTGGTAGACAATTGTTCCTTCTGACTATAGGAAATGTTGCAAATCTGGCACAAGTGTATCACAGTGTATGGAAGCTGGACATCCTGATAGAGTATGCTGGTGAATTCTGGGTACATTTTACATACTTCATACAACTATGCAGGGCACTGTAAAATCAGGAAGCAGTGTGAAGCAGGATACAATTAGTTTAGACATAGTATGCAAGCAATTGACCACAGGGGGGCAGTGATACTATTGTGGAAGTGAATCCTGACAGGTAGAGGTGGCTTGTCAGTATTTCAGCTTCACTAGTGCTGTCATGGTTATGGAAACAGGCCATTTAAGAGAGTTTCTCATTTTAATGGATTTGTCACAAGTTGTTTTTTTCCTGTGTCCTCCAGTGTCCCTGATGGATCCTGTTTGAGGCATGTCAAGACTTTCTGTGAGAAACCTCACTCAGTTTCTTTCCCTGACCTCCAGTGCAGAAAGGCATTTAAGCTGGAGAAGAGATTTTCTGTCTTCAGGGGGACTGGTCATACATAAATTAGCACAAAGTTCTGTACTTGCTAAATAGAGGCCTTACCATACAACCTACTGGTAATAAGTAACTATATAGTCAAACCCATATCATGTCACATGCACAGGACTGATAAAAGCTGGTGATATTAAATGGAGTTGATGGTAGCTGGAGTTGCACCCTTGGCAGTGCTCACTTGGATTTCCCATTGCTTCATAAAGAGCACCACCACAGCTGGACACTTGGAGGGGTCAGAGTTTATCCCCTCATCTTCGTGTGAGTTATGGTGACCTTCCATAACATCCAGCTGTGATGTTTAATTAGTGTCACACATGAGAATGGAGCAAAAGCCCTTCAAATGATGTCATGTTACAATGCTGCACTAGTGCGCAGAAGGGAGAGGTTGTTAATTGCATGAGGCTGAAGTCAGGCAGAAGGCAGGGTGGCAACTTAGGGTAGTGGTTCTCAACCTTTTTGGACTCAAAGTGGTAGTCCTCCATAACTCTTCTGAATTGAGTGGGACTAACTTATTTATCGTAGTGCTTACCTGCTGGGAAGAAGGAAAAGCAGCTGGTAGGGAAGAACCTGCACTGCAGTGAATAGTATGAAGAGGAGTAGCTGGAAGGGAAGAGCCTGTGCTTCTCCTCACTTCTCTTCACTGGAGCCTGTGCTTATCTTGCTTATCTCCTCTCTTCCTTCAGAGGCTGTTGGGGACTCCCAGGGTTGAAAATCACTGCCTTTGAGATTAACTCATTCAGAGAAATAGCTTTCTTAGGAAATGAAGTACTTGTTTGCTTGCTATGAGTGGACTCGGGCCTTCTGCCAAAGGGAGGAGATGCTGTATTACAGTACAGGAAAAACTGGGCAGCATCAATGGCACTAGCCCTGGTGGTAGCGCACAAGCGTATCACCCACCCTCTGACCCCCTGGTTTTTGGCTTTCAGGCATCTCAAAAGCACACCCAAAAAGTTGCACAATGTGGTAGGAACCACTTAGCTAGGAGAGAAATTGTACACGTGGCACTAATTCCCTAGATAAGCTGCTTTCAGGCTTTGACAGTACCTTAAGTTCCCAGGCTTCAGCAAGCTCCTGACCAGCCTAGCTTACAATTTCTTCAATGAGGGAAGTGACTTCGGCATTAATCATCTGCCAGCTGATTTGATCTTGGGATAAAATTAGAGAATTGTAATAGCAATAAATTCACTCAGAAGAGATTGCTTAACTTGTTGCTTAAGTTGTTGCTATTTAGTGGTTTATGACAATAGCTGAGATGACAATAAACAGACAGTTTTAGCACTATGTGTGGAAGTAAAGCATGAATTATGAAAGTTGTGGTAATGGGCTGAATAAAGAGGAGTCATGTTCTCTGGGTTTGGCAGCAAGGGGATATTTGAATCAAGTGAGTGTCGTTATTCTGGCTGCAACAGAAAACTAGATTTCTTCAAGAAACTATTTCTGCTCAGCTACGCAGTTTGTTGTACTGTAACTGCTAGAGATTTTGAAGGGTTCATATCCTTTACAAATTACTTTGGCCCCTAGTCGTTGGCCCAATAATGTCCAAATGGTTCCACTATGAGTCCCTCTTTACATCCTGGATTTGTTTTGCTAATTTAGATTTTTTTAGTTCAAGATAATAAACTTTTATCAATCTGTGTTTTCAGGCACAGTATAGCACCAGGCTCTATAGGAACTTGTAGTACATAATCAATTCACCTTTTCTTCTATACAAAGGATTATTTCTCTGTATACAGTTTGAATTTTCAAAGGCACTAATGTCCAATTTTAATGAAGCACATTAAAAGAGCCTGATTTTTTGAAAGCTCTTGACTTTCTCAAAGTCAAACATCTCAAGTTAAGCATCCAAAATCACCATACATTTTTGACTTGAGGCTTCACCCATCTCCCCTTTGCTCTTCCCCCCACCCACTCATTCCCCACAAACAGATCTATGGACCATAAAACCACATTTTCACATGAAGAGGGTGGCCCTTTTACCCATGAGCAGTCAGTGGAGTTCTGTTGATCAGCTCCAGCTAGGCTTAAAACTTGCCATATACAATATTTTTTTATGAGAAAGCAGAGGCACATTGAGGCAAATGGCTTTGGAGGAGATCAAAATCAGCAATTTGAGGCTACCAAAAAAACATTGAGCTGCACTACTGTAAGTCAGGTGAAACAAGCCCATCTAGCCACATGGGCTGGAAGAGTGGTGCAAGGCTGGATTGCACCCACACACCAGCCCCGCATACCAGATCCAGCATGCATCCCAGAGCAGCTGGAGTGGGTGTTGTGCACATCACAGAGCCTGGGCCAGCTGCCCTGGAACTGCACCACCTACACCAACCACCTCAGGACTGTGCCATCCCTCTAGGACTGCACATTGCCTGCTCTGGGACTGTGGCTCCTGTGCTGGTCATGCTGGGATGTAGACACATGAGCTCAGACTGTGTCAACTCCAAGGCCACAGGCAGCATCATGGGCTGGATGCTAGGTCTCTGAGAGCTGGATCTGACCTACAGGCCATGTCTTTGACACCCCTGCTTTCAGGAGTAGCATACAAGACCTAGGGAGGTGATAGCATCACTCTGCTTGGTGCTACTTAGGTCCCATCTGGAGCACTGTGTGTAGATCTGGGCTCCACATTTTAAGAAGGATGCTGAGAAACTAGATGTTCTTGCAGTGAGTGACAAAAGGTGATAAAGCACTGGGATACAAGCTGTATAAAGAAAGGCTGAGGAAATGTCTGGTCTGGAGAAATGGGGATCAAGAGGAGGCATAATAGCAGTTTTCAAATATTTCAAAGGCTTTCATAAAGAAGAAGGATAGCAACTATTCAACTTGGCCACAGAGATTGAGTGCACAAGGCAAGGCACTTAAACTGCAGGCTGGAGGGTTCCCTGTCTAAGATGGTTTAGTGTAGCGGTGCCCCACCTTTCCAGGCCATGAGCTGGATGAGTAGTTTATTTTGTGGTTGGTCTGCAAGCTGAATCTGGGGCTTGGGATTGGTCCGTGGGCCCAATCCAGTGTGGAGTTGTTGTCTTGGTGTAATACAGCACATGGCCCTGCTCCCTCCTCCCCATGCCAGATCTGGGCCACCACCCTAGCCCCAACTCCAGTTCCACGCATAGTGGATTAGGTCTGCTGCCCAAACTGTGGCCCCTTCACCTGCTGGATTGGGCCTGCTGCCTCTAGCCCTGGACCTTCTGGATTGAGCCCACCATCCCAGCACTGACCCTCAAAGTGCCTCATGGGGTGTGCCACCCCTCCTCCATGTGGGGAGCCCAATCAGGCATGCAGAGCTAGGTCATCCAGTCATGGGGCTTGGAAATTTGTTGGTAGGACAGCAGTGGCAGCATTAATAGCCACCGCTCCCCCTTTGTTAAACTTGCGTACCTGTGGGGAGCCCTGCAGGCTGGATGACATGGTTCCATGGGCTGGAGGTTGAACACCACTGATTTCGTGCATCCTGGATCTGTGCAGGAGGTTGGCATAGCTGAGATCCCTTCCAAACCCACACATTTATGAAAGGCAAAAGCACCTGCTCCATATGCACTTCAGAGACACAGCTCTGACTGCCAGTCTTGTTCCCTACATGACAGATTTTGCTGCTCCCCTTGCAGAAGAGTAACTGCACAGTTGTACACTCTGGGCAGTGGTGGCACATGGGGCAGCACCTCTGCAGCCGATATTTTTTCACCTCCTCCCCCTCTCATCCCCCCAATCTGGTGCCTAGATGGAGTGTCCTGATTGTCCCCACCCGCTTTAGTTATGCTACTGTTCCACTGGCTCTCAGCACCTATCGCTTCAACTGGCAGCTCCAGCAGACTGATTCCCTCTCCTCATTCTGCCTTGTTTCCATGTTGGTATAGTGCCATCCTGGTTTTTTTAATACCCTCAGTTTGAGCCTTTCTCAGGAGGCTTCTCTCCCCTTAGAATTGCTTGCATTACAATTCCAGCTCTGAGTCTTACCTCCCTTGTTAGTTAAGAGCAGAAACAGATCTTAAGTCTATTGCTGTGCATTTATATTCTTTAAAAGTCCCCACAGCTATGTTCTCCCCTGTCATCCTCATTTAGGAACTGGCAGCCTGGTTACACTGAGAAGTGATTAGGTTTGTAAATTGGCTCTAGCAGACACCATGTGACAGCACTGCTTTCCTCCCCTCGAACAGGCCACTGACATGGTGACAGGCTAGCTTCTTAATCAGCGTCTTCTTTAATCACATCCAAATTCCATGAATCTTCAACAGACTGAGCTAGACAGGAAGGCAGAGTGTACGACTAACTCTGTGTTTTTATAAAGAATTTTTTGTCTAGAGTTGAAACCTTGTAAAAGGTTCAGACATACCCAACAGCTGCCTGGTGGAAGGGGGAGAGTTTCTGGTCCAAAATTAACATTGCTCTGTTTCTATAACCATGATTCATCATGTTGAAATAGAGAAGAAACAATCTTCTCTTTTCTGTCTTTCAGGCATTTCTTCCTCTACCTGCCTGGGTATTGGCAGCCCCGTCAACCTGTCATTAATCCTTTTCACCAGACCAGCAGAGGGCGATGCCTCCTTGCTTTCCATTTAAAACAGGACAAGGGACTCACAGCTCCATGACAGGACACACAGGGCCTCTTAGGGCTTCCTTAGTCATTGCCAAGCAGCAATGGCACCTGGGAGTGAGGCTGTACTGCCTCCCCTTCTGGCTGCCGGAGCTCCGCATTTTAGACTATCTTTGTTGCACTGAATCCCTGCCAAAATCTACCACACCACCTACACCAACCACTCCAGGACTGTGCTGTGCACTCCAAGAATGCTGCTTTGACTAACAACAGTGAGTGGTAATGGGCTTGGTGGCAGGAGCTGCTAAGGTGTGCAATGAATTAGAGAGATATGGTGCCCAGCCTGCCATTAAACACTCATCTGCACATAGGGACCAAAGCATGTGCTAGCACTGCGGGGAAGCTACATTCAGCTATCACTGTGCAATCTCTGCTCCTGTCAACCCTGCATGCAGCAGCTCCCCACCTACCTTGGACTCATGGTGGGATGCAGACGGCACGGCACAGCACTAAGAGAATGAAAGTGAGAACAGCTCTGGGTGCTGCTTAATCCTGCTCCATGGTCTGATGTGGTCCCTAGCTGCGCCAGACTGATGAGGCATAAGCTGTGCCCACTTGGACTTTGTACTGGAGCAGCACTGCAGGGCTGAATCCCCCCATCCCTGTCCCCCTCCCTGCACCTTGCTGGTGCCTGTTTCTCAGGCTGACTGTACTTTTGTTTCTTTCTGATGCTTAGCTGCACGGAGAGACTCCGGTCTGGACTGAAGAGGGCGACATTCTCTGGCTGTGGCTCCACTCAGCTCTGATTCAGCCGCTTTGCCTGGCGAGACTACACACTGTAAAATGGGCTTTAGACATCTTGCCATCTCTATGGACCAATCCAGTGCAGCTGCCTAGCCCAGCCGTTTGCTGAGCCATATCATGCTGAACCTCACTACACACAGTCAGTAGCTCACTTAAAGTACGGGAGCTTTAAACAGTATTTTGTTATCTTTACAGCATGTCAAGGACAAATGCTCTCAGTCTGAACTCCAAGTTCCAGCATCATCATTTTCTTTTCCCTTCTCCCTCCCCCATTTTTCTACAAATAAGATTTGTTACAAATGTTCTATATTAACTGCATAGAAACAGGACTTACTAAGAAAGTACCAAATGCACTAGCACACAAAGGGGAAGTGGGGGTTGTCATGAACATCTAATATATATGCCAGAGTGTGTATAAGGAAGCTCGTTAATAACCCCCATGGAATTTTACTGCCCCACACAGGAATTTTCCAAAGGGACTGAGGTTTTCCCATCTGTTAGGACAATGACCTGTAGCACAGGGGGCAATGCATTCAGAAGTTAACACCCAAAAATATCAAGCTACAAGTGTGCCTTCTTCTCAGATATGCTACCACTCCTTCTCCCCTTCCTCTGTTGCATGATATGTTTTTAGAAATCACAGGATGGAAAGAGGTTGTAGGTCAAGGTTCCCTCTAAAGTGCACATGTGTGTGGCTGCGCACAACTAGAAGTGTGGCCGCGCACAGCCTTTTCAAGGACATGCACCAGGAGAGGCTGGGGCAGGAGCCTGGCACAGCCTCCCCAGCTCCAGGGAAGTGCTCTGCTCTCCCACATCAGGGCCAGGGAGAGGAGCACTTCTCCGGAGCCGGCAGAGCCCCTGCCAGCCCCCCGCCCCAGCCTCCATCCCTGCTTTGCCTCACCTCGGGGAGGAGCCACTGCCTGCTCCAGTGATGCTCCATCAGCTCCAGGACACTACTCTGCTCCCCAGCCTTGATGCCACATGCCTTCTCACTCTCCAAGGTGATGCAGGGGAGTGGAGCAGTGTCCCGGAGTTGGTGAAGCATCACTGGGGCAGGCAGCAGCTCCTCCCCGAGGTGAGGCAAGGCAGGGGTGGAGGCTGGGGCAGGGGCTGGCACGGGCTCCGCCGGCTCTGGGGAAGTGCTCTGCTCCCCGACCCTGATGCAGGGGAGCAGAGCACTTCCCCGGATCTAGGGAGCCCATGCCAGGCTCCGGTTCCAGCCCCAAGCCCCAGTCTCCAGCCACCAGCCCTCAGCTCCAGCCCCTAGCCCCTGGCCCCTGGTTCCCAGCTCCAGGCCCTGGCCCCTGGCTCCAGTCCCTGGCTCCCACTCCGGCCTCCGACCCCTGACTCCATCCTCCGCCCTCTGGCCCCAGCTTCTGGCCCCCATCATCTGGCCCCAGCCCTCAGCCCCCTTCAGTAAGTGTCCCATGCCAGACTGAAGTGGTGCGCTCATGGACAACTGCTCCTTAGAGGGAACATTGTTGTAGGCAGGCATCTTAAATCCATATCTGTAATGGCAGTTAAAGGATTCATTTACTTGTATATGAGGGCACATGGGTTGTGAAGCCCCTTTCAAAGGAGCTCGGTATAGATTCAGCAATACACCTGCCTGCTGTGTCTTCCAGGATCTGGATTTTATTGCCTTTGAAGCCCACAGCTGTAAAATGACACAAGAGAAATGACTCTTTAAGCATCTGGCCTCCGCGCAGGAGGTCAAAGGACTTCTCTGTATTGATTTGCACTTCAAGGTTAATAGCTGACATTGAATTAGATTATGAGAAACTTTGGTCTTGATTTAGAAGTTTTCAGAGATGGAGAATCCTTCGTAACCTTTGGTCAAGTTGTTCCAACGCTTGATTCTCCTCACTGTTAAAAATTTACCATCTTATTCCTGGTTCAAATTTGTCTGTCCCTTCCTTCACATTAAAAGCATGTCTCTGCTACAGAAATGTGAAAGGAAATCTATCTGCACAAGATTAATGTCAACCCACAGAAAAGCCAGAAAAGCAGAGCCACAATTAGTTGTTGTTTCTTTGTACTGAAGTAGGTTTCAAAAGCCTTTGCCAGGATCGTTATGTTACATAGCGTAAGAACACACGCAGACTGGAAGGAGGCTAGATCCAATGAAGTCAACAGGCAGGTTGCGGGATAGATAGAGCCCTTGGATCTGTTTGTACACTTTGGAGTTCTTGCACGATGTCAGTGTCTATAACATGCATGTAATTTACATGTCCTCTGCAATTCCAGTCTTGCTGCATACAGGAGTACGGTTTCATTGTTGTTTCTGGCAACACATTTCTGTTCTCCGGATGAACACAGAGAAACTACGATTATATATGCTTGTGTGGTCTTGCGGACTAATCTATCATGTAGCACTGAACAGAGCACGTTTCTTCAAACTGAAGTTCACAGAAAATATAACAATATTAAAATGATATGATAGCAACATGTGTTATCTACTATCTTATATTTGACATTGCTAGATAGACACACATGCAATATTAGATATCCTGCTTCATTTGGAAAATCTGATCTTACTAAGCTAAAATTTCTAGTCATAGGATTGGAAGGGACTTCAAGAATCACCCTCTGCACAAATACCAGATGTGCTGTTCCTAAACCATTCCAGCTGGATGCTTTTTCTTGTAAACCTTTCCTGAGGCAGATTCCACAACTTCCCTATAGTTTCATAGTTTCTAGGGTCAGAAGGGACCTGAACAGATCATCAAGTCTGACCCCCTGCCCTGGGCAGGAACGAGTGCTGGGATCACAATACCCCAGCCAGATATCTATCCAACCTCCTCTTGAAGACCTCAAAGGTAGGGGAGAGCACCACTTCCCTTGGGAGCCCATTCCAGAGCCTGGCAGCCCTAACCATAAAATAATGCCTCCTGATATCAAGCCTGAACCTGCTCTCAATCAATTCGTGGCCATTATTCCTTGTTATCCCAGGTGGTGCCCAGGGGAACAGAGCCTCACCTGTTTTCCACTAGGCAGCTTGTTCCAATGTCCTGTTGTTCCTAAGGTTTTTTCGAGATCTGGTCTAAATTTGCTTTACTGTAGATTAAACCCATTTCCATGTATCCTACCTTCGATGCCCTCTAGATGCAACTCCTTAGCCAGATAACCTCCTCAGTTATGGGAGCCAAGCACCCAAATCCCATTGAACTGGGGCATCTAACTCTCAAGCTGTTTTGAACATTTCAGCTGGCATTTATTTGGTTTCTCCTTAAGAAGTGAAACATTTTGACTGTTTATTTTCCAACTAAAGTGCCGTTAGCTTGTCACTTCCATATTTTAATTCTCTGAAATCTGCATTGTTGTTGCTCTACGCGTATTGACTTAAGACATCCTGTGAGGCTGAACCAAAGTAGGGATATTTGTTTAAGAGTGAATGAAAAGGTTTATATTCAAGGAAACTCCTCAGACATCATTTCCTGGACAGAACTTAAAATGTAAGGTCAGCAGCTGTTTTAACAGTGTTGCCTGTACAAAGTAAATAGATTCTGGTCATTCATCAAACTAGGACTTTTGTTTTACAGCCCTGTAATGAATATTAGGATTATAATTTTTGCCCCTCAATTGTGTTCCATTTTAGGTTGGAGGAGGAGGAGAATGCACATGTAGACAGCGCCTGATAAAATGGCCTCTAATCATGTATAAGGTATTTGGTTACTATTGCAATAGAGAACCATTAACTGTCACTGGGCCTAACCCCAGGGAGGGAAGGTGAGCCCTAGTCTAGACATTCAGTGAATATTACAAAATGTGCCACACTTAAGATCTGATTCAGTATCCAACAAAGTCTATGTTAGCTTTCCAATGACTTCATTATGGGCTGGAAAAGATCTATGTGTAGAAATGTGTTTACAGTTGTTTACCAATCAAAGTAGCTTTGATAACATAGGATAATTTTTTGAAAAGTGACTTAAGCAGGTAGAGACAGTTTTTTGATGGCAACTAAGCACCTGAACACATAGTCACTAGTGGGATCTTCTGGAAGCATCTTCACGGGTTAGGTGAGAATCTGTATTTTTTTCCTAAGTGCCTTCTGAAAATCCTATTGGAGACCTACCATATTTACTTGAATTTAAGATGATTATTTTTCTCCCAATCAGCATGGAGAAAAAAGCCCCTTGTCTTATATTTGCATAAGAAGTGGAGGAGGGAGAAGGCAGCTGCTGCAGCTCTGACTGCCCCTGAGCCATGGTTAGGGCCAGAGTCAGACCCACAGCAGCCTCCTGCCCCTACCCCTGTTCAATTCCCCTCTGCAGCTTCTGCCCTCCTTCCCGCCCTCCTTACTGTCAGGCTCAGCTCAGCCTCAGCTTGGCCTGGGGTCTCTCCTGGGCACGGTGCACATGGAAACTCCTTCTCCTACTCAGCCAATGAATAGTGCCAACACTGCTGCATGGCCAGGCAAGGGCTGAGCTTCCACTTGCTGGGCCCCAGGATGGAACAGCCCAAGTGGCATCTGACAGTAAGAAGGAGTGGGGGTAGGGGGGAAAGGGATGAGGTAGAAACTGGGGAGTTTGGAGAGAAGAGGCAGAGACTGGGGAGACCAGGGGGAAGGGGCAGAGACTGGGAGGAGTGTGGGGAGAGACACAAGCTATGGGGAGCTGGAGGTGGGGGACACAGGTGGCAGGGCAGACAGGAAGGCTCTGGGGGAAAAATGTGGGCAAGGCAGAAGGCAAAGGGGCCACCTGACCACTGCCTCCACCACTGCTTTCCCTGCTGTAGCAGTGCAGGTGGGAATTCAAGACAATCCTTGAGTCTATACCTGGAAAATTATAATAAATATTTGTACATTTTCTTTATATAGAATCAAATTATTGGAGGGCTGTCTTATATTAGGGTCATGTTATGTTTGAGTAAATATGGTATTTGCATTTAGCTACCTTTAAAACATTTGGCCTTATGACAATTTAAAAAATGCACCTAATACTTCTAAGTCACTAAGGTGTTTTAGAAGATGTTACCTGTAAAGGGAAGGACTCCTTATTAAACCATTTGGGATGTCACCAAGCACACTGTCAAGAGTGCCTGAATAGTGTTTATGGACTGACAAGAGCAGGAGTTTTGAAAGCACTTATCCTTGGCCCACCTCTGCTCCCTGTTAAGCCAAGATGCATTTTACCATTGACTTCAATGACTACACACTTAGTTCAGCTCTGAGTGTTTTTGAAAATCACTTTTTTTTCCTTTGCATATTTCCCTCTTTCCCCCAGAGCTAAAAATTTTCTTCCTTAGTCTCTTTGTTTAGCTGATGCTTTTGCTGATCTAGTTTCTGAAAATCATACCCAAATGAATTACTGCTCCTGATCATCTGGAGGGTTGGAAAGGACCTGTGGAAACATGGTGACACTGGGAAATGTCCCCTGCAACTATGGGGTTTGAATATAGACAGGCCACAGGCAAGGCCATGCCTGGTTTCCTATCAGTAAACATGGAGGGCTGCTGGAGAGTCTGGGCTTTCAGGATCCCTTACTCCAGGGAGCTCTATCGTGAGGACTGGCTTTGGGAGCGCCCTATGACTTCCAGGCTTCCTGCTGAAGAAGCCTTCAGAGATTTGTTTCTAACCCGGGTTCAGCTCCTAGTGCTGTAGCAGAGAGCCCAGAAGCCCGCTAACCTTTTGTGAGAGCCGAGGCTCTCCATGCTCCCAAATTTCTTATCATGAGGTTGGGAGCCTCACAGGTCTGGGAGACTGATGTGAGCCAGAATACTTGAAGTCCAGTTTCACTGATAATTTCAGTGCAGCTCTTCAAGGATGGACAGCCATCAAACTGATACCAATCATGTCGACTTCATTCCACAGCACCTGGGCATTTAATTTTGGAAACACCTTGTGCCAGCATTTGCCAACCAAGATTTTCTTTTTTTAAATTTCCATCTCACATTGGTCCAAGTCAGAGTAAAACCAGAGATTTCCAGGAGTCAAAATTTTCTGCAAACTGGAAATGTTGTGGTTCAGCCACCTCAACTTCTAACTCTGTGAAAACCAGCTTATAATGCTGAATCAGTCAGTCCTGGTTTTTGTGGTAAAAGGTGTAAAGCCTGTTTTTCTGCATGCCTTGCCATGGGAGGCTGTTTATTCTGAAACTTGGCTTTTTGTAGTTTTCTTGACTGTCTGAACCACTTTTTTAGAGAAGGAGCCGGATGGTAAACACCTCTTTCACAGAGATGTCTGGGCATTTTAAACTCATAAATGTGTTCAGAGAGCTCCATTGCCCCTTGCTTAATTCTCCTGGAATTGTTGGTCCATTGGCCGGGCCTTTGGGTTCTTTTTGTTTAGTCCTATCTGACACGTAATGGAGCTGTGAAGGGTACAGGTACCGTCTTGGACTGTCCTTGCATCCATCTATAATGCACATTTCAGTAAACAACAAGGGCCAGATCCTATCCCATTTATTAAGTGCCTCTTTGTGATCCTATTCCACCATTCTGAGTTCCTGGGAAACCTCCTTCCTCCTACTTTTTGTGACTAAGACCTCAGGCTAAGAAGATGGAAGACCTCCCTATCTTTTGTTACTGGTTTTTAGGGACTGGGGCAGGGTGTAGTTAGGATTATACTATGGCGACCAGTAGGTAGAATAGGCTCTGACCCTAAATGTCTCTAAATAGATTTAATTCAAAGTGCTTTACCTGTCTCTGCAGTGTGTCACCATCTGTTCTCATGGCAGTTTTCTTCAGTGCAGTTTTCATGTTTGGTATCATATTTGTGGGAGACTAACTTTCATGACTAAAGTGAATGGAAGCTCCTTTTTCTCCAGCATTTTTGATATTCAGGCACTTTATATAAGTCTCTAGCTATGGACTCCAGGGGCTTAATGTGTAGGCATTCGGCTTTATTAAAATCTGGGCTCTAACACCCAGGTTCAGAGCTGGGCGTTAGAGCCATGTCACTTCGCAACTGCTAAAATGAATCTGCAGGCTTGCTGTGGAGAGGAAGCACAGTTGAATCAAAAATGCTGCAAGGGAGGTTGGGGGGAGGGCGACTCACCGTTTGCTGTGAACATTAAACCCAGAATTTCCAGGCCGATTGGGAAAGACAATTGTGTGAGAACCGAACAGAAGCTAAGTCAGTCTTGCCCAGCTGTGCCTAGGAACAGATTACAGTTATCCGTGCCAAGAAAGACTTAACGCACCCTGTCTCTGTCAAATCCGGCTGGGGGAGTAGAACATAAACAAAACTAGCAAAAGCGAATTCAGACCAAGAGGCAGTGTATGGGAGCCGGGGACACTGAGCAGCTCCCTGGATTCCTGTTTCAGGGTGGGAGCTGCTTAGTCACTGGAATGACGTGGGCCAACTCGGGGAAGTGCTGAAGAATTCCAGACAGAGAGTGTCACCAGAAGGCCTCCCGAGTCCTGCATGGGTTGGGAAAGGTTGTCTCCACAGCTCCACATTATATGGGCTGATGACCAGATCAGAAATGTCATACTGGAAAACTTCCACATAAATAAGCTTATAAATAGGGCTTATGTTTTAACTGTTTTGCGGTTGAACACCATTGCAGCATCTGTCCTGCTTTTACAATTTTTTTCTTTCACATACCTGAGGAATAATAATATGTCTAAGAACATTTTAAATTGTCAGAATTATTTGCATCCTCCCCGCCCCCCCGATTCAAGCCTTTTGAAGTTAACAAGGTAACATTTTAGGGTCTAACTCAAAATGAGAAAAGCAAGGAAATTCTTTGAGTGATTGCTGAAACTTTGACCCGGGCTCACCCTCTTGCATCTTGGTATGGAAGTTTGCCTGCTCGACCTCAGAGGTACCTGTATATGACAGATTCACCTCTAATCCTGGCCATCCCGGGAGGTTTTCTTTGGTTCCTTATTGCTCCAACTTTGACATTTGACTCAGTTTTTTCGTTTTCCAAATTGGACTGTGCTACACAGGTGGACCTGTGAAGAAGCTGTGTTAATTCAAGAGCACTCCCACCTACCTGATGGATAGCAGGACCTGCTCTGCAAATACTTATGTGAGGGAGCAGGGGCTAGGGGCGGCCGTGAGCTCCCTAGCGCCCCCTACCGTCACGTTAGGGTGACGTAGCACCCTCAGAATCTCGCCCGCCACGACTTTGATGGTTAAATATATAATGTGGAGGCTGCCAGTTTCCCTAGTGGACGGTATTGGTGTTCCTGTCCCTATTCCAGACTGGGGTATCTATGTGCGTCCCACCTTAAGGGCTATGCGTGCCTCCAAACCTCCCCCTCAGCACGCCCCAAGCCTCGCAGCTGTTCTGGGGGACGTTTGTGTAGTCCCTCGCCCCTCAGGTGCCCTTGTTCTCTCTCTCGGGCCCCGGGGCCCCTTGCCCACCTGGCGCCCCCTTGGGCCGGGCTCCTATCACCAGCCCAATCCGTGCGCCCTGGGCCTGTCTTACTGGCGCCCAGCTACTCGCTGGCACCCCCTGGGTCCAGCTCCCTAGCGTCGCCTAATACTGGCTCCCCCTTGGGCCAGCTCGCTCTCGCCGCCCTAGGGCCGGCTCGCTCTCGCCGGTTATTCTCTCTCGCTCTGGGTCCTCGCCCCCTTTTGGGGCCTGTACTGCACCCTCTGTGCTTCGCCCCTCTGGGGCCTTGCCCACTCTGGGCTGACACGCGCACCTTGTGCCGTGTCTCTGCCCCACTCTGGGGCCTTGCCCTCCCTAGGGCTGACACCGCGCGCCTCGTGCCCTGCCTCTGCCCCGCTCTGGGGCCTTGCCCTCTCTAGGGCTGACACCGCGCGCCTTGCACTAGGGGCACAGGCACTCGCAGCCATGCCTGTCTCCTTGACCCTTCTCTGGGTCTGGTTGCCTCGCTAGGCCTAACACCGCCCTGATGGGCCGGGGTCTGCAACCCCACACACCGTGCCTCCCTGGCGCAATACGGTGCCTCCTTGGCACCGACAATAGTGCCCCTGGCACTGTGCCCCTACTGGGCACTGGGAACCCCCAAGCTGTGGGGGAGCTCCCGTGAGGCCTCCTCACTCCCCTACAGCCTCACCCAGTCCTCTAGTGTAAACTGTAACGTAAACTCAAGCCCTCTGGCTACAACATAAACAGAGGCTCCACACGCCTAACAATAACTCCAAGCCCTGCCAGGGCTTTCAGTCCTACCTCCCGTCAGGGTGATCCTGTTCCCCGCATCATCGCAGCCTGTTAGTGGGGTAAGGCTGCGACCACCAACTCAGGCCGCTCAGCTCAAGCCACAGAGCTCCTGCTCCTGCGGCAGCCAGAAGGGAACTGTGTGGCAGGCTCCGGCCTAAGCTATATATAAAGGCCTGGCCCTGCCCCCGTTCCGGCCATGTGACCCACTTGGTTGGCCTGGCAACCAGCACCTGAGCAGCCTGGGTGATTGGCAGCTCTGCCAATCACCCTCACCATCACGGGGCACCTATGTGACTCCATGACAACTTACATAGGAAAATGAATGGAGGATGAAAATACTGGTATAACCTGATGTAAAAATTCAAGCTTGTATGCAGATGTCAGTCCTTCGGAACAGAACCATACCACTTTGGCACTGAAAATACAGCTTTCTGATGCTTGAACTAAAAGAAACTGTTCATTATGAGTAGAACATTGCTATGGAAACTGGGGACAGGCATTATGAGATGACACTCACTTGTTAAGCCAACATATAACATCAATATGGACATTGGCCTTCTTTCTGAATACAGTCCTGTAACAAGGCAGTCAGGCCATTTAAGGAAGGCCGACAGCCCTGGTGCAGGAGCCCAGCTGCAGGCGATTAGCAGGAAGTTAAAAGCCCAAGGGAAGGAAGAGTTGGCAGCTTCAGCTGTGGAAGGAACAGTTTCCTGGTTGGAAGCAGGGGACCTTGCATCTAGGACGGGCCAGAACTAAATGGCCATCTCCTGCTACCTGGGAAAAGGCTAAAGGCTTGCTTTACTCATTTGCTTGTTTGTTTGGACCAAAGGTTGTGTTTATGGTATGAGGACTGGCCGTGGGGCTTCCAAGGCAGCAAAGCCAGAGCGTGGAGCTGCAGCCACCCAAGCCCTTTCACAGACTATTTTTTGGATTTTTAGAAGGACTTTAAGAGGACAAGTTGGCCTAAATGGCTGCAGGTGCACTGACTCACTTACATGTCCTATTGGTGTTTTGAGTAAAAAAAAGATTTTCACTTTGATATTCAGATTAAAACTTCAGCACCAAGATGGAACAGTTCAAGATTATCTAAGTGATTCCTTCCCCACCCCCCAAATATTCAGTTTGAAAAAACTTGTGGAGGTTTTGACTTTTTGTCTCAATTTAAGATGGGAAAAAATGTTGATATCCCAAAAATTTGGTTGGGGCGGGGGGGCGGGGAATGACAGGAAAGTTTCCCATCAGCTCTGGTAACAATTCCTATGTGTTAACTTTGCCCATCCCTTCATAAAAGGGGACTTCTTGCTTAGCACACTCTTGATGGCTTTTCACTCAGTGCTCCTGCTCTCTGCAATTGTGTGCCATGTTCAGTGAGCCATTAGCTGTCACCCAAGCTGTCACACACCCATTGTGTGCGAATGACATTTTCACTGGACTCCTTAGTTTCAACAGTCCCCAGATATAGTAATCATGGAGAAGGGTCAGCAACCAAAAGAGTGGGTGTGAACAAACGGCTAAAAGCTAAGATAGAAGTGGTGCTAATTGGAAAAAGGCAAATACGGTACCCATCTTTAAGAAAGGGAAGAAGGAGGATCCAGAGAACTACAGATCAGTCAGTCTCACCTCAGTCCCTGGAAAAATCATGGAGCCAGGTCCTCAAGGAATCCATTTCTAAACACTTGGAGGAGGAGATGGTAGTGATTAGGGACAGACAGCATGGATTCATCAAGGGCAAGTCATGCCTGACCAACCTGATTGCCTTCTGTGATAAGTTGACTTGCTCTGCAGATGCAGGGAGAGCAGTAGACATGATATACCTTGACTAAGCAAGGTTTTTGATAGGGTTTCCTACAACATTCTTGCAAGCAAGCTAAGTAAGTTTGGGTTGGATGAATGGACTGTAAGGTGGATAGAAAGCTGGCTGGATCATCATGCTCAATGGGTAGTAATCAATGGTTCAATGTCAGTATCAAGTGCAGTGCCCCAGGAATCGGTCCTGGGGCTAGTTTTGTTTAATGTCTTCATTAACAACATGGAAGATCGGGTGGTGTATGCCCTCACCAAGTCTGCAGATGACACCAAGCTGTGGGGAAGTAGTAGATAACTGGAGGGTTGGGCTAGGATTCAGAGAGACCTCAACAAATTGGAGGACTGGGCCAAAAGAAATCTCATGAGGTTCAACAAGGACAAATGCAAAGTCCTGCAGTTAGGATGGGACAATCCTATACACTCCTACAGGCTGGGGACCAACTGGTTAAGCAGCAGCTCTGCAGAGAAGGACCTGAGGTGTTACAGTGGACAATAAGCTGAATATGAGCCAACAGCGTGCCCTTGTTGCAAAGAAGGCTAATGGCATCCTGGCTGTGATCATTCCTCCACTGATAGAGGCCTTATCACATTGACACACTCATAACCATAGCAGCACATTGCAGTGGTTACTTTTACTGGCAACCTGAAAACCCCGGGAGACTCTGATCTCACTGGAGTCACAGACCCTGGGACCCCAGGCTGTTGCTTCATGAAACTGACATTTCCGTTAAGATCAGTTCCACAGAACAGGAACAGAGTCCAGGAACTGGGTTTAATCCTGGAAGTACTGTGCCAGGGTGCAACCAGATCTCAAAAAACTCAAACCAAAACAAACTAAAAACAAACACCCCTCCCCCCCCCAAAAAAAAGAAAAAGAAAAACCCAGCTACTCTCAAATCAAACCAAGACAACAGCAAAAAAACCCTTTTCCTGCTAACCAGTCATCCTTTGTGTTTTCAGCTAGTTCTAGTTAACAATCCCTGGGCCACTTTAACAGGTAGTTTTTCTTTTCACACCAGGGAAGTCTCGGTAACCTCTTGAAGTCAGATTAGTTGGGTTAGTGTCTTATACCTATTTTCTTTTCCTTGCTGCTTTATGCCACTTTCGGACATTTATTTAAAGGTCCTGGTTGATTACCCTCTGGCTTTCAGATTTATTGTACAGCAGTGTAGTGCTTAAACGTTGTAATTATTATAACCTGTTCACTTATTAGTGTGTGTATATATGTGCGCATGATGTAGATGCACTGTAGGTATATGCATGTGGATTTATGAATATATAACACACATAAGGTTCCTAGGGCATCGTTAGAGTCTGTCTTTACTGAGAAACAGGCTAATTCTTTCTTTTTTCCAGTATTGAGTCTGAAAATCTTCTCATCTTGCTTGTCAGTGAATGTAACACACTAGCTTAACCCAAAGAAACAATAGATTTAACCTTGGTTACCTATGTGGAAAAAGAAGGCTCAGCTGTGCAAAAGTAATTTAATGCCTTAAAACCCAGAGTATGTATGGGCTTGTAGTTCAGAGGGAACATCTGATCTCACCGTATTGCATAGCATATACCAAGATCACAACAGCTCTTGGGACAACATGTAAGCTATACAAAATTGATTACAGTGTCACAGTAGCAATTGTATGGTTATGGTTGAGAAGGCACTTTCATTGCAAGCCCATGTCTTCAGAGGCTTCCAACTTCTTGAGAAAATTACCCTGTAGGGTGAAATTTCTCATGCTCATTCTTGGCCTAATGATGCATGATAGGTTTTGTTTTTGGAAGTTGGATGGAAATCAATTCATTTGAATTGAGAAATTCTCTCAGATAGATATGGTTGAGATGTTTTCTTGTGTAACCTCATGCCATGTGGATACTTCCATTGCATGCTTCACTAGCATTGAAGCAGGTATGAATTAAGCCTGACAACATTCCTGTCAAGTGCAAAAGTGTCACTGTATCTATTTTATCTAGAGGTAAACTAAGGCAGAGACAGGTTGACAGTCTGTGCAGTGTCACACAGGAAGTCTGTGGAAGTCTCTGTAAGAGCAGAGGTCCTGACTCCTAATCCTATGCCTTTGCTATAGCACTACTCTTTTGCCCCCTTAATTCTCCTTTTATATGTGTACCCATATAGTTAATAATATGTAATAACTGCTACTAAAGGGTCCAATGGATCTCCTTGCAGGCCCATTAGCTATTGCCACTTAGAATGTGACCTGGTTCCGTATAACTTTGTGCTGACATGATTTTACTTCTAAAATGGCTTTCTGCAGAGTAGACTAATTAACTGTGAAGTAAAGCATCACCATGGACACATGTGATGCTATTAGGCCACAGTAAACTAATTAACACTGCTGTAAGATAGTACTGTTGGAGACAGTACTATCTTACAGAGGGGTAATTTAACTGCAATTTAAATGCATGTGTAGATGTTGACTGCGGGCATAAATTACACCCAGTCAACCCAACCAGCTCTGCACATCCAGCACCCTCGTGCCCCAACCAGCCCTTCCGGTGCCACCACCCACAGCCCGGGACTGACCCCCCATATCTGCTCCACGCCACCTCAAATTGCTGATGCCCCTGGCGTACATGTAGATGCTGCACCTGAGGGTAGTTTTACTTTGGCTCAATCTCCTCCGGAGTGTTTTGCTTTGAATTAATTCCATGTGTTGATGTATCCTGAGAGTCCAATTAAAAATATGGATCCAGCAGGAATCTGGATGGGTGACCTAAGTGCAGCAAGTTAACAGAGGGTAAACTTACCATAGAGCAACTGATGTACAGTAACCATCCATACACCTGCTTGTACCCTGTGCTAGGTAAAAACTAAACTGAATCAGCTTATCCCTGAATGAAACATGGCTAAATAGTCCCAGTTTAGCCTTCAAATACTAGGTGGTAAGCGGGATCAGACTGGCTGTAGAAAGTCAGTTGGTCCTCAGTACATTCTTGCATCCATCAAACCTTTGCTATACTTAAGATATATCAATGACATCTTCATCATTTGGACTGAAAACCTGCACTCTCTGATTGAGTTCCATCAGAAATTCAACAATCACCATCCCTCCATCCAACTATTTCTTGAATACTCCAGCACCAGCCTCTCCTTTTTAGACACGATGATCAGTATCCAGAATGGTAAAATAGAGACCACGTTATACAAGAAACCCACAGACCAACATACAGAACCAGCAATCACCCTAAACACACCAAGAAAGTTGTGATATACAGCCAAGCCATCACATACCACCAAATCTGCACTGAGGAGAACATCCAGGATTGCCACCATCAATTTTAAAACAGCTTTCACTCAACAAGGACACTCCTCTAAAGAGATAGATTGCACTGAAAAGAGCCACCCAGATACCACATGAAGAACTGTTGCATTACAGAAGAAACCCCCCCACGAATTGCACCCTGCTGGTTATGACATATCACCCCTCCTTCAAAGTCATAGGGAAAATCCTCAAACAATTGCAACCCATACTAGAAAGACACCCACTTCTTAAAGAGATCTTCCTAGAATCACTGATCCTAGCCTTCAAACAAGCACCGAACCTCGCTAATCTCATCACCAGAAGCAAACTTCCTATGGCCCAGAACACACCAAATGGACCCAGACCATGCCATGACAAGAAATGCAAAACCTGCCAACATATCTCCACCACCCCCACAATTGCTACACCCCACAACAGAGCCATCAGCATTCCTGGATATTACAGCTGCACCTCCAGAAATGTAATATATCTCATCCAGTGCACCAAATGCCCTGATGGAAAATAGGTAAGAGAGACCAAACAACAACTGCGCACCAGAATGAATGCACACTGGAAATCTATCAAAGACAGGAATACCCAATTACCTGTGGGGGCACACTTCTCCCAAGAAAACCACTCTCTCTCCAATCTCTCAGTTCTAATCCTCAAAGGAAACTTACAAAACACTTCTCAGAGACGAGCCTATGAACTCCACTTCATCAGCCTCCTGGATACAAAAAATCATGGGCTAAATATGGACTTTGGAATTATGACACAGTATAACCTCCAGAACGGCAATAGGTTGGGGAGGACCAGGTTAGAGAGCTTCTGGAGGGGCTGGACGTGTTCAAGTCAGCGGGTCCAGATACTCTCCACCCCAGGGTGTTGAGGGAGCTAGGTGGGATTATTACAGGGCCCTTGGCACAGCTTTATGAGAGCTTGTGGTGCTCGGGCCAGGTGCCAGATGACTGGAAGATAGCTAACATGGTCCCCATCTTCAAAAAAGGGAAGAGAGAGGACTCGGGCAACTATAGGCCCGTCAGTCTTACCTCAATCCTAGGGAAACTCTTTGAGAAGATCCTCAAGGAGCACATTTCTGATGGGCCAGCTTCAGGGATGATGCTCAAGGGCAACCAGCATGGTTTCATTAGGGGCAGGTCATGTCAGACCAACCTGATTGCCTTTTATGATCCGGTCACAAAAGCAATGGATGCAGGTGTCGCTGTGGACGTAGTCTTTCTGGACTTCAGCAAGGCCTTTGACACGGTCTCCCACCCCATCCTCATTAAAAACTAGGCGACTGTGGCATTGATGCCTACACAGTCAGATGGATTGCAGATTGGCTCATGGGTCATACTCAGAGGGTGGTGGTGGATGGGTCATATTCAACCTGGGGGGAAGTGGGCAGCGGAGTCCCCCAGGGCTCGGTCCTTGGGCCTGCGCTGTTCAATTTCTTCATCAGCAATTTGGACAACAGGGTGAAATGCAACCTGTTTAAATTTGCTGATGATACCAAAATTTGGGGTGAGGTGAGCACGTTAGTAGGGAGGGAAAGATTGCAGCAAGATCTGGATAGGTTACAGGAGTGGGCTAACATAAGCAGGATGCATTTCAATACTGACAAGTGCAGGGCGCTGCACTTAGGCAATAGAAACCAGCAGCACACTTATAAAATGGGGAAACTCCCTTCTTGAGAACACGGAGGCAGAAAAGGATCTTGGAGTCATTACTGACTCCAAGATGCACATGGGCCGACAATGCGAGGTCACAGTTGGCAGGGCTAATCAGACCTTGTCGTGCATGCACAGGTGCATCTCAAGTAGAGCCAAGGAGGTGATCCTCCCCCTCTATGCGACGCTAGTCAGGCCACAGCTGGAGTACCGCGTCCAGTTCTGTTCGCCCCCTTTCAAGAGGGATGCGGACAACATTGAGAGGGTCCAGAGGAGGGCCACCTGCATGATCCGGGGACAACAGGGCAGACCCTATAATGAAAGACTGCGGGACCTAAACCTGTTCAGCCTTCACAAGAGAAGGCTGAGGGGGGACCTGGTGACTGTCTATAAACTCACTAGAGGGGACCAGAAGGGTTTGGCGGAGACACTGTTTCCCCTAGTGTCCCCTGGCATGACAAGGAATAACGGCCACAAGTTGTTGGATAATAGGTTTAGATTAGACAGCCGCAAGAACTACTTCACAGTCAGGGCAGCTAGGAGCTGGAACCAACTTCCTAGGGAAGTGGTGCTGGCTTCTACCCTGGGGGTCTTTAAGAAGATGCTTGATGCCTACCAGCCTGGACTCATCTGAGTCCAGTTTTTCTCCCGCCCAGGCGGGGGGTCGGACTTGAAGATCTACAAGGTCCCTTCTGACCCGACTTCTATGATTCTATGATTCTATAACCTGCCTGACATCTGACTCTCCAGGTACCACTCCACTATTTACCTGCTACATTCATCCCCCTTTTCCTCTCCCACCCAGCCTGTCTCCCACCCACCAACTCCTCAATTTACATCTTCATTGACTGCCTATCTTGTATGCAGTACCAGCCCAGCCTCTGGCTTCTTTACTGTTTATTCTATCCCGGAAGAACACACACCAACTGCAAATACTTCCTTAGCCTGATGAAGGGTTTTTAAACCCAAAAGCTTGCTAAAAAATTTTTTCCAACTATTTAAGTTGTTCTAATAAAAGATATCAGGTTCACCCAAAGAACCTTGTTTACCTTCTTGCATCCTGTAAACTCTTATGAAATTTGACCACTTATTGATAATCTCAGGCTCTTGCCAGTATTTTTGCCTGGAGGCCACTTTCCCATTCCTTCCTGTTTCAGTCTGTCCTTCACAAGTCATGTCTCTGTTCTGATTGTAAACACTTTGGGGCAATGACAATGTCCTAATATGGAATACAAAGGGCCAGTGTAGAACTAGCAGATGATATTGTGGGAGGCCTGCATAGGATATAGGAGTGCCAAGTTAATACCAAAACAAGAGATGACGAGGATACCTTTTGCATGGGTACACTTCTCTTACATACTGGCATAAGGAAGAGAGTCAGTTTAATTCATCCTTTTACTCAGACTGGAATCAAACATGTTGCTATATTTCTATTAAAGCAGCTCTTGGCAAAATTGCAATTTGCCCAGTCAACAGCGTATCTCAGAGGAATGGAAGCAAAGTGGTCAAAACAACCTATGAAGAATGTACATATCATTCCTTTAGTGTCTATGACTAATGCATATTCTCCATTCCTCTCATTGGTGTTTTTCATCACAAGCTGATACAAGTTCTGGGATGGATGGTTATGCCTGGATAGCAGGATTGGTCATAGCACAGTATTTTACACCACACCTGTGAATCAAACATTGAAGGAGATCTCCAGCCCTTATTCTGCTACTTGTATACTTTGGTTGCCTGTCATAACAAGCTACTTGCATCACTTTGTAAGCAGGGAACATCTTCCCTTTGAGTGAAAGAGAAGGCAAGAAGCAGATCCCACAGCACTAAGTATGTGTTTCCAGAAGCTTAAGCAATACTGGGATTGCTCCCAAATCTCTGGTCACCACAGTGCAGTTCTGGGCTGCATTGCTGACTCTTTACTTGGGCATATTCCATTTGTTCCATGCAGTGTTACAGGCTGGGAAATACAGATTAGATATTAAAAAGAGCAGGGAGTGAGTGGGAAGCAGAGAAGCAGATGAAACAGGGAAAGGGGATTAGAATGGCACTCTGGGTGGGCGTGGAGCAATTTGTGGCAGGCTTCCCAGAAAGATCAGCCCCCACTGCATTAACTTGTCCCTTAATTAATTTAAGAACTAATGCTGAACCTTTTCAAGAAATAGGTGCTTGCTAGATTGGGAATGGAGGCACACTTGTTTCTCAGTATTCCACATGCACACTTATCCCTTTCTTTCATCCTTCATTTCTTATTTGTTGAGAGCATAAGCTTGGTCTCTGGCTACAGGTTTGTACAGCACGAAGCGTGAGAAGGCCTCTTGGTATGGTGTTGTAGTGCTATTAATAAAATATACTTATTCAAGTGACCATAGTTTTGTGGTCTCTGATCTGAAACTTAATATTGTAAAATAATATTTTGTGTTATTTAAGCTGTTTTCTGTGTGCACATTCCTGGTTTGAAATAAGCTTGATCGTGGGACAGAATCAATGCTATAGTTGAAATGCATCTCTAGTGTCTTTAAAAGCCTCGCCTCCTAGTGACATTCAGCATTTCCTTGAACGTTTGGAAAGATCACTTGGACTTGCCTCTGGAGATGTCCCCTGGTGCTTGTATTGTAGCTGGAACAATGCCATCCATGGAGTCTGTAATGGAAAGCATGTGACAGCAGTTTTGTGTGAGATAGTCTCACCTTTAAAACCCTGCTATGAGTCATGTGAAAGATGAAATGTGTATATAAAGCAAGTAAATATCCTGTGTCATTAGCCAGTGTTTGCAAGAAGAGATGGTTTTATCCACAGTAGCTAAAAAGATTGCTCAGAGATTACAGTCTTGTTGCAACCACTGCAGCCTAACACGCCTGAAAATATGTAGCAACTTGGTATTAGAGCGCTCTAAAGTTTCAGTCTGAACTGATTGGGAATCACTTCATCTTATTAGATATGTTCTTTGTTATGGATAATATATGGAAGCATCTTGTTCATGTTCACCAAGACAAGAAGGATTTTCTTGAACATTTTGGCATCTACCAGAAATACATGGATGAAAACAATTATGTTTTAGAGCCAGATAAGTTCTGCAGTTCTGTAACCACCACAGATCCAGTGGTTTGAGGGAGAACTATGTGAACTATGTCCAAATGTTAAGAAACAGATGTTGACTACGGGTGGAAAGCTTGGTGGAGCAGGGAATGCCTCTTTGACTATACCTATACTTGCCTCCTTGCTGAGCCTTTCACTTCCACTCAAAGTCAGATCAATCTACTTGCTCCTGCTCCAGGTGCACGGAAACCAGCAAGCAGGCAGTGTTACTGTCATGGTCTCCCAAGCTGCTATGTGGCTGCACAGCACAAAGCACTGTGGGGCTCTGGCCTCAGTCCTACAGGTGTGCAGATAATAACACTATGGAAATACTATTTTCTAGTCATAAAGAACACTAATTGAGGTACTGTACTGGCTGTTCAGCATTGCTTACTAAAATAGTCACTGAATGTAAGTTCTACAAAGGTGCTCTCACCTTCTCTGGAAATCTTCAAGAGGAGACTGGATGGGCACCTGGCTGGGGTCTTATGACCCCTCCCACCCCCAGTGCTCCTTCCTGCCCATGGCAGGGGGGGTGGGGGTGGCGCGGACTCGATGATCTGTCTAGGTCCCTTCTGACTCATTGATTCTATGATTCTAAGTCATCTTATTTCATGTTTTCAACAAAACCAACTTATAGCAAAGTTTGGGAGGTTTTCTGTTTGGTTTTATTTTCTTACAAAGTGAGCCATAAAATGTGTCAGGAGGAAATATATATAGATGTCTCAAAACTTCTCTAAACATGCAGGTGAATCCGCTGGTCTCTCACCAGAACAAAAAGTTTTTTGGGAACACCGTCAAATTATCCTCCTCCTGTGTGTCCTGTCTGTCCCACTTGCTAGGTAGTTTTGCTCAACTGCACAAATAGATGCTTACCATGTGACTAGAGCAAAGGGGGCTAACTCTGGAGGTGGACTCACTACTGATGGCAAAAGCCTCTTTACTTTTTGAAATCATGAATTGTCTGAAAATCCATTTAGAGATGGATTTGGTTGTTTATTGAGTACATTTCAATATGTGGCTTGTCCACCATGACCCCAACTTAGGAAGGTGAATGTTTAACTATCCCCAGTCAGAACAGCCCTTCTGGTATTAAGTTTGAGCATCATTCTTTTGCTCACATATTCACAGCTAAGCACACCTTTTTGCATGGCTAGGGTTTCTGTTTCTTTGACTGTGTCTATAACTATTCAGCACTTATGGTGGCAGTAGTGCTCTCAAATACAATGTGCTGCTCTACCTGGGCAACAGCCTACCCAGAAATAGTGCAGCTGTGTCTGTGTGGTACCAAAGCACTGTGTGGATGTCGCTATACTATCTGGAGTTAGGATGCAGTCTACATTTGGTCCTGCTGCTGCCTACAGGGGAAGTTAGCTATGTAGACATACCTGTGGTGCTAGTGCTCTGTGGCTGAGTAACAAAACTTCAAAACTCAGAGAGGGAAATCAGATTGTGAGGTGGCTGCCTAAACACCTTGGACACAAATCTGCACAACATGACTTCCCTGCCACACCTCCAGATAGCTTCAAATAGTTTTAGAGCTATATAGTGACTTTTCTACTATTGTAGTTTATTATTTCTATGGTAGTAATGCCTCCTCCTCAGCATGTCTGGGGTGAGCCAGGGGGCACTAGTGCCACAGAGGTGAAGGTGGCCTTGGCCACAGCCCAGTCCCCTCTGCCCAGCAGGCATCACACAACTGGAGCTGTGGTCCTCTAGCATCATGGGATGGGATGGGGCCAGCTTGGCTGGGGGAAGATGAGCTTCATCCCCAGCTGCCCATCTGCACCTCTGCTGGCCTGGGCAGGGCAGGACAGGGCTGTCCCATCCTGTCCCAGTGGTTCTGGTGCAAGCAGCCACCCACAGATAGCAGGGTGTGGGAGCAGGGATACCCATGGGGTCCCCTGGTAGCAGACAGTCCTGGGAAGCCACCACTGCTTGCAGAGAGCCCTGCACCCATCCCTAGCCCTGGCCCTGGTGTTAGCTTGGCTGGAGGGGAGGAGGGACAGGCTGCCTGCCCCAGATGCCTACGGCCAGGTTGCCCACTTGGGCCACGCTGACCCTGGCAACCCAGGGGGCCCCTGATTGGCAGGGCCCCTGGGCCCATGCGTTAATCTACCTCTGGTAATGCCCACGAGTTCCACTCACAATGCGGCACCAGGCTGGGAATTGTATAAACACGGAAATAAAGGTTCCAACCTAGTTTGTTTCCAAAATGACCCATAACGTTTCAGAAACTTCCAACAGGATGAGCTGTGCTCTTAATACTTTCTCAGAGAGAACATAGCTGCTTTGGAGAGCTCTGACCAAACTGCGGTCTTGCTCATTCTCCAGTCCTTCCCATTAGTCAGCCACTGATTCACATTTTTTGGTTTGCAGGAATCTGAGGCCAGCATTTTTGAACTTGGAAAAAGGCCTGTTAAATGAAAGTGGCTGGGATTCAGAGTGGCTGAGGACTTATGATCCCTTGTAAAGTCAAATTAAACAAGGGTTGCCTAAATTTATACTACAAAATCAAGGCTTATATGTGTTCTAATTGCAACCCTGTTAAGGAATCCACTTAAAAATGTGGCTAGTCAGATTATATTTGTAACTTGCTTCCCCCAAATCATTTTAATTGTAGGTTAATAATGACCTTACTGTTTCCTAATAGGCTTTTTCAGAGCTGGTTAAAAAGTTTCTATATTATACAGATCATCTTCACATCACTTGGGTAATTTCTGGAATCATCTTCACATAGGCAGTACATTTTGGAAAGTATCCCTTGTGTATTATTTGTGGCTCTTCCACTAGTGGGGCATTGGGAAAGGAAACTGATGGAAACGATAAATGAAGCCAGTAAACAGATTTGTACGCAATGAACTTTAAATTTGCTGTTTCATAAGAAATAATGATTGCACGGGGCCAACTTCATAAATGTTGATCTCTGAATCATTTTGTTGACACTGATAACGACCAGATGTTTAAAACATTCCCATTAGCCTCAGTTTCACAACTTCAGATGCTTCCTGTGTTTGGGTCCAATCCAAAGCCCATTGAAGTAACGGAAGAGTTCCGCTGACTTCAGTGGGCGTTGGAGCAAGCAAGCCCTTAAATATTTTCAAAGTCTTTGTGTTCTCACACAAAATATTGGAAACCTTCTCACTAAGCAGGTCTCACCATGCTATGAATACTATTCATTTAGTGGTTTTGCAGTATGCATAACATTAAATAAGTAATTCCCTCAAATCATGCATTCATGATGATGTGTAAGTAAACCTAGGTATGAGTACAGACAGACTTAAAATTGTGTATGAAGAAGCTTAGCCCATGCAACTTATTTTACATCTGGAATATCCTTTTCCCTAACCTCCTGAAAGAAGCTTTAATAGGCAGTACAATGGAAGGAATGAATTGGGCATTAGTCAGTGATTTTATGTGAAGACTGATAGAATATTAATTCAGGTCATTTGCCTCCTTTCCCGCCAGATACATGTTGTAGCTCAATCTTTTGACTTAATGATGATTTGCTTTAGCCTTTAATCACTAATCCCTGTATGTCTATGTAGTGGGATGATGGCAGAGCAGAAATGTCATCTGAGATGTGCAGCATGGAGTAAAACTTTATTTTGATATTTCAAGCCATTTTGTTCTGAGTATTGCATGTACAGCACACACAGAATAGGTATCATGAGGAAAACTGGCATACAAAGGAAAAGTGAATTAACAATAACGGGCCCCAGTAACTTAACAGCAGGGCAAAGTATCTTTCCTGTTTTGGTCCCTCCAGTCCATCCTTTCTTATGCTGCAAAAGGGAATTTCTCCTCCAAAGCTCAGCCCAAGTTATAGTTTCCAGTTTGTATTTCATAGCCCACTGGTGCTCATCAGGAGGTTAACTGGTCATGTGGGGCTTTTTGTGTTTCTGAAGGAAATGTAGCTAAGGAAGAATGAAGCTGAAAAGCAGGTAGGGATGGTGAGACTTTTTGGTGAAAGGTATAAAATGCTTACAGTGCTAAGGAGAGTTAATACAGATTTTTCTTTTCCATCCAAGCAGTTGTTCCGGTTGCCATGATGTGCACATTAGAGAGAGAAAGCAGCTGAGGAAAGAAGAGCTGGAGCCCTGAGTAGTGTACCTTGGGTCAGAGACTGGGGTGTCAGAAAGATGCTGGGCAGGAGGTGTCAGTACAGCTAGCAGCTACAGAAACAATGGAGCAGCTGCCAGGGGTTTGCCCCTCCCTTGCCGCACTGCAGCTGCCTCTTTCATTTTTTTCACCAGCCAAATTTTACCTTTGGTGATCACTGGCAACTAAACTGGGTGGTGGCTGTAGTAGGGACACAGGCAAGAGTTTCTCACTTAATGGCGATGCCTCTGCAAGAGAAAATATTTCTCTTAAAGTATGATCCACATATTAAAAACTATGCATAACTGTCTTAGACAGAAGCGCAAAACATAGATTCTAACCATCAATCCTGCTGTTTATACACTGAATTTCACTGTGAAAATTGCCTTCTGGATATCCTCTGCTGGTGCAGCATTATTGTGCTTACCGGTACACTGCAGTGATACCAATAGACTGGTTTCCTTAGCTCTCGTATCAGTTCCCTCTGAGAGGAATGGTTACCTTCCAGTGTTCAAAACCCAGAGTTAGACACCTAACTTTTTCAAAGCAAAGCAAAGCAAAGCATGACCTCAGTTTCCCCAGTTAGAATTCTCTGAACCAACAGACTCTCTCTCAAAATCTTCAGACATGTTTTCTCATACCAGCACCTACTCTTCTCTTCCTGGCTTAACTAAAATCTCAGTGAAGTCAATGGAGGTCTTTGCCAGATAATGTGACCCTACCTATATCATCTTTCCACCTCTGGAATCTTATGAAAATATCTCGACACCTTAATATACGGTACTGCACAAGCTGTCCAAATGAACAGCATCACGTTACTACACTGAGTCTTTTATGCCCAGATGCTGGAAAACACTTGGGAATGCAACATGGGATTTAAGCATGTGTTTTTAAATAAGGATGTGTTCATGAATCATGGGCTTGATTTCTTCAATGAGTTTGAATGAACACTATATTTTCGTATAACTAGGAGTGGCTTGTTTGGTTGTTTTTGATTTGTAACAAAGATGCATTGCAGCACAAAGTTAGTGAGTCCTCAGAAATAAGCAGGTCAATAAATAGTTGCCCATGAGAAAAAAAATGGGGGAGAATGAATCATTAACTTGTCTACTACTCCATGATTTTGTTGAAGAAAATAAACAATTTATTGCCAGCTTGGACAAACAACTACTTGTTTAGTCTGGACTAGTTCCAAGCCAATGATGATGGCATGTCTGGGACCAGGTTGTTATAAAAAATCCTACATTCAAGTTCTTTTCTTAGACTGCTTACTCACCTTCTGAGAACAGACTGAATACTTTATCTTTTTTTGCAAGATTTAGTTCACAAAGAAACTTTGAGTGCACTTACATTTAATCAATCTTGAGTTTTAGATGGCATGTTAATACTAATAGTACTTGCAACGCTGGCAGTGGACGAGGCCTACACTGGACCAGTTGACAAGGGTATTCTCCTTTGTTTTTTTATTCCTGATGAAGGACTAAATTATGCACTTTAGGTTTGGCCTACTGTAATGCCCCAGAGGGAGAACCACCTAACTGTGCTGTGGGGAGTAATCTGGTACATTCTGCTCCATGCCTACATCATTTTATCTCCTACTCCCTGCATAGCTAGTTGACCTCTGACCCGTCCAGCACATAGAAGAACAAAATCTGTGCTTCTATACTCCCTCTCTTTTGGGAAAGTTGTTCCTGGGTGTTTGTATATAGGGTTGTCCTGAGAACATATTGAGGAGAAACTCAGCAGCAGTCCTGTGTTAGGGCTGTGATTCTGGGCAGTGCTTGCACAGGCCATGTTGGAGCAAAATATTATCTTTATCACCTCAAGCACTCTTCCTCCACAACACACAGAGCATATGACTATGTAGGACCCAGTACTAATTTAGGTTCTATAACAATAAGTGGTTTTCATCTAAAATGAAGCATCTGCATCTCAGCAACGGTTACAAAAATAGGACAAATCATTGCTTTTAGTCAACTTGGGATTGTAATGAACTGATGGAGCTTTTGTACCCCAAAGTCCTTCATGGGACTGCCCTATGTGCCAATAAGAACACAGCGTCCTTTGTTCAGCTGTTTAACACAAGTTGATTTGGACAGTATTACAGAGTAAGGGATTCTTGGTGTTTAACATTTCAGAATGATTGATCATCTCTTGGAGTGAGGCAGATGGTACTGTTACGAGTTCCAGATCATTTGTACTGTGCATCTCCAGGGAGAACTTTTATTTTATTGACCAAGCTTGGGAGGGTCTGTCTGTCTGTCTGTCTTGCTAACAATGTAGGATGTAAATGAAACCCTCCTGGCTTATAAACAGCTCTATCAATTGGCTGTTTAAATAAACTGATTTTGAATCTCTTCAAGGACACTGGCCATAATTAAAAACCCTGATTCAAACACCCATGAACAACTTGAAGGGAGCTTGGTGTGGGATCAAACTTTGTGGCATGGGCTCCTCCAGTTATTCTTCCACAGAGTCCATTTTGGTGATTTTTCTTCTGGCTACCCTCTATTATTGAAGAGGAGGTATTTAAGAAGCATGAACTTGGAAGGGCAGCTTTCTTTTTACCAGCTTTTCTCTTTTCTGAGCTCACAGCAGCAGAAGCTGGCCTGCAGGCCCCTTGTGGAAATGCCACTAAGAAGACTTCAGCTGCACAAAGAAGCCTCATTGGGATGTTCAGATTTTGCAAGTGTTCCTCCAAAATGTGGTGACAGTGATTCAGAGAGAACTTTGGACTCAGGACACCTGGAAAGTGCATAGCTATAAAACTGTGCCCATATTCTGCCATGTTGGTACCAGCAGTGGATTGTAATAGTGAAGCCCACTCCAAAGACTGGGGGGCATTTACACTCTTTGTATCAGCTAAGATTAATTGCATTCCAGGCCTTCAGTTCCCTATAACACCTCTTAGCAAAGGTATAACAAGCAATTTTTTGCAACCTGGGCAGCTGGGGCAGCAGAAGTGGCTGGGCTGGCAGTGGCACATCCAGCAATCTTGCACCCTCCTCTAAAATGGTGCCTGTGGCTGGCACTCCACTCACCCTCACTAGTTATGCTACTGCCTCTTAGAAACGGCAGTTGTAACTTTTTTTTTAATTTCTCTAGTCACTTTGCTGTAATTAACTTACTAGCCATTAGGTTCATAACTACATTGTTTGTCAGCTTTCACATTTGCAAAGATATTTAAGTGCACCATTAACATGTGTTGGTTAATAGGCATGTGAAAAATCTGTTTTTCTCTTTTGGAAAATAGAATCATTCAGCATCTTTGAAAAAATTCTGGCCAATTTCCTTAGCTAAAATCAGTTAAATCTTAATTTTTAACAGGCTTCAACATGCGTACCACTAATGCTTCCACAAACAGTATAGTCTGAAGTGTGTTTGCAATATTTCATGTTGAATCAGAAACAGGAAAAGGCTGCATTTTCCCTTTTCTCCTTGTGCTTTGATAAATGATGACTTCAAGAGAGGAAGGATAAGAAATCTCTACATTCTAATGTGCTAGTTTTAATTAATAAACTGTATATCATGCATGCAAGGACAGAGATTGTCAGCTTTTCAAACACAGTTTATGGGCTTTTCAGTGTGATGTCAAGCTTTAGCCTAAGCCAGTTGGCATCTTGGTCTCTTTAGAAAGAGCTCATGCTGTGTCACTCTTCCTTGAAGTGCAGTCCCAATCTGTCAAAATCTCAACTCCAGTCCTTTTTGTACTGTCTGGCTTGACTTCTGCAATTAGTTCAAAGTTATTGTAGGTTTTAAAAGTTGCTTGCTTTGGCAGTATCCAAAATTGCTTAAGGCAAGGATGCCCATTTATTACAGCACCATCTATACACAATACAAAGTCCCTGTAGAAATGAGAATTTTAGCAGTGTATATTCTTGAATAAACCCTATTGCTAGCTCCAAAACCTTTAAATGCCATTGAAACTATTAACTTAGGTTACTTTTCCTCATAAATTCTTCCTTAGCATTCATGTTGTTCCATTCCTAGCCTTGTCTGACTTATTTGTGCTGATAAAGTTGTAATGCAAGACATTTTGCTTCCCAAGGGAGGGATCATGACTCCCTTAAAATCATCTGGAATTTTGCCATTGACTTCAGTGGACCAGCAAGGAGGTAGCTGTTAACATGATATTGGGGATGCAGGGAAAAGTGAAGTGATTAAAGTCAGCAAATACTAGTCCAGTTACCCATTGTTGTGGGCAACTCCTATTATTTAAGCCCCTGTTGCTAACTCCATGGCATTCCCCAGGGTGATACTGATGAGGAAAAAAGTGCAGAAGTGTAGATCTAGATACATAAGTACATACATTCACATCCGATGAAACAATACTTTCTTGCTGGTTTGGTAGCAGAGTTCTGGCCCTGTTAAATTCAGTTTAATTACTGAAGTCAGTTAGGTCAGGATTTTACCCTGGGTCTTTAACTTGTCTAGAGTGGTATTTCCTACCACACCGTTTTAGATGAAAGAGAGGCATTTCTATGCCCAAAGCCACAGCTGTGACGCATCCAGGACAATACCTTATGCCATTGGCTTCAGGGCCAGGGTACTCACTCAGACCTCCATGCTGGGCACGGGGAGAGGAGTGGCAAACAGCTTTATCTTTATTAGGAACAAGATTCATCAACTTGCATGCTTGCAGCTTGCAGGAAGGACTACAACTACCCACCACCACAAGCTGCACCCTCAGGGCATCAGGGGGAGGGACTGCGTCATCCCACTGCTGGCCTCTTAAAGGTACATTTCGTATACCACAAGGACCATGACCCAGGTTTCTGATCCTAGGCCTTCACATTTACTACAAGATCAACCATCTTCTGTGTTAATTTCGGTGAAAATCCACTGTCCCAATGACTTCCCATCTTGTCTCCCTTCCTTAATTGCAGTCTCTTGTTGCTTTCCTATGAGAGTGACTTTCCTCCCTGAGTCAGTGTGACATTTATGTGACTGTATTTTATGTTACATGTTGAAAGTGTTTCTTTGGGTGTTGTTTTGGTGGGGAAAGCATTAATGGCTGGATTGCAGAGGGGCTGGGTGTGGCGTAGCTAATGGCACTCTGCCCTCTGGATGGTGCGGGAAGGGCCTCTGCCCGGAGAACTGTGGTTCTTTCTAGTAGTTGGTGGGGGTATGAAATACAAGCAGGGGAGCCGTGCCTGTGCCTGACTGCATGTGCCTGTGTGAGTGCCTGCCAGCCTTCAGCCTGCTGATGTAAGCCCCAGATAGCAGAGATGGAGAGAGTCTGCCACATGGGGACAGCAACTGAAAAGGCTGGAGCTATGGGGCAGAGGCAAGTGTGCTGAGGGCCAGCAGAGAAGCGGAGACATCCAGGGACAAGGGGGGAATTCACTGCAAAGACAGTGGCAATTCCTGCCTGTCACTGAAACCAGCTGGGGACTGAGAAGAAAAAACTGGCCAGGTGTGAGAGTGAAAAGTGTTAGAAATGTGTTTTAAACCTTTATTTTCTGTCTGTCTTCCCCACTTCTGTTCTTCTGTTTTTTCCCCTAATTATTGAAGTTGGGGGAGGGCGGGGAACATAGCAGAGAACAGTGAATACTAATTCCCTAGTCTCACTACCCCAGGATACAGCCAGATACTAAGTGCTTTTTAAAAAGATCACTTCTGTGAATTACAACTGCTGGTTACTAGTAATCTACCAGTGCCAGGCCAACTACTTCCATATTTCTTAATATTTCTCATGTTTTCAAACCCTGAATCCCTGTGTTCATTGTTAAACCAATATTTATTCCTCCTGCAGCACATTTTCCTCTTCTTTCCTGGATCTAGAGATGGAACTAGGGTGGGGTGTGACTGGAAAGCTGAACTGTGGGCCACAGTTAATGTGATGACCAGCATTTGTGTTCTGCTGAATGCTAGGGATTGCTGCAGGCAAGAAAGTTTGCCAAGGCTGACAGAGTGCTGATTTACTGCTTAGTTGAATGGACACCATGCTGCCTCCTAATTAGAACCTCATGGGCTGTTCTGTCAAGAAAATACCAAAGTACCAGAAAGCAGCAGGAACAGATACAATGTAAGGATCCAATGCACTTTTCATTCTGTCCAATAGAAATCCTGCTTTATAACAAAGAAAACTTTCAAAATGGATTCTGTATTAACTGACATTAACTTGCAATTTTATTTTTACTGCTTGCTGTAAAGATGTTTACTTTAAAGATTGTTTCTTTCCTTTTTGATAACCCACATAAAGGGGACAGCTACAGCATTTCTACTGTGCTAACTTATTTACTAACTAAATTTACCATTATTAGTATTATTTGGGCTAGGGAAAATGCTGAATGCTCTTAGTTATGTTAGTTCAGCATTATTTCCAGTAATGGTGTTGGGCTCCCTCTACCATATGATGATGGAGCTGCTTACCTCTAACACTGAACAAGGAGCTTATTAAAACATTATTAAAACAGAAAACAAATCAACCCATTCCCCAAAAGTGCCTTCTCTTCCTCTGTATTACTTCTTTATAGTAGAGCTTTCTCTTTCCTCTACAAATCTGGAAAATGCCTCCTTCTTCTTTTGTTAGACAAGAATCAACACTGAAGAGCGAACTAGATCTATGCAAGCTGTTGACATCCAAATTAGTTTGTATTCTGGCCTTGGGGAGTGGAAGTTTTGACTTTTCATAGATTATCCACATTCCAGGTCAGCAGGTTTTCTTAACAGAATTATTGCCTTAGTAAGGCTGTGGTGTGAGTAGCACTGTTGCTGGATTCAGCTGTATTCCATACCTGCCTGTTTCTTCTGTAGTAGACATTATGGTTCATCCCAATCAGACAGAAATAGAAGGTACCAGTATGCCCTGTGACAGGAACTGATGTAGTCCAGTATCTGTCTATATCTAGTTTTATCAGGACTATGTCCCTTGCTTTAAACTAGGGCAAGTTCCATCTGCCTTCCGCTATCAGTGAGTCTTTATCAGGTATGGGACCCCAGTGCCAGATCATGCTGGGATCTGACTCGCCAACTAGGAAATGCCCTTTTGAGGAATGGAACCAGCTGGTGGAGTATACAGCAGTCCCAGGGTTGCCAGGAGCCTCACTGTGGTGCCATCACAAGGTCATACAGAGAATCAGGACTTCTGTCATCCCTAGGAGAATGAATATTCCTTTTCCTCCTAAATGTTTCATTTCACCCCTGGTTACTTCAGTTATCAATGTGACCATATATTTTCCCTGGCAAGCTCCTTTCAGTTCATCAGTGTGCTCTGTTGTACACCATTCATTTTTATCTGTTGTTCTTTTAATAGGTTCTATACTTGTCTTTCTTCAAGTCTGTTATTTTCTCTTTAATCTTATGCCCTCTTGAAGGCCTGACTCCACAGGTGGGACATTCTAGGAGATTTCTTGTAGGAGTTCCATAAATGACATGTACACCTTGCCTTTACAACTAGTACAGGTTTTGAACAGACCCAGCCAATTTACCTATCCAGCTAAGTCATTGGGCATTAGCATGTACTTCTTCAGTGGAGGCCTCTTCTTAAAAGTTTCCTTACAAAGTACAGTTACTTCTGCTCCTGAATCTATTGCAAATTTAGCATTGTTGAAAATCCTGAAGTTAGCTTTTGAATGCAGAGTTAGCCAGTTAGTTTAGGTACAAAGGCAAATCCTGTCATTAAGGCACTGCTCCCATTTCTTGTACCACATTCCTGACCCTTTGCTTCAACAAAGAAAGCATTCCCCAAATCATTTTCTCTTTCATTTTGTGGACATGCATTCTCACTGCTTAGGTCAGTATCTATCCTCCTTTTGCCTTGGTCTTATTTTCTGCTGAGGGAACTTAGTGCTCCAAGAGGGTGTTTTATTAAGGTGTCCCTTTTCCTCACATGGCTATGTTCTTCTCTGTTTTTTATCCTAGGCTTCCACCTACAATCTTCTGCTTAGAATCTGCTTCCCACACCCCTGCCTTGTCTGCTTTGAACAAATGAGAACTGGCATTTTGACTCTCATGATGTTCCCCCAACTTGCTAACTAGTAAACCACAATAAGAACGTAGAAGGGGCATAGATCACATTTTTAAAAGTCAAATTTGTTACTTCTAATTTTTTCAAAGCTCTAGTAGGGGAAATATGTGTGCGTGCATCCATTTTTCCTATTCATAAATTTCATAGATTTCATAGACATTAGGGCTGGAAGGGACCTCGGAAGATCATCGTGTCCAGCCCCCTGCCTGAAGGACAGGAAGCCAGCTGGGGTCATAGGATCCCAGCAAGATGAGCATTCAATTTGCTCTTGAAGGTGTTCAATGTAGGTGCTTGAACCACCTCCAATGGCAGGCTGTTCCAGACCTGGGGGGCTCAGACAGTAAAGAAATTCTTCCTTATGTCCAGCCTGAAATGGTTTTGCAGTAGTTTATGACCGTTCGACCTCATCATCCCTTGGGGTGCTCTGGTGAACAAACGTTCCCCCAGATCCTGGTGGTCACCCCGATAAACTTATAGGAGGCCATCAGATCACCCCTGAGCCTGCGCTTTTCCAGGCTAAAGAGCCCCATGGCTCTCAGCCTGTCATCGTAGAGATATTATTATGGAGGCTTTCCAAAGGGTCATCTGCTGCTATTGCTTAGTTCTCCTTTCAAGCTCCTACGTTCTTTTTCTGCAACCTGTTATTTCCAAAGGACTCCATTTACCACAAATGCAAACTTCAAGGGAGGAATCAGCAACAGGAACTATCAATATTTGTGATGACATTACTGATCCCTCTGGAAATGATGATTTACAGTAAGAATATTGGGCCTTTGAGTAGGAAGGAAGCAGTAAGAAGAGAGATTTTTAGCAGAGATCCTGTCCTAATACAAGTTTTCCTAGCAGGACTAAGAGAAGAGAAAGAGGAGAGCGGGAAAGCAGGGAAAGAAACAAAACGCTATCTGTAGCTACAAAATAACTTTCCACTAGGTCTTCAATATCGTCTGGAAATGTTTGTGCTTTGCCCATGACATAGTTCTCATTTCATAGATTTCATAGACTTTAGGGCTGGAAGGGACCTTGGATGATCATTGAGTTCAGCCCTCTGCCCCAGGGGCAGGAAGTCAGCTGGGGTCATAGGATCCCAGCAAGATAGACTTCCAAATGTTTCTTAAAAGAGTCCAGAGTAGGTGCTTGCACCACCTCTGGAGGCAGTCTATTCCAGGCCTTGGGGACTAGGACAGTAAAGAAGTTTTTCCTTATGTCCAGCCTGAAATGGTCTTCGAGCAGTTTGTGACCATTTGACCTTGTAGTTCCTTGGGGCACTCTGGTGAACAGACGTTCCCACAGATCCTGATGTACACCCCTTATATACTTATAGGCAGCCACCAGGTCCCCTCTCAGCCTGTGCTTTTCCAGGCTGAAGAGTCCCATGGCTCTCAGCCTCTCATAGTTTCATAGTTTCATAGTTTCTAGGGTCGGAAGGGACCTGAGCAGATCATCTAGTCTGACCCCCTGCCATGGCAGGAAAGAGTACTGGGGTCAAATGACCCCAGCAAGATGTTCATCCAACCTCCTCTTAAAAACCCCCAGGGTAGAAGCCTGCACCACTTCTCTTGGAAGTTGGTTCCAGACCCTAGCCACCCTGACCGTGAAGTAGCGTCTCCTGATATCTAACCTAAACCTGCCCTCTGCCAGCTTGTGACCGTTATTCCTGGTCACTCCTGGCGGTGCTTGGGGGAACAGTGGCTCCCCCAATGCCTGCTGATCCCCCCTGACTAGTTTATAACAGGCCACAAGATCCCCCCTCAGCCTTCTCTTTTGGAGGCTGAACAGGTTCAGGTCCCGTAGCCTCTCCTCATAGGGCCTGCCCTGTTGGCCCCTGATCATATGAGTGGCCCTCCTCTAGACCCTCTCCATGCTGTCGACATCCCTCTTGAAGCATGGCGCTCAGAACTGGATGCAGTACTCCAGCTGCGGCCTGACCGGTGCTGCATAGAGGGGGAGGATCACCTCTTTGTACCTTCTTTTGGGCTTGGAGGATCGTCTCCTTAAGGAGTGACCACTCTCCTTGAACACCCGGCTCCCCTCCCCTCTGGGACCTCAGCGCTTCTCCAACTATCCTCCTTAGCTCGTTGAAGTCTGCCCTCCTAAAATCTAGGGCCGCTGCCTTACTGCATGTCTTTGCCACCTTGCGCTGGATGGTGAATTCCAGCAGGCGATGATCGCTGTCAGCCAGGTGGTCGAGCACCCGCAGCTCCAGTAAAAATATGGGTAAAAATTAGACAAAAAACATTGCTATCTGTGCTATAGTAACTGATATACAGTATTGTTGCTAGTATGGGTTGAAAAAGATGTTTATGTCACTATCATATGTGTACCTGGAGAATTATGTAACATACTCAACAGTTTTTCATCCAAGGCTGAATACTTTTGATATTAAATATCCAGCCATAAGTTAACAAAATAAATGCAGGAAGTGGTGACTAACACATCCTCGGAATGGCCAGTTGTGAACTAAGGTAATACAACACACCTATATTTATTTGGGTTTTATCTTTCTACCTTGAAGAAACTGCTATTTCTAGTTCAGTACTGAAAACACTAGTTTGAAAGTAGGCTTGGCCAGAAAGCAAGAATTCTAATTCATGAAATATTTCAAGGTTTTGGAATTTGTTCTTGATGAGAACAAAAACGTAATCTTTTGATGGGGAGAGAGAAAAGCGGGGGGGGGGGGAGGGGGAGGGAGGAGAGAGAGTGCTAACCTCAGAACACACTCATCTGGGATACTCAAGCCCCAGGTTCACTCCTCTGGGTTTCTCTGTGAGTAGGAATTACATTCTGGACCTGAGAGATGTTCCCAGAAAAAAGTTCTTTGAAATGCTTCCATGGTATGAACAAATCTGCTTTTTCTGACCAAAAAAATCCACAAAACACTTCCCAACTATCTGTAATGTTTGTTGTACTTTAGGCACAATGGCTATGTACAGACAGTCAAAAAACCTGAGACTGAATCAATTCAGTCTTTGCAGGTTAGTCTAAACTGCAGAGATTAAACTGAGAAAAAACTGGACAGACATTCACTTGTGATTCAGGAAATACAGCCACATACCTGCAGTGGCTCAGGCCACAAACCAGGGGGTGCTAGAGCATGGCTACGTGACATGTAGCCAGTACGGGCTGTGTGCTCGCTTCCTCTTCCTGCTGCCCCTGAGGTTTCTGGGATTTGCAGTCCAGAATCACAACAGCAGGATTCTGCAGGGTTGCTCATCAATTCCTCTTCCTGATTCAAGGTCCCTCTGGGATTTGTAGTCCACAGTTACAGCCAAGAGTAACTTTCAATAAGTTTAGCAGGGCATGGAAACTCTGTGCTTCTGGCCCAGACCCGAGCCAGGAGTTACCTGGGGGCCAGTCCCCACCTCCCGCCCTTTTCCTGCCCCCCACAAACCCTTCTCTGCTAGAGCAGATAGCATAATCCAACCCAGGGCTGGAAAACATGCTGGAAGAGTGATTTAACTTAAACCAGGAAGGAGTCTGGGACAGAAGTTTCGTACACCAGTTTGATCCAAATCAGTTAAGTGTGATACTACATTCAAGTAGGTTTATCTAAAATCAATTTCAGAAATTTAAACCAGTTTGAACTTCTGTTTTGTTACAGGTTTAAACTGGTTTCTGATTACTTAAACTGGTGTATGTGTAACTTCTGTCCTTAGCCATAAGGGAAGTGTTTTATCATTATCAGCTCCTGTGATTTTTACAAACACGTATTAATATGAAGAAGGAAAATCATGTCAGTTTTCAGTCATTCATCTTGTATCTGTGTGGGAGTTAGTTTAGAAAATGTTACTGTTGGGAAAAAGAGAGAAAGAATAGCTTACCCAGATTGACTGTCATGTTTGTCAGCTTCTAAATTTAGATAATCCTGGCATATGTAAATCTGAGAAATATGATTATGCAATATCAATAATGACAACTTAATGAAATTGTTTAAACTTTACCCTGGATGTTACACTGAGGTATCTATTCTATCACACTGCTGACTGATAGTACAAAGGAAAAGGTAACTTCCTTGATACTGTAATCTGTAGTCTACGCTTTACATTGCACAGTCTGCTGCATTGCATTGCATTATCTGCTGCAAAAAAAATTTCCTGTAACTTTTTTCTGATTTTGTTCCTGCTGTTTTCTACCATATACATGTAAATTACCAAGCACAAGGAGTCAAGCCTTCAACTCCACTGAAGTCAATTGAATTCTACCATTATACATCAGCTGGCCTATGGTTTCTGCAACTGTTAGCACTTCCTGTTACTGGCACAGATTTGAACATATCAGGGTTGTATAGAATATGGCTTCTGCCAAAGTAATGAATCAAACAATTGGGTGTCATTCATTCTTGTGTGTCTTGCAGTAACATAAGTGCTTATATTTGATATAAATATTACCTTAATGCATTTCAACTTGCAACACTTTCGATGCGTCTGTCAGTACTCCAGCCTTTAAATCCCTGTCAGTGATGAGGAAATCAATTAGACAGTGTTCTTAAAACTTTACATCAGTGTAGGTTTTAAGAGTAATTCCTTGGAGGAGAATGGCAACAGGAAACCTACTAACAGAATATCTGTGGTCTGGTTTTATCCATCAAAAGAAAAACAATGTGTTTGCCCTTAGATTGTATCTCTTGTTCTTTCATATTTCCTGGGTTTGTCAAAACTCTGTGAGATCCCAATGTTCTGGAAAACTATTTTAAGAAGCAGGTGAGTGTAAGATATCTGGATTCTGAATTACATTGGTTTGTTTTAGGTTTGTAAAATACCAATCATGATATAAATCTTCATAATGGTAGTAAATTAGTAACAACACATATTGTTTTAATGATTTCCTATGAATGGTGACTTTTAAATCATTTAAATTGTCAAGCACTGAGTCATCGAGGTGTTCAAAAGAACATTACGGTGGGCATAATTCTCCTTTGATTTATGTCAGAGTAAATCAGGAATAACTCTGCCAAAAAAAGTGAGTGTATAATGTGGTAACACTTGCGTAAACCAAATAAGTATCAAGAACATTTCTTAACAAAGCAGTTTTATGTTGACACCTGGCTAAACCTGCAATTCATACCAAAATGTTGGTCTTCCCAACACTCAGAGCAATAGCTATCATCCTTCTTATGACAGCCTAGCAAAGTCCTGTACAGATATATTTGTGGGCATAAATCCAACTGAATACTGGGCATTTTTACGATGCAAATTGTTGTGATCTATCTGTAGGTTTCAAATAAATACACAGGTAATATATACCTGGTCACAGGTTTACAAAGCTTAATTTTCTAATGTCGTGAGTTCTGTTTACCTATTCCTTTCAGACAAGAACAGAGAGGCACAATAATTTTACATACATTATGTATTTTCCCCAGGGAATCTATTGCTACAGGATGCCCCTGAGGCCAAGTGTTTGGTGAGATTTATGGTAGGACAGATGGACAGACAGATGAATAGGCTTAGATGGTGTAGATCAGTGGTCTCCAAAGTGTGGTGCACGCACCCCAGGGGGTGTGCAAGACGATCCATTGGGGTGCGGGAAGAAAATATTGGAACTTCTATTTCTATTTATACTTATATAAATATACATATATTGGGGGTGTGTATCCAAAAATTTTTTACTGATGGGGGTGCACGATCAAAAAAGTTTGGAGACCACTGATGTAGATAATGAGATCATCTATATTTACTTTAAATAGCCTTGAGATGTTGGAGGGATATAAATCCTTGTGCTTCAGGGTATACCTAAGTGGGTATTGAAAGTAGCTTCTCCTGTAAGTAGGTTATACCTTACTTATTCCCTATGCCAGTTCCTTAGAAGCAGTTGCATTGGTTTTCCTTTGATGCATCTCTGAGATAAATCTATTCACACTGAGAAGTCCTGACTTTTGTCAGACATAGGATGTTCACACTGCTTTTAAAGTTTACCCTTTTAAAACTGTTGATGAAATCTTAGCCCTTTGTAAAACAATGAGAGTTTTGCTATTGGTTTCAATGAGGCACAAATGTCACCTCTTAAACAGCCAGCAGTGGACTGGCTGGTACTCAGGTTAGAGCCCTATAAATCTACTTTCCTAACTGGTGGTCTGATTCAAGAGATTATTTAAAAATTTTAGATTTTGCTGCCCTGAGAAACTTAAGGACTGGGTGCAGAAATAAAACCTGACAGCATATGGCTTGTAAGCAATAAAATAAGGATTAATAGGCCTGGGGTTCCATGCACTGAATTTTCCACTATATTTCTGTTAATCAACCACTACTGAAGTGATCCCAGGGTGGCCGGGCCTGACCTTTTCTCTGTAAGGTTGCAATCTCTGGAGTAGGAGTCAAAGAATGGAGGTTCTTCTGGCTCATTGACTACTAATTTTTACTACCCTTTCCTCCAAAACTGTGTATGTTATTATTTAGATTTCCAAACTCATGGTTAGTGTGGGCATTTTTGGTAGGGAGGAATTTTGTGGCAGATCCAGCCCTGACATGGAAATGAATTAAAGGTTTTCCTTAGGACTTCTCAGTGTGAAAGGATTTACCTTAGAGATGCATCAAAGCAATGCAACTGCTTCACTGAAATTGTGTCCAACTTTTACTTCAGTACAAAACAAAGCTTTCCATGGGGTGGAAGGATATACCTGGGAGAATGTAAAACAGCTTTGTGGGGAGACATCCCACAGCCCTTTGTGTTGCGGTTATTTCCTATTCATATTATAAGATAGTGGATGTACTGCATGATGGGATGAATTCCAGAAATGAGCGAGAAGTCTTTCTGTTCCACACTTACTAAGACTGCCATGATTTTTCTCTCTGGTTTCTATGATCTGCCTCTTTCCTGATGGCTGATGCCATTTTTAAATTTACAGAAAGATCAATATGGACAAGACACTGGAATTATTCACTGGCTTGTACAAATGTTTATCTCTTTATGCCAGGCAGCTGCCCCTTTGGAAGCAATTTTGACAACACTTTTACAATACTCCAGCAGTGACAGCTTTCCTTTTCTCCAGCTCTATCTTCTCCTAGATGATGATGGAGGTGATGGGACTGGAGAGAATGCTGGAGATAATGCTCCAAGAAGGACTTAGAAGGCCAGCCATGGATACAGAGGTTCAAAATCACCAGAAGCACTTTCCTGGACACCTGTGCTAAGCTTACCCTCGGACTATAAGAGATTTTCTTTGTCCATTCAGAAGACAGCTGTCTGGAAGCTCTCTGCCCGCAACTGCTACTGGTCAGATGAACACCATTTTGGCATTGGCAGGTAAACTGTTGGGGCTGTTACAGTGGAGGTGTGTGACACCCTTAAAAAACTACTGTTAGCAAGTGTGGTGCTTGCTAGTACTTTACATGCACAAGACTTCCTAATAATTGCATGGGCGCAGTTGATGGGATCCATAGCTGCATTTTCCCCCTGCCCTGCCCCCTTCCCCTTCCCCCCTCTCCCTCAAGCCTTGTAGTTTCTAAGCAAAAGCCAACCATTGTGGCAAGTTTACTAGCATAAGTATGGATTGGTCTGCAGAAATCACAATGCCAAAACTTTCAAGAAGTCTCAGCTGCTTCCCCTAATGAGAAAAGTATGGCTTAGTGAGGGGAGGGGGGCATGCAGACAAGATTGATATTAATGATGTGACTGTCTCTCCTTTTGTCCTTGGGTATCCTGTCTAACCTCTACAGCCCTGACTGGTGAAGCCTTTCACTGGACATTCAGATCACTGCTTAAATATTACCTAAGCAGCTGCAGGATAATAGTGTGGTGTGCCTCTGGGACTTTGAAGGCAGATGGAGAGCACTTGGTGGAAGGCTTGAGACAGCTGAGCAATAGCTGCCTCAGATCATAATCATGTACTACTGCATTCTGCACAACATCTGCAGGAATTAGTATCTCCTTGCTGAGTAGAAAGACTTACAGCCTACAAGATGCTCATTCTTAAATGACAATTGGTGGGGCATGTTGCTTTGGAAGCCTTATTTCCCTGCTTTGAGGAAAGGGGAGAACAGTTGTGATAAGCTGATGCGTTTCTGGCAATATGGTGTTGCTTTTGTGCACTCTGCATGCCCCTATGAGCATGGGGAGCTGGGTTAGTGGATCTATGGTTTGCTATGCATGCTACAGGAGCTTTCCTGAATTCTAACTTTATCTATGTAGCTTCGGTTCTCAGTACAGGAGAGGGGTGTAGGGAATGGCTGAGTGGGGCATCTACTGTGCACGCTTTCTGGGACCCCAGAATTTTAAGCTCTTCCTAGACTTGTCTTTGAGCATAAGTCCTTTCCCAGCTTTCCTGTGATGTACATTGGCATACAGATGCATTAAGCTTCTCAGCCAGCTGAGCAGCTTGTTAGTGATCTTTAACATGGGTTACTTGGTGCTGTGCTGTACTTGCTTTGACCCTGCTTGTTTGCATGGAGCAGAGTATCTATTTAAGAGTGTTAGCACAGTACAGTCAAGACAATGGTAGAAGGATGTGGGAGAGGCTCTGAGGCCAGGCTACAATAGTGTTTTGCAATTCTGGAGTCAGTTCTAATGTTGGAGGATTTGTCACCGCTCCGTAGGACTCCCTATTTGCCAAGACTTGGGGAGCTACTGCTGGATACTCAGCTCTGTTGTTCCCCCAGATGGTGCTTCTGGAAGTTGTGCATGGCTTGTAGCTTTTTATTTGGGAAACAGTGATAAGGCAGCCTTGACCTATAACACTGAGGGCATTTATACATGTGTTCCAGGAGTCTGTGTGTGGTGGGGCACTTTAATTAGAGCAGCTCTCCAGTGCTCTCTAATTAAAGCACCCAGAGCATCTTGTGTATCAGTGTCCCTGTACTTCAAAATGGCAGTGGGGATGCTTTGTCTAAAAGTAAGGTTGTCTCTGTTGATGCACCTGGAACTGTAGTGGCTTTGTGGCCAAAACTAAGTACAGGAAAAGTCCTGTTTAGTTCCAGCTGTTTTGGTGTGGTGCACAGTCACTCTGCACGTGAGAGTTGTCAGGAGCTTGAGCATGGAGGTGAAGTCTTCAGAGAACAAACTTGCCAACCTCAATCAAGTGTGTGCTTGTGTGAGCTGTGATTTTTCAGGGCTGTAGAACTTGGCCAGATTTTGAGCCCTGTTCACTAACACAGCAAAAGGCAACATGCCAAGCCCTTGCTACAGACTATGGAAGTGCAGGAATCTCTCAATAAAATGGCTGTAAGGATTTAATTTTTTAATATGGGCAAACTGATCTATTTTTCCTTAACCTTGTTTTTGACTATACTCTTTAACTTTTGGGAAAAAATCAGCCTGTGGCAAACACTCCCCTCACTCTGGATCCCATGGAAGATTTCAGCCCAAGTTATGTAAGTTTTGCAGTGTTATAAGCACCTGGAAATAGAAGTTTAAAATAGAAAGTTCTAGGCAAACTTAACTCCTGGTACTTGCACCACTGATAATGCATTAAACTGGCAATGATAGGATCTAGTAGGATCTAATAAGGCCAGAAGCTGTTACTCATAAGGCCACTTGGGAAGTAAAGTGTTCCTCACAGTGAGCAAGAGGGCCTGAGCCTGGTCCATTGCTAACAGCTCTCTGGTCTCGAGAATAAAATCTAATTTTTATGGTGTCATATTGCTGTTACTCTTTCTGCTTCTTCCTTTAAGGGGCAAATAACATTCAGCATGTAGTTTGCTGAATATGGTTATTGTTTTTGAAAAATATTCTTTTAGTAGCAAACTTGATTGGAAATAGGTCATCTGGAAAATTAGTAAATTACACTTGTAAGAATGCATTAAGCTCTGTGGGCGTGTACTTCCTACACATTTTTAAGCTAGAAAAGGTTTCGATGCTGTTTGTGAAATGAAGCTGCCTTGTTCTTGGCACATTATCTGATTGCTATTACTTGAAACTTTGAGTTCTGTGGAAGGAATATCATATAGCTAAAATGTCCAAATTATGAATTGCTTTTTATGGGCCAAATTCAGGTTGAACCAGAAAGTACCTTTTCAGATTAGCTCATTCTGAATAAACTTGTTTATACCACTGTTTGTTACTGGATCCTTCTAAGTAAGATTAATATAGCTAAAAGGGACAAATTTCTATTCAAAGGCTTTAAGTTCAAGGCACCCTTCAGAAAATCAACATCGGCAGCTTATGTTAATATGGTATTTGTAAAAGTCATCGCCATGGTTTCAAACTTAGAACCCTCTAAATCCCTACAACTTTGGTCATTAAAAAGTCAGACTTACAAACATGTAACTCTTGCACTTTTTCTCTGCTTTCTTAAATAATAAAAAGGGTATCTAGGGAGATATAATTTCAGTAACAACAATTTAACAATTGTTAAAAAAAATTGCCTGAGCATGGAAGGGGCCAAAATGTTAGCAAATCTCAGCTTTTCCAATAAGTCATTAAGACTTTGATCTTGCTAAACAATAGAATAACAAATCTCTGTGACTAAGCAATGCAGAGTGGTTTCACATAAATACATAGGGCTAGTTGTGGTGATGGTTTTTTTTTAATGTTTTTTCTATATCTGTTCTTAAGTCACAAAAATACAGAGCTGACAGCTTTCAAACTGGAGGTGGCTTGGGACTTTTCTGCCTGTCCTCAGCTCCTACCTCAGCTGAAAATTCAAATTCCATTTCCCAATGTCAAATTCATGCTCTGTTCTCTTTCTGACATTCCCCTACTTCCAGCCATGTTCAGAGTTGTTCATGCTTGTTAAAAATAGCTGTCAGTAAAGATATGGTGCCTCGGTTTGTGGAATGATCAGATTAACTGAATATTACTAAAATGAATATTACTAAAAGTTTAAGGATTTGTAAAAGGTAGCACAGAGAATCCTTCTACAGCTAGGGAAATGACTATATAAAGACATGCCATCTTAATCATCAGATTTTCTTTCTGTGTACATATAGTTGCTTGCTTTGCTGACAAAGGTACTTAGGAGGGAATAGGGACAGACATTCAAAAAGCCTGAGCCTGAATTGATTCAATCTTTGCAGGTTAGTCTAACCTGGCTAGGCTGAACTGGTCTGCATATGCACAGACATTCCCTCTGGACTGAGAAAATGCAGGCGCATACCTTCAGTGGCTCAGACTAAAAGCCAAGGGGGCACTAGAGCAGCCCTCCCTTCCCTTCTAGAGTGCTGAGCTGAGGAGAGGTGTGGCCAGGCCCCAGCAGGATGCTCTGATTTGGCAGGGGTCATTCCCCCTCCCCCTCTTGCTGCTCCTGACCAGCTAGGGAGCCAGCAAAGAGTTGATAACACAGCATTGAGCACCCCATCAAGAAAACAAAAGCTGAGCAAGGAGGGGGGAGGAGGGGCAGAGGGAAGCCAGGCAGAGGGACGGAGCCAGCCCTGCTCTGGAGCAGAGAGCATGGACCAACATCTGGGATGCTGAAGGACTTGGTTTAAGTTAAACCAGGAAGGGGTCTGGGACAAACATTGTATAAATGTGTTTAACCCAAATCAGATAAATCTTACAATACATTCAGCCAGGTTTCTCTCAAACTGGTTGCAGCCAGTTCCAAACTGGTTATGTGCACTGAATGTCTACTCTGTTACAGGTTTAAACTAGTTTCTAATCATTTAAACCAGTTTATGTGTAATGTCTGTCCTTAGCCAGGGAGTTCTGATTCAAGAAAGCCTTTAAGCATTTGTCATTGAAATCAGTGAGATTTAAGCACGTAACTACTTTTCTGAATCATGGCCTTATTGCATATTATTAATATTAGCTCTGGATTGTCAATGGAGTTATGAATAGGTGAGTGGGATTTTGTAGTGGTTCCATGCATCAGCAACTTAATAGTTATGTAAGTTCCTGTCAAAATAAGTTCACAAGTGGTAGTAATATGAACATTTTTCTAGCTCAAAACTTTTCTTTCCAGGATGTTTCTTTCCACTTGCAAACTAAGCAAATGTGATCAGAATTTCTAAGTGACAAATATGAAAGCCCACACTGTCATATATGAGTTCCTTTGTGCTGGATACTCATGCTTTAAAACTTTGTCAGGTTTCTTGTCTGTCTGATTTCATTTCATCCTTTCTTTTCTCAGCTGTCTTCCAGTGAGTTTCTCCTACTTCTTGTATGAATTCCCAACACGCTGATGTTTGGAAGTGACATGGCTAAAATTTCCTGCTCTTCAAGATAAATTTTTAAAGGTTCAGTTGCATTTTGCTGCTAACATCCCAGAAGACGGGGGGGGGTGGGGGGATGAAATAGTGACTCCCTATGCCTGAAGAAGGGCGCCTGTGTCCAAAAGCTTAAGAACAATTTTTCCAACTATCCAGTTGGTCTAATAAAAGATATCATATTTACCCAAACAACCTTGTCTGCCTATGTCCTTAGGCCAACATGGCTGTAACCAACACCCATGGGGAAAAATGAAGGTATTTAAGTATGTAACTATCTAGGTCTGTGGAAACAAAACTGTCCTGTGTCAGAGCCTGAGTAATGTGAATCAGACTTCCTGGTTTCTTTGCTAGAGCAACACCTCAGATACCATGAACTTTCTGAATCTAGAAGTGCTGACTATAACAGTAAGCACTAGGGTGAGTGGCCTGAATCCTGGTTACAAAGATTAATCTCTTGTCACATGACAGGGTCAGAAACCTTTGTATCTCTGACCCAAGGCAGCAAATGGAGGCCAAGAAATCAAGTTCAGTCTGTTATCAGCATGCGTAAATGCCCTTTTAACTAATATTTCCACATTTTCCTGTCTCTAAGGATTTTGAATATGTTTTACATGTTTACATGGATGAAGTTAAGCATATTGATAAATGTTCCAGGAGAGCCTTACTGTAAATGCCTTAGTTTGGAATGAAAAGCCTCTCTCAATTAAAAAGTTAAAAAATCTTTCAAGTGTCAGCCACACATTACCAGATATAATTTGGCAGAAAGTGTATATTTCTGTCACAACCCTGACAAAAAAAAGGTTTCCTTTATTATTATTCTGCTTCAGGCTGAATATGAGGTTAAACACAGGAATGGAATTGAACTTGTGAACAACTTTCTTTTTCATCTGACTTTAGGTATCCTGGTCTTACTATATAATTTTTTTAGAAGATTATAAAAACTGTTTTAAAGGCCTTTTAATATCTTCCAGAATTCTATAACTCTTCATACTTCAGAGTGAAATTTAAATTTCTGTATAGGAATATTGGTATACATAAGTGAATATTGACATTTGTAAGTAAAGACATATAGGGCTGTCAAAACAGGACTATTTCATTTCGACTTCCATTTTGCTGTTTTGAAGGGACAGTGTTTCATTTAATCATTTCCTTTCATTTCATTTCGTTGAAACTGTTTCACTGTTATGGCAGATTTTGACATTTTGCCCATAAGCTATAATGGGGAATCATTAAAATGCTTAAAACTTTGCCATTTCTTGCCTGATCTGGATGAAAATTGTGGGGTTTGTAGCCACTTCTGAGGGCATGAAACCTGCCAGGTTTCAAGGAGATAGGTGCAGAGGTTTCTTGGAAACCACACCTCAAACTATTCAAAGCAAAATTCATGACACTTGCTGGCAGTAGCAGCCTGCTGTCATCTGGTATGCAGATCCGGGGGGCCCATACCCCCGAGAGGGCTGCAGGGCTGTGCTGGACTCCTTCTGGGGGTATGGGCCCCTGGATCTGTGTACCAGATGTGAAGAAGCTGCCGCTGCCATCTGAGACTGGCGGCAGCATCCATCATATCTGGCACTGGGCACAGGCTGTGCCCAGCACTGGTCCCAGGTGGCAGCAGCAGCTGCCTCTTAGCCAGCACGCAGATCCGGGGGCGCACACCTCCAGGAGGAGTCCTGCACAGCCCCACAGCCCTCCCAGGGTGTGGGCCCACGGATCTGCGTACTGGATGACAGGAGACTGCCTCTGCTGCCTAGGACTGGTGGCAGCATCCATCTTCCCCAGCGCTGGGGATTCACTACTATTCTTTGAATCTTATTACAAGTGAAAACCAAAAACCAAAACAACCCCCCCACACACACCGTTAACAACTAAATTAGTAACTGGATTGAATTATAAATTGGTAAAATCCTAGAATTTTTAAATATAAAATACCTAGAGAAATAGGAATGTGTTAGCAGTTTAGAAGTTACCCAATGGTTTCTACTTTAAAATTTGCATTACACTTGTAAAGGGTTTTCAGAAATTGTATGACGGTGTACAACTCCAGTAAGCCTATTATGTTCAAACATTAGCACTAAAACCTAGTAAAACATCACAGCAGGTTGGTTGCTGAGCTATACAATAAAAAAAAATCTTCAAAAGCTTAATGTAAAAAAAGACAAACAATTTTATTAAAATACAAAAGAATATCTGTCTATTTGGACCTCCATCTTGCAGTCCATAGAGCACAGTCAGTTTTGAAGTCCATGGGGCTCTACATTGCCATTTCAGTGTGCTGGCAGGCTATCAAGTGCAGGATTGAGGTCTTGATAAGCATATGTAAATGACTCACTTGGCCAGATTCCCTTTCAGTTGTCATTGAATTTAGTGGAACTATGTCAGCTAACACCAGCTGCATATTGGAACATTGAACTGGAAGGAACTTCCTGGATCATTAAGTCCAAAGTATTTGGCCTTCTTCATCTGTTCTTTTCAGTCCATAGGAGCAAAGTACAAAAATAGTGGAAAATTGTCCTATAGTGACAGAAATCCAAGTAACTTCATTTGAAGGAACTCATCGGTATTCTCTTTAAACAAGTATCTGGGCATAAGCTCACTAGTGCTTATTGTAAACTTTCCTTTCATCGTGGAGCTCTATTTTGTGGCTTTTCTAAGTAGCCACAGAGCAATTCCATCCACAAAATTCAGAGAATGAACAAAAACTTGAAATGGATGACTACCTTCACAATTCTTCTTAACTTGAATTGTTTATATTAGGTATTAAATTCTCTTGAATTGTACTTGGTAGATGTCATAAGTCAAAGGAAAATAAGGTCACAATGATAAGTATCAAAACAAAATGTAGGAAACATTTGTCTTTGAAATAGTTTGTTCAAAGTACCTAGTTACAAGAGAACAAACTAAAGCAGTTTGCATCATTATTATTTTGTACAAAGCTGTCAACACAATGAAAGAAAGAGATTTGTCCAATGAAGTAGTAATGCAAAAAAAAAATGTTATTAACTATGGGTAAGTTTATTTCCAAACTGGTGCCCAACTGCTCTCTTTTCCAATTGTGTTAGATCACATGGAACCAGTTGCCCAGCTCTAAGTCATAGACTTTCAGATGTGGTATTAGCATAGATTGCTTATTTCTTAAAATCCTAGCTTATTTCAAATTTCACTTCCAGGCAAACAGAAGAAGAAATGTTTACAGAAGCATGAGTTGTAAGGAACTGTAAGGGGAAAAGAGGAGGGCATTAAATTATTTAGTTTCATCAAGTTAGTTTTATAGCATTGCCAAACACAAAAGAAGTTGCCAAAAACACTTTCTCTTGCCGTCTACATCAATTCAGTAAGTAGTGCAGAAAAGCAGTATGAACACCAGTGCCCTTAAAATAACTAGCATGGTCAACTTATTTTTAACTGGAAACAATTAGTCAGCTGCTCAGGATGTACTAGAAAACTTAATTTGAAATTTGTATGCAGCACTTACAAGCTGAACATGCTGAATGACAGAACAATTTCTATAACAATTGCATTCTAACTATGATTGTGACAGGGTGCTTCACACACCTGTCACTTTAAGAGGTGTGCTCAGAAAGCAGTCTGCAGGTGTGACAGGGGCCAGTTTGGGAGTTACCTGACCAGGAAGGGGCTGGGCTTGAGCTATATAAGCCCAGGGCCTGAGCTGGTCAGGCAGTCTAGCCCCAAAATACCACAAGGAGAAGAGTTCCTGGCAGCAGGGCTCCTGAGATAACTGCTGAGCTGGGATAAGCAGTACTGAGCATAGGAACAAAGCCTGACCCTAGGAGGAGCTAAGAATCGGGGGCATGGGGCCCAGAGGTCTGGAGCTCAGGAAGGGCAAGTATCAGCAGGGCCAAGGGAGCCTGGAGATCCCAAATAGCTTAGAAGCAGAGTCAAGTTCTAGGCAGACTGAAGGTCATGGACCACAGCCAAAGACCGAGGGGGCTAAGGAGCCTGTATCCCAAGACAGGCAAGGACTGGGAGCCTGTATAGCCAGAAACTGAGGGGGCTAAGGAGCCTGTAGCCCACTAGGGGCAAGAACTAGGGCTAAGACCCATAGCCCAGGAAGGGCATGTGTTAGCATGTCATCTGTGAGGCATGGGAGTGAGTACTGGGGAGGATGGAACTTATGTAATTAACCCTTAAGGCACTAACCATGGGCACCTGTGGTCATAAGCATAAGGCCAGGCTTGGGAAGCCCTGGGGCAACCTTCCTTTCCTCAGAAATTAATAACATCAAGGTGTTGCAGATGAGTAAAGGGGAGAGAGCTCCAAAGGAAGCCAGGGTTGGCAAGGGTTGAGCATCCACCAGGGAGCATCGTGTCCACCTCTGGGATGGGCACTTGCTGCAATGATACTTGAGAATTTTTGTAAGGATACATTCCTAATCTTACACTGTGTTTTTTTCCCCCTTTCATAGTGAGACATTGTTTTAGGATACAGAGTAATGCTAGGTGTTTATGCTATAAAACTTCCCCTATATTATTTAGCTATGTCATTGCTGATTGTAATCCCAGTTATGAACAATGAGTTAGTACCTCTTCACAAGAAACAGTCCTCCCACTGGTTTTCTTATGAGTAGGTGGTGACCCCAAGTAACACCCAGACACACTTGACTTTTGCATTTAGTTTTATGCCTTTGGAATTTAAAAATACCCCAGCTATGAACAAGATTTTTTGGAGGGGAGAACACTTCTGTTTACTTGATCTTTCTTTCCCAAATGGCTCACAGTGAAAACACATTACTGGCCAAAGCAGTGGTTGAGGTCTCTGTTACATAACAGCCTGGTGCATTCTAGGAATTTCATTGGTGTTTATGGAACATGAAAGAAGGAGAAGTTTGTATGTGATATGTGCTGAAGTCTAGAAATTGCTTTTAAGACTATCTGGGTGTATATACACAAGATGCTTTACTGCACAGTAGACCAAGTTACTGTGCAGTAAGTATCACCATCTACATGTGCAATTGCTGCACAATAATTTGGTCTACTCTGCACTTAGCCTGATTATTGAGGAACTGGAAATACAATGGAGAAGTTACTGGACTTTGGCACCTTACTCTTGGTAGAAAAACGTAAAAATTTAGTCTTTATTTCTGATGGTTAGAAGGGTTGCCACTCACTTTCCAGTCTTATCTGGAAAATCCTCATAGAGTCTCTCTCTGCCATACTACCAACTTTGCTATTTCCTACTAGAGTCTTACACTAGTTTTCTAGTTCTGTTTCTTGGAGTGCATTGATTTGCTATTGATTTCACTAGAATTTTCAGCCAGGTCTGGGTCTTGGGAAGCAAAAGGCCGTTTACAATTATGGAACAGTTTCAGGAACATCCTCCCTCTATGGAAGTTTTCACTGAATCACTTGGGGCATTTATACATGTGCTCCAGGGGGGCACTTTAATTAGAATGGCTTCAAGAGCCATTCTAATTAAAACACCGGTGCATCACGAGTATGAGCGTCCCCATGCTGAAAAATGGCAGTGGGGGTACTTTAACTAAAGCCCAGTTTTTTCTGCTGCCCAGGCAGGGGGTCGGACTTGAAAATCTACATGGTCCCTTCCGACCCTACTTCTATGATTCTATGATACTATAGCTTATGATTTGAACTCTCTGGGTTTATCTTGTGAACTGTGTAAGTATATGCACACCTAACAGTGCTAATAGTTGAGAACTGTTTGCCTAGCAACAAACTAAATTAGAATGTCTGTTAAGAATTTCTGAGATTTTCATGGGCACAAATGATAGTTGGGCATCTGAATGCCACTGACCTTGAAAATCTCCATTTGTGCCTTTGAGAATCTCACCCTCATGTCTATTTTAACAGGAATTTAACGTTCAAACTTCTGTATGAACCACGTCTCTCAACTGCCTGAATTTTAACCATTGTTCTATCGATCAGTTGTATCATTTAATTTTTTGGTACGATGCTCAAATGGATGGGCGCTTCATTAAAATAACTTAATAAATCTTGGCAGACTTCAGGTCTAATTTTACAGTGTGATGCTCTGTGTCAAGATCAGTGCATTTTTTCCTGACTGTTGGAACACAAACTTCCAACATGAAAGCAAGTTTATTCTCTCCTCTCAGTTGCTGTACGTGTTATGAATTGAAGTTGTCTAATTCTCTGCTTCCTTAAGCATTATACCATGCCTCTTCAAACAGCTATTTAGGTGAAATACTCTTCTTCAAGATTATAGTTGGAGAAGTAGGGTCATCATTCTAATTGGTTGCTTTAGACCTACCTCTGAGACCTTTCTCTTCTGTTACAATCCCTGGATAAGTCATAGAAAACCACTTCCCTGACTCATATTGGAAAAAAGTACTGCTGTCTTATCGGAGTTAATTTTCCTTGAAGGTATATAACCTGTGATTAATCTGCAAGTGTTTCCTCATCTTTGCTGAAGATGTGTGGACAAGCAGGGGCGACATGTAGGGGGTGCACGGGCGTGCATGTGCACCCCCTGATCGGCTGCACTTGCTGTTTAGGCGATGGACTGGGGGGCAGGCAGGAGCGCCGGTGCCCCACCTACAAGCACTGGCTGATCATTGATTGCTGCAGCTGCTTCCAGGAGTGGGAGCAGCTGCAGTGATCGGCCAGTGTTTGCTCCCAGAAGTGGCTGCAGCGATCACAGCAATTGGCCGCAGCAGTCGGACATTGCAGTATTGCCCAGGGGACCCTCCCACCCCCGGCCCGCATGGTCACCCATGGGCCTCCCTCCCCTCCCCGGTCAGAGGGACTGGTTGCGGGGGGGGCACATGGCCCCTCTGACTAAGGTGGCACCAGTCACCCATATGGACAAGGATTAGAACAGGGATGAGCAAAATATGGCCAATGGGTCAAATCTGGTCCACCAGGCAATTTCATCTGGCCCACAGGCACCCACCAATTAATTGTACCCCACCCAATTCACATGCCTCACTCCCACTGTCCAGTGGGGAAGAGCCCAGCCCACCCACCGCACAGCTTCTGGATGGGGAATCTGCTTGACTGGATGGGGGAACCCCCGGTCACTGGGGAATCTGTTTGACTTCCCCAGCCTCTAACAGCTCCTTCTCATCTCTCTGCTTCAGTGCTTGCTTCAGTGCTTGCTCAGGGAAGCAGCAGGGGTGGGGAATGTGGGGCTGGGGCTGGTGGGAGCACAGAGCCCATGCCCAGTGGGGTGGTGGGGGTGTGGATCTCAGGTGGGCAGAATGTGAGTGTGAGGGAGGGTGGGAGGCTGTGGGGACACTCCCACACACTCCCTCCACCCCATGTCGCACAGACCCGACTGGTGGTGGCAGCAGCAGCAGCAGCAGCAGGTGGTGGGCCCTCAGGGCACTCATGGCCCATGCAGGTGCTGCTGCCCATGCAGGCACTGCCAACCCACACAATAGAAGCAGGTCTACCTGGTTGCACTCCTTGCCACCATGTTTAGCTCTGGTCAGAGCTGTGTGCCACTGGGCAGCAGTGTCTGCACAGGCCCCAAGCACCCCAAGGACCTATCACCTGCTGCTGTTGCTGCAACCAGTGGTGGGAGCTGTCTCCCATGGGGGGGGGGGGGGCTGTGGGAGTGTCTCCACACCCTCCCACTCTCCCTCACACCCCACAAATCCAACACATCCACACTGCCCCAACCCCCCCACATACCCCCCGCAACAAAACCTACAACCCCAACACATACACAGCCACTCCCCCTCGCTATCCCCCCATGCACACACCCTACACAAAATATACAAGTGTGCTTGGGATAAGGCTTTACCTTGTCACAGGTGAACCATTTACTCTCTCAATAGATGTGGTTTATCCTCACTTACTTTTTAACAACTTTACCACAAAAGCTTTCCTTTTGTATGGTCCTAATATAGCCCTTGCAAAGACAAGCATCTGGGTAAGATAAGAACACTGCAGTAATAAGAGTGGGACTGTTCACAGGGTCCCTGAGTATAGGGTAACATGGTATTTTGTATATAAGCAGTTTGTGGGGATGGTTTCTTCCTTTTGTTTTCCCTTGAAATCCTGGGGTTTAGTCAAATTCACAAAAATGCTGAAAGAAATTGCCACTAACTAGTACCACTAACTGCTGTCTTATTCTTCCACCTCAAGCTGAATATAAATATTGTCTGATTTGGGGAAACTGTCTTTTAAACTATGTGTTGGACCTAAATCAAAAGATTGAAATATTAAACATGCTGTATAACAGCTTTCAAAATACAAAATTGGTGTTCTTACAGCCTATGATTAAGACCTACAGGAATACAAGTTTCCTGGAGAGTGCCCAGGTTAAGAGGATGTAGTATGCTACATCTAAGCTAACACAGTCTAAGCTATACAAGGCTACTATGGGGAATGTGGTTTTGAAGGCTTTAGTTTCCACTGCACAGTGTCTCTTTATACTGAAGAGCTATCTCTAGGAACAAAGTTGAGCAGCCACTTGGTAAACTATTATTGTTCCAGAGGCACATTACACCCTTTCTTTTTCTTCATCTTCACTGGAAGTCCAAATTGTGCTCTGTGAGGGTGCGTGAGCCATGACAACTACCCATGTACCCACGCATGTATTAAGGGCTTTATTTAGGCCATGGCTTCCCAGTAAAATTATCTGAATCCCCACCCCACGCACACACTATTTTAGGCTAAAATAAATGAATTTAAATGTATCTGCAGCATCCATTACTAGATTCTAGAGCACTGGTTCTCAACCTTGTTAGACTCAAGGCACCCCTGCAAAAATGCCAGCTCTTAGCTTTCACTTGTTTTTTGAGGGTTTTCTTTTTTTTTTTCTCGGACTATGGAAAAAATATTGGAGCAAGCTACTGTTGCAAAGAACTCAGGTAGACCACAACGAGTCAGACTGTTTTTATCACTATGGATTCCCATTTAAATGTGGGTTTATTTTGTGAATCATGTAGGTGTTTGCCCACCTGATAGTGGTAATACTGCCCAATACCACATGCCACCCTTAAAAGGATTTCATGGCACCCCAGTTGAGAATTACTGCTCTAGAAGCGTTGCTTGTACAAATTAAACTGTTGGTAAAGTGCTCATAACCCAGGTGGTTGGTTACAAGTTATGAATAATAATAATAGTGTCAGTAATGGTTACTGTTACAAGCAATAATTAGCTATCTGCCAATCAGTCAAACCTTCTTCTCTGCCATACTAGTTTATTTCTCCTGGCATTCCTAAATTAAACAGTCAAAAAGTATGACTTGCTTCATGACCATATTGACTGTGCAGTGAAACTTAGCAGGTGTTCTTTTCTAAGATGTTTGAACACAAATTCTGAGACTCTCCTAGGTTGCTGGTTGTAGCTGTGTTGTTCTAAGGACATAGGCAGACACGGTTCTTTGGGATATGTGGTATATATCTTGATCTTGATATCTTTTGTTAGACCAACTAAATAGTTTGAAAAAAAGGTTCTTTGCAAGCTTTTGGGCATCATCACCCTTCTTCAGGCTTGGGAGAGAGTCTGCTGTTGGTTTGGGTGCTCTCCTGGGTAGATTAGAAGCCAATATGCAGAATTGCAGGTCTGTGAAAATGCAAATGTGTGGTTGACAATAGGGGTGTGGAGGAAGGGGGATGTTGACCTGGTAAAAGAAGGCAGCTAGTAAACTGTAGAGAGGTTACCTGGGGTTCTGAGATGGCAGGCAGATTATAATGTGCCATAAATCCAATGTCTATATTTAGTCCATGATTTTTTGTATCCAGTAGATTTATGAAGTGAAGTTCATAGGCTCATCTATGAAAGGTGTTTTGTAAATTCCCTTTGAGGATTAGAACTGAGAGATTGGAGAGAGAGTGGTTATCTTGTGAAAAGTGTGCACCCATGGGTAACTGGATATTTTTGTCTTTGATAAATTTTCAGTGTACACTCATTCTGGTACACAGTTGTTTGGTTTCTTCTGTATATTTTTAGAGCATTGAATTAGATGCATTACATTTCTGGAGATGCAGGTGTAAGATCCAGGAATGGTTGGTTCTGTTGTGGGGTGTAGTTATTGTGAGAGTAGCAATTCTTCCCATGGTATCAAGTGGTCTTTCATAGATGACCCCATGAACTTCACTTCATAGATCAAAAAATCATGAACTAAAGACAAACATTGGATTTATGGCACATTATAACCTGCCTAACACCTGGGGTTCTCAGATGTCCTCTCTACAGTTTACTAGCTGCAGTACAAAAAGAAAATCCCCACGAATCACACACCATTAGTTATGATATACCATCCTTCCCTGGAACCTATATGGAAAATCCTCAGGCAACTGCAACCCATGCTAGAAGAAGACCAGTTCTTAAAGATATCCTCCCAGAACCACTCATCCTAGCCTTTAAACAAGCACAGAACCTTGCTAACCTCATCACCAGAAGCAAACTTCTTATGGCCCAAACCACACTGAATGGATCCAGACCATGCTGGGATAAAAAAATGTAAAACCTGCCAACACATCTCCACAACTCCCACAATAACTACACCCCACAACAGAACCATCACTATTCCAGGATATTACACCTGCACCTCCAGAAATGCCTGAAGAAAGGGTGCTTGTGCCCAAAAGCTTGCAAAGAGTCTTTCCTACCCTCTTCTTGACACACAATATAAATTCTTGCATAACATGTTTCCTTTTTTCTTTTATTTTTGTGCCACTGTGTTTGCTGAGGTGACAAACTGTAGAGAATTTGGGAAGGGGTGGTCAAACTCCTAAATGTAGATGTTTTGCCTGTTACAGATTGACTTGGCACTTAAGTCACTTACATAGCTGAGTAGGAATTTTCCATTAGTTTTTTGATGGCAAAAATATTTTTTATCTAAATTTAATTTTTCTGTAGGAAATTTTTTTTGTTGCAGAAATGTTTCAATTTTCTATCAAGAGAATCAAGATGACACAATTTTTTTGAGGTCAGTATGACATCAGTGTGCAGCAACAGTTTATATGCCTCCATTTTTCCCTTCTGGTCCAAGCTTATTAGCTGGACTTTATCTCCCAAGATGCAACGTGGGAGATATAATGTGTTTGGGGAGCGTGCCTCATGGTATGGGGGAGGGAGTGTCCTAGTTCCAATGCAGCGAGGCTTCTCTTTCTTATGTGGAAACATTAAAGTTGATTTTATCCCAAACAAATCATCTTGACACTTCTGAATCAAATTTTTTCTGAATGCATTATTTCATTAAATGGCTCAGCACTTCAACTATTTTTAGTTCCAGTTCAGGATGAGAACAAATGCTGTAATATTGGAAAATTCCCCAAGATAAAATCTGCAAGTTTTTGATTAGCTCCACTGTGAAGACATTACCATTTAAACAAGACTGAATAGATGCATCAATATTTAAAAAAACAAAACAAAAAAACCCATAACGTTTTGGCTAAAGAATGCCACTGAGATATTCAGCCTGACTTTGCTGACAGCTGCAGTCTTGCAAAACTCATTTGCAAGAACTCTGCTTGCCTGACTGCACACTTTGCAGTAGATAACCCCATTCCCTCTCTTTTCCCAGGGCTAGCTAAACTCATTTCTCCTTCAGCTTGAAAGCAAGGACCAGCTGACTTGGTTTCTGCTATCTCATAAGCCCACTTTCCTGCACATGCCCGTGGCCCTTGTCTCCTTCCATACATGTACATAGTAGTACACCTCGTGGTGCAAGTGAGGCTGCTGTTGTGCATTTGTGAAGAGGTGGTAAGACACTTACTGCAACCCTGAGCATGATGTCAAATAGCACAAGAGAAATTTTAAGCCTGGAAAGGGGGACAGGTAGCAGCTGTGAACCATGTTAGAACATAAATAACCCGCTGGAGAAATATGCGTGTAGCCAGAACGGAGCAGCAGTATACATGTTCTACTGCACTTCGTTGTTCTGCAAGATGGCAGCTGCCAGATAATAGGTAAGTTTTAGCTTTATTTCCAAACATAAAACTTAAGTCAATACTATAATTTTTCATCAGAATATTTTCCTTCTAATCCTTCTGTGTCTATTTTCCAGTTGACTGAGGGATATTATGATAATTCTTTAATGCAGTGCTTGGAATATTGAAGAGTCCTCAAATTTCTAAAGGGTGTGTTTTTGCAGGCTCAGGGCAGTTGTTTAGCAGGTGAAGGCAGGGTTAGTTTGCCCCAGGAAAAGGAATATTATGCCTGAATCATGCCAGATGAAAGACCAAATCCATGGGCCTAGTGAAAGCCAATACACACCATTCCACTCAAGCCTTGCTCTGCAGCTTGACTGGAAGCCAAGTTATGAATTCAAACACTTTTGCAAGGTAGGTAAAATCCACTCCTGTTCAAAGGATCAGAATAGCACTGATAAGCAATACTGATCCCTGTTTCTTTTGAAGATACCTCAGGAGAGCTGATGCGAATCAGTCTTTAAAACTAACTCCACTTCATGCATCCTTAAGCTTTACACCTGTGCATCCCTTCCTCCTACACCTTTACTGAGCTAAGACCTATGTATCTCTGTCTTGTATTTTACTTTGTTGTTCAATTCATTAGCTCCAATGCCTTTCCACTAAAAAGCTTGAGTTGCATTTTGCAATCTCCTTTAGTTGGTTGTAACTGTCATTTCTCTAATTCTTCACTGTTTCTTTCTACTCTTACATGGTGTGAAGGAAAAATTGCTTAATTTAGCCTAACACAAATGGTCATAAGAAACAGCTTACTAGGCTCTTTTAATGCTTAAGCAATTTTTCTTTTCCTTTTTAAATTAAGGTAGCTGAATTATTCCTAACTTGCATAAGCAGTTCTTGGAAAGTTACAATAACACAGCTTCAATGGAATAGTCTGGAAAGTCCTTTAAAGACTATCTGGGCACATCTACATGAGATGCTTTACTGTACAGCAGACTAACTTACTGTGCAATAAGTGTCACTGTCAGCATATGCAGAAGCTTACTGCAGAGTAATATAGTCTACTCCATGGTTAATTTGCTGCCTGCAAATGCAGGTAGCAAATTTAACTGCAGAGTAGTTACTGTGCAGTAACATATATGTAGATGCTGATCGGGAGCAAATTTGCTCTTGGTCAGTCCCACCACCAGGGGGCCACCCTTGGGTTAGCCCCAGGGCCACAGGGCTTGGATTTTCCCCAGCCTCAGGCCTGGAGTGGCTCTTTTCTGCCCCAGCCCCTGGCCCTTAAAAGCCTACAGGGACTCTGGGGCCCTGGGACACCTGCAGCCAGCCTCTGGCCTCCAGGTCCTGCAGTGGGGGGGTGCCCAGGCAGCTGCAGCAGCCTGCCTGGACCCTGGCACTGGTCCCTGGCACAGCATTGCCACCTGCCTGCCTGCCTGTCCTGCACCATCTCACTCTGCAGGGTAGTGCAAGCATTTGCCCAGGCCTGGCAGCACCTTGGGCCACCTGCAGCCAGCCTCTGGCCACTGGGTCCCATACCAGCGGTCCAGGCTGCCTGGAACCCAGCATTGGTCCCTTGCACAGTGTTGGTCCCTGCCTGTCTGCTTGTCCTGTGCCATGCTTCTGTGCTAGGTGCTGCACACATCTATCCAGGCCCAGCAGGGCCCAGGCTATCATGCAGAGGCCCTGTGGGCTGTCAAGGAAGCCATATTAGTGTCATCCCCACTGCTACATGCTAGCTCCTGGGGCTAGAACTGTCCCCAGGAGGAGACTGTAAACCTTGTGGTGCTGTGGGGTGAGGCTGAGGTCCTCAGCCAGTTGGACCAGAGTGGGATCTCCAACATGCACATGTATCAAGGTGTGTCAGACTGCATGTGGGAGCACAGGCACAACCAGTCAGTGTACCGGTGCTGCATAAAGGTCAAGACCTTGCAGGCACAGTGGGTCATCATCACTGACCACAACCACCATTTGGTGGCTGCCCGTAAGTCCATGGCCTTTATGCAACAGCAGAACCACATCCTCATGCCCCAGGATCCTAGATGGAGCTGTGCTCCAGCAAGCTGTACTCCAGCAAGGTGGTCTGCCCAAGCCTCCATTGTGGCCTGGCAGCCACAATGAGTTATCAGTTGGGGAGGGCTCCTCAGGGTGCCAGAAGCCCATCATACCACAGTCCCTGCCCTGATCTTGGCAAGCAGCTCCAGGAGCCCAGGCCAGCACCTGCCCCATCAGCTCTGGGTGCACAGCCCCACCCAGGAGGTCAGCCCAGACATGGTATCATGGACTTCCAGGAGCTCTAGCTCCTCCCCAGAGAGCACCTCTGCCCTAGCAGCCAAACACCATACCCCTGTACCCCAGGACATTGCCAAGAGCCACATGTCCTCACCACCAGCAAGGATGGACTTGGGCTACCTGGCACACCTGCCATGTTCACATGGTAAGCCCTGCATTGGAGGGAGGCCTGCATTGGAGTGAGGGCCCTCCCACCACCACTCTTGCCCCTGCCCTAAGACACTCACAGCAGGGACACTCTCAGGCTGTAGGGCTGGCAGGGGGTGGGGGCTAGCACTGTGGTACCTCTCCAGGGAGGCTCCCTGGAAGGAAGGGAAGGGTGCCATCAGCTGTACATCCCAGTCAGCTGGGAGCCCTGAGCCTGCTGAGGCCAGTTGCTATGGGCCTGGCAGCAACAGCAAAGATGGCTTGACCTACAGGAGAAATGGGTGGAGCGGATCTGAAGCCATGGCCTCATGAAGGCAGGAAAGGCAGGCTGCCTGCAGCCAGCACCCTGAGGAGCAAGTGGGGATGGGAGGTGCCTGTGCCAGGGCCTGCCTGGCTGACTTACCGTGGGCATGGGTACCCATGCATGCATGACTCCCAGTCTGAGGCCGGGAAGCACACAATCTCCTGGTTTAATGCATGTTATCTCAGAAATGTTGCAAGCTCTCACAAACAGCCTCTTTTTGCTGTCTTTATAGGTGCAGCAGCTGCATGCGGGGAAGTGGCACAAGCAGCTAGTTGGGATGCACCATCAGCGGTGACTGGTGCCTCCTGAGTCTGGGGGGACACAATTTGTGGGTGGGCCCAGGGGCAAGTCAAAAGTCCCATATCCACTCCTATACTTTTGTGCTGTGGCTTAGTGTGCTGTCCCCCGCAACATGCCACCAGCCTATGTGGCAAAAAAACTGCTCCATTTTCAGAGGCCAATCTCGGGGGGGGGCATGTACCCCTCATGCCCCCCATACCCTCATGCCCCCCATACCAGTCACCTGTGGTCAGGGTCACCATCAGCTTTGGCTGAGGCCCTCCATATGCACTGAATCCAGTAGTGGAGGACCCAGGCTGGTCACCATGGCTGAGTGGTGGCTGGTGGACTCATGTACCTGGCATGCAGAGGACATCATGTGAAAGTGGGAGAGGGTCATGTGCGAGGAGAAGGACCAGCAGAGGGATCAAGTGGACCAGGAGTTCTGGGATAGGCTTCTGGCCCTCAAGAAGAGGCACCTGGAGGCCCAGAACCAGAAAGCTGCAATGGTGGCCAGGGCAGTGGAGGCCATGGAGGAGGACCGCCAGGTGCTGGACACCATCTTGGCACTGGCAGTCACCTTCATGCTGCCCACTGCCCAGCCTCTGGCTGTAGCCCTGACTGCCCGCTGGCAACTGCCCACTGCCCAGCTGCAAGGTAGGGTGGGAAGATGATGGGGATGTGGGTCCTGTCCAGAGTCCCAGTGCACTGGGGGAAGCCAAGGGTGTGGAACCCCACCCCACCTCCAGGGAATCATGCACATGGGGTGCAGCGTGCCCCAGCACATCTTGGAGGGCACTGGACATATCCAGGACAGCATTCCTGGTGGTTGCCTTGCCCACACCAAAAAGGTGACTGACATAGCATAAGTTGGTGGGCATGGTCAGCTTGAACAAGGCAATGGTGAGCCAGGTGTCCATGGGAAAGGGCTGCTGCATGGTGGTGGCCTGTTGCTGCAGGTGTGGGTGGAGCTGCTCGAGGAGCTCCTGGGAAGTGGCCTGGGTCATCCAGAATGACTCTGGCCACTGTATGTTGTCCCAGGTGTGCTGAATAACATGCAGCCACCAGTCCTGGTTGCCCCAGCAGGCCCACAGGCAATGGGGCTGGTGCTCCTTGAAGCACATGAACAGCTCTGGTGGTGGTGTCTGGGTATGCATCAGCAGTAGCAGCATGGGGTCTAGGCAACAGCAGTATGGTGGCAAGGGGCCTGAGATGCTGTGGTGCATCTGGCCAGGTGGCCACACTACATGGGGGTGGGGGTACTAGGGCTGAGACACACCTGGGCCAGGCAGCAGTTACCATGATGGTGCAACACAGCAACCAGGGTGTCCAGCAGGAGCCTGGGGTGCTGGATGTTGCTCTTGTGGCCTGGGGGTAGAGCAGTCATCATGCAGTGGGCACAGGCTCCAGCAACAGAGGCTCAGAGCACTGTGCCAGCACTCTGCAGACTGCTTCAGGCCAGGAATGCAGGTGGCTAGGGGGCAGGCTTTTAAAGATGGCTGCTGGCTGCAGGAAGCTGTGGCCAGGGCCTCCAGGGGACCAGTGCAGGGCCAGAGAGAGTGGGGGCAGCAAATCTTCTCCCAAATACCTGCACATGTAGACACCTGGTCAGGGTGGGTTTACTCTGCAGTTGTCAACCTGCTGTTACTGTTGTTATTACAGTAATACCTAAGGGCCAGTCAAGAATATTGTCTATTGTGTTAGTTATTATACCTGCATAGTAAGTGATTCAATGCCCCAAAGAGACAGAGGGTGAGAGGAAGTGGTGTAGCATAACATGCAGGCACAGTGAACAAGGGGCAGCAAATATCTAATTAGGGCTATTTTGAGGTGTGGAGGAAGGAAGCTTGGCAGGGAGGCTTAGCGAAAGGATAGGAAGCAAATGAAAGGGAAAGCGGGTGGGTTGGGAGTGAAGCTTATATGAAGATGCTGGCTCACACTCTCCTGTGCCACAATCAACCCAGTGCAGAGGAAATTGGGGTATTTCTGCATATTGTCAGGCAGTACTATGCAATAATACCAGAGCTAGCTTTGCAAACAGCAGGTGCTGCACCCAGGATACAGAGGCAACCCCAGCTCTGTTTTTTCTAGTTCAGGAGGTCTTGTGTGCAAAGCTAGTTTGAGGATCTCTGTGAAGTGTTGCCTTTGCCATAGAGACTCACTTTCAGTCAGCTGTAGAGAGTGTTCCCCAGTTCCAGAGGTCAAAAGGAATGACTATGACCTCTCACTAGAACTTGCACTGAATTCTGTAAACTTACTGTTAACACGTTTTCAAGAAACTTGACCAAAGAGCTATGACCACTTTCGTATGCAGTATCAAGTGATGATTTTACACTCTTCACACACTTGAAATATTGACAGTCTCTTTCATTTAAACTTCAAACTGTTTCACAGCTGTCTATGGCATTTAGCTTCAATACAAATGAATTCAATCCATGTAAACAATTAATTGTTATTTAGTCAACTGAGAAGCCATAGCACCATATGCATATATGATGCAAGATTCATTCTAAAAAAAAAAAAATCTTCCTTCATTTGAAGTTAAACTTTAACAAACATCGCAATTCCAAGTCAGGCAATTGTTCATTGTGCTTGTAACAGGGCACCCACAAAAAACTGGAATAACGGATGAGGCAGATGGCATGAAACGTGCATCACGGAGACCAACTGGCGGCTGCAGGAATGGTGCTTCAAGGCGGGCTTTGGCTTCCTCAGCCATGACCGGCACATCACGACGAGAGACATGCTGGGATGGGATGGGCTCCACCTTTCCCCTAAAGGTAAGCGTGTGTTCTCTTCTAGGTTGGCGGACCTCCTCTGGCAGGCTTTAAACTAGGCTCGTCGGGGGAAGAGGAAGATGAGGGCGAAGGAAACATCAGACTGCCAGACCAAACAACACCCACAACTACAGCCCAGCCCAGCCCAACGAGCAAAACGGTAAGCAATGGGGGCCAGGACATTGCTGGGACTAGGGGGACAGTACACACATCCACAGGAGGCCTCAAATGCCTCTACACAAATGCTCATAGTATGGGCAACAAGCAGGAGGAACTCGCCCTCCTGATGGCTGACACCAGCCCAGACATAGTGGGGATCACAGAAACGTGGTGGGACTCTACGCATGACTGGGCGGTGAATGTCAAGGGCTATAGGCTGTACAGGAGGGACAGGATAGGAAAGAGGGGTGGGGGCGTGGCACTCTATATCAAGGACAAATACACATCCTTGTCAATTAGCGAGGAGTCAGAGGAGGGACACTCTGAGGTGCTTTGGGTTAGAGTACAAGGCAGTCGAGGGGAGAGAGACTTAACGGTGGGAGTCTACTACAGACCTCCCAGCCAGGGAGAAGAGCTTGACCAGGAATTCTTGGGTCAGCTCACAGAGGTAGTGAAGGCTAAAGATGTGGTAGTCATGGGGGACCTGAACTTCCTGGATATCTGCTGGGATGAGCAGTCAGCCAGGTCTGACCACTCACGTAGGTTCTTAGACAGAGTGCAGGTCCTCCATCTAATCCAGGAGGTGCACAGTCCCACCAGGGGAGACGCCTTGTTGGACCTAGTGCTGGCCACGGGAGATGACCTGGTGAGGGGGCTGCGGGTGCTCGACCACCTGGGCAACAGCGATCATTGCCTGCTGGAATTCACCATCCAGCGCAAGGTGGCAAAGGCATGCAGTAAGGCAGCGGCCCTAGATTTTAGGAGGGCAAACTTCAACAAGCTAAGGAGGATAGTTGGGGATGCGCTGAGGTCCCAGAGGGGAGGGGAGCCAGATGTCCAAGGAGAGTGGTTGCTCCTTAAGGAGGCGATCCTCCACACCCAAAGGAAGGTAATCCCAATGAGGATCAAAGGGAGCAGGAGCGCACACAAGCCCCCATGGCTCACCAAAAGCATCCGGGAATGTCTCCATGCTAAAAAGGAGGCTTATACGCAGTGGAAAGAAGGGGTCATCACCAGGGAGGACTATTCTGCAGTTGCTCGGGGTTGTAGGGGGGCAGTTAAGAAGGCCAAGGCAAAGATGGAATTAGGACTAGCTTCTCAGATTAAGGACAATAAGAAGTCCTTTTTTAAATACATAGGGGGCAAAAAGAAGGTCCCGGGTAACGTGGGACCTTTGCAGGATACGTTGCAGGGAAATTTGGTCGTCACACCAGACGACAAAGCTAACATAGTTAATGATTTCTTTGCCTCTGTCTTCCTAAGTAGGGACCAGAACAGCCACCTCCCTGCTGGGCCCCCCTCAGGCCCCAGGGGAGGCACACCTGGGCCAAAGATTAGCGTGAAACTAGTTAGGGGGCTTCTGGAGGGGCTGGATGTGTTCAAGTCAGCCGGCTCGGATGATCTCCACCCTAGAGTCCTAAAGGAATTGGCCGAGGTCATTGCAGGACCCCTGGCACGGCTTTATGAACACTCGTGGTGTTCTGGTGTGGTGCTGGAGGACTGGAAGAGGGCCAACGTGGTTCCCATATTCAAAAAGGGGAGGAAGGAGGACCCAGGAAACTATAGGCCAGTTAGTCTTACCTCGATCCTAGGCAAGCTGTTTGAGAAAATTATGCTGGCACACATCCAGGAGGGGCCAGCAGGGGACTGCATGCTTAGGGGCAACCAACACGGGTTCATCAGTGGAAGGTCCTGTCAGACCAACCTGGTGGCCTTCTACGATCAGATTACTAGATCATTAGATGCAGGGGTAGCAGTGGACATAGTCTTCCTGGACTTCTGGAAGGCTTTCGACACTGTCTCTCACCGCATTCTCATTAAGAAACTGGGGGACTGTGGTGTCGATGCCCACGCAGTCAATTGGGTCGCCAACTGGCTGGAGGGCTGCACCCAGAGGGTGGTAGTGGATGGGTCCTTCTCAACCTGGAAGGATGTGGGCAGTGGGGTTCTGCAGGGCTCGGCCCTCAGCCCGCACTGTTCAACATCTTCATTAGTGATTTGGATGAGGGGGTAAAAACCACCCTGTTCAAATTTGCTGATGACACTAAGATGTGGGGGGATGTGGGCACACTAGAAGGAAGCATCAGACTACAATCAGACCTAGACAGGCTACAAGGGTGGGCGGATGTGAATAGGATGGGATTCAACACAGACAAGTGCCAGGTGATGCACCTGGGGAGGAACAACCGGCACCATACCTACAGGTTGGGGAACTCCCCTCTTGTCAGCACGGAGGCGGAAAAGGATCTTGGAGCCATAACTGACTCCAAGATGAACATGGGCGAGCAGTGTGGGGAGGCAGTCAGGAAGGCCAACCATACCTTGTCATGCATCCACAGATGCATCTCGAGCAGATCCAAAGAGGTGATCCTCCCCTTCTGTGCGGCACTGGTCAGGCTGCAGCTGGAGTATTGCATCCAGTTCTGGGCACTGCACTTCAAGAGGGATGTGGACAGCATGGAGAGGGTCCAGAGGAGGGCCACTCGCATGATCAGGGGACAGCAGGGCAGGCCCTATGAGGAGAGGCTGCGGGACCTGAACCTGTTCAGCCTCCAAAAGAGAAGGCTGAGGGGGGATCTAGTGGCCTTGTATAAATTAGTCAGGGGGGATCAGCAGGAATTGGTGGGAATCACTATTCCCCCCCATGCACTGCCAGGAATGAGCAGGAATAACGGTCACAAGCTGGCAGAGGGCAGGTTTAGGCTAGATATCAGGAAGCGCTACTTCACGGTCAGGGTGGCTAGGATCTGGAACCAACTTCCAAGAGGAGTGGTGCTGGCTCCTACCCTGGGGGGTTTTAAGAGGAGGTTGGATGAACATCTTGCTGGGGTCGTTTGATCCCAGTATTATTTCCTGCCATGGCAGGGGGTCGGACTAGATGATCTACTGAGGTCCCTTCCGACCCTAGAAACTATGAAACTATGAAACTGTCTTGGGGCACTCTGCCCCGTGCTTGCCCACCATGCCTTGCTGTTAATAGAAATACATAGACTATGGGAGGCTGCCCTGATCTTACTGTATTGACCACCCACCTTGTGGCGGTGGCCTTATGGGTCAATTACATGGCTCTATGCCTCCCCTACAGCATGTCCCATGCCTTGCAGGTAGGTGTTCACCTTATTTGCCGATACAGCCCCTCACTGGGTCTGCAGACTCCTCAGCCTCTCTTAGCCCCCACATCAGGGCTTCAGATCCCTTGGTCTTTCTCCCGGCCCTTCTTACGTTGCCAGACTCCTAGGTTTGTCCACTGGCTCCTCTCTGAGCTCTCAGACCCCTCTGCCACATGCAACTGATTCTTGAGCTGCGAGGCCTCACAGTCTTCTTAGCCCCTCTCCCAACTGTCAGCTCCTTGCCGATTTCTCCTATACCCTTTCCAGCCCCTCCAGCCCATTTGGTCCTACACACTGCCCTGGTCCCTCAGTGGACCACACTCTACTCTCTGGCCCCTCACTGGGCTATCCCTGGCCCCTCACTACCCTGCACTCTGGCTCAGGTCCCTCACTGGGCCACATTCTGGCTCAGGCCCTTCTCCCTGCTCCAGTTTCTCTCATCCTATTCCAGCCTCTGTACCCCCCCATAGTCCACATGATCTTCCTTGCCCAATGCTTTTCTGTCAGGGTATGCTCCCCCCTACTGCCGATGGGGTAACCCACAAGGCAATAAAGGGTGAGGCTTTCTAGTACTCCATCCTCACCTTCCCCTAGAGTGGCCCACATGTGGCATTTCATGGAGGCTGCCCTGCCACAGGCAGCCTCTCCACACTAACCAATTCTAGCAGGGTGCGGTTTTAGGTCTTACCCAGGATCGGTCTCCAGGCCTACCTGATCTTCCATCCATCTCTCTGGGCTACCCCTAGAAGTCCTGTGCATCTCCTAAGCTGCTGCCCACAAGACCTTCTGGCCTGGACTCCATCTGTAGTCTTGCTCTCTATCTCTGGCCCCCAACTTGCACTCAGACCCTGGACCTAGATCCCTCTTCTTTAGATGGCTCAGCATTAGCCATTATCATCCAGGCTATTTGCCCCCTAACCCCTTTCTCTCAGCAGTGGCCCCCATGTAGGGACCTTCATGCCTCTCTAGGCCCTGGCCCCACCAACAGGCCAGTTGGGACTCCAGGCAGTCTAGCTCTGGCTATTCCTTGTGGTAGGTTCTCACCCTTTGACCCCTCAGAGGCCCTGGCCCTAGCATAGGCCAGTCAAGGTCCTCAAGGTCAGTTTTTCAGGCTGTCAGTCCCACCATCTCCATGGATCCACCTTCTCAGGCCCCACCATGAATCATTCTCTCTCTCTCCACAGGCTTGTAGCCCTGTCTAGATCATACTACACAATCTCTTTCTTCTCTGGGCACCCCCGGACCCTTCAATGGGCCCCTGTTCTCTGCACCACTTGCAGGGTATTCCCAGGCCTCTCTACCAGGTCTCCCTGCTGCTTAGGCCCTTATTCAAGGCTCACCTGGTCACTCCCTAGGCCTTCCCCTCTCCCAGGGCTGGCTTGACTCTTCACTAGGCCCCCAAAATTTCAGTTCTGCCCTGGGCTAGGCTGGCCTGGTCTCTCTCTAGGCCCTTATACACACAGCCCCTCTTCCTCTGAGCTAGCCTGGCCTTGCTCTAGGCTCCTGTGCACAAAGCCCCTCTCTCCTCTGGACTCTAGACCCCACACTGGGTCCTCAGAAACCTCCTCCATCCCTATAGTTCCTACTCTAAACTTCCAAAGAGATCTTCCATGCTGGCTTTCAAGGAGCTGCAACCCACCTGCTGGGTGATGTCACTGCCCTCCTGCTCTCAGGGTCTGGGCTTATATCCTATCCCAGCCCAGCCCTTCTCCAATCAGGCATCTCCCCTGTAGTCATGTGGCTCTCAAGATCAGGCCTAGCCTCACCTGTCAGCCCCTGAGTCAGCTGACTCTCTAATTAGGCCTGACCCCATCTACCCTGCCTCTGAAGCTTGCCTGAACTCTTAAAGTGGCAAGCACGCCAAGTGCCCTGCCACAGCACAGTCAGAATTTTCTTGCCCCTACCTTATCAACCATCTGGAAAACAAAAATAGGATTTAATACAGAGTGATACTGGGCCAGATTATCAACTTCAAGGAAGGTAATGGTTTCTTGAGTATAAGCCTCACTGGTGGTTCTTTATGAGAAGCTGTCAGTCTGCCTTCTTTAAGGGAGATGCTAACAGACTCAGCCTAGAGTTCTGTCACTGTCCTTCACCAACTAAATAAATGCGTTCAAAGCACAGACTGTGGAATAAATTATCCAGTATTTCAAGTGGTGATATCACATCAGTATAGCATAATGTTTTTACAGATAGAAAAAATTGTTTGGATTCTGAGTAATTTGCTTTGCAATGTAGCAATTTCCCTGCAGTGAGGATGCTTGAATCAGTTGCTAAGGAAGGAGAGCAAGGATTAACTGACCTTAACCAGAGCACAAACTGACTCATTGAATTTTCGTGGGTACTGCAGTGGTGACAAGGAACCACTTTTTGGCTTTGCATCTGAACATAGCAAAAGAATTTAAAAAATGTTTTTTTTCTTTTTGCTTTACTTGTCATAGGTTATGTGTAAGCCAGTGTAGCAGGGGTGTGTCTGCTCCTTTGAGGGACCTGGCAGCTTGTGAGGCTGCTTGCAGGTGGTGCAGGAGGCTAATGAGAGACTTGCCTGACGGGAAGAGGGCTCAGGCTGGTGCTACATAAGCTCAGAGGTGATAAGCACAGGCTTAGGCTCACTTATAACCCATAGGTACCCTCCCTTATATAACCTTCAATAAAGCAAGGTGTGGCGGGCAAGTGATCAAAGGGAAAAGCTGTAGCTGAGACAGAGCCAGAGAGGGGCTGCACAGCCACCAAGGGATGTCATGGCCACCCTGTGGCCACAGGCTGGCAACAGCCAGAACAACTTGTGTGGCAAAAGTCAGGGAAATTGGCATACACAGGCCGCTTCAATGTATAAAGGAAAAAAGACGATGCTAAAGTTTCATTGAGTGGTCTGCCCTGGGAACAGTACTTGTCACCAGAGACTTCTGGAAACACTCAAATTCACTAGTTTCCAAGAACTAACCCTCAAAACTGTTCCTTTGATGTAACAGAAAATAGGGATTTTCTGAAGTCAGACAGAGGGCACTAAGTATTTCTACTTCTATTTACTAGCTAAGGGTATGGAAGGAAAGAGAATTTGAAGCTAACTGGGATGACACCAAGAATGCCAGAGTAAGCATGAAATCCTGAATGATTTAAGTAAGCTCAATGTCCATCTTAAGAGCCACAGCTCGTCAGCAGTGGTGATTCCAACGCAAGCATCCCCTGTGAAGCACACAGTCTTTCACGTAAATGCTACATTTGCTAATTTATCTATGTTTGCAGTGCTAAGATGTGAAAACTGGTACAAAGTACTTTAATGTATCCAATACTATTAATGGAGTTATGGAAATACATTTCTAAACTATCTGCACAAGTTCTCAGTTGATTTGAATTCCCTATCAATGAACTGTTGACAGTGACATCTGACTTTCTAGATGTGACTGCAAACAAGGTTGCATTTCAAAGCAACATTCCTACTAAGAGAACATTCTAATATGCTCTGAGGCTTTGTGCAGAAAGGATATTTAAGCTGAACAAGGCCTGCTTATTTAAACAGCACAAAAGAAAACAAGATGCTTCCCAAAGCTTCTACTGTTCACTAAACACTAGTTTTTTAGAAAAACTACAAAATCTACTTTGTTCTACTGGGACATCACTGTATTAAAGTCTAACAGAAAAGGTTAGTCCTAACACATTTGTTTAGGTGCAAGACGAAAAGTTTTACTAATTTTTCTTCTTATGCTGATGAAGTAAGTCTGCTGCATTTTGGGACTGACACATCTGAACACTGGGAAAAGTTGCAGTCTCCATCTATCTAGGCCAAAAGAAAAGTTATTTGTTGTATTCTGCTTATTGTACAGATTACTTTGGGATTATTCCATGGCATTTATTTCTAACTCAATCAAATCTACGTGTTATCTCTAGACCACACTTAGAAAGATTATGCAAAATTTGTGTGCTGCATTTCTCATTTCTTTTTGCATGCAAATTAGTCTAAAAACTGGAAATCTGTGCAAAACTCCAGACCTCATTAAACAAGTGAATATCTTGGAGAGAGGAATGAAGGCAAGAATTCTTGTTTCAGAAAAAGCAATGCCAGTGTTAAGCTGTGAAACGACAACTGATCTGTGTTAGCTCTTATGTGTATACCTACCTGTATAGATTTTCACTACTGTCTTTTTTTTTTTTGGGGGGGGGAGGAGGAGGGGAGGGATGTTGGGAATTGTCATGGGAATTATCAGCTGGTCTCTATGGCTTCTGCTATGGGAATAAAAAAGATGATATAGCTTCCTAAAACAGCTGTGCCAAGGAAAGCATTAACTCGTAGGGATTCAGGAAAGGAATTTCACAAATATCAGGCTATGTGAACAGGCAAATATTTATCATTAACAGAAATGCTATAGAAACTTAATTCCTCTAAGATGCTGGAAAGAGGATTTGTCTTAGAATGAGTTTCTATGTGTTATTTTTCCCAGGATTACTTCAGCAGGGGGTTCCAATGTTTGCTTTCTAATGTTTCCAATACAGGGTCTGAAATTTTTGTCCAGTGACACATTTAAGAATGAAGACATTGATTTAAGATTCTCCCATTAGCACATTCTTGACATATTTGCAGTGACGTACTGTGGGTCTTTGGCACCCGGGCACCAATGCTTGCATGCATTTCCCCCCCTCCCCTGGTCCTCCTGAATAAAACGTGTAATAATCTGTGGCAGGTTCATGTTGTGCCTTAAACTGAATGTGTGCCTAGTGCCGATCACCTGATCACTGCTTCCGGCCTCAGGAACACACCAAAGCCCTTCAAGGCTCCAGCGCAGCCCTGCAGCTGGAAAAGCCAATCCAAGCCTTAGGAGCACGGGGCACCTGGGTTGCTACTTGCTGGTGTAGGGGGAGCCCAAGATTATGAGCCCTGCAATAGGGCATGATTTAGGCCTGATACCTGATCCCACAAAGATGGCATGGCAGGAGGCACAATTGTTGGGATCACAGATCAGATTCAACAGTGCCTTTAACTGAATATCTGTCAGTAGCTACTATGAATCCATTCTGTCATTCACTTTAAAGGCATTAAGAATAATCAAGGTGGAAATTAATTTAAATAAAGTGGAACCTCGAAAACTGAGGTTACTTCAAATAACTTTACTGTCATCTTGAGACCCCTGATGCTATAGTGATTATCATGGTAAAAATGGTTAGTTATTGAACTTTCCAACTAGTGCACAAGGAGTTATGGGACATGTTTATTGTTTCTTTTTGTAGTCTTTCCTTTCAGGTCACAATTTATTAGAACAGCTGGGAGAAGGGAAGTTAGGATAGAAGACTTATAAAAGCATCAGTGGGGGTTAAGCTTCCCATTCCTGTTGATGTTCAGTTAAAGTTGATCCCTAAATTATCCTTTGTCTCTTTTGAAAGCCTTAGCCCAGATATGGTACAGCTACATATTTACTGGTAAGTTATTTGTAATATTATTCGTTCCTTTTGTACACTGACAGACTGTTCAAGGCTGTATTGAAAGACAAAATTGAATTCTTGCTTTGAAAGCCCTATTATATAAATAGTCAATGTAATACAATGTTTTTCTTAGCTTTTTTTAACATATATAAATTTGCTTTTTTAAAATCAGTGAATTTAGTTAGCACCAAAATAAAAAAAAAATATCTGGCCCCATCAGCACTTTCAAAACTAGAGACCCAAAATTCACTACACAATTAATTAGGTGACCTGATTTCCAGTAGCCTTCAGGCATCACTGCTTGGATAACCATCCACTTGTCAATGCACCCAGGCATTCAAGTTCAAAAAACTTGGCCAGGAAGTGTCAGCAGAGCAAACATGGTCCACTGAACCCTCAAGGTATCACAGAATTGGGCAAAGAGAAAATCTAGCTTTCACTTCTCATGAGCAAAGGAGTTGGTTAAAGAGCATCTGGGCCTTTTCCAGTAGAGACCCCCAGATCAGGAAGCAGCAGGGAGGACAGCACTGAGAAGGAGTGGCACTCTTGAGGCAAAATCTGGGGAAAGGAAGATGAAAGTTCATTAGAGACTAGCACTTTAATTGGTAATGTATTAGAGAGAGTCTCAGGTTCTATCCCATGTCAGGGGACTGGTCTGTAGGCAAAGCATTGGGTCTTAGAGTATAGTAAAAGTATCCATTTCAAAAAAAGTCTTCCAAATCCATTAATATTTATCCCACTATTCTCATAGTGAGTAAGGTTACCTTGACACCAGGCTTCAGGCACTTATCCACTAATCTCCCTGGGGCTGGGATCTTTTGGCCCTTTGAATTTCTGGGGGCAAATCCAGTCTGACAGAAAGCATCCTTCAGACTGTTATTCCTTTAACATAGTGGCCTGATGTAACCTGCCCATCTCACTTGGGAGGAGGAGTCATAGACAAGTCAGTAAATCAACATGAAGGGCTCTTGGTAACTGGTTGGGAAGAAAAGATGCCTTTGTTTTGGATTATTTGTTTTTCTTTTCTTTTCTGCAGCATTTTAACAGTGACTTGACCTAGAAGACTGGAAAAAAAGAGGCGCTGTGTTTTTTGTGTGTGTCCTCTTAGGGACCAGTTCCATACAGCATCAGAGAAAATGGGACACATTACTGTCAGCTAGAACCCAGTCTTGACAGCACAGAAACCAAGTCCTCAATGCACTTCCTTTCCCATCCAAGAACTCAAGTAAGTTACTGGACGAGGCAGAGTGGGTGAACAATATTTACCCCTCAGTATGTTTGTCTGTTGCAGTTGTTAGGGTAAGGGGGGCTTTCCTTATCTGTTTCTAGCCATTGCACTCAGTTCTTGACTTAGAATCCCTAATTGTAAGAACTAGTGGCTAAGGTTTGGGGATTAAAGTTGTTTAAGTAGGCTCATTAATGCCTGTAACTCACATTAGCTCCCTGGGATCTATGGCATACCCATCACATGTGAAATTTCAATAACAATTACTCATTATTGGTATTACTGAAGTATCACTGGCCTTGGACCAGGATCCCTTTGTGGTGGGTGCTGTACACAGACTAGAGAAGGTGATCTCTACCCCTATGGTTGCTTGGCATCCATTATGCCATTGATGTTTATCACTGAGAAGCTGAAGTCATCAGTTTCTATGAAGATATCTGGATAGCAAATCATTTTTATTTTTTAGCTCAACTCCTTTTATTTTTCCCCCAGATATTTTCATTACAGGAATTTAAATATGTTGTTTGTTTGGGAAAGGATTTCTGACACAGTTTGGCACAGTATATTTATTTATGCAAATGCTAAATGGTTTAAATTCAGTCCTGTACCACAGTAACAACTGATAGCTTTTGATGTTTATACATGTTTCTTCTGAGGCCAAATTTAAGAGACGAGCTCAGGAAATAGATCACAATCCACTAAAAGCAAAATTGCAGCCCACTAAAGAGAAGTAAGTAAAATAAGTTTGATATCTGGGCACCAGCATTCTTCCAGATGTTTTGGACCATGTGCCAGGATTTTGGCTTTAGACCAAGCTGAAGTCATAGCTTTTAAAGACTAGCCAACAGAGGCATAACAAGTGGCGTTTGTACCCTGGGCACATCATTTGGGGGTGCAGGTGGGAATGGGAGTAGGGTGGGGAATGTCAGAGGAGGGCAGGTTCTGACAGGGGACAGGAGTCTCATTTATGCCAGGCAGGTAAAAATAGTCCCCAGCTGCGGCTGCCTCTGTGGCATGGTCTGCTTACCCCAGCTGCTGCTCTTACAGTAGCAGCATGATGTCACTGCATCCAGCTGCTGCTGAAAGAGCATTACCATGGGGCTGCTTTTGCTGACAGGGTGGGTATTCCATGGGGATGGGGGATGATTCCAGCACCCCTCCTAAGCTGGTGTCTGGGGCTGATGCCCCACTCACCCACCCTTACTTAGACTGCTGCCAACCAGTAATTTTTATCATGCCACATCCATACTATTTGATCACGAGCTTGAAACAAAATTGGAGTGCTTATGCATCACATTTTCTGTTAGTCACAACACTATTCTAGTCAATGGAGCTGTACCCATTTACATGGGCAGAGAATTTGGCCCTCTAAGTGAGGCTGGCATGTGCACTGAAAGGACCAAAGAATTAAGTCCTTTTTATTCCCAGTGTGAGCAGAGTATAGACAACATTAGTGCAAGCCCATTCAGTGAAGTGGTATTAAAAAAGAAAGAAAGAGGCGCACTAAGAAGAATGAATTAGTTCTACAGCCAATGTAGGGGTGCATGCTGTTTCTCCCCATGTCGTTTCTGCCTTCATGCTGTCGTTTATCCTTCAGGGTCCATTTTTGGATGGATTGTTTCTAAAAGGGAAAAGGGAAATACAACCTTTTCAATTCATATGTTGGTCATTTCAGCTGACTTTGTGAAAACCAGTTTTTGTTTGCTATGTTTTGTTTCCATGTGTTTGCTAAAATATGTCAGTTCCTAGAGCACTTGATGCACACTTGACATTGACATCAGACTCAAATTGCAAAATTTAATGTTTCATTTAAGAGCAAATGAAATATCTGTCTGTTTTAGTTCTATTCCTGATTGCAATGAAAACTTTTCACTTGTGATTTGATAGCACATCCATGACATCTAAGGGTGATTACACAAGTTACATTTTTTGTGTGATCAGGCCCCTGAAAGTACTCTGCAGCTGTAACTTAAAACATGTACCTGGCTGCAGAGTGCTTTTAAAATGGCCAGTCTCGCAAAAAATTAACTCTGGTCAAATGAGTTATTAGATTAAGGCACTCTAAAGCAATTTTTTCATGCTTTGTAGAGCTGGGCTGGTGTTTCCTAGAGCTGTGCAAAGCTTCAGTAGCTAATTCAATTTGGAGGAGATTTAGCCTGATTCAGCAGCCAAAACTCTGAATCTGAATCAAATCAGGAGACCCATTAAAAGGTCTGAGTCAAATTGGAAGCCTCCAAATCAATTTGGGGAGATTCGGAAGGCTTGCAGAAAACAGAGGCCGAGAAGAGGGAGGGGATGGGGTGATTTTTCATATATGGAAAAGGCTGGGGGGCGGGGAAAGGTTGCTCTGATATTGATATCTGTAGCTGGCCAATGACTGTGATCTTTCTCTGAGTTCCCTACCATCAGCAGGGACCCTTCCTATTGTTTTCATCCCGCTCTGTCTTAACACACACACGATATGAGTTTTGCTTTCAACAGTTTGAGTTGCACTTTCACAGAAACCCCCACACCTATCTCCTTGAAACTCAGCAGGATTCATGCCCTCAGAAGGGATTGTCATCTCTGCTGTCTTCATCCAAATCTGAAAAAAAATAACAAAGTTATAGGTGTTTTAGTGATTCCCCATTATAAAATACAGCCGAATCTCCAAATCCAGATCGCCCGAATCGAATCAGGACATTGATTCAAATCACTGAATTGAATCACTGTCCCTCTGAATCAGCTTAATCTGAATCTGAAGCAAATACTTGCTGCTTCAGACAGGCCTAGTGCTCACACCCTTGGGGCTGTCAGCGTGGGGAGGAGGTGGAGGGGAAGCGAGCAGCCAGAATGGAGCTGCTGACTACTTTAAATGGCCAGAGCTGAGTGAGTGGGGGAGTGGGGTGGAATGGAGCCCCCTTGCCTTATGGCTCCCCTCCCAGCTACCCTGGCTGGGGTACTGGGGGGAGCTGGGCTGGGTCCATACAGCAAAGGAACACTATTCCACCCTGCCCCCTCCCTCAGCTCTGGCCATTCAATGCAGCCAGAAGCTCCAAGCTGCTGCTCCCTCACCCCACCTGGCTGACCAGGGCTGGTGCAGACAGGCTCCAGCCCTCCGCCTGTCCCCCTGACCCAATATCTGTTGGGCTGACAGTAGTGGTGGGGAAGGCTCTAACTCATAGTTTCATAGATGTTAGAGGCTGGAAGGGACCTATGGTGCTTTATGTAAAGTGCTATGAGGTAGAGTGGGGCCCTAAACTTCTGGAGGCATCCTAAATGATTCCATTCATTTTTGTATTATCTCTGAATTCTAATTATTCCATATAAGTCCATATAAGTGCTTAATCTTTAAGTGGCTTAGATGCTCATAATTACGGGTAATTTGCACATGGATTTATTACAAGTATATCTAAAAATCAGAGGATTGTACATGCAAATGGACCAATAAACTAAGGACAGAAACAAAATTAGTCTTAAAAGTGTTTTGTGGTGGGTTTTTTCCCTTTTCCTTTTTAATAGCAACCATAACTTTGAGAATGTAAAAAATGATTTACTGGCATAAAAGCCACATTTTGCTCTCTTATCCCAATTTTTCTTTCTGCTTACAGTGCTTGGCAGTGTCTCTTTAACCACTAACACCTGAAGGAATGAAGGAATAATACTAATCTGGGATAAGAAATGGACATGCAGAAAGACTATCAGGGAATTTAAGGGGTTTACATCTAAGAAAGCTGGAGAAATCTATTTGTTCTGAGGAAGTAGAGAGATAACTAAAATGAACTAAAGTATTGTGTGAAAGAACAGAGGGAATCACTGACATTTTCTGCTTTTATTTAGCGTTAGATTTATTTTAAAGAAATAAAACATAAGCAACAAAAAGATTTTCTGATCATTGTAATGGAAATACTTGCTTCCAGGTAGGCAAAGATGTTAATTAGTTTGAGAGAGATTGCATTCATTTGAGTATGCTTGGTTTCTACACTGCTTGTTAAGAGCCATTGCTAGCTCCTAATAAATCAAAATCTACAGTCCAGTAAACATCATTATTTTTAAACTATTAATGTTGCGATAAAGTTGAATGGATAGAAAAAGTGGCAGAACGTAATTATAATGGTGGTTGAAAGATGTGTATATGAGAAATCATTACAGATGCTAAATGTGACAAGAAATGAAATACACATTTATGTGCCCATAAATGAAGATTTAATACTGATAGGCCTGCAGTGCCAACATCATTTAAAGAATTTTGGTGGCTCTGATTTAGAGGAACATAAAGAATATAATATCACTTTTAGGGCATCTGCAAATGCTGCCAGTTTGTGGTTTGTTGCTGATTCTTAAAACTTATCAGAGGTGCTATATAATTTAAGGCCTTAATTCTCTGTAAGTATTAAATCCATTGAAGTCAAAGGAATTTCCAGAGAAGGCTGTAAACATTCAGATGAAACTCCTAACAAATTCTGGTTTTTTTGTGAGGCTGGAGAGAAAAAGCGCTGTCTCATTATTCATTATAGAATATATGTATCTGCGAGCAGCCTGCTAGCAAACAATCAGTATCCTCATCTGATGCTGTATTTAATTCTACAGGCTCTGTGCTGTCTTGATTGCCTTTCTTAGGCAGAACTCTGACTAAGTCAAGGCAAGCTTTGTCTGAGTTAAGTACAGGATTTAGGACCTTCACCATGATATAGTTATTGAAATGTTGCCCTTTTTTCAGTAACAGAGATACAGAGATGATGTTTCCAAGACCACACACAAGGCAGTGGCTTAGGATTCAGAAGTACCTGATTCCATATCTCACATTTATTCCTTTAGACCATACCGTTGCTTTAGGCACTGTGGGTTCACCTCATATGATTACATGAGGCCTGTAGCCTCCATTTTGCTTAAAATGTTGATGGATATATGGAATCTTGCCAGATGAAAGTTAGCACTAGCTTCTTTGTCCCTTTGTGAGTAAATAGAAACCTTTTTAACTAGAAGTATCATGAAACATGCCCTTCACACCCAAATCTATCAGCCAAAAGGTGTGGGGCAGGATAAAGTGAGGGAAATCCTCAAAGCAACTAGCAAAAGTGAAAATGTCAGTAGGATCCCAGTGAGCAATTGTCCAGAAGCAGAAATGTGATGGCATAGGTGATGGGAAAAGGACTAGTTGGCAGCCACGAAAAGAAAAAATGAGCTTAGTAACAGCCTGGGACATGCCCAAAAGAGCTCAAGAGAGAGAATACAGAAAGAATCAGAGATTATTTTCTGTAATTTTACAATCACACTTATGAACTATTTATCTTTATACAAAGAATTGCTTTTTTGCCAGTGTGGTGGATTTCCTCTCACACAACTTTAGTCTTAAGGTACAGATAGATGTACAGCTCCCTGCTGTAACTCATAGTGCTTCGCAGGAAGCACTCTGAGTTACAGCAATCTCCTGGATTCAACAAATGTTCACTGTTGGAGCCCAGGGATTGGGGGATGAGCAGCTGTGTGTTTGCAGCTGGTGTCCCCTAACTCTGCTCCTCACCCCTCCCAGCCCCAGCTCTGTCTTCAGAGTGGGAGGGTGTGGCAGGGCACTGTTTGTGACCTGGGGCCAAGTAGCCAGCAGGTGCTTAATTGCGGCTGCCATTTTAGAGCTCTGGCCGCCCATATAAACAGGGCAATTCACTGCTGGCACCCCAGGTAGCAACATCGCCTGTCTGTGAGGCTCCATAACAACCTGGAGGTAAGGGAGGAGCTGTAGGGGATGGTTAGGAGGCTCCAGGTCTTGGGCATGACCTAAAACTGCACCCTGCTGGGAGTGGGTGGCCTGATGGGGCTCTCAGTGGCGCGGGAGCCCCCCAGGAAATGCCAGGCCAGTTACCACCCCTAGCCTTAACCCTAGCCCCCACAACTGGGTAGGTCACCTGCTAATAGGGCCAAAAAGCAGATCCAGGAGCAAGAGTGGGGCTAGAGGCTCAGAGGCCTGATTTTAGAGTACCCTCGACTGGTCAATGCTGGGGCTAGGACCAGAATGGTCAAAAGGGCCAAGGGCCCACTGCGAGGGATGCCCAGAGCTAGGAGGGCCTGGGGTTTCCGACTGGCCTTGGAGGCGAGGCCAGGGTCTGTGTGGCCAAAGGTCCCAGGGGGACTGTGCCCGAGAGAGGAAATGGTTCAGGGAGCTAGGTAGCCTGAATGAGGGCGGGGTAGGCCGCCTGAGTGGAGGGATACAGTTGGGGTCTGAACTGAGGATTCTGGGGCCCAGTGTGGGGCCGGTGAGAATAACATCAGTGGATGCCATTTGCGAGACATGGGCTGCGGTATAGGGGAGGTACAGAGCTGCAGATAGTGCCCCCTGGCATCAGGGCAAGGAAATGGGGAGCCTCTCGCTTAATTAACATCAAGGCATGGTGGGTGAGAAGGCAGGCAGTTGGCCCAGAAACAGGTGGGTGGGCCACAGGGAAATTGGCCCAGGGAAGGCTCCCTGTTACAGAGGGTTAGAAGGGAGTAGAGGGAATTTTGGGCTGGAGGGAGGAAAGGAATAGAGGGAGTTTGGTCTGGGATTTTTTCCAGCCAGTACTGGGACATTCAGTCCACCCTCCACACTCTCCAGCACTGGCTGGGAAATTCCTGGACCAAACTCCCTCTACTCCCTTCCTCCCTCCCCCCCAATTCTGAAGGCAGCACCAGGAGCAGTGTGAGTAGACAGATATTACTGAAGGCACTCTGTTTTGGAGTGTCTTCACCTGAATCCTCATGCAATGAGGGTTCAGATTGGTACAGCATCAGGCCCTTTTAAAGTGCTCTGGAGCTGTGCACTTGTGTTTAGTCATGGCTGTAGGGTGCTTTCAGGAGCCAGATTAGGCAAAAATTGTCACTTCAGTCTGTGCCTTTAGATGTACTCTGAAGAGCAGAGGCCCAGAAAGCAATAATGATTTCCATACATAAAAATATTTTCTGTATAGATGGAATGGTAGGTTCCTGTTCTGTAGTAGATCTTTGCTTCTGTCTTTTGATAGGTACTTTATGATGGACTATTTTGTTCTACAATGTTCATGTACAGAAGATGCAAGTGCAGTTGGAAAAGAAAGTACTTCAAACTATTATCCACGGCTCTTTGACCATACTGTATATCAATATTTTTATTGTGGTTCTACTTAAATGGGGCTGAGTATTATTGGGTAGTTTAAAAGACTTATAGTCCTTCCTGATCACTTGAATTTTGAGTGTGCTGAAGTTAATAGCAATGTTTATTATACCCTATTCTAATAGCCCTTTACGAACTGCCAAATGGCCTTTAACATTTGACTATGCAGCTGAAACTTCATTCCAAAGTTACTGTTACATTTTACACACACAGACTGTACTAACTTTCTAAAACCATTTATCTACATTTCTTACAGTGTGCCTATCTGATCCAGGAAATGCTGCATGTTTGACTTCGGCACAGCTTGTGCAATGTGGATTTCTCTACACTTAAGAAAAAGGGTAGCTGAAAACACAGATGTCTCAGTGCGGTGTGAGGGAGTGTTTCTGTAAGACTTGCTTTACATACACTTTATATACACTGTCTACCACTACATTTCACGTATGCCCAGAGAAGCTATAAGCTGGCTTCAGAGGCAGTGTGTGTGGAGCATGTGCCCTCCGTGCACCAGGAACATCCTCCTAGTATCTGTCTCCAAGCCCAAACAGCATAATCACCCAAGCTCCCCCTTCACAGAATAAATACTTTCTCTCTCTTTATAATTACTTGGGGAAAACAGAAAGCATCTCAGCTGTGGCCAAAATTAGTGCATTTTTGGCATAGGGACTCTCAGTTGTTCCTGTTGACCCTGTGCATGGACTATTGTATGTTGAATGAGCCAGAATATGTGCAGGAGAGGGAATGGCTTCACAGCCGGGTGGTTAGGGCACAGTAGCTTGGAAAGTGAGTGATGTTGGTTTAAATTCCCTCTACCTGAGTGGGTTTCAACCTCTCTCCCCATCATCTCAGCTGAATGTCTTGACAACAAGACTCTTTGGTAAAAGGAGGGCCACTAAATTCACACCCACGCCTTCATATCTCTGTTTTCATTATGTTTGAGGGCATATTTTCAACAAAACATTGTGTCATTTTCCTTTCTAACACCCTACAACTGCATTTCCAAAGAATAAAAACATTACCAAAAAAAAAAAAATTGCCCAGCATCAGCTACTATGACACCTCTCAGCCCCCATATTTTTTACTGTGAATGCAAGTGAAAGACTTTGTCAATTCCAGTGATATGGAAAGTCTGTGCACCTTCAGCATAACTTTTTGGTAGGCATACCTTTCAGATTTCCACTTGAGGTATATCAAAGCATCAGTCCTGGTACCTTTGAAGAAATGGATGTGGTAAAGCAATTATTAATGATCTGCTGATCAATACTACAGTGAAAGGACACATAACATAAGGGAGAATATGAAAGAAATGAAACTTAAATAGAACTGCAACAAATGCCAAGGATGATCAAGAATGGATATGTAGGACACGTACTTATTGATAAAGGAACCTGACTGAACTGAAGCTCGCTGTACAATGGAACAACCCTGAAATGAGGAGATGACTGTACCAATCAAGTGTTCTGCACAGAAGGCTGAATGAGTACAACACAGGATGACTGGAAAGAAGCTTTCAAGAATCAGTTAAAATACTGGTACTACTGGTACTAACACAGGTGGAGATTAACAAAGAGCCAAAGAGTTCAGTCAGCACTCACGTGGCACACAGGCTATCCTTCTGGCAGATGATCTCTTATCAAAAGGCTGACTGAAGTGCATCACAGCTCTGCTTAGACCAAGAAAGGAATGACAACAGTTGGTTTGATTATGAGCAATTTCATGAATAAGTCTATGGGCAGCAAATGGTCAAAACAGAAACAGACCAAAACTGCTGGAACTGATATTACAGGCACCTTTGTGCAAAGAGCTCCCTAGACTCCAGGAAACAACCATGAAGTGACAAAAGCTTAATGTCCATCAGATAATTGAGGTCAGTTTCCACGCTCTCTACCTCAGTCAGTTAAAAGGGAAAGCAAGTTCCAAGCCAAGATCTCTTCCCTAAGAAATGTTTGCTGCCAGTCCCTCCTCTTTTTATACACAAGAGCACATAGTTCAAGTATGGTTTCTGGGACAGTAGCACAAGGGAGACAGTCTACCAGATAGCCAGGATCCATGTCCCTAAACATTATGACAGTTTAATACTTGGCTTCTCAACATACTGTTTAGTGTTAACTCATGTTCCCCAGTTTTACTCCTGTAAATCAAAGCTTCCTTCTGAAGTTAGTCCAGCTGGCATGAATGGAATGGCTAAAGGAATGTAGAGCTACTTGGAGTACAGACAAACAACTTACAGGGAGTAAAAAGGTAGCAGGGACTCAGTGGTGTCAGCTCTGTGGTAATTATCTGTGTGCCTGTCCTCATGCCATTATAAGTAAAAAAGCTAAACTTGTATAGCACAACCATTTTTCACTGAACCCCCATGTCATCTCTATGTGGCACATTGCAGCTCTGCATGGGCTGACTTTTAAACTGAAGGCAGTAGAGCCACATTCACACAGCACTTTGGGCTGGCTGATTAGCACTGCTGAGCAATAGGGCCAGTTAGCCCACTTCTGTGCTAATCAGCCTACCCAGGACACATTTCAGACGCAGTTAGACTCCTTTTAGGGGGTAGTTTGTGCAGCAGCTGCTGCTGCCAGGCATGATATGTTTACTATGTAGATTTGGGCTCAGTGTGCATTAGGGTGGTAGACTCAGCCCCTCAAAGTAAATTTATAATTTTATATGATAATCAAATTGCTGATTACAAAGAAGAGTAAATTACTAAATCTGCTGTAATTTTTGAAGATGTAATCATCAAAAGGAAGCTGTCTTCCTTACAGTTGGAAAAACAAAATCAGTTCCCATCAGAATACATTGCAAAGCAGAAGTAAGTTTGAGTTTTCAAGAAAGTTGCTAGAATTAAGAGTTGATCCCTTGCCTTTCAAGCTTGCAGTAATATGCTGCATTTATGCTCCAGTCCATGGGGCACATGAATCCAGCCTTAACTCTGGAAGCATAAGTAGCCTGGATGCTTCAACTTTCACAGGCTTCACGCAGCCATAGAATCATAGGGTTGGAAGGGACCTCAAGAGTCATCAAGTTGAACCCCTTGTCTCATTCATTTCAGTGAGACTAATCTCAGGAGGTAATGGACTTCTGTGAGACCACACACAGGCTTTAAAGTTAAGCAAGTAGTTAAGACCCATGCCAAATTGGGCCTGCATATTTAACCTAATTGGTCAAAATCTATTCCAGGGAAGCATCAGTCAAATGACAGCTCCTGTTGGTTCTGCAGCGTATTTACAGCTATGTAGATAGCAAACTGATGAAAGGTATTTTTCATAAATGGTTGTGAAAAGGTAGTTTACCATAACCTGCATCTAAAACTCCTGGCTGGGCACGTGGAACAGTGCTGCAATGGAAATATAAAATATTGTTAATTCAGAAAATGACATAATTAACATGTGATAATTGATTCATTTTTCCTATAAATACAAATAAATAGAGATTAAGAGCTTGTGGCAAAACTGAAGTAAAAGGGAGATGTGGGAGAATGGAGAAGATTTTTGATGTGAAAATATACAATGCCTAACCTTGCTTCTTAATTTTAGTTGAAACATCAGGAGAATTCTGAGCTCTGCACCAGCTCACTGTATCTCATCAGTCTCTGTTAGCTCCACAGAAACCTGTCTCTTTTGGATGAGACCTGACTGGACTTTGTTAAGCTTCCATCTCAAATTGGTCATTAAATAGGTCTTGATATAAGGAAAATATACAGCTATTTGCAGTAGATAAGATGGGGAAAACTCTTGTATTTCCTCAAGGACAGGCCTAAACGAAATATGATAGCACTGCTGAAAATAAGTGCAACAGCGTAGAAAGGTCTCAGAGGACAGGCAATGATGACAAATGCTTTAGTATGTCGACACAGAAATCATGAACTGTAGGTAACTTCTTGCGTTGAAAAGTGAACAACTTACTATCTTCTGTGGCAAACATTTGCCAATAGGAAAACCTAGTCACATCTATAGTTTAACAGGAAGTGGTCAGATCCCTAAAACCTCCAGCCCTACAGCCCCGTCTTCACTGGGAGCAGAGGTTGGCCATTGATGACAATATCTAAACATCTCTTCCATAAAATGTTTGCCACAGTTTCCCATCATAGCAATTTTTATCTGATCCTTAAGCTCTGGGACCAGGTTCCATCTTTTATTAGGTACATGGGCAGTGACTGGCACACTGGAGCCTAAATTTAGGTAGAACTTCTAGGTACTATAAGATATACAAGGATAATCTGACCCAAATTTTTGGAGGCTGTAAGTGTTCTCAAGATCAGGCCTTCCCTCACAAAGTTGTCTGTCAAAGCTGAACCAAGTTTATATTGTCTCAAAAGTTTATTTATGCTGAAACACAAAACAAAGGCAAGCCAGGACAGCAAAGCTGAAATGAATGCATTTCAGCTGGAAAGGATGCATGTGTCCCTCCTTAATTTATAGATTATCTATGACTTAAAAGAGTAAATAGAGTCATCCTAAGGATGCATCAACATAGCTTTGCAAGCCACTGAAATCTAGGTCAGAATTTCATTTCTGTCATAAGGGATCTCATTATATAAATCAGAGAGCATTTATCAGTTTCAGAAGCAAGTGAAAAAATATTTCAAGGCCCGTATTATGAAGATAAAGACCTACAAAACCAATAGGTAGCACATCCATGGACCAATTTATAGTTTAAAATAGTTTGCATAAAGGCTGCTTTCCCCGCCAAGTTTTTCTTTATAAATGAGCCATTACTAATTAACTGCAGAACCATATCCCTTAGTCATCAGTAACCTCAGTCTTGTTAGGAAGTTTAATTATCCAGTTGTGTTCCAAACAAGGCTTGGCAATATTTGCTATCAGTAGCTAAATTGTCTTTCTGTATTTGTATTAAATTATTGAATCAGTAGTTTGATAGCAGCATCATAGAGGCTGTTAATAGAAGACATTTTGTGGACTAATAAGTCCTTATTACGCTGGTTTGGAATACTAATATAAATTTTAAAGGATGTGAATCCATTTTGCATATAGGTCCCCATTTTAAACCTAGTCTTTCAAGCCAGAGAAAACATATGAAAGGAATTATTTAAAGAAAAGCAATTCATTTTCCTCATAAGGTTCTGTAAGTCTTGTAAGTCTTAATGCTGATTACCAGAGACCTCCTTGTAAGAACGTTTTTGCCAGCTTCTTGTGTTGCCCTCCCTTCAGTAAGTAAGTTACAATCTCATGGTCTGTTTATTTAAACTTTACAAGTTAATTGAGTGTTTGTGAAATGTGCCAGATTGAAAGCCCCCAAAACTGAAGTCTTCTATGTATCCACAGATCAGATGCAGTGTGGGTTGTGGTAATATAAGTTTTCCTACTGTGCCCTGAAAATATGTCTCGTCTGATGTGGAGTGGCCCCCCCCAAGGGTGACTTTAGTTCAGTCTATTGACTATTTACTCGATCTATCCTCTAGGACTGCCAGTAAGCATTCCAGTTATAATGGTGTTTTTGTGATGTGGAGGTCGGTCCACTGTGAACTGGCCTGATGCCAAACACTTATTTGCATAAGCCAACAAACAGCTGTCATGTGGTAATTACTTGCTGTTGGGGCAGGATTCGAACTGGTAGAGTGGATTAAGATTAAATGGGACGTGGGTACAATGAAGAATGAAGATGCAATACTAATCATGTAATTTTCATCAGCAGTGTGGAAAACCATATTAAAAAGTCCCCAGTACTAAAAATATGTAATTTTATTTCTAACCCATCTGTCCCTTTTCCTCTTTGAATGGGTCAGTCCACTTATCCATAGAAACATGGAACACTTGTTTCCTCTCCAACCCATATGGTCATTCAAATCCTGTTACAACTTCCACTGGTATGCAAAATTGGACCTTTTAGTACACTTTACAATGAGCAGGGAATTCCTAACCTCATGATGTTTTACACCCACAGTCAAGCCTTGCAAGGTATATGTAAAGCAACAGAGTGTCAGGCTGTCTTTGTGTAATATGGATTCACAACTAAAAGTTTATCATTTTTTAAATAACAAGTAGATATCACCACAAAGATTAAATGCGTGAAACAGGACGACTTGCTATGTACTTACTTATCTAGGCTTGATCTGTGTAGACTGTGGACGTGTATTTGAATGATACATTATGTCAGTAAATGTCTGCACTTCAAAGTGGTTCTATTAGATGTGACTGAAACTAGAGATGCGGGAAGCCAAATTGGCTTCTGCAGGTTCCACCATGTAATTTGACCCAATGAGTGGGAGGAATAAAGGAAACTAGGCGGGGGAAGAGAAGCACTTATAAGTCTGCCTCAGATTTTTTCTAAGGCCATATTATTTTTTCCTGAAAGACATTTTTCTCTCCCAGTGGGACAGCTTCACTCCCACTCATGCTCCTTTTGTAAGGGTTTCATTTCAGTGCTAACTTTTCTCTTCTCTCCCAACTGGTGTTTGCCTGGTTTTCTTCTTTCTGATGCTTTACATTCTACACTTCTTTCTCCTCCAAACACAAGTTTGGAGCTAGAACATCTGAGTTTTAGTCCTAATTTTGTCTAAGATTCTTTTCCTTGTCTGGAAAATGAGTATCTACATGGCTGTTAAGAGATCTAGCCTCAAACATTTCACCTGTAGTCTTTTGGTGCCACTCCATCAGTGTTGGTGTCCATATCCTCACCAATGGATGTAGCCACTGGAAGAGTTCTCTGCCTGATAGTATAAAGTCACCAAAGGGTTCTTTGACTCTCCAAACTGGCCAGTGCCTTAAATGTTATGGCCATGGGAAAAATGTGGCTGTACCTTGGCAATTCTTAGCTGTCTGAAGTATCTTTGGGTAATGGTGTGAAATACTAGAATTCCAAGCAGCCTTAAGACAGCTCAGCCCAAGAAGTTTCTTGTCCTTAGGATGAGGAAATCCAGCACTGTCTTTAATCCACTGAAAGTCCAGAGCCCAGCCCTCAGTTTTTAAAGTGGATCGGAAAACTCATGAGAGGACCCATATAAGTAAGACAATCATATTAAGTTTTATTTTCCCCATATTCTCCCTCTGTTTTCTCCATGTTCTCCTTTTCTGCACAGAGTCCCATGTTCTACTGGGAAAGAGAAGATCATCATCAGTTAGTAGGAACCTATGGGCTGCGTCTTTTTAAGCTCTCTGAGTAGAAGACCTTGATCAGAAATTTATGACTCAGTAATAGGGACATCCTATCCTGCTGTTAGTTACAGCTGAAAACCAGTTACTTAAGTGAGGTGGTGACTCCATGCTCCATTTCCTTGAGATAGCCAGGCTCTCTCAATGGCTTTGTTTGTGATACAGTAATCTGTTTCTATGGAAATGGCAATGATGTGACATTTCAATTCATAATGGCCTTATTGCACGATCAGTTAGAAGAAACAAGCCTGTGAGGGAGGTATTTCCATGTCAAAGTCCACTGAAATCAATTAGCTGAAGCAGTAAGGCAAACTATGAAAAACATACAAAAGGTAAGTGGATTTCTTTAAGCCATAGATCACAACATGCAGAGCTGAGCACAGCATTTTAAAAGTTGCTCAGCTTCTAACAATTTGTTTTCCTCCCTTGTGGTCTGTAACTAATTCAGTCTATTATGGTTACCAAAAAAAATTATTCTAAAAGCTGATCAACAAACTTTCTTGAGAGAAACAGCTCTGTCAGATAAAAATCTAGAATTCACTAACAGTAAAAAAACCTGTTGGTTTGTGACAAGGTCTGAAGGTTTTTCAGACACCCTGGTGGAAGGGAGGTTAACTGGAACTGTTGTCTGTTATAGGGTTGAGTGTGGGGGAGAACAGGAGCAGCAGCTACAAGGCAGGTCGAATGCACTTCTTTCTCCTCCGAGATGGCTATGAAACTGGGCATACTTCTGGCAGTTGGGATCTGGTGCTCTGAATAGCTTGGCTTTTTTGTTATTTGTTTTTGTTTTCTGTTGTTTTTAATCCTTTGCTTATGAATCAATACAAGAAAACTCTGCCACTGGGAAGAATTATTCACCTTGCCAGGGCTGGTGGTTTTGCTTACTGGCTGATAGAGCCAAGTTGTGCTTGACAGTTATTAGTCAATAACGTACATACTTGTTTGAACAGAATCAGTTACCGTGTGAAGATGAATCCCTGAACTTGAGGAAATGAGAGAGTTGGCCAAACTTTGATGTTAGTAACATGAAAGTAACCCCAATGAAATAAAGGAGTTACTGTGGTTTTACTCTTGTGTAACTGAATGAGTCTTGCTCAGCATCTTCCATAATTCATTATTGTAGGACATGTTCTAGCCTTGATCTCTGCTCTCTCAATGCTGTCCTTCAGTGTTATCCTTCAGACTGTGCTGTGTAAGATGAGTAATGAGGGATGTCTGAATAATATTTTTGTGATGTTATTTAGTTTATAAAGAAAAAAGAGAAGTTCTTTCTTCTCCTAGTTCAAACTCTGGGCTTGTTACCTTGATTTCATTCTATATGTGGGTACCATATATTTTTAGAAGCTTTTTATGTTCAAGTAACCTGATTATATATACTTATATAAGTAAATAAAAATTCTGTGCAGCTATATGCAAGATAGCATGCTCTCTAATATGCACAATAGCATGCTCATTTTTGCCTAGTAAAAGTAACGTTGCTGATATAAAATTTGTGTAGGAATAATTTAATATGATTACAGAAATGTCCATTCTTCTCCCTGTTCTTCCAAGTACAGCTGGAAATGGACAAGGGAGAGGATATCCAAAGAACCCAACAGGTTATCAGAGACCTAACTGGCTATTGTGTGGAAATAGTTCTTCATACCATGTGACTGTATGCCAATGATTATCATCCTTTTTAGACTCAAGGTACCCCTTGTTAAACCCATGGCCCCCCTCAGAGAGTCCCAGCTCTTAGTTTTCAGTCTTTTTAAGTAAAGAAAAATAATGAAGCAATTGTTTTGTTGTGAAGAACTCAGAAAGACCACAGCAGGTCAGAATGTATTTAACACTATGGATTCCTGTGTGAAATCTCTGGGGTTATCTTGTGAATTTTGTGTGCCCACTTAACAGTGCTAACGTTATGTGGTACACTGTGGCACTGTTGAAAGGATCTCAAGGCCATGGCACCCAGATTGAAAATCACTGTTCTGTGGTAATCACTGACAGGTTGAATAAACAGGTTGAAAACTTCGAGGAATGTAGCAGTCATGAAAGACCCTATTCCATATTTAATCACTGACAACACATCCTTTTTGGAAGCAAGCTGTTAGGAAACTTTACTTAAATTTACTGTAACGTTAGTTAGAGATTGGAATATAACATAGAGCTGCTTGCCTGTCACTTGTCTCACTTTATTTTCATGGAACACATTCTGGAAGGCCAAATGGGCACCTAATAAAGAGCCTGCATCCCAAAGTGCAAGGATTGGCCTGCTTCAGTCCTGTCTTCCTTGCCAGAACCCAGGAAGTGGCCTCTCCTTAAGCCTTTGCTCTCTAATGTCTAGGTCATTTAAGGACATGTCCTAAGGATTAACATTTGGTGCCAGATTCTAGTTCCACTTCCTGCATTTAAGTGGCACTAGTGCAGCCACATAACCACAGTTTTTGTTACTTCACATAGTTTGGGATTAAGTATAACTGTGCTTGCCCCACACTTCCCTACTGAATAACCCAGTCAAGTGTATAACACTGAACAAGTCCCAAAACATGAGTCTTGGGAAAACCATGACTAGTAAGTGTTAGGTGGAGGAGGAGTGGGAGGGCTGAAGGGCACTCTTGACAGTGCATAGGTTATGGCTCAGTGGTTAGAGCACTTGCTGGGAAGCAAAAGGCCTAGGCTCAAAACATCTCTGGCTAAGGAATGCCTAGAACCTGGGTCTCCCTTTCCCTTGGCAATTATCCTAACTATTAAACTACTGTACTATGAAGTGGAAGGCCTATTTCCTACTCCTCTGTTTTATTTCTGGTGAATGTACATGTGGGGCAATCCTAGGGCAGTGCAATTCCAATTCAGGTAGAAATGAAATCCCAACGTACGTGTGAATCCCAATAACTGCAATTTCAGTTATTTATGTACCACTTAGGCATGAAAGGGTAAATAGAATTGCTCTACATATTTTTGGGGTATGCATCCCTTTAAGATGCTATAGGCTTATATTAATACATTAATAAAATATGCTAATGCTGTTGTCTGGAATAATCCATGCACAGGATTACTGATGTACAAAATAGCAGCCCACGTTGCTACTACCTTGACAGCAGATCTGTTTGAACAAGTAGTGAACAGTGGAATCACTTTAAGTGCTGATTTGGGAGTGGGGTGAAGAAGGTAGTTGGTGGCAGTAACTGTGCAATTGCAATTGGGATTGCAGTGGCAACTAGAAATCATTGCTTTCCTTAGGCCCTGGATGCCCAGCTGTGTCCCTACAGTACTTTGGAAGATGTCTGTACTTTTGACCAAAATTTGTCTCCATGTTTCAATAAGTAAAGTTTGGCTCTGTATATAGCCATTTCACAACATGCTAATTAATGTGTTAGCTTAATTAGTATTCCATTAGACATAATTGGCTCCGGTATGATTTGTGACCAAGTTAAATTGATAAAGGTTAATGCCTTGATTTCTCTTAAAATAGCCACTTTTCCCTTTTCCTGAGGTTACCTACACTTCAAGCATTTTAATGCCTATTCATGTTACTCTGTTACTGTGAGATGCTGTTCTTCCTCACACGTGTCTTTTGTGTTTTAGTTCACTGTCAGAGTATTATCCATATTGATTTACAAAAATGTTCTCATATAGTTTCCAGAGAGATGCAGCATTGAATCTGTTTTTCATACAATATTAACTAAACCTTCCAGGAACTTCACTAATCACATGACAATCCATCTGCTATTATTATTCTTGCTGTAAAGTAAGAAGAGGCTGCTGCTTATACTATAAACAGGCTGGTGGTTCTTGTTGGATCCGAACATGAGCATACCAGGCCTGCCCTAATTTTGGTAGTCATAGTATGCTTTATCTGTGAATAAAGTACAGCACTGAATCATTCAGAGTCCAGTTCTGCCGCCCTTGTTCATGAGCTATATCGAATCTGTGATCCCACAGAAGTGAATAGAACTTGTCACACATCATACTGAGTAGACCTGTAATCTGGTCCTTGTTAAACCAGTTCTAGACCAGTTTAAAATGATTATGTGATAAGAGGTGAATTGCTCATCCCCATACAGTAGGTCACTATCTCATGTTACCTTGCTGCCTTGCATATTGTAGACAGTTAAATCATGAGTATGTCCTGACTGGTACTGTACATGATGGTGTATGTATGAGAGAACTCGGGCCTCATAACTAGATGCATGAGCTAGAAATTACATAAGAAGTTTCTCACAACCTGAATATTGGTGCATATTAGTCTTGCACTTTGTACTTCGTGACCTTCTGTGTGAGGGATGATTCCTCAATATGATGCCAGATGCCTTCCAGGATGGGAAAAATAAATAGTAATGGCTGGTAAAATAGTAAGTGTGGTGATTATGAGAAAACATGAACAAAGATCTTTTACTGTGGTCCTCTACTCAGAGGTGAATTTCATGCAGATTCTTTATCTGATATTGTTTATGTAAGTTCCATCTTTTACTCATTGGAGAGCCACGCTCATTTGTCCCTGTCTTGATTATTCTTTTATATCTTTCTCTGCATATACCAGCTGGTTCTGAAACTGTCAGTCTTATACACTGTTATGATCTAATGCAAATTTTTCCATTAAGCAGTCTCATTCTGTGGGAAATACACTGTTGTATAACAAGTGACATAAGACTAAGCTATTATATATGTTTGAAGTATACAGTAAATTAAAAATGCATGCTGATAGTTTAGTATTGATTTCTGAGTTTATAAAAATAGAGGATTTTTTTCTTTAAAAAGCCACAATCATCTAAATCCTCCTGCATCAGAGTGCCAAAAAAGAGTGTTACATGGGAAATGTCCCACACAATCATTTCAAATGTAGTTTGTTTAAACATATATTTACAACTCTACTGACTTATACAAAATAGAGCAATATAAAACTCTTTATTGTTGTACTTCATGCTCTGGTGCCAATAAATACAAGCCTAACTTACCATAGCAAATGCACAGGGTAACTAAATGTTGTATTTATTGGCTTTCATTAATTTATTTTCAGAGATCTTTCAAGTTTTCTCCTTCTTCAGACTAAATCTTTGGTGTTTTACCTCCATTAACTTACATGTCTTTTGTTTTCTGGAAATGCTTCTTTTTAAAATTAAAAAATATAAACAAAATTTTAAGGGGTACATTTTTAAGTGAAGGGCTAGAGAAGAAAGGCTCCCTTGGCCAAAGTATCTTCAGTTATTCAAACTTTATTTCTCAGTTAAGCATGTTGTTCTGCAACACACCTCCCACCTTACAAAATGTGGACAGAGCCTAGATTTACAGTAACTTTAAAACAAAATATATGGCTCAGCTGGTAGAGCATTGGTCTGCCACTCCTAAGGTTGTGGTTCAATGGCAGACTTTCTTACTTACCTGAACAAGCCTTTTCCTGTTGTTTCTTGTGTCCTCTTTACCATTCAACCTCAAGCGCTGTGTCCTATTCAAGCAGAGAACAAGAGAGAAAGCCCAGTTCCATTAAACAGAAGGCAGGGTAGGGTGGCATCTTAGAGGCTAACTACCTCTCCCTAGATCAGTTAAAGTTCCCTAGTTCAGTTGAAGTACTTAAACATCCACTAATCAGCAAAATGCTTAAGTGCTTTACTCAATTAAGATTGGCATGTCCAATATGGTTTAGTAGGCCTGTTTTAGACCTTAGCAGACAGCTGAGAACAGATATTTAACGAAAATAAGGAATACAATGCATAGCCATTATGCAAACTTGAATTTGTTTCAGTCTTGTCTGGACTGCTAAGTTTGATCATATGACCTTATTAGGTTGTGGATTGAGATCATTGTTTAGCCAGATGCTTGTCTTTCACTGTCCTGCAGTATTATGCTTGTTCTTTCTAGTCTTGTGTCACATTGCAAACTTGTATCATATCTGAACACATTTTAGTTTGATACAACATAGCCCATAAATTAGCAAACAAGGAAGAAGATGCAAGTTGTGTTCAGTGCTCTTATCTGTGTAGCATTACACCTTGTTGCTTAGGGCTAAATCACGGGTAGTTGGTGCGATGCTGAAAATAATTTGTCCTGATCTATGCTGACTGCTAAATTATGGTAAAGTTCATGTCACCTAGTTTAGCTGTTCACCATCACATTCAAACACAGTTAAAACTCTGTACCATGACTAAACCAACAGCTTGCCATTTGTTGATGAACTTCATTACCATGTGCAAGCAGAGATTGTGAAGTAGTTCTGTCTTCTCTGCTGTCATCTGTGTAAATTCCACTCCCAGAATTCCCATTTGGGATAGAGCCAGTGCAGGTGGCTCTTTGAAACCTTTTCCATCTGAATCAAAGAAGCACGGCTAGAAGGGACTTTCATAGATCATCTAGTCCAACACCCTGCCTGAGGCAGGAACATCCCTATCCAAAGCATCCTATACAAATACATTGTCTACACCTAGCAAAACTACACAGTCAACCCAGACACAATTCAAGACAACACTCTAATCTGCCACAAGCAAGGAGACCACAGCTGCCAACACCTTGCTGCTGCTAAGATTGTTAAAATATGCTCAAGAAATCCCTGAAAGAGGGCCATACCCCTTCAGTAGAGGGGAAGGCAAAGCCCCCCACAGCCCATACCAACCTGACCATGGGGTAAAATTATTTTCTGTGTCAAATATGGCAATCAGCCAGGCCCTGAGCAGAGAGACAAGTTCACTAGGCAGGAACCTCCAGGGCTATGTTCCAGTAGGAGAATTTGCACACACCAGTCAAAATTCCCAGCATTGACTGCAGCCAACACCCAGTGGCTCTGAGGAAAGCATATCCCCCCCCCCCGCAACATGTAGCAACAGGAGGGAAAAAAATTCACTCCCAGCCTCATACCCATAGTAGAACATAGCTATGCCTAAATCATTCCTGACCAATATCTGTCCAACCTGTTCTTGAACACATCCTGTGGCAGTGCACCTTTGGGTTCCTGCCACTTTAAGGGTTGGGTCAGGCATCCATCAGGTGCCTGATGGCAGCAGCCATTTTGAGACCCGAGTATACACAGGCTGCAATCTGCTGCTGCCAGCCTGGATAGAAACATCGCCTGAAGCAGGAACAACCAGGAGGTAAGGGCAAGAGCTTATGGGGATGGCTAGGAGGCTCTTGGTCCTGGGGCAAGACCTAAAACTGCACCCTGCCAGGGTTGGGGGGCTCCCAGTGGCACAGGAATTCTCAGGAAATACCAGGCCAGTTACCACCCCGGTGAAAGGTGGGTTGGGGTACCTTAATAACCCCAGCTCACACAACCAGGTGGGTAACCCTATAGTAGGGCCAAGAAGGTGAACCCATGTTAAAGAGTGGGCTAGAGGCTCAGAATCCTGACTTGAAACACCCTTGACTGGTCAATGTTGGGGCCAGGACTAGAAGGGTCAAAAGGGCCCACCATGAGGGACGCCCAGAGCCGAGGGCCTGGGGTTCCAATTGGCCTTGGAGGTAAGGCCAGGACCTGTGTGGCCAAAGGTCCTGGGGGGGGCCATGCCCAAGAGGAGGAAGAATACAGGGAGCTAAGTAGCCCAGTATGAGGGCGGAGTAGGCCGCCTGATGGGAAGGATCCAGTTGGGGTCCAGACTGGAGGATTATGGGGCCCAGTGTGGGGCCAGAGATGTTAAGAACTGTGATGCCATCTGTGAAGCATGGCCTGCGGTATAGGGGAGGTCAGATCCACAGATAGTACCCCCTAGCATTGGGGCAGGGAATGGGCAGCTTCTTGCATTGCATTGTTAGTTTATGGAAACATCCAGGTCATGGCAGGTGACACTGGGTGGACTGCCCCACAGAGACAGGTGGGTGGGCCAGCAGGAGATCCAGGCCTGAGAGCTGTTCCCTGTCACACCTCTGATGATGGAGCTTTCACAAGTTCCACAGACAGTCTGTTCTACTTTCTCACTATTCTGACAGTGCAAAAGTTTTCCCTGATATCCACTCTAAACATACTTTACTGCAGCTTCGAGTCTTTGGTTCCTGTCCTCCTCTCTGCCGCCAGTGAGAAAAGGTGTTTTCCTTCTTCTTCATGGCAGTCCTTTGGAGAATGATATCATGTCCCCTCCTAAGTGCTTTGTCTTCAAACTGAACATGCTGATTCCTTCAAACTCTCCTTGTACATCTTGCCTTCAAGATCCTTTGCCATTTTTGTCACCTGCCTCTGGACCCTCCCTAATTTCTCCATGTCCAAAATGTGACGCATAAACTTCACACAATACTCTAAATGAGGTCTAAGGAATGCTGAGTAGAGAGGCACTATCACCTTCTGTGTTTTGCACCTAATGCTGTTATTGATGCATCACAAAATCTGCAGTCTCATGTTGAGTCAGTGATCTACCAAGCCTCCCAGATCCTTCTCTGTAGTGCTACCATCCAGTTGATTTGCCTTCTATATGGTTTGGCTACGTGTGCTGGAGTTTTAAGGGGGTGGTGCTTTCAGCTTAGTCCCTTTGCCTACTTGTAAACCTGCTCTTCTTCCCATTATGCTCAGGAAGATGGTGGAAGAAAGGTCAAAATCTTGCTTCGTGTATAGATCCCTGAGCAAGGTAGTTACTATATTAGTTAACATACCTGACCAGCAAGAGGAAGGTCTAGCTCTAGTTCCTTCCTCAAACTTTATCTTTCATCTCTCAGTATAGAGATTAAGTATGCAATAATTGCCTATAGCCACACTAAGGATAGGATGCTGACAGACATGCAGCTCCCTGGTTGAACTCATGGCACTTTACAGAAGGCACCATGAGTTAGACCAACCTCCCCCCCCCCCCGACCCAACAAACATTTGCTGTTGTGTCGGGGTGGGGAGGAAGAGGTTGATCAAGCTCTACTTTGGAGCCAATCCAGCTGGAGAGCTGCCTGCCTGCAGCCTGTCTCCCCTATCCGCACCTCCACCCTCTCCCCAGCCAGGGCTGTCCCGGGGGTAGGGGGGTGGAATCAGGATGACTGCCCCAGGCCCCACACATTGGGGGGCCCTGCAGAGCTGGGCTGCCACCACTGATTTCACATCTTGCCACTCACAACCCCCCCCCTGCCCACTCCTGCCAGAGGCAACAGCAGCTTCTTTGTATCCAGGTAACATGGGATCGGGGCCGGGCCCCTCACAGAGTGATTTGCCCGAGGCCTTGCACCCTGCTGAGGTTGGCTCTGTCCCCAGCTCTGGTGCTGCCTGCAGGATGAAAGGGGGAGAAGATGGGGGGCAGGGAGGCTGTGGGCTGTGGTTTGCCCAGCCTGAGCTAGAGGAGGGGTGGGTGGACTGGAGCCCCCTGCTCCCCCTGAGGGGTGGGCAGGGGGCTCCAGTTTACTTCTCCCACTCCAGCTCAGGCTGGGCAAACTCCAGCCCACAGCTCCCTTCCCTTGTCTCCCTCCCATCCTGCAGACAGCACCAGGAGTGGGGCTGGGCTGGGCTGCACCAGCCCAGCCCTGCTCACATGCAGGGACTTACAGAAGTTAATGAAGGTGTTCTGCTTTGGAGCACCTTCATCTGAATCCTCATGTAATGAGGGTTAATTTGTTGCGTGATTGGGCACTTCTAAAGCACTCTGCCAGCTGTACACTTCTGTTAGGGCATGGCTAGAGAGTGCTTTTCAGGGGCCAATAATGAAAAATACCACTTCTATCAGCGCCTACGGAATTCAATATCGTTATTTTAGGTGGAGTGCTGCATGGAGTAAAACAAGCATTTACTTTCACTTTGGCATTTATTTTCATTAGAGCCTTTAGTAACATTCTTTCCACTGTAAAATCTGGTTAAAATCTTTTTTCCTGATCGCAGTCCATGTCATTCAGCTAAGCATAATGCTATCCAGTGTAACACACTTCTCTAAAAGTAATTTTATTGCTATCATGGAAAGTACTGTATGTGAGGCTGAAACCAAAGTTCACATAAACAGCCACATACTCGAATCTTTCTGGTTTTCTCTCTAGCCCTGCTGTTAGCAAATTTGTGCCTGTATACCCATTCTCAGTTTTGATCTGACCTCTTCTTTTTCCTTTTTTGTTCAGTTACCATTGTAGTACAACTCTGCCCATGATGTTATTTCCCACTTCACAAGCACTTCAGGCTGATAAACTAGAGTGATCCACATCCCAGCAGGTCAGTTTCAAGTGTTCCTAAATCACAGTTGTGGAAGGTGTTTTCAGTGACTAACAATGGAAAGATTTTCATGTTTATGATGATGGTGTACCTCTGAAAGATAAAGCTTGAAAGTAGGCTCTTGTTTATTTAAATAGCAACATCAAAGAAGGAAACTTCAAAGTTTTCAGAATAATCAGATCTCAGGTTCCTTCCTTTTGCCTCCCCCTTCCCCTCTCTTTTACTGTTACTGATAAAAGCATAGCTATCAGAAATAGTGAAATGGCCTTTCAGGTTAGCAACAACTGGAAGAAAGAATTTTCTTAGATGCTGAAAATCTAATCAAACACCAAGGCTGTTGTGGAAAATCAGGGGGAAAAAGTTGGACTTCTAACTGACTGAGAAGCTTAGACACCCTGCCTCTAGGACTAATTCCTGACCTCAACAAAGATGAGGGTGGGGAGCAGTGCTGTTGTTGAAGCTTGGTGCTGGATTGCCTACAATACTAGCTTTAATTAAATGTGTATTTATATAACTAGGACCTCAGTAACGAAAGTATCCTATAGCACTATTGTGCATATCCATGTTATAGAAACACCAGTGAAGCAACTCCTGCCCAATAAAATCACATATTCTAGGACAGCCACGGCAAAGACATCCTTTGTGGTTCTCCCATTACAGATTTGTTTGAACTACTTTCTAAAGCTTCTGATGGCTGACTGTGAAACAAGGCCCCTGTTGATTAAAGAATGGGGTGAGTTTGGCAGCAGAAATGAGAAATTCAGATTCAAATGAGTTTCCATTTTCTTGGTTCGTTCCATGATTTGCTGCAAAATCCTTCATGTTTTTACCCAATTCCTTTGCTTTGCTGAGTGACTAGGAAGATTGTTGATGACCAAATGTTTTGTTTTTTGGGAACTTCTTGTTGTTTGACACCTACCACTGTTCCTACTTCATCCTCATGCCGCTAAAATACACAGTTGTTACGGCACCACAGTTGTAGGAGTGGAAGAGGCAATGGGACCTAGCAGATGGAGTGCTGCTGTGGGATTCAGGAGACCTGAGTTCTGTTTCAAATTCCACCATTGATTTGGTATGTGAACTTGAGCAAGTTATTTAATTTATTTATGCTTTAGTTTTCCCATCAGTAAAACGGGTGCAATGCCATTAACCTCCACTTCCATGCTCTTTCTGTTCAACTAATCTAAAGAGCTATATGATAGGTAGATATTATTATATGACCAGAAGACACTGATATCATTAGAATAGTTAAAACAGATGCCAAAATAGTTAGGATACAAAACATGGACTATCAGATTTCTGCATGGTAACCATTAGCCAAGCTTACACTTTTATAAAACAGACACAATATCAAGGCAATCACTGGAGTGAAAGCCCATAGTTGATGTCATTAAGTAACAGCAACCAGCACTTCCCAAGAGGAATATGAGTGATTCTCACACTCAGGCAAAATTCCAGACAGCACCGTTCATACTGCATGGCTCCTTATCTAATCTTTAGTTAATTTATATCCTTAAGCAGAATCAGCCAGGGGTCATGAATTTTGCCTAAGAAAAGGTAGCAGCATTATTTCCTTCGTAGAACCCCAATAAAGCAAAAGGTTGCATTCCTTATGAATGCCTCAGGTTGAACTGTGCTGGCAAGGAGGAAGAGGTATACCACTAAAGTGCCAGTGCCTGGAGGTATTATGCCTGTAGGCTATATAATGTTCTCCTAGCACTGGGGAGCTCAAGGAAAGTGTCCCTTGCCAGGTCTGTTCAACAGGTACTGCAGAGTTCCCTCTTTTTATCCTAACATGAGTCAGGGTACAGTCCTTCCTTTGTCTAACCTAGAAATATTCCCTTTGGGACAACTAATGAAACTGCCTTGTGGCAAGAGACAAGACTGTACAAACAGTTTTTTCAGCTGATCTGCATGTAAGGGTCTGTAAAAAATTTTTTTTTTTCTGTTTTTTTTTGCACCAGTCCTGGAAGCACTGCAATACCAAGTCAATGTATGGAGTGGATGGAGCACACTCCAGTTCCACCACCCAATACCAAAAAGAATCTGCTCAATATAGACCTCCTATGGAGGACATATCAGAGACAATTACCCTGGGGAGCTCACCTACGTGGTCACGCTGCTTCCCCTGCCAGGGTCTGTAAAATTCCTCACCAATATGAAACATGTAGAGTTTCATTTAGTCTATAAAGATGTGTTACATTTTACATCACTTACAATAAAGAAAACCTTCCGGTCGTGGTGGTTTTTTCATAATCTCTCCTCCCCCTCTGTTTTTCTCCCGGTCGAATGTAGGATACGGTCTCTCATCTGGGATGTGGACAATGCCGATTCAGTGTCTCTCAGGAGAGCACACTAACCAGGTATTCTGGCACAAAGTGCTCTTCCTGTTGATGCTCTTCCACTTTGCATAAACAATAAAACATTTACTGGATCAAACAGTGAAACCCTGGTATCCTGCCTTCTGGATGAGTGAGTGTCCTAACCACCCAGAGGAACCCTTTTCTCTGTCTCAGTGACTACTGAAGTATTTCATATAAAGTGGAACAGTTCCCCTAGGAAAGACTGAGAGAGACCTACCCCAGAGTAATGCATAGTAATGAAGTCTCTTGGAAAGTTAACATTGGAAGGAAATGTGGCTATGGAGGTGGGAGGAGAGCGGGAAAATAGAGACAAGGTTCTAACCTGAATACCAGTGAAGGTCAAAGCATCTCAAGAGTCATTTAACACTAGCAGTAAGTTGATGTGGAGGTGAGGCAATACTCTCACATTTTTAGATGTATTGTAAACCAAGAAAGAAGATGAGCGGTGGGGCCCAAAAGTGAGTAACATTTTGGGAGTTATATTTAACTTGTCTAAAACTGGTTCCACAGCATGCAAATTTTGACAGGTGTGTGAGTCATCACCAGATACAAAAAGAACTCATTTGAACATCAGAATGAGTCCAAGCTGGATCATTAAGAGAAATGGTTTGAAGTCTTGAGCTTTCCATAGGTATTTGCAGAGCAGAAATATGTGACAAGATTGGTGGAAACAATGTGAATTTTTTCCCAATAATAGAAACCTGGAGGTTAAACTCCTGTTTCTGGATCAGCTCTGACTCTTAAGATAGGTACAGCATTAAATTAGAGCTTAGATATAACCTAAAATATAACCATTCATTTTCTTGTACATGCATTAATATATATCTATATATAGATAGATAGATATATAATTACACTGTTGTAGAAATCATTGGCAAAAGGGGCCAGTAAAGCTGTTACAAAAAATGGGCAAAGGCAGTCTGCATGTTCCACTTTTGGACAGCATTGGAATTGTCCAAGATATTGCTTCACTATGATGTGCAAAGGCTGCAAGGAAAGGAGTCCAAAAATGCCTCCTTATTTTAGAAGCAGAAAAACTGCAGGGATTCAGAGTAGCTACAATGTGGTACTTTAAAGAATGCTGATCTACATTATAAGGGACAATGATGCAGTAAATGTATTTAAATCACTACAGGCAATTATCATACCTCCTAATTGTAGGACTTGAAAGCAAGATTTCCTCACGTACTTTGACATTAGGGCCAATAATTTATTTAGGACAGTGAGTATAAGTAGGTGGCAAATACATTTTTAATTGTGCCTACAGCTAAAGATGAGCATTCAAACTTTCAGGTGGTAGTGGCATGATTTTAACTGAGCTTGCCAGTAGGAAAAAAAACCAAGTGCAGAGAGTCAGTATGATGTATCAAGAAGGACTGAACACTAACTTTGATTGTTGTGCTCTTAGATGTCATCAGAATGTCAGATTTTCTTGCCTGACCCCAGAGGTCCTTAGTAAGGTAGAAAAGACCATCAGACAAGGTAAAGCAGGGGTGGGCAAAATATGGCCCACAGGCTGGATCTGGCCCACCAGGCCATTGCATTTGACCCATGGAGCCCCTAAAAAATTTAATAAATTTATATTTATTTGTCCTGGCTCCCTGTCAAGGCTGGCCAGAGCCAGGGTCAGTAGGACCCAGAGGGAGCCCTCAGCAGGCTTGCAGGCTTGAGCAGCCCAGCCCCGCCCACCCCGGCCAGTTCCCTGTTTTCCTACCCCTGCCCTGCTCCAGCACAACATGGCTGTGGCTCCTGACTGCATCTCAAGACCGCAAAGCATGGGATTGTGCTGGTAGGGGTGTGTATGTGTATGTGCATGTGTGTTGGCAGGCACAGGGGCAGAGTATGTGTGTGTCTGCAGGCACAGGGGCAGAGTGTGTGTGTCTGCAGGCACAGGGGCAGAGTGTGTGTGTGTGTGTGTGTGTGTGTGTGTGTGTGTGTGTGTTCATAGGGTAAGTCCTACATGCACACCCCCCATACACATGCATCTACGCCTCCCTTCGCACTGCCATACACAAACCCCAGCCACCCTCCCCACCATACCCACCCACACCCCACACACCTACAGTCCCCACAAACCTATACCCACCCCCAACAATATACAAGAATAAGACTTCATTTTAAGCTATTGTGCAGTCACCTCTGCGTACACTACACAAACACATGTAAATCAGGACAAAAATATTTTTTTGAAATCAAATTAATAAATGCTATAGATGATCACTTTTTAGAATATAATTTGGTTATCTCTGGTTATGAGATGGCAAAAACCCTTGCTGAAAGGAGTACTTCTGGGGGCAAGGGGAGGGATTTCTGGTGGCAAAGGTCAGGGGTTAGGGGGTGGGACTTCTGGTCACAAGATGGCGACCAGGGGGCGGGGAACCTGTCAAGGGGCAGGGCTACCCATGCAGCCCTTAACAGCTTACCAAAACTTGGTAAGTGGCCCTCTGCCTGAAATAATTGCCAGCCCCTGAGGTAAAGCATAATACCATCAATTCATCTTGGCAAACTCAATGGTAACATTTGATCAGCTCGGAAGAGGTAAGTTAAGCCCCTGCCTGGACATCAAACAAGACAGTAAGCAATGTCTACCACCCAGCAGGCTTGCAGTGGTAAAACTGGCCCAGATTAAGCAGTGACTGCACTAGAGTTCCACTGCAAATTAATTTGGCCCACTCCAAGTTAAATTAGTTACATTGTTCTTGATGAAAGAAATCTCAAAAATGTTTGCTTAGCAAAGCTCTGAATCCATCTGGATTTGCCAGACTGCCTCAGGTACAGAATATCAAAGCAAATATACCCAAATGTTGAAAGTTTGTAAAGTGTCATATCCCATATTATGTTTCTAGATATTTTAGTGTGAGGAGCTAAAAATAAGCACATAATAAGTAGGTTCAGGAAAGTATTAAGAAGATGTGGGGACAGAAACTTGTGATGAAATAAAAACAACTCTCATCGATTATCCAAGAACCTAGCTCATAGTGTTGCAAGAGAAAAACCCAATGCTAATTTTTATAGAAAACTAGCAATGGCTAAAGTGAACTACAAGCAGATTGGCACAGGTTTCCATAGACGGCAACACACTGAGAAAAATCTACACCAAATATATTGGCTCCAGGTGCAGTATTGAGATAGCTGTTAAATAAGGGAATACTGATTACCTTGAGGCCAGTTTAAATCAGCATAAAGTACTGAAAGCAAATGACCCAACTTTCAATTCTTAACACTTAAGTGTGACAAGGAAAAAAATAGACCCTTATTAGTGGTGGCATATGCCAAGCCCATACTTGCTTCAAACTGGGGCTGCTGTTACATATCTATTGAATAATACCCAATAGCTGGCCATACTCAGATTACTGAGGTACAGATATGTTCTTCTCTACCACAGTATTACAGAACCCATACCCGTACCAAAGTATTCCTCCTCACAACGGTATGAAAGTGTCATTATCTCCATTTTACAGATTAGACCTGCTACAAAGTGAAGTTTCATAGAAGTAGGGTTGGAAGGTACCTGAGCAGATCTAGTCCAACCCCCTGCAGGAATGAATACAGAGCTCTTATGACCCCTACTAAGTTTAAACTCAAGTGACCCCAGCTAGGTAGTTATCAAGCCTCCTTTTAAAGACCCCTAAGGTAAGAGCCAGCACCACTTCCCTTGGAAGCTGGTTCCAGATCCTGGCTGCCCTGACTGTGAAGTAGCACCTCCTGATGTCTAGCCTGAACCTACTCTCAATCAACTTGTGGCCATTGTTTCTTGTTACTCTGGGAGGTGCTCAGAGGAACAGGGTTTTACCCTATCCCCTCTGGTCCCCCCTGGTAAGTTTATAGACAGTCACTAGATCCCCTTTTAGCCTTCTCTTGTGAAGGCTGAACAGGTTCAGGTCCTGTAGTCTCTTCTCGTAGGGCCTGCCCTGCTGCGCCCTGATCATGTGAGTGGCCCTCCTCTGGACCCTCTCCATGTTGTCCACATCCCTCCTGAAGTGTGGTGCCCAGAACTGGACACAGTACTCCACCTGCAGCCTGACCAGTGTTGCATAGAGGGGGAGGATCACCTCCTTGGACCTGCTCGTGAGGCACCTGTGGATACATGACAAGGTGCAGTTAGCCTTGCCGACCGCGTCTTCACATTGGCCGCCCATGTTCATTTTGGAATCTATAATGACTCCAAGATCTCTTTTTGCCACTGTGCTTTCAAGAAGGGAGTTCCCCAGCCTGTAAGTATGCTGCTGGTTCTTCCTGCCCAAGTGCAGTACTCTGCACTTGTCAGTATTGAATCCCAGTATTGAATCCAATTGTAACCTGTCCCTCCCTTCTAGCGTGTCCACCTTGCCCCAAATTGGTGTCGTCAGTGAATTTGAACAGGGTGCTTTTCACCCCCTCGTCCAAGTCACTGATAAAGAAATTGAACAGTACGGGCCTGAGTACCAAGCCCTCGGGGACTCCACTGCCCACCTCCCTCCCGATCGAATATGACCCATCCACCACCACTTTCTGGGTGCATCCCCCTAGCCAATTTGTGACCCATCTGACTGTGTAGGCATCAATGCCACAGTCACCTAGCTTTTTAATGAGAATGGGGTGGGAGACTGTCAAAGGCCTTCATAAAGTCCAGAAAGACTACGTCCACTGTGACACCTGTATCCAAGGATTTTGTGACCTGATCATAGAAGTGACTTACCCAAGAGGCCAGAGGCAGACTATGGTAGGACCCCGCCCGGCTTACCTCACCACTAGGGCTGTGTGAAGCTCCAGGTGCTGATTCAAGCTGAAGGAGATTCGGCCTGATTCGGTGGCCAAATCTGAATCAAATTGGGGAATCAAGAAAAAGGTCTGAACCGTTTTGAAGTTCTCTGAATCTTCAGAGAAGATTTGGAGAGCTTTAATGATTCAGACAGTTTCTGGTGGCTGCAGCAGGGAGCTGCAGGTGGCCTCAGAGCTGGTAAGGAGGGGCAGGAGGTGGGGGCTGGAGGATGGGACGGAACCACTGGGGGACTCCTGTCAGTCCCCATCCCCTGCCTGCTATGCCAGCACACCCCCCATGGCTGCCCCGCCTGGCCCCAGCTCCTGGTGCTGTAAAAAAAAAAAAAGCACTGACTCACTGGGTGCTGCCGGGTGCGGGGGGGTGCGATCCCCACTACCCTTGCTGCATGGAGGGCTCTGCCATGAGCCCTCCCTCCCCCTCTCCCAGTGCCCCCACAGCTGCCCCATCCACCCCAGCTCTGGCCCTTTAAGAAAAAAAACTGAGAAAGAGCTTGGGACTCACTGCTCCTGCAGTGGCCTCGGGCTTCAGCAGGCTCATGGAAGAGGCAGTAAGGGACAGTGGGGATCGCCCCTTGCTGGGCAGGAACCAGTGAGTCTGCGGATTTGGGGGTTTTTTTCTTAAAGGGCTGAAGCCGGGGTCGGCAGGGCAGCCATGGGGGGCCTGAGGGAGTAGGGGGGGGCTTTTGCAGAGCCAGAGCCCCCCATGCAGCGTAGGGCAGTGGGGGGTAGCAGGGATTGCCTCCTAACCCAGCAACACCCAGTGAGTTGGGGCTTTTTTTCCCAAGTGCCAGAAGCTGGGGTGGGTGGGGCAGCCATTGCCAGGCTGAGAGAGTAGACGGGGGGTGGGCCTATGTGGTTTGGAGATTCAGCGGTAGCCAGATCTCCAAATCAGATTCGGCCAAATCGATTCAGGACAATGATTCGAATCACTGAATTGAATCACTGTCCCCCAAGTCAGCCAAATCCGAATCCAAAGTGAATACTAGCTGCTTTGCACCAGCCTACTCACCACCATAGCCCCAGAGTCCAGCCTGCAAGTGGCACAGCTGCTGCTCCACAGCCTGAGGCGGCAGGCCCTGATCGGAGCATGGCCTGGCACCTGCACACTGAAAAGCAGCCCAGAGACTAGGAACGTGGTAGGACATGTCAGATGCCAGAACCAGAACTAGACACGTGCCCCACTGCCAGAAACACCTTGCCGCTGCTTTTGCCAGCCAGTGAGCTGGGGGAACCAGCCCAGGCCCACCTGAGCCTGAAGGGGGCCAGACCAGAGGGGGGCTTTCAGCCCCAGCCAAAAGACTGCCTGAAGAAAAGAGGGTACATCTTCTGTGGTCTATCAGGGCCCAACCCACTTGCTGGGACTAGGCAACCTGCAGCGGAGCCAGCCACCCTGCGCCAGACCAGAGCCTGCTGTATCAAAGGTCAGATGGGGATGGGAGAGGGCAGACCAGTGGGCCCAGAGGGCACCCGACAAGGGTGAACCCTGGGGGGACATCCTGCAATGCTCTAGCTTCCCGGCAGACTGGGTTTGTTTCTTATAATGTGTTCAGATGGCTGTTGGCACAATGGGATCTCAGTGGTGCTAAGGGCAAATGCAGTAAGTAGTGTTTCTCATACTGGCTTTTGCTGGTACATCTATGGAAAATTAAACAGCACTAGACACAGCTGACTAAGTGTTTGAGACTTGTTTTCAAGAACCTCAGTTAAGTAGTCCACCAAGAATAGGGAGATAGCTGTTAACACTCTAGAAATACCAGGTGAAAGTTTGAATGTCAAAGCCAGAAAAGGAGTTGAAAGTAGAGTAGATGCCTTATCAAAAACACACTGGAGAAGGTGTGAATAGAGACATTGCTGTCCTGGTATATCTCATGATGCTGTACTTGCTAATACTGGCACAAAGGCTTAAAGACTTCGATGCAGTGAGTGCTGTCATATTGCAAGTGTTGTGGGAACCTCACAAAACTGATGGTTCAATGAACATTTTCAAGTACTGATGATACAAGATTATTGGGATTTCAAATGGTATGTAACAGGATTAGTTGGGGGATGGAGCAGAGAAAGCAGCAATGGCTGAAGAGAACTGACATTTGTCCCTGGATGGGCTGGCTATGTGTGATCTATCTTATATGGACTGTAGCACCAGTGCTCGGTCAATTGGAGCCTTATCAACCAATGATCCAAGGGCAGTCCTTCCCTCCCCATCTCAGGGAAAAATGGATATGGAGTGCAGTGGCTTAGAGTGTATTACATTGTGAGTGAAATGAGCAAGAACTGACAAAACGGCACTGTCTTTTCTGTTTTTGAACTTTAATATTCTTGATTTTGAAGAACAACTTGGAACAACTTTCAAGGGAAGATACAGCCAATTCCAAAAACTGATAGGGGGTAGAGACAGATAAAAGAAGTGTTCAAAATGTTGTATACTGCCCAGCTGTGAGTTTCCAAATTAATGCTCAGCAGCCAGTTTAATGACTGGATGGACCATATACATGTGCACATGCCAGTTTTTATGAGTACAGTTACTGTGTTTGTGCAAACAGATTTGGCATCCACAGTGGTATAGATACACATTCTGAAAGTATAATATGTATTTGGAGAGATGTAACTAAGCTTGGATTTGGAATATTTCTTTGAATCAATAACAGTGTTTCAGCATCACTCTGATAATGATTTGAAGAATAAAACTGTGTGATAGTCTTGTCCTGACCAGTTAGATTCATGCTGAATAGAGTGAACAGGTACTAATCTCTGATATTCTTGCATCTCCTGTAGCATCTCACATCATAGTAATGTGAATTTTAATTCCTACTAGATCATCAGTGAAAGACCTGATTCTCATTTTCATTAATGTTCTATTTGTACTTTTGGATTATGCTTGATACAATCTATTAGGACCCTCTGTATCTGATAGGAGAAAGCACATGGAAATTGGGTATCTGGAGGCTTACTGAGACATTTCAGAAAGCTCCCAGAGGACTAAATTTTAGAACACAAAAACAGCTCCCAGCAAGCACATCTCAGAGTACTGTTGAAGAATGTAATGCCTAGAAATGACCCTGAAAAACAGATTCTCCAGAAGTAAGGAGAATTTAAAGTGCTCTCTGCATGAGCTGGATATTAAAGACTGGCATTTTTTTGGACAGTAGCATAACTAAGGGTGGGCAAGATGGGCATCAGCCCTGGGCTCTGAATTAAGAGGGGCACCAAAATCATCCTCCAATCCTGCAGAGTTTGCACACTGGCACTAGCACACTGACAATGTCTTGCTCTTGCAGCAGCCGCTGGTGCATGGACACTGCGGGTCTGCTTTAAGAGCAAGAGGCAAAGTGGAAAGAGCATACAGCAGCAGTGGTAGTGCAGCAGCAGTCAGGAGCCGGGGAAGACTCCTGCACCTCCCTCCCATTCCCACTTCTGGAACCTGTGCCCGCTGGGTACAAACCTTGCTTGTTACCCACTGGTTTTAGATGCCTTTAAAACTCCCTAATTAGCTGCTCTTCTCTTGCAAGCCACATAGAACATTATAGTATCTTCTATACATGAATATTCAGCAGTAAGTGATAATCCTTTTTTAATGCTTTTCTTTTTTAAGCAGAGATACAAACACTCAGCAATGCCAGTGATTTTCCTTTGGCCTTTGGCTCATACAAGGCATTCACAGGAAGTACTGTGCAGGTCTGAGGATGTTTCTGGGTCTTCTCAGTAACTGACAGATTGCCAAAAATAGCAGCTTTGTGATGTTCCAGGACAATAGAACTAATATAATAATGGCTTAAAAATGTACATCTTGTGTCATTTCAGAAGTGTCCCGCAGCTCTCCATCCATGATGCATAATTACAACAGTCTTCAGTTGGGGACACTAATTGCAGGCATTTTTGAGCTGCAGACATACTGAGCTGCCTGGACATTTAAATGTTCTTCTGTGATTTCTGAACTTCACAGCACAAAGACTGAATTATACCTGGCTGATTTAAGATGCCAAGACTGGCAGGAACTTCATTAATATTCTACAGCAGAAAAATGGCTGTCAGTGTCTTTTGTTCAGAAGATGATAGTGTAAGCCTGTTGTCTACACCTCAGTGGACCTTCCTAGAAACTCTAATCCAAGTACTCAGAATTGCGAAGGAGTTAACCCATTAGATAGACAAACAAGCCAGCATTTCTTTAACGATCCTCTGTGCTCAAGGCTTGACAACTTTCTTAAACTCTGTCATTCCAAAGGAAGGCATTGGAGCCACAAGAACAAACATTTTAGGAGTGATGTCAGACCTGATCAGCCAAATCAAGTCTGAGTAGAGAGACACTGTTGCCAGTGTGCTGGATTCCAGCTTTAAAGTTTATCCATCTAGTTCTGGTACAACCCACGCGACTGCAAAAATGCCACCCAGAAGCTGGCTGAAGAAAGCCAAAAACAGAAAAAAATAAAAGCTGAAAAGAAAGTCAATGTTGTCCAGGCACTAAATGAAAAGATTAATTTTATGTGGTTAGCCCAAGCATAGGTAGCCACTGTGAGAAGATCATGCTGAGGACTTGATTGTGTGCAGTCCAAAAAAGGGGTACAATAATATGTAACATGCAAGATAGAAGGCAGCAAAAAGAGAAGTAGTCTACTCAGGGAGTTTGCCCAGGAGGGAGCCAGAGAGCAGGCCACTGTGCATAAGCATGCCTCTGTGTGTGGGTGGCACTATGGGCAAGGACCCTAGTACAGGTTCTTGGCATGCAGGTTCTTGCAGGTTTCCCCCCCTTCCTTTTTAAAAAAAAATCCTTACAGTGTGGGCGTGCTCCAGGGAGAAAAAGAGGCACAAATGGAGTCTGGGTCAGCTGCTGTAGCCTGTGTGGGATGTGCCATGTTTGTGTTCCTCCCAGAGGATCAGGAGCACTTCACCTGCATCAAGTGTAAGTTGGTGTCTGCCCTGGAGGAAAGATTCACAGATTGGAAGCATAGATACCCATGCTGCATTGGATCTGGGACCAGAAAGATTATTTGGATAAGAGTTATGAGAAGCTGGTACTGGAGGGGCCAGAGGGCAACGAGGAGAAGTGGCAGCATGTGACTAGTTGAAGAAAGAAGGGCCCTAGAACAGATGAGGAGCAGATTGAAGTCAGCAGCTGCTTTCAAGCACTCTGTGGTGGAACTGCTGAGAAAGAGGCAGAGGAGAGGACAGCTACACGCATGAGGCAGAGGACACAGGAGCCTAGAGAGCAGAAAGTGCAAGGCACCAATGATACTTCCAGAATGACACTAAGGCTTTTGGCAGAAGGATTAAGGAGCTTGGAGCAGAAGTGATTTTATCGTTAATCCTTCCAGTGGAAAGCAGGGGTCCAGGCAGAGACCGTTGTATCCTGGAAGTGAATGTGTGGCTGAGATGGTGGTGTTGATGTGAAGGCTTTGGCTTATTTGACAGTGGGCTGATGTTCCTGGGAGTAAGGCTGCTATCAAAAGATGGGATCCATTTGACAAGAATGGGAAAAACCATCCTTGGGTATCATCTCGCCAAGGAGGACTTTAAATAAGGTTTCACAGGGGATGATGTTTAAAACCCTCCAGCAACAGAGCACTCAGTCCAGGCAGGGAAGGCACTCAAAAAAGCAACTCAACTCTGGCAAGGGGCCAAAGAGCTACAGGACTGCAACAAGTAGCACAAAAAAGGAAGTGAGGAGGTAAAAATGTAAAATACAACAGATGCATGTATGTGAGAGGTATGGGGAATAAACAAGATGGCACATGTGGACCATCATGCAGGTGCATTTCCCTGAGGACAAATAGCAGCGGCACATAGTTGTGCCGTTGTTACTTGTCCCTGGGGAACGCTCATGCATGTGCATTTTGGCTTGTGGCAAGTTGCCCTGGATGGAATAGTGGAGGCTGGGGCCAGCACCTGGGCTGGCCCCAGCAGCCTTACCTGGGGTTTTGGGGGCTTCCTGGGGTTTCAGTGGCAGGAATCCAGTGTGCAGAGCCTGGGTGGCAGCTGGAGTGTGGCTCCAGCTATCTAGGCTTTGGTTTCAGGCAGTACATCCTACTGCCACATACGCAACTCTGCTCTTTTAGGTACGGGCTTTTTTGACACCAGGATGTCCCAGTGTCAAAAAACAGTTGTGCTACAAATTTGCAGTGTAGTGAATATCTGCATGTATGGTGCTACATACTGCATGTGTCTGCAGTCTGCATCTGGACATGACTAATGAGTCGGAAGCTGCAGCCTATGAAAAGAACTACAATCTGACTGGCATCACCGAGACCTGATGGGATGGCTCTTATGACTAGAATGTAAACAATGAAGTTTGCACTTTGTTTCAGAAGGACAGAGTTGGGATAAAAGGTGGTGGTGTTGCCTTGTATGTCAGAAATGCATACTCTTGTTCCCTGGTTCAGGAGGAAGAAGACAGCAAAGCAGAATGCATTTGGGTGAAGATGAGAGGTGAAAGACGTGGCACTGATATAATAGTGGAGATTTATTATAGGCCATCTAATCAGGAAAAGGAGGTGGATGAGGCACTCTTCAAGCAGGCATCAAATCGATGGGATGGTACTTCAATTCTCTGGACAGCCGTTGGAAGAACAATGCAGCCAAACATAAAAATGTCAAGCCGGTTCCTAACTTGTGTGAAGGACAACTTTCTCTTCCAGAAAGTGAAGGATACAACTAGGAGATAATCTGTCTTGGACCTTGTCCCCTGACCAACAGGGAAGAACTGGTGGAGGATGTGAAGGTGATAGGTCTGTGTGAAGCAGCAATTATTGGCTTTGGCTTTGGATTCACCTGATTCGGAGGACAGTGATTTGATTTGGAGATTCGAATCACTGTCCCAATTTGATTTGGCCGAATCAGATCCAAAAGATTTGGCACCACTTCGGAGATTCTGCCGTAGACTAAACTGGCAGCTGACATGGCTGCCTCCAGCTGGTAGGTCTGTTGAGGAGGGGAGAGGGAAGGGGCATGAGGGAGGGATGAGCTGAGACAAGCTGCCCAGCCGGGGCAGGGGGCACAGGGCACGTTACTCAGGGAGGGGCGCAGGATGCGGGTGTGGTAGCACTTGGAGTGGGGGCTCTGCCCTGCTGCCACTTGCCTGGATGGGGGATGGGATGCAGGCACAGCTCGCTCTGGGCAGAAGGGGGCAAGCAGTAGCAGGGCACTGGCCTCGCTCCTGGTGCTGCCACCCCACATCACTGCTGAGAGCGGGGACTCTGCCCTGCTGTCACTTGCCAGCTGGCATGGAACAGCAGGCACTGCCACCGCTTGCCAGCCAGCACGAATGGGCAGGCACTGCTTTCCCAGCGGCATGAAGATACTTGGGGGTGGGTGCTGGTGCCACTTGCCAGCCAGTGCAGCAGGGTGTGGGATAAGGGCACAGCAGTGCTGGGAGCGGGGGTTGTGCCCTGGTGCCACTTGCCCCCTTCCGTCCACAGTGAGCCACGCCCACATCTCACCCCCCTGCCCCTCACCCCCATCTGGGCAAGCGGCAGCAGAGCAGTAGGGATGTGTGAAATTTTGCCAGCTGTTTCGTTTCAATGCTGTTTTGACTCATTTTGAGCTCGAAACAGTGAAATCAAAATGAAATGAAGGGCTTCAAAACAGCCTCAAAATGAAATGAAGGCAGTCAAAAAGCTTTGAAAGTTTTGAAACGTTTCAAGTTTTGAAGCTCAAGCTGGGCTTGCCTGCAGGGAAACTGAGAGTAAGGGGGGGGGGGAGGGGGAGAGGGGGCGGAAGGAAAGGGGTAGGACTGCTCTCATATTGACTGTGTAGCTGGCCAGTGACTGTGATCCTTCCCTGAGGTCCCTTTCAATCCCAATGTTCTGGGGGAGGGATGGAAAAAACAGCATAAAAGGCAGCATTGTTTGAACTGGCCTGCTTTCTGTGTTGGGGTCTGACAGTTACTGAGCTATCTTCCAGCAGCTCAGGAGCATTAGACAAAAAAAGCTACTACTACCATTGCTTTGAATGATTTCCTACTTGCTAGCCTAGTAAGTGGGATTCCACAATACCTTTGACCCTTTTGTTTTATTATTACATGCACTGATTTATTCTTTCCAATTTTATAATTATATTGGATATTACACTATAGAATTTATAATGAAAGGGAGATGCATTTATATTTTATTTCTATACATTTTACCTTGCGGCATATTACATACACATTATAGAATTTATATAGGAAGGGAGATATATTTTTATAAAAACAAGATGCTATGAAACACACCATGAAGTGTGGTAGAAAGGCAGCTGGTAAGCCTTCAGGGAGGGGCAGAAGAAGGGGTAGAGGGAGAGGTGTAAGTTCCCCTCCCCCCAAACTGAGATGCAGCCTCTTCCTACAACCTAGCAGGGATGAGGCTTCCAGAAACAGTAAGGAGAGGGGAGCAGTGCCAGTGCCACTGTCTGTGCCTGAGACTGTATCCCCTCCAAGTGCACCAGCCATAACCGCGCCTCCCACCACCACCATGACAACACGCAGCAGCACTAGCGTGACAGTCTCCTCCACCCCCATTTCACTTCCCAGACTGAGCCTTCCAGTGCCAGAGTAAGAGCTAGAGCTGGATCTGGATATGAGTGCGCTAGCAAGGGAAATTCTGGAGAAAGAGGAGGAATCGGCTGGAATCAGCTCCACACCCCTCAAGTTTCCCCTAGAGCCAGGTCTTCTTCCCCAGAAGGCACTTCAGAGGAGGCTGAGGTAGAGGTTGCGGAGGCAAGCGTCTCAGTCGAGTCCGCTCCTCCTGTTGCTGTGCCTCTGCCTGCTGAGGAGGTGGAAATTGCAGCATCCACACATGCACTTGCACCTCAGAAGCGAATGGGTAGTGTGGTCTGGGATTATTTTGAGCTGGCAGATGTTCCCATATACAGTATCTGCCTGCGCTGCCGAGCCAAAACCAGCCAGGGCAAGGGAACAAAACACATGAGCACCATAGGGGTGCTGATGCATCTCCACAGGCACCACCCAATTGCCCTTGCTCCTCCTCAGCCTGGCACCAGTGGAAGCATGCCCAAAGGGAAGTCCCCCTCTTGCTCTAAAGCCCCTGTCCCCCCCAAAGCAGAGGCAGGCCACACTGGAACAGTGGGGGAAAGGCAGACAGAAAGGGGGGTGCATTGCCAAGGTGAGTGAGATCACCCAGAGCATTGGGGAGATGCTTACATTGGAATGCTGACATACTACAACCTGCCAGACATCTGACTCCCCAGGTACCTTTCCACTTTTACCTGTGCTGCTACATCCTCCTTCGCCTCCCTACCCCCCACCCCAGCCTGTCCCTAACCCCCTGATGCCTCCATTTCCATTTTCACTGACTGGCTTTCTTGCCTGCATTGCAAGATAGCCTTTGGCTTCTTTACTATAGACTATCCATAGATACTTCTCAAGCCAATCCCGGGATGTCATTCTCCCATTGTACTCGGCCTTGGTGAGGCCGCAGCTGGACTACTGCATCCAGTTTTTGGGCTCCACAATTCAAAAAGGATGTGGAGAAGCTTGAGAGGGTGCAGAGGAGATCCACACACGTGATCAGAAGTCAGGAAAACAAACCTTATGATGAGAGGCTGAAAGCCATGGGACTCTTCAGCCTGGAAAAGCACACGCTCAGGGGTGATCTGGTGGCCACCTATAAGTTTATCAGGGGTGTGCATCAGGATCTGGAGGAATGTCTGTTCACCAGAGCGCCCCAAGGAATGACAAGATCGAATGGTCACAAACTCTGCCGTGACCGATTCAGGCTGGACATAAGAACTTCTTCACTGTCTGAGCCCCCAAGGTTTGGAATAGACTGCTGCCAGAGGCGGTTCAAGCACCCACTTTAAATGCCTTTAACACACATTTGGATGCTTATCTTGCTGGGATCCTATGATCCCTGCTGACTTCCTCCCCTGGGGCATGGGGCTGGACTTGATGATCCTCTGGGGTCCCTTCCAGCCCAAATGTCTATGAAGTGTATGAAGTCTATTCCTTACGTCCAGGAACAGCACACACACACCCCAACTGCATGTGGTTCCTCAGCCTTGACAAAGGGTTTTTCAACCCAAAAGCTTGCGAAGCTTGTTTCATACAGCCCTACAGGGCAGAGCCCCCACTCCAAGTGCTGCCATTCCCACACCCTGCATCCCCCCCACCCCAAGTCCCATGCCCCACAACCCAGTTGGGCAGCTTGTCCCAACCCCAGCCCCAATCCCTCCCTCCCCCACGCCCTTCCCACCCCCTCCCCCAACCCCAACAGACTTATCCGCTGGAGGCAGCTTTGTCAGCTGCCTGTTTAGTCTATGGCTGAATTGATGAATCTTTTCTGAATATATTCAGATGCTTTGAATCAATTCAGAGCTTTTATTTAGTCTCCCAAATTGATTTGGATTTGGAGGTTCAGTCCATGAATCAGGCCAAATCTCCTCCAAATCAAATCAGCTACTGAAGCTTTGCACAGCCCTAGTGATAGGTAACTTGGGAGGAAGTGATCATGATACCCTAGAATTCCAGATCCTGAGACAGGGAAAGCATGAAGTCAGCAAAATTAGGACAGTAGATTTAAAAAAGGTGGATTTCATCTAACTCACATAGCTAATAAGCATGGTATCATGGGAGGACAGATTGAAGGATAAAGGCACCCAGGAGGGCTGGGAGCTTCTAAAGGGCACAGTGGAATTTCTATAGGAAGCCCAACAAGAAACTGTCCTAACACAATGGAAACACAAGAATGACAAAATCCCAGTGTGGCTACACAAGGCGCTTCTAAAATGCCTCAAATGCTAAAGGAAAGCATACAGGTGAGGGAAGAATGAGCAGGTCCCCAAGCACACATACTGGGAAGTAGCAAGAACCTGCAGAGACAAAATCAGGAAGGCAAAGATAAAGAATGAGCTGCACCTGGCAAAAAGAGACCCGTGACGTGCTGGAGCACACTCCATTAATTGAGTCTGCTCTGCATGCAAGCTGATGCAAACTGCACTGCGCCATGTGCAGTTGTATAAGTGGCAAAATGCAGAAAATGGAGGCAGTACACTTTTGAACTAAAGCACCTCTGATGTATTTTAGTTCAAAAGCACATCACCGTTATTTTCTCAGCATGACACACATTTTGCTGCTTATACAACTGCAAGTATTGCAGCATGTGTAAAAATGCCTGAAGATACAAAGAAGGTGGAGCCACTCAACAGCTATTTTGCCTCAGTCTTCACAGAGTAATTAGGCTGCCAGGCACCTAATTGGGATTATCTGGATAAGGAAGGCGGCAAGCTGAGGGAGGAGATACCAAAAGAGATGGTATGGACAGGTAGGTTTTATTTGCGTCTTTAGGATCCAGAGTACAGCCTCCGTCCTCACACTCTCCTGCCATCCCTTGATGGAAAAGAAATGGAAAGCCATTGGTTGATAGTCATATATAATAAGGACTGCAGATAATGAGGACTGGAGCTTCATTGTTGTGATGGGTCCTTTTCATTGGGTTCCAAACTCCCCTTTACCCTGTCTTTACCACCCCTGTAGATGCAATCAGCATCTTTCACTCATAATCCTCTGAACAATGGTTACAGCTTATCCTCAGGAATTTGACCTGAGTGTTCAAGGTCTCACCCCTTCTCTTCTCTCAGTCCTCTAAATGTGACCCCTCGGCCAAACCCAGGTAAGAATACTGTCCCTTCCCTCCACCTTTCTCTAAATATTAAAGTCTGCAAACAGTTTTACCAAGCGCTGGTTATGTTCATTGTCCCTTGAATCCAGGTTTCCTATAGCAGTCCAGTGCTGCCAGCCAACCGGAATTCTTCGGCTGCCACAACTCACTGACACATCTCGCTGCACCCTTCATCTTTGGCCTTCTTAAGCCTTCTGTTTGATGGTTTCATCAACTTACTGCTCAGCCTAGTCCTGTGTCTCTGCACAGGTATGCATCACTCTTATTCTGGAGACAATGCCTCTTCTGTCTCCAGGGAGAACTGAATCCTGGATCTTCTAATTTAAATGGACCTGCCTCTGCATGGGTCAATCAGATCCCACTCTCACACCACATATTCATCTGTAGTCACAGAATCCCCAACTTCTAGATCTTAATCTCTTCCAGATTCACCCCCAGCTACATGCCCTGACTGCCAGGTGAAGCTGAGGTCCTTCCCCACCGCAATGAATCTGCCGTACTCTGGAACCCCAGGTGTTGTCTCTGGAGGAGACCTGACCCCAGCCAGGTTGAGGTAGGCATTTCAGTGTGGTGAGCACTCCACATGGGTCTCAATACTTAGGGGCAACCAACATGGGTTCATCAGTGGAAGGTCCTGTCAGACCAACCTGGTGGCCTTTTACGATCAGATCACCAGATCATTAGACGCAGGGGTTGCAGTGGATATAATCTTCCTGGACTTCCGGAAGGCTTTTGATACTGTCTCTCACCCCGTTCTCATTAAGAAACTGGGGGGCTGTGGTATAGACACCCACACAGTCAAATGGGTAGCCAACTGGCTGGAGGGCTGCAGGCAGAGGGTGGTGGTGGATGGGTCCTTCTCAACCTGGAAGGACGTGGGCAGTGGGGTTCCGCAGGGCTCGGTCCTCAGGCCCGCACTGTTCAACATCTTCATCAGTGATTTGGATGAGGGGGTAAAAAGCACCCTGTTCAAATTTTCTGATGACACTAAGATGTGGGGGGACGTGGGTACACTGGAAGGATGCAACAGGCTACAATCAGACCTCGACAGGTTACAAGGGTGGGCGGATGAGAATAGGATGGGTTTCAACACAGACAAGTGCAAGGTGATGCACCTGGGGAGGAACAACCAGCACCATACCTACAGGTTGGGGAACTCCCCTCTTATCAGTACGGAGGCGGAAAGGGATCTGGGGGTCATCATTGACTCCAAGATGAACATGGGCCGGCAGTGTGGAGAGGAAGTCAGGAAGGCCAACCACACCTTGGCATGCATCCACAGATGCATCTCAAGCAGGTCCAAGGAGGTGATCCTCCCCCTCTATGTGGCACTGGTCAGGCCGCAGCTGGAGTACTGCATCCAATTCTGGAGGGTCAAGAGGGATGTCAAGAGCGCACTTCAAGAGGGATGTCGACAGCATGGAGAGGGTCCAGAGGAGGGCCACTCGTATGATCGGGTCAGCAGGGCAGGCCCTATGAGGAGAGGCTGCGGGAACTGAACCTGTTCAGCCTCCAAAAGAGAAGGCTGAGGGGGGATCTTGTGGCCTGTTATAAACTAGTCAGGGGGGATCAGCAGGCATTGGGGAAGTCACTGTTTCCCCGAGCACCGCCAGGAGTGACCAGGAATAATGGTCACAAGCTGGTAGAGGGTAGATTTAGGTTAGATATCAGGAGGCGCTACTTCACAGTCAGGGCAGCTAGGGTCTGGAACCAGCTTCCAAGAGAAGTGGTGCAGGCTCCTACCCTGGGGGTGTTTAAGAGGAGGTTAGATGAACATCTTGCTGGGGTCATCTGACCCCAGTACTCTTTCCTGCCATGGCAGGGGGTCGGACTAGATGATCTGCTCAGGTCCCTTCCGACCCTACAAACTATGAAACTATGAAACTATGAATTGGTGAGCCTGGCAAACACCGTGTTCCCACATGTAACAGAGGCAGGGATCAGATCTCTGTCACAGATGGTCAGAGAGCTTTTGTTGGGTCTGAATTAGTACAAGTCATCAGGGCTCTGGATGAGCTTCAGCCCAGGGCCCTGAAGAAATTGGCAAAAGAGCTCTCGGAGCCCTTGGCAATGATCTTCATGAAGTCATGGGAGACAGACCCGGTACCAGAGGACTGGAAAAGGGCTAATGTATTGTTCCTTTTTAAAAAAAAAAAAGGCAAGAAGGAGGACCCAGGAACTAGATACGAGTTACTCTCAAAGTAACTACTTGGGTGAATGAAGGGAATACTGTGGATATAGTGTATCTGGACTTCAGCAAGGCTTTTGACAAGGTCCTGCATGACCTTCTTATAAATAAATTGGAGAAACCTGGCCTGGATAAGACTATTACAAGGTGGATAGATAACTGGCTTAATAGCTGTAAGCAAAGGGTAATTATTAACAGGTTCATGTCAGAATGGCAAGAAGTTTTGAGTGGAGTCCCACAAGAGTCTGCCCTGCCCTGGTGCTATTCAACATGTTTATTGATGAAGTGGATGCTGACATAGAAAGCTTCTTGAGCAAGTCTGCAGATGACATGAAACTGAGAAGGATTGTGAACATGTTGGAGGAGGCAAGTGCAATTCAGAAGGACCTCAACAGATTGGAAGGTTGAGCGAGAGCTAACAAGATGAATCTCACTGCAGACAAATGCAAATCGTTGGAGTAATAATCAAAAACACAAATACAAAATAGAGGATATATGGCTGGATGGGAAAGGACTTGGGAGTCTTGGTAGACCACAGACTCAATATTAATATATAGTGTGACGCAGCTGCACAAAAGGCCAATACTGGGCTACATCAGTAGAAGTATTAGGTGCAAGACACAAGAGTTGATAGTGCCTGTTTACTTGGCATCTGGAGTACTGCGTGTGGGTCTGGGCTCCACATTTTTAAATGGACATGGAGAATTGAGACATGGTCCAGAGGTGGGCAACAAAGATGATCAAGGGTTTGGAAGACCAGTTATATGAGGGGAGGCTCAAGAAGCTAGGAATGTTCAGCTTGTCAAAATGGCACTTAAGAGGGGACATGAGATCAGTCTTCAAATACCTGAAGGGCTGCTGTAAAGGAGAGGGAAAGCACTTTTTCTTTCTTGATGCAAAGAGGAAGATGTGGACCAATGGCCTGAAGTTGTAGCAAAGTAAATTTAGATTGGATATCTGGAAAAACTTCACTGTGAGAATAGTAAGGCTGTGGAACTGACTATCTAGGTAAGTTGTGGACTGTCCATCACTGGGACTGTTCAAGAAGAAGTTGGACAGCCACTGGTCAGGGGTGATCTGGACAGCTGAATTTAAACTAGGTGTAGCTATGCCTATATTCTACCATGGGTGTTTCCCATGCTTCTGGCCTTTGTTGGTTGCTCCCATCCCCCCGCCCCCTCCTTTTTTTCTGCTATATGTGTCAAGATATTTTTAAGCATTCCCGGAGGCATTGGATGTTGGCTGGGGACTTTAACTGGAGTGTTCCAATTCTCTTCCTAGGATAAAAGCCAGAGGTTCCTGGATTTAGAGGGTCTTGCCCCTTCACTCAGGGTTAGATTAAGCTCCATTTTGGGGGCAAGGAAGGAATTTTACCCCGTGGTCCGACTGGTATGGACTGTGAGGAATTTTGCCTTCCTCTGTATTGGAGGGTGTGGCTCTCCACCCAGGACCTCTTGAGCGTAGGTTGACAACATTTTATAGAATCATGATATTGGCTGTCAAGCTTCTCCTGCTTTACCTGTGGGAGGTTAGGGTGTTTATGTCTGTGTTGTGTCAGGGTTGAGGGTAGTCTTTGGTAGAATTTTTAGATTATGGTTGTATAGCATGGTTTGGATAGGGATGATCCTGCCTCAGGCAGGGGGTTGGACTACATGACCTCTGGCAGTCCCTTCCAGCCCTGCTTCTCTATGACTGATATAGACCTCCGCAAGGATAGGGCTAAAAGCTTTCTTCCTCTTATGTGATTCAGCAGGGGTTTATAATGATGTCTGTATCTTTTTTTTTTCCAGGAAAGAGAGAGGTTTGAAGTGAAAGGCCACTAACCCCACTCCCATTTGTTCTGACCAGGAGCAAGCCTTTTATTGGAGCCTTTATACCTTTGTGTCTAAAGTAATAAATTGCATCTTGAAGGAAGGTGTAGGTGTGTCACTGAAAATCAACATCTTGGATTATATAGACCAGTGTTTCTCAACCTATGGTACACGTACCCCTGGGGGTACTCGAGACATGGGCAGGGGTACACAAGTGCTGCATTTTGAGTTTGGCCCCTTTTCCCGCCCCCACCTAGTGGGTTGGAGGCATCTTTGCCTTCTCAGACCAGAAGTTCCGGCCACCACCCCTCCCGCCATGTCTGGTGTGCCAAGGCTTTAACTCGCCAGCTGGGGGATAGGGAGGGAGGCCCCATGCAGGCTGTTTTGCCCTGGGCTGTGGCCCATGAGGAAAAAGTGGGACTTGACTCACAGCACCAAAACCAGAAGTGCCACAGTGGACTTCTGGTTTTGCTTTTGCCGCATCGATTGGCAGGGGGTACATAATATACCAAAGGTTGAGAACCACTAATACAGACTTCTGCAAGGGTGGAAAGCGTGTAAGGATGGAGAAGCTCAGCTAGGAATTTTGGCACTCTGGGCCAGCAGAGGTGGAGGATGATGCTGAGAAATTACCTCCTGTTTAGGGCCCAGGCAGACAGCAGCAGTGGTATGGTCTCCCCATGGGATACCATTCTGGCACTCCCTCTAAATTGATGCCCTGTTTGCCCATCCCTAGTTATGCTTTTGCTTTACGTGTTTGCCCACCCCTAATTTATGCTTCAGCAGGTGCCTACCCCATGTAGTGTCAGTTCTGGTTGTGGGTTATAATTGAGCCCAAGTAGTCAGGTGCTGCTCTCAAGTACATCTTAAATCAATGGAGTTACTCCAGTAATTTGCATTAATGTAACTGACAGAAGATTCAGGTAAATGAAAATGACATGGCAAGAGCAAGGGGCTATGGCTATGACCCCCACATGCACCATGAATACCACTTTAGACTGCTGGAAACTGAATGTTATTAAGCAGCCTCTCTTTTTCCTACTGTAATAGGTTGTGGTATAGTTTCATCTGAGAGCTGTTTGCTGAGGCTATGTACTCTTAACACAGCTGTAGCCTACTCTCAGCCAATTCAGTATGTTGTAAAATGAGATTTGGCCGCACTTAACTCTGGCTGTGTTTAACAACTCAAATTCTATTTCAGAAAGGTCTTTGACCTTTCAGCTTACTGGCCTGTTCAATCCAAGCACTTATCTTTTTATTTAGTAACTAGCCAATTGCCCATAAAGAATGATGGGGCGGGGGGAGTAGATGAGAATGGAGCCTGCCCCCCTCTGTCTGGGCCCACTCCCCCTTCCCTCCTGTTGATTGGGGTCAGGGGCCACTCACCCCCTCCCTGCCGCAGCAGTGGGGGGAATGCAGAAGCAGGCCCAGGCCCAATGCAGGGGAGGACCAGGTCTGAGGGTGGGGAGAAGCTGGCTCACCATGGCAGGGGGCAGAGGGGAGCAGCAGGCCCGGGCCAACATGGCAGTGGTTGGGGGGATGGGAGGAGCGGGCTCAGGGCTGACGCAGGGGAGTTGGGGTGGGGGAGGACTGAGCCCAATGGGGGGAGGAGGCTCAATCCTCCCCTCCCCCTGCAGTTGCCATGTTGGGCTGGACCAGGCCAGGCTGCGCCCGTCGTCCCCTCCCCACACCGCAACAGGCCGGCTTTTCCCCCAGGTTGGGCTCACTCCCCCCCCATGCATCAGGTCTGGGCCCAGTCCTCCCCTGAGCCCACCATCACCACGAACAACATGATATGCCCACTCCTCCTCCCCGTGTCGGACCTGCTTGGGGACAGGAAGAGTGGGCTCAGGGCTGATGCGGGGGAGGGGGATGGGGAAGGAGTGGGCCTGGGCCCAACAGCACCCGCTGTTTTCCCCCCCACACTGCAGCAGTCCAGCTTTTCCCCTACTTGTGCCCACCCCCACATTGGACCCGGACCCACTCCCCTCCCCCTCATGTTGGCCCTTGGCCCACTCCCCCCCTGCATTGGGGCCCAGGCCTGCTCCCCCCGCCACTTGACCCTTAGGCCTGCTCCCCCCACTCCATGTTGAGGCCAGGCCCACTCCCCTCCCCCTGCATGGGCCCAGATTCACTCCCCGCCCTGTGTTACCTACAAGGAGCAGGGCGCTCTGTTGCTGCTGCCTCCAGGGAGCAGGGCTGAGCGGGGGGGGGGGGGTGAGGCCAGCTGTTGTGGCCTTGCCACCCCCCACTCTGTCTCCCCTGTTCCCACCGTCATGGTGGCGGGCTGCATTCTGTCAGAATGCTTCTTTGCGCTCTGATTGGCTATTTGTCAGCCAATCACAGTGCAAATATAGCATTACAGACAGACAGACAGACTTATGCTTTTATAATATTAGAATGATAACACTCAAGCACAACTGGGGTCCATAGGCCAGTGGACAAAACCACCAATCCAGGAAAGTTCAATAATGCTCCTTAGTGGCAGAGGTTTATTTTATTGATTCATAAGCAAAGGATTAAAAAAAAATACAAAATAAAACACAAACAAACAAACAAGCTACAGCAAAAGCCAAGCAGAGATCAGAGCAGAGATCCCAAATGCCAGAAACCTGACTAGTTTCTTAGTCATCTCAGAGGAGAAAGAAGTACATTCTACCTGCCTTGTAGCTGCTGCCCCTGTTTCGCCCCACACTCAACCATGTAACAGATAGCAGTCCAAGTTAAACTCTCTTCCACCAGGGTATCTGAAGGACCTTCGTACCTTGTCACAAACCAACAGTTTTTCACTGTTACTGCATTCTAGATTTTATTTGTGCTGTCACTGCCTTGAGACTCCAGCCCCATTGTTCTGGAGACTGCACAAACTTCTAACACAGTTGTTCCTTGCCCAAAGGAGCTTACAATATTGAATTACATTTATTAAAATCCAATTGTATTATGCTATCAAGGCTTACACTGTAATTGCTGATGCTATCATTTGCCTCCTGGACTTAAAGCACAATAAAAAATATGAAGTCTGAGAGGATTCTTAAATGGCTAACTCTGGGACAGCAATGCCATATACTATTCTTTTTTCCTTTTTAAAAGACCTCTTTAAAAATGCTTGACATCAACATGCATGAAGCATCTCATATGAATTCAGAGTTGATATTTTAATTTTTTGGCCTGAAGTAGAGCAGCTAAAAGAAGTGTAGTTGTCCCCTCCCTAGTTCTTACAACATACCACAAATTAATCTTCAGTAGACAGGAAATAAAGACAAAAAAACCACAATTTAGCTTGAAGCAATTAGAAAGCTTTCTGAAAGAAATGGATTTGCATCATAAGTTATGTAGTATGTTTATGCTGCAATCCAAGGGATTCAAAAGCAGCCCAGATTCCAGGCCTGATAATAAAATCCTTTCCTTGTTTTTTTTAAAATGAAAGCAATATATCTACCACTTGCTTGACTCTTAAAGGGGAGAACACTAAGAACCAATTATCTATATCATTCCAGCTGCTGCAGCACAAAGTGGCACAAGGATATGTCAAGATTAAACTAGAGGCAAAAAAGATCAAACAGTTCTATGAGGCAGGAAAAAACACATTCCACTCCTCCAAGAAAGTGAATAGTAGAATGCAGAGAATGGAAGCCTGTACTGGTACATGGAACACTCACATCAGACCATATGGAGATAGCTGAAGGAAAAATATATCAGTACAACAACAACAAAAAGAAAACAAATTCTGTCAAATTCAAGAAGGGTCATGCAGAACATGAGAGAATTGATGGGGGCAGAAGCGGCTTGGCAGATTGCTCCCATAATAGAAGTCCATTTAAAAGAAAGCAAAGACATGTATTGAACCTTAAAAACAGGTTAGATAAGGCACCTACTTGCATGCTTATTTTAAAAGACAGAATGGTCAAAACAGATGTTAAAATATGGATATGAAAATAAAAGTACTGGAAAGAAAATAAAAGAGATCCTTGAAAGAAATAAGAAAGACTGAAAGGCAGTCAGTTTAAAAAATGTGAAGTTTTCTACAGTGAATAAAGATACGAAAAAGAGTAAAAGGGTTTTCAGAGAAAGAGCCAAGTTAGCTGCTAATTAGTTGGCAGAGAAGAACTATTTTATGTGAACAGTGGAAAAGGTTTTTCTCGTGAGAAATATATGATCTACCCATGTCCTGCATCATGATGGCAAAGTAAGGAACCAAATGGATTTTGTTGTCACATCACAGAGAACATGGACAGCCAATGGGCACAGATTCTTGGTAGCAACACCAGTCCAGAATGAAGTTGAACTGAGTTATTAAAATCCTTTCTAGTAAAGGGTTAAGTAAAGATTAACTAAACTGTATGACTACCACTAGGTCCTATCAATTTCAAAATTGTATGGGAACAAGTATAAAGCCAGTGAAGCCATTTTCTATGCTGGCTACTGCTTCCTGCCTGGATTAATGTGGGAAGGGAGCCTTGGAGGAAGGCTGGGCCATGTCAGGGCAAAAGGAGTGAGGATGGAGTAGAAAACCATTTCAGTAGAGCTTATTAGCATAACACCAGTAGTACAACACCAGTAATGTCAGTGGAAGTAAGAATAGCCCACTACTGCTCTAACTTATATCAGACCAGAAGAGCAGGTGATCACCTCCTGCCACCATTGGCCAGTACTTCAGACAGTGGTATGGATTGTGAATAATAAGAGCCCCATAGCATTTACTGGGATATTCACATTATTGATTTTTGTCCTTCAGAAACATTTGCTACTAACTGAATAAAATGTACTACTTGGGAAAATATTAGGGGCCTATTTGAGCCAATAGAAAGCTCTTCTAGCAACCTCTGTGGGTTGAAATCAAAACATTGAGGTTTGGTACTCTGTGCATACCTCCAAAAAGGCATATTCGTTTTACTGGATTTGATTTTCTTGGAGTGAGTATTATTTTGTCTTTAGATCTTGCCCTTACAGGAAAAATAGTTCTTAATAGCTTCAAAAGTCATTCTTTAGTATAATGGGGAAAAAATTTCTAGTAGATAAATATCTGGGGCCTTAGCAATCAAAATCTCAGAGGAGAACCTTAACTTTTATTACTATTTTTGCCAGTAAAAGGCAGAAAATACTACATATTGTCACATTTATACAACTAGGTAGAAAACACAAGTACAGTACACTCATTTATGTACAAAACAGGTAAATGCATAATTTCCTTAACAGTATAACCCAATGTCTGTCCCAATTTATTACTTACTGCAATATCATATTGTTTAAGCAAATACACTAAACAACTTAAGTGCATAACATATTTTAGCCTCATTGCCTATTTTGTAAGCTAATATTATGCTATTTAATTTAATAATTGGTGAAATTGATTAGAAGTCGTCATTTCTGAAGTTTCTAAAGCAAGCCCAAAATTACTACCAGTAGGTCCTTATCAATTTTAAAATTGCTATTAGTGAGATAAAAGGATCTCCAAAATAAGGTAATACACCTTAATGAGGTATTAAATGTTTAGGCCAGCCTGTTTCTATACTTCATGAGTTCTATTTACATAGATTTCAGGTAAGAATATATTCTGGGTCAGTATGTAGGAGCATATGGCTGGATGGGGATCCCCTAGGCCACCCTGCTTTTTCAGTCCTGAGGCTATGCACTCAAATAGGCTACAGTGTATATCATGACAGTCAGAAGTGTATGTTCAGAATCTAGTCTCTTGTGATCATTACAATTTCACTCAATGGAATTAGCAGTATATGAGAATCAAAACTCAAAACCCAAAGCACTGTACTATGCAATTTTTCTGTCACTTACTAGTAGCTTACTTTATACAATTTAAATCTTAAAGCATATTTTTGTGTGTAAGTTTTTTCCCCAGCAGCCATTATAATCAAGAAGTAAAACATAATGAAGTATCAAAACTGTAGAGTCCCTTTCATGAAGGGACTCCTCCTGGGTTTTTTGTTTTGCTCACTTTACTTTGCTGCTTATTTAAGTTGCTGGGTATTAGAAACAAAATTGCTCTGCCTCCTGTGATTCTAATAACTGATGGGCTTTGCATCAAAACTAAATGATGAAATACAATTTGGCTTATTTATGGCAAACGGCAAAAAATACTTTCCCAAATTTGAAAATATTTCTGAAAAGAATAAAAGCACAACTGGCTTCAGCCAAAATGCCTACCTTGATTTGAATCACATGTAAAAGTGCTTTGTTAAATGGGTTTTTCTGTTCCTTTTCACCAACTACTTTCCTTTACATTCCTTCTCTCTGTTTTGGGAGGAGGGTGGTTTTGTGGGTAAGGCACTGTGCTGGGACTCATAAAACTGACTCCAGCTCTGCCATGAACTCCCAAAGTGACCTTGGGTCAGTCCCTTCATTTCTTCTTACCTAGTTCCTCATGTGTAAAATGGGGATAAGACTGCCTTCCTTCACAAGGAGGTCTTATCCCCACTTGTATTGTCACTAGACTTTCTAGCTGGGATAGCTTTACTTCATGCCATGCTCTAGATCGCTTAGAATTACTCTTTCAGCGTGAAGGTTCGTACATTATACAGTTCAGCTCCAGAGTAGATGTCACCACCTGTAAATTCACCAGAGTCCATCCCTTTTTCTTTAACCACAGTCTTGTTGTGTGTTCCTTTTCTCATTTAGGCTGGCTTGTTGCAATTTACTCCACATTCAGTTTCCATGGAAATGATCAAGAAGGGTGGAACAGTTATAGAGTGTGTTTGCCTGTATGTTTGTTAGCATGGCAGTGCGGGAATTGTACACACATTTTCTGTGACTTATGCTAACCACCAGTAAATGAAAAGATTCAAATCAAGGATTTGCAGATGTATTAAATTCCTTAATACAACTGAGAACAAAAATACTACAGTGACTATTCTCTCTATAGAATATTTTACCTTCAAAGCAACACAATAAGCATTCACTAATTGAGTTGGGCAATGCCTCTGAAATACAATTAAGTTATCTCCACTGTGCACATGGAGAAAACGGAACATACTGAGACTATGTGGCTTTCTTACGTGACCTGATGCACACAATATATTTTTACCTGTATAGCTATCCATTGATGTTTTCTGGGAAGGTGGTGTAACTAGTCTGACAGAAAAAACCTTATATGCCAGAATATGTCTCAGGGGCCTATGCTGAAATAGCTAAACCAAGATTGATAGAGCTAGGAGTCTCTGCAGTATCAACAAGCCCTTAGAATCATCTAGGACTCTTGTAGCGAGCTGAGAGCACAGGGCAGGAATTCTTAATTGTTCAGACAGTTAGTCTCTTCCCTGCTTTGTTCCCTTTACCTATATAAGACACTTAAGCATGGTTAGAGTTCCTTACATTCTTCCCAGCACCAGGTCTGTCTGAACTGAGCCAGGGACAAAACCTCCATGCTATAGTAACTTGGCCATAGATTTCTGAAGACATTGAGGCTTATGGTCTACTTAGCATTTCAAGTCCTAATTGATTTAGACAGCTAACTCCCATTTTCAGAATGACTTGGGCACTTAGAAGCCTAAATTTCAGTGAAAGCCAGTTAGATTTGGATGCCCAGGTAGAAAATAGATTAATGAAATCTCCTGAGTAAGTATGTCCCTGTGTGTTTCACTTCATGATGAAGTACAAAACTTTTCTGCAGGTCAGAATGACCTTATTTTGGTTTCTTTAATCTTTACTTTTATATTTGAATTTGTTCTGCCCACTTCAATTGATTGAGTATAATTTAAAACTGAATAAAAGATTATGATAGTTTAAGCAACCCACACAGTGAGAATAGGGTGTGACCCCAGTGTAATCATCTGCCTGCATTTTTCTAGAGCTAAATTACAGGCAACCTAAAGTGAATTTCAAGTCACCTGGATGATATGCATTTAAAAGGAGTTAAGAGTAAATAGCACATTCTTGGGTGTGTCTACATGAGATGCTTTACTGTGCAGTAGCATAGTTTACTGCACCGTGTGTGCAGCTACACGTGCGCATGTGTACTGCACAGTAAGCTTGGCTAATCATGATAAATTTGCTACCTGCAAATACAAGTAGCAAATTTACTTGTGATTAGTTACTGCACAGTAGTGCTTGTGTAGACACCTGACCAGGAGCAAATCTGCTCTACACTGTGCTACTGCACAGTAACTAATCCAAATCTGCTCCCAGTCAGCCGGCCACCAGGGGGAAGAGATTGCTCCCTGCCCTCGAGAGCTGTTTTCTGCTGGGACAGGCTCTGCCACCAGATCCCCCTGCTCTGAAATCATGATCAGGAAGTGGGGGCTGGGAGATTCTTATCTTCCAGCACCAGCTCTGCAGTCACGGGGCTAGCACTGGAAGATCCTTCTAAGGCGCTGGTGCTGGGAACTCCCTGCTGGCAGAGTTTGGGGAGCCTGTTCCCTGTCCAGCTCCACAATCATGTAGCTGAGCAAGAAACAGGCTCTCCAGCCCCTGCCCCATGATCACAGAGCAGGTGGTGAGAACTGTTCTGGTCAAGAGGAGGTCCCAGCCCTGTGCCTCAATCAGGTGATTGAAGTGCAGGGCTTGAAAAGAGCTGTAGAGGTGGGGCAGGTCCCAGACCCCTTTCCCATCCCCACTGGGACAGCTAGTAGTAAGCCCCCAGCTGGGCAAGGAATCCTCACCCAGCCAGGGGCTCACTGCTAGCTGCCCCACCAGTGGATCATGGCAGGGGACTAGGACCTGCCCATCCCCTGCAGCAATTTCCAAGACCCCTGTCCCAATTGGGGAGCTGGGGCCAGGAGCTCCTTGGTGCTGGGGCAGGGGGACATTGTCTCCACCTTGGCAGCAGGCAGCCCCCCAGGGACAGAGAGCAATGTCTCAGCCCTGGCCAGGAGATGTTGCAGGGACTAGTTCCCTGTCAGCTCCTGGGCTAGCAGCAGGAGCCCATTGCAGGGCCCAAGAAATGGGAGCAGTTTGCCACCATTAGCAGCAAATTTGCTCCCACTTCCCTGCCTGTGTGGGGGAGTTCACTCACAAGTAAACTACCCATGAGCAAACACCTGCCAGGGAGTACTTGTGAGTAAACTGCTCCCGGATCTAATGCATGTGAAGACACACCTCTTGAGTGGGAAACTGTAATATTGCAATGAGGCAGCAGAAATGAGTTTGCATGGAACTACGTCTGATTTCAAACAAGATCATAGTCCTGAGTCCTAAGAAGACCCATGTTTTGAACTAGGATATTGACATAAGCAAATTCTCCCATTCCCAGCTGTAAGTCGCAGAACAATTTCTGCCAATAAAATTGGTAATTTATTCACATAATCCCCTCTGTTGACTTCTTTGTTAGACTCAGCCTTTGTCAACCTTGGGAACCAGCCCACTTCTTGGCTTATGGCTTGGATCTGCCACATAAAGGCAATGGCCAGCCTCAACACTGCCATTCTCCTTGTTTATGCTTAAGGCTGGCTCCACTCACTCTCTTTCACAGAGGCCAGCTTGCTTGCCTATTATTTTTTCCTGATGCCAAGTCTGCTCTTTTTCTTCTTTCAAGCCTGGAGCTGCTCCGCTGCCTGCTCTTTTCCCAGCACTCCAGATGGGCACCACTTACTAAGAAGAGTGCTACTTCCAGCTAGAGAGGCATCATATGTGGTCCAAAACCATTTGGCTTTAAGAAAACAGCTGTAAAACTGTAATCAGCAGGATCCATTTACAGGGATGGAGCCCCTTCAGCTACATATGGACTTTGGGGCTTGTACAAATCTGTAACTTCACAATTATCTTGTGTGAAAGAGCACCCTGGGAGAGTTCCAGTTCCTTTTCTCCTTCTTTCTTAGTACTGTAGTATTTATAAGATCTAAATGAGACTAGGCCCCCAGTGTGCTTGGTATTGTACATATGCATTCAGTCTATATACTGAATGTGTTGCATTAAAATGATGAGGAAGTATTATGGTCCTGCTTTCATGGAGAACAGAAGAGAGAAGCCCAGATCCAAAATGTAACTGAGATGCTGCAATGCTAAGCACAGCAATGCCTGACTTTTAGTATCTATATCCCTGAATTTGGCATTGAGGCCCCATGATAATGCACAAAAAGAATTAAATATGTCAAAATGGGATCCACAAGTCAGTGCACTGCCTCAGGTAGATAATAGGAAATGCGGAGAACAGGGCTCCGCCTTAAAGCCGGTTCCTGCTCTAGTCCTGTAAAAGGACTTTTAGTGCATTTTATTGTGTGGCTGTTTAAGGTAAGAAATTGAAACAATTCTTGAAGCACAGACTGGAGTCATGGTCTCTCTCCCCTGCAGGTGAATTTCCTAATCACTAGGCTACAGAATCATGCTCATGCTTGCTTGCTTTCTGGCTCGATTAATCTTTAATACTTTTATGCAAAATAGAGCTTCACCTGGAGGAAATGAAACTTGCGCAGCCCATAGTTAGAGGGGAGATGTTGTTTTAATGTTGGAATTGAAACCACAGCCTGGGTAAGTACTCTTACTACTGACTTACTGGATAAAAGCAAGGCTTCTCCTTCCATGTTCTGGATGAAAGTGGGAGCTGCTGCTGCATTTGTCAAGAGCCTATTCTGTAAGGCATGCTCTGAGAACACCTCTTGAGTTAATCCCCATAGGTGAGATAAGAAGAGAAATACCTGATTGATGGAATCCAATTAGATTTACCCATGAGCCAGGGGCTAGGCCCTGAGCAGCTTGATTCTATGAAGACTGAGGTGCTTTTGGGCAAGAAGTGAAAGTTTAATGTAGGAGTTTGAGCCACCTATCAAGTTGAGGTATCTCTGTAGTTAGATGACAGCTGACCAAGGAGATTGAGGAACATTATTTTGGACTGAGACACTTAAATCCTGTGCAGATCCTTTGTTGGCTCTGAGCCTGAGTGACTTGCTTAAGGCCATACAGGAAGTCTGCCCTAGGACTAGAAATTGAATTTGAATCTCCTGAGTTCTCCATTGTTTCATCAGTCTTTCTTATTCCCAATTTAAATTGCACCCCACTCACCTTCATCTTCATGATTTGGATGTGGGGGTCTTGTGGGGATGAAGAGCTCACTGAGTTCATGGGTGACACCAAGTTATGGGGGAGTGTGGTGGTCATACTTGAAGATAGGCTACAGATACAGGTGGACTAGACAGGCAAGCAAGTTGGACGGATCAGAACCAGATGAAGTTCAATGTCAAGAAATGTAAAATGCTGCACCTGGGGATGAAGAGCCCCTTGCACACCTACCAAGTTGGCAGTGTCAAACTGACCAGGACCATGAATGAAAGGGAACCGGGGATTATAATAGATAACAGTATGGATATGAGCCAGCAGTGTGATGCTGTAGCCAGCAGAGCAAATTATACACTGGCATCAATAGTTGCATCTCCAGCAAAACCAAGGAAGTGATTCTTCCACTATACTCAGCACTGGTGAGACCGCAGCTGAAGTACTGTGTCCAGTTCTGGGTGCAAAGAGGCAGAGCTGCCCCTTTAGAACCTGGGGCTATGGAAACCCGAAGCACCAGGAGGGTAGGGGTTAATAGCCCAACCACCCAGACCAGTCAGCTGACTGGAAGAAGGCAGGACCCTGGGTATATATAAATCCCAGGGCTGGGGCTAGGGGTTTAGTTCTCTGGCAGTAGCCAAGAGGGAAGGAGCTTTCCTAGAGAAAGCTGACTAGAGCTGCCTGTTCTGCTTCTGGTATGTAAAGGGGATATAGGAGCTCACAGGTACCGGTGCCAGGAGGAGGCCCAGTAAATTGACAGAGAAGCTTGTCTTCTAAAAGGGGTTAGGGTGTGGCTTATAGGATTGCTATTATGTTATAGCCCAGGGGCTCATATTTATGTTATTGTCTGTCTGGTGGAATGGGCTGAAGCTATTTGGTGAGGAGCAAGGTTCCCTCTAAGGGGGTGCGTGTATGTGTGTGTGTGCGCGCGCGCGCACGAGTAAAAGCTTGGCTGCACACAAACACTTTCAGGCCATGCACCCACCAGCTGGGTTGTGGTGTGAGACACTTGGTAAAGGTAAGCTCTTCCCCTAGGTGGAGGCAGAGGCTGGTGCGAGCTTTGCCAGCACTGGAAAACTGCTCTGCTTCCCTGCATCGCCCAGGGGAGTGAGGACACATGGAGTCAGGGTTGGGGAATGTAGCATTTCCCGGAGCCTGTGGAACAGTTCCCTGGAGCTGGAGGAGCCTCACTCAGGGCAGGCAGCAGCTGCTCACTGAGGTGAGGCAAAGCAGGGATGGAGGCTGGGGTGGGGGTTGGTGCAGGCTCCACTGACCCCGAGGAACTGTGGGCTTCAGGAAGTGCTCCACTCCCTGGCCCTGATGCCATGTGCCTCCTCACTCCCCAAGGCAATGCAGGGGAGCAGAGCAGTTTCTGGGAGCCCATGGAGGCCGTGCCAGCCCCCAGCAGAGCCTCACTTGGGGGGGGGGGCCAGGCTTCAGCCCTCCAGCCCCTGCCCCCCAACCTTCGCTGCCTGCCCTGGTGAATAGTGAGGGGTTTACCTTTTTTGTAAGTGTCCCACGCTGCACCAAAAGGAGGCAGGACCAAAGTGGCATGCTCACAGACAGCTACTCCTTAGAAGGAACACTGGTGAGGAGGAGGCCTCAGTGGGACACACTACTGTGCAAAGCCCCAGCACCAGGGGGTGATTGGACCCCAGCATTGGGGAGGGGGCGAGGGGGCAGAGTCAGGTGGCATGGAGACAGGGGGCAGACCCCAGTGCCAAGAGCCACAGCAACAGTGAGCCAGCCCAATGCCCTAGGGCACAAATCAACATTTATATCATCTGCAAGGTGTGGGTCACCATGTATAGGAGGTTTCGAGCAGTGGATAGTGACCCCTAGTGTTGAGGGTATTAAATGGGCAGCCTCCCACCTGAATAACATCATAATTATTGTTCTATCAAGGCATGGCAGGAAAGATAGGTGGGCGGGTAGCCTGGAGACAGAGGGTCAGGCCTCTGTTAGACAAGTGCAGGGATGGACTCCTGTTTCAGTGCTGTACTTTAACAAGGACATGGACAAGCTTGAGAGAGTTGGAGAAGAGCCACCTGTATGATCAGACTTGCATGGCAAGCCATACAAGGAAAGGCTGAGGGACCTGGGACTCTTCAGCCTGAAAAAGAGAAGGCTGAAAGGGGACTTAGTAGCAGCTTACCACTACACTAGGGGAGTACATCAAAGTCTACTGGTGAACAGCTGTTCACCAGGACACCCTGGGGGAGGAAACCAGGAGTAATGGCCACAAGCTCCTGGAAGACCGTTCCAGAATCAACATTGTGAAAAACTTCTTCACAATTGGAGTGTCCAAACTGTAAAGTAAGCTCTCTTCAGAGGTGGTGCAATCACTACTCTGGATACTTTTCAAGAGGATACTAGACAGTTACCTTGCTGGGGTCACTTGTCCCCAGTTGTCTTTCCTTCTTGGTGCAGGGGGCTGGACTTGATGATCTTCTGAGGTCCCTTCCCACCCTATAATCTATGACAATGTTTCCCAACCTCTTTCACCCCACTACACACTTACCTAAATAAAAAAGCACCACAGCACACTGGATGCAAGGGGTGGGGGTGTCTCCAGCCCAACATGCCATGGCACACCTGGTTGGAAAACACTGATTTATAAACCTGCATCTGCTTCAGGGGTGGGCAAAATGGTAAATCTGGCCAGCAGCCAGACTACATTTCCCAGAAGCCCCTGCCCACATGTTTGGGCTGGTCTCCATGGAAACCCAGCTGCACCTGTGCTGTGAATAGTGCAAGGCTGGGGTTGCCATGGAGACCAGCCCCAGTCATGCTGGCAGGGCAGGGGGCTGCTCTGGAGCTGCTGGGATCTTGCAGCAGGGACAGCTTGGTCTTGGTGCTGGGCAGAGCCACTATCTGTAGCCTGCACGCTCCAGACAGACAGGGGCATGAAGGCAGAGAATAGCAGCTCTGCTCTAGCTCCGTTCAGTGGTGACAGCCTGGTCCCAAGCTGGGGTAGAGCTGCAATCTGCTGCCTGCGCACCCCTGCCTGGAGTGTGCATGCTGCAGATCACAGCTCTGCCCTGGCCCCGGACCAGGCTGCCCCTGCTGCAAGATCCCAGTGGCTCCGGAGCAGCCCCCTGCTCTGCCATATGACCTGCCAGTGCAGCTGGGGCCAGTCTCCATGGCAACTCCAGCCTTGCCCCATCACAGTGCAGCTGCAGTTGAGGTGTCTGGAGACTAGCCCCAGCCATGCAGGCAGGGGCTACTGGGAAATGGAATCCATTGCCAGCCAGATCTGGCCCATGGGCCAGACTTTACCTGCTCCAATCTACTTCTTCTCTAGAACAGAAACTCTTAAAGTAGCAGGCCACTGTACAGTCATTAAAATAAACAACAAGGGGGAATGAAGATCCCAGTGCATTATGCCAGTGCATTATACATGGCAGTGAAAAAACAGCCTTATGCCTCCATTAAAATGTATCTTATTCCTTTGTCTGTCTGTCTCTCTCTGCAATCTTTAGTGTGTGCTGGGTGGAGAGTTTCTTCCCTTTGCCTCTTCACTAGGAACAGATGATTATGGATGATAATTATGATGCCTCCTACTGTTTTGTTTTGTGTTTTTTTTTTTACAACGTAAGTATTAGAAAGGCATGCTTATTAACTAAAAAAAGCTTTCATAAATCATATGGTATAGATATACAATGGAGATGTTTCTGTACAGCAATATTCCATTGAAAAGTTAAACACTTACCTGCTGTGTTGCAACATGATAAACATTGACTGTAACATTGATTTTCATTTTCCAAAATGAAAGAAATGCAAAATGTATTTAAGCATCATAAATAGCCTGAACAGCTTCTGTAGACATTATAATGTTCTAATAGGCCATTGATAGAATAGTCTGTTAATTACCCAAAAATTGTCCTCAGAACAGTTTGGAATGGATCTGATTCCATTAGTTTCCAGGGACGGATCAATATGGTACCTGCTTCAGAAATTTATTGTAGAGACCAAGATGGATTTGGTTCATGATCCACAAACAGATGATGTTTAAGTAGGTCATGGTTCGACTTTTGTACAAACTTTTTAAGTTAAAACCTTACATCACCACCAAAGAAGCATGCCCAGAGTAGTGTCATGCACAGAATAGTGTTGTGTGATATACTGACATGGGGCTGCAAGCACAACCTGGATTTAAGACCTGAGAGCGAGCACACAGATGAGGGTGACTGGACAGAGTGAAGAAAGAGAGTGGGTCTGTGCCCTGGTGGTGCATTAAATAGTTATTTGGAGAATGAGGGACAGGATTGGGATAGACTTGGTGCATATGTGTCGACCAATTGATCACTGGTGTGGAACATGAAGTTTCAACCTGGTCACTGTGGACAGAGACATCTCTCATATTGAGATACTTCACTGGGATAGCAAGGGTTGGCTCCTCAGCACTTCCCTGTTGAGTGTATGTGCATTTTAGCAGCGATCCTCTATCTCATAAGGTAAGTATCAGCATTGTTATTCCTACCCTTAATGTGAGGTGTCCTTGAGGTCTGGTGGTACAGGTGAAGTGAGAGAGAGCAGTTAAATAAATATCCCTTTTTTTGTTAGTAAATTGACTCCCTGTTCCCAAGGTTACTGACTTGTATATCGTTAAGGATAAGTGTTTACCTGTTTAACCACAGAACAACTACTTTATTATTTTTTCTATTGTCAAGAAATAAGTGAAAGAGCTGAGGAGTGTCTTGAGCTAAAAGAGTCTGAGTACCACTGGGTGTGTCTACACAAGATGCTATGTTGCCGTAGCTCATTGCTACAGTGACATGGCGTTGGCAGACATGAACCATGATGCCAACACTACTACGTGGTAGCAATGAGCTATTTTTAGCAGCTACTGTGCAGTAGCAATGAGCTATTTTTAGCAGCTACTGTGCAGTAGCAATGAGCTGCTAAAAAGTAGCTGCTAAAAATAGCTATATGGCATCAGGACTGTACTGTAATGCTGTTTACTGTGCTGTCATTTGGTACTTGCTGAAGCAAGTCCCTTAAGCAAGTACAAAAATGACTGTGCATAGTCCGGTGCACATATAGATGTGCTCACTGATATGGATACTACTGCATTTTCTGCTGACTGTTGCAGTTCCCTCAGAAGACCACTTGAGTGCAAGGAGGAGAAAAGGGAATGTCTCAAGATGGTAATATAGTATGAGTTTGTTTAAACTATTCTGCAGTCTTTATTTTTAACCTGATGGTTGTATGTCACAGCAGACTGTGACAAGGGGAAAATCTTTTTTTTCCTTTTCTTTAACAGCAGTAGCAGTCCCAAGCTTAAACCAAGACCTAGAGTGGCCAGCTGGAAAGCATCCAATAAAGTCTCATGGATTTTGTAGTAGCCCTGAAACTACAAATCACCACTTAAGTGATTCCTATGTCCTTTGAAAGCAATTAAGGAAGGAAGCCTAATGACTTCAAAAAGTGACTTAAGAAAAAACTATCAGTACAGGGATGTATGCTGAAGTACAGCTGGGTAACCTATAACCAATCCCAATCTACCTCTGCCCTGGGACTTGCACACTAAATGGGTCCCAACAGGCTTTTTTCTGAAGCTACTTATATCTACAGTAGGCAAATAAAATCCCCAAACAAAGAACTGCATTGTATTTAAGTGTGTCCCAATCACTCACTCATGTATACCTCATGACTTATTAGTAAACTTCAACCTCTTTTAGGACACCTTGTCCAGGAATAAATTGCCCAAACAGAATTCCAAAGCACTTAGAATATATTGCTCATTTCTGGTTTGTACGCAGTACAGGGACTCTGAAAACAGATTCTTATTTCTGCCGGTATCATTCTTATTGTTGTGCTGAGGTGCTTGACATTGGTGATTTTTCATTTATGGGCTTGAAATGACCCATGTTACTAATACTTTCCAGTTAAACTGCCTCAAATAAATGCATCAAAAGCCAACAAATAAATAAGAACTTGGCTGATAAATGAAGTTATAGACTCCCATCACTGAGCAGAAGTACAGCCACCAGCAATACACTGAATTTGGAGGGAAACGAAACCAAAAACTTTAAAATCTAATTTTCAATCCAAAACCCAACTAAAAGAGATATGGCATATTGTGCTTTTACTTACACCAGTATATTCAGAGAAATTTCACCTGAATTAATATAAAATAAGTGATGGTGTTGGCTTTAGATCAATTGCATGCTCTTGGATTTTTATTTATACTTAGTAAATGGCTGTTATTGGTGGCAATGGGGGGTGTATGTATACCCATGCACATTTTTGTTGACAATCTGAAGGGAGCAGGTTATATAAATAAGGGGTTTTTAGCCACTGGCTTGTGATGCCCATGGGGTCATAAAAGGAACTTAAGTGATTGTGAGGTACTGAAAATTTTATTACAATCTAAATCAAAGAAAATCTCATTTTTCCCCAATGCTTATACACTGGTGCTATTTTCCGTCAGCTTCTCAAAACATGTATGTTCCTAAATAAATGATTTAGGCTCCTTGTTGATACATAATTAACTCTTACTTTAATAGGGGGTGTGAAAGTGTTTTTACTTTGAATAGGGGGCTGCCAACACAAAAAGCATCCTCCAAATCTATAGTGATATGCTGAATATGAAAAGAACAACAAAGATGTCAGGCTTTAGACTTAACTGCAGTTGAGTTGGTTTTCCTTTTTTTTTACTTTTTTTCTTTCTGAATTTCCTTTTTAAAACTGAACCATACAAGAAAGCACACCAAAAGTTTGTATTTGCATCCAGAGATTTTTAGCTCTGATATTGCTGATATTTTCTGTATCCTCACTGGTGGCTGTCTATAACGTTAAACCTGTCCTTTCAGGATGAAGAGGCCCCTTCTAAAATAACTGTCTGGTTCCAAGTACAGCTTCTGAGCACATTCAAATTGTAGTCGACATTTTCTATTATCCATACTGGATGTGTCTACATGTACAATTAATGAGAGACAATAAACTCTGGTGCTTATCACGCCAGAGTTTATTGCTCTCAGATGCCACATTTACATGTACACCCAGGACCACAGCACATCAAACCCAGTCAGAGCAGCCCCAGATGGCATGGGGTCTGCGGGGTGGAGCGGCAGGCAGCCTGCCAGCCCAGGGCTGCTCTGACTCAGCTCAACATGCTGCGGAGGCTGGCTGGGGCACAAGTGTGCTCCAGTGAAGGGCTAGTCAACAGGCAGCTGCCACGCTGAAACACCCTCACATCCCAGCCAGCTATGTCAGTGTCTACACATGCACTGCTTTGCTTTAAAGAACACTGCTGCAGGATGGTACTTGTATATACATATACTAACTTATGGCACAGTTAATTAATTTTACTGTGGCCTAATAGGGCCACACATGTAGATGCAGTGACTTTACTGTGGAGCTAATTAGGCAATTCCGTAGTAAATGTCTCATGTAGATGTGCCCATTATTATTTTCTTTTAGCTACTTTTCCCACAAATAAATTCAAATAGTAACAAGGCACATCTAATGCAGTTAGAGCCAAACCATGTAATGCAGTTAGAGCCAAACCTTGTGGTCCTTCCTTACAAAGACAAAACTCCTGCTGAATCCAGTGGGAGTTAGGATCTCTGCATTTGTCTCATTAATTTTAACCTGTCTACAAGTCAGTAAGTATCAATATAAAATAAATAACAGGAGTGATATCTGGGTCTTTCCTGAGTGATATTAATCATTAGCTTTATAATGGATACATGTACAGTGATATTGGACCATTAAAAGTATTGGGAAATAATTGCTTACCTAGGCCAGAGGTGGCTGCCCTCAATTATTTGAGCTTATACTGACTGGGAGCCATGGCAACGTAAATGTTGAAGAAAGAATGCTGCTTCATGGCAGCATAACTCTGAGGCTTAATTTACACTGGGCTGGGAACTGTGCTACCTAAAACTAGTTAAAATAAAATTGGAAATCATTTCAGGATAATTTGAGTGAAACACTGTTCCCCTGGTCAGTGTTTCAGTATTTATATCAGAGAGTGATCTAGCACCTAGCAGTTGGAATCAGATCTGCACATTGGCAAAAATGGCATTTTGCTTTCATGGTTCTTACTTGTGGTTAATACAGAACTGGCTCATCACAAGGTTCTGACTCTTCTACCTCATTCTCAACAGCTGAATTGCATGGTCAAGGCTACTTAAAGTATGCTCCTAATAGTGGTGTTCCATAGAGATCCTAAAATAGTCATGAATAGAAGCTGAAGAGGTTTACATAACAAATTTGGAAGGGTAGAGTAACATCCATGTGATGGTCTATACTGAAATTAATTTGAGAACCAGCATTTATGACTGGAGAGAGTTTTTGTATTTTGTCAGCCTGAGAAATGGATCCTTGTTTTCAGAGGATGCCACTTCTTCATACTGGTTGCTATTGCTAATAAAAGAAAATATCTGTTCCCTAATTCTAGGACCTCATATGAACTTTGTGGTGGAAGCAGCTCTATCCTGCCACCATAAGCAGCTCTATCCTGCAACACTGTCTTGTCTTGGGAGTGAGGGCATTTGCAGAGATGGCAAGAAGAGTCTGTAGCATGCTGCTGCAGGGGTTCTATGTAGCTCTCGGCTGAGGTAAAGCCCACAGGCAGCCTGGCTGGTATTTGGGGTCTTCAGAGCAGTGCAGAATCCTGAGGGCAGAAATGTGGTTTAACGCACCTGGGTCTGACTCCTCAGTGGGTTGTCCCTTCTGTGCTGTGCCTGTAAAACCCCTGCCCAAAAAAAGAACAAAAGCTGTCACTTAAATAGTACTAATATGTAACCAGAGCTGCTGCATTTTGCCAGGCCCACAGGATGTCTGTGTGTACCCAAAAGATGCTTGCTAGCTGGGAGTCCCTCTAGCAGGGCTTCATCAACTTACAAGACACCCCTGAGCTGTCAGTCTGTTAAAATTCATATGCATTTATCCTGTATATGTCCCCCCTTCTCACAGTGCTACAGTTTTAGGAGCAATGTTAAGTGACTACCAGGGAATGGCAAGTCCTCTTCCATCAGAAAATCAGGCAGCTCCAACAGTGCCTGGGACAGGGCACTCCTTGAAGTGACAAACACACCCTGGGTGAGTGCTGTAACTACAACATCTTGATGTGCTTCATCCTACCTTGCTGAACCAAACTGAGAGGAAATGACCAGAGGGGCTGGTTAAGGCAAGATAAGAAATTCCTTCTTGGTGGGAGAGGAGTCCGTGACAAGCTGGTGTCCACTAGGGAAAAGGAGTTTGTTACTGGCGAGCAGATGCAATGGAATTTAAGACAGAGGTGAGTGGCTCCTTACACAGGCAGGAAGTTGAAAAATTGGAACAGGGTTTCCTTAGCAATGAGAGAGGTGTTGGCAAAGGGCGGACAGATGCTCCCTGTCTTCTAAGGGACTGGGGTACCACCGTGTCACGGATGGGGAGAAGAATACAAACCGGTTTAAGGTTCTACCTCCTCACCTCCCTTATTTCGTTACAGATTACTTCCGTAGTTTTCTCACAAGTCTGTGGAGAGGTACTCTGGCAGGACCTTTGGCATAACCCATCCGCTTCCGTCCCTTTGCTCGCTGTGGCTTTGCTTCGGGACTCTGGAGGAAGGCCGTGAGCCGGGCGGCTGGGAGGGAAGCCAGGACTTGGGCTCCGAAGGCTGCGGCTCGGGTGCCCGGAGAAGCCCAGCCTGAAGCCTTCCTCCCGGAAGGAGCCCGCCCAGGGCTGCACGGCTGGCACAAGACCGCTTTCGACTGGCCCGGGCGCGTAGGACGGTCGGGTCGGCTCGCGGGCGCGGAAAGCCCCTTCTGGCGGCGCCGCGGACGGCCCCAGCGACAGACTTGGGCGCGGGGCGGGGCAGAGCGAGGTGGGGCTCCGCGGGGGCGGGGCTTGCCGGAGAAGCGGGGGCGGGGCGGGGCGCTGGCCGTGGCTATAAAGGGCGGGCGGCGGCCGCGGCGCGGTTCTTCTGGGCTGAGGGTTTAAACGCGGCGGAGGCGGCCCGGAGCTGAGGTGAGCGCGGGAGTGGGGACGGGCGCTAGGGAGGCCCCGTGCCGGGGCGCGGGGGAGCGCGGCCGCCCCGCTCTGAGTTCCCCGGCGGGGCGGGGGCAGCCCTAGTGTCGACGCGGAACCCGCGGTGCCGGGAGCCGAGTCGCTGGGCGCTATCCCGCTGCCGCCGGGAGGGCGGGGCGGCCTCTCCTTTGCGCCCGGCCTCGTCCTGCCCTGCCCTGCCCTGCTCTGCTCTCCGCGGACTGGGCGGCATGCTTGGGGCGAGCTCGGTCCCCGCGGCTCCCGGCGCTGCCACAAGCGGAGGTCCCTACGCCCCCGCGCCTTGGGGGTCCCGCACTTGCTCTGGGTGCTGCTTCCTGCGGGTCCCGTGGGCGCCCTGGGCGGCTCTAGGGCGGCTTTTCTCTCCTGCTGTTACTGGCACGGGTCCAGCCTCGCATCACCTCGGCCCCGGACCGCCTGAGGCGCCCGTGCCTCGCCTCGGCCGCGGCTTTGAAAAAGAAAGAAAACTTGATCAGTCCTGGTGCCTTAGTGGCTGCGAGCAGCCCGTGGGTTGCTGGTGCCCTGCTGACAGGCTTGGTGGGATAAGGGCCCCGGCCATCTGCAAGGTGGGTGCAGCCCTGCCTAACACGTGTGTTTTCCCAACCTCGGTGGACTCCAAAGGCTGGAGTTAGGTGTCTGGGCACCTCTGATGCATGGGGACAGTTGGGTGCTTCAGAAGGGCAAAGGTGCCTCCCAAAACCTTCACCTGCTTAGAATGAACCAACAAGAAATGTGAAATGCTGGGGCGTGCCCAAAATCCCACCTTCTCCCTCGAATGTAAGCATCTGAGTGGGGGCTTCAGGCTGGTGCTGCTTTTGTCCACTTACCACCCACTCACTGCCTGAAACTCTCCTAAAGAGGCTTGAGCACCTTCTATCTTTCTTTGAAAGAACTGACCCATGAGGAGTTAGTGTAGTGGTTTTCAACCTTTTGTCATTTGCAGACCCCTAAAAAATTTTGAATGGAAGTGCAGACCCCTTTGAATTGTAAGTGTGGGTGTTCATATATTTGGGATCATAGTCATCTTTTGCAGATCCCTTAAACATCATTTGCAGCCCCCCAGGCATCCATGGATCACAGGTTGAAAACCACTGGCCTAGCGTTTTTAGCATTCACCCAGGGAGAGAAGATGTTCCACAGCTTCCTCAGCCTGAGAGGGTTGAAACTGACATCTCCCTCCCTTCGCAGGCATGCTCTTTTGAAAAGTGAGATGTGCAGTGCCTGCTAAATAATTTGATGGTTTACAGTAAAAGGACTGCCTGGCTGCAGGGGGGGGCGGGGGCTGGAAGTGCTTTCTTCCAGGATCCCATCTTTATCCAATGTTCATTTGATGTAAAACTCATGACAAGTGTTTGGAACAATGACCGTAACATAGCTTTGGCCTTCCCAGATGACTTTCTGAACCACTGGATTACAGTCATGCTCGTTGCCCCATCGATCTTGCATTGTTTTCTGTAATTTTATTAATATTGTGTCATTTAACTGAATTGACATACTGAATCCATGAGAGCCCAATCCTAAATTCTGAACTCTAAAGAACTTGGTCATGTGTTTACTACCATCCAGTTGCACAAATTGTTATGCAAAAAATAGGACCATAAATAAGCTGTAGTATGATTAGAATTTTTGGAATAGGTTACATCCCCCTCAGTTTTGCTTTGAATTTCCAGGAATCTGATGTCCCAAAGCTAAATCTCCAAGCCTAGTACTCTGTGCTCTTATGTGGGTTTTAGTGCCGATATTTAACTGCTTGACTGAGCAGAGGCTAATGGTCCAGTCCAGTGATGGCTGAAATGCTTTGATTTCTTAAGAGCAGTGCTGTGATCCAATTAAGAAAGAGTATCTACAAGCACTGAAGGTGACCCTTTTAATGCAAGATACCACATTACAAGGTTAGGCCTAAAGCTTCATCCTAAACTGGGTGAATTCTTACCTCTGTAAGGTTCAGAGGTGTGTGGGATCTCTACCCTATGACAGTTCAGTTAAACATTCTTCCTTTAGTTTTAACTTCTGGAGCAGTCATTCAGTCATTGTCTCTCTGTCTTCTACTCTGAGAAATGAAACATGAGTGGGAGAAAATGTAAGTTTCGCTTTCCATGTTGGACCTTCTCTAAATGAACTTTTCTTTTCCAAAAATGCATTTATAGGTGACAGCTGCATTTAATTGACTTAAGATAACTGGTAATAAGAGAAAAGGCAAGGGTTAAAATTGGGCAAAGGTGATGTTTTAAATAGTGCAAGAGTGATTATGTAGTTGTGATGGTCCAGAAAATATGCAAGGCAAGGATTCTAGTGAAGAATGTCTTGCATTTGAAAGCTTGTGTAACTATCCCGATTCTGCAGTTGGTCCAATAAAATATATTAATCTAATTCTTGCTTCTCACACATTTTAAAGGAAGTAACGGAAGACCAGTACAGGGCTACAAAAAGATGAGATGGCATCTTACAAAAAAACTACACAAACAACAAAAAACCCTTTTAGTTGATTAAAACCCTTTCTAGTCTTAATTTGAGAGTGTCTCAATTATAGTACTACCAGTGGTTTCATTTGGTGGGGGGCAGTATATAACAGTTACCTTTCAGACTAGGCCTCCTGCTGAAATAGTAGTAATGGTCCTAGGATCGAATTCCTGTTGAAACAAATATGTGCATTAGTGTTGTTACTTTTCTCAATGCATGGATTTGGAAATAATTCAGTGTGATGCTTCTAGCTTGTTAAAATGGGCTACTTTCAAGTTGGAGATCTCAAAACTGTAAATTCTCTGTAACTGTTTATTGCTCTACTGTCCTGACACTTTAAAAAGACTTGCATTATGTTTCTAAAAATGTTCATGAAGAATCCCAAGCAATTAATTCTCTCCATGGTTCTGGGATTTTTTTCCCTTTTGTCAGCCCTCTGTGTTCTTGTAAGTTGTCACTGGCTCCTCCAAAAGTGTGCATTTTAGTGTAGTGACTACTCCCAAGAGGTAAGTTGCTATACGCAGCAGTGGAGTGTTGCATTTGGGGGAGGGTGGAAAAATCTGGAGGCATATGTTGCTGATCCAGAACATAGTTGCATACTTTTTTTTTGAACTAACAAGTGAATCTTTTAAGCACAGAAAATAAGAAACAATATAAAATAGGAGCGCAAGGTGACTGAATAAATGAATTCAGTGCATGGAAAATTTGAAAATTAAAGGTCAAGACTTTTTGGTATTGATGAAAGAGTGAGAAATGGGGAGCAACAACAGTTATTTGTAGAAGTTAGCTGTGGTTGTTAATTTTAAGCAAAGCTTACAAGTCAAAACTGAGTAGGTGGCTAGGCAACCTTGATGATAATCTTTTAAGATGCTGTAAAAGGGGATTGTCAATATCTGTTGGGGTCTTCTGGTGCTTGGATATTTGTTATCAAGGTATGTAAGCACTATTAAAAAGAATTCTCTTCATTGAAATTGGAGACCTTAGTAGTCAGTACAGATAGCTGCTGAGTTGTTTCCTGTACTCATCAGGGATGGGGGAAAAGGAGCATGGGGGCAAAGTCCCTCCCATGTCTCCCTCCACCTGCAGTGGCTGCTCTTCTGCTTTGTTCCTGGTCTCGGGGAGCAGCAGGACAAACCCTTGCCTGCTTCTCACTCCAAGGACTGTGGTATGAGAAGGAGAAAGGGGACATCAACAGCACTGTTCCCTTTGCTTGGCTGTTGGTGCAGGGAGCCAAGGGGACAGTGCGGTGGGGAAAAGCCCCCACATGCTCAATATATTTGGGATTCTAGTGGGAGGAGCAGATAGGGTCTTTGCCCTGATACCCCAGGGAGAGCCCGCTTAAGCTTGGCTCTGTGCTGGGTGGCTTCCCCATGCCCCCAGTTCAGTCAAGTGGTGCGGTGGCTTTTCCTAGCCCAGTCTCCCCTCCTTGCCCCTCCCCCATCTGGCCCCTGCCACTCGGGCAGAGCATGGATGAGGCAGAGTGGGACTTGCAGTGAACAGGTCTGTTCCTAGTATTTGGAAACCAAGGAGGGGAAGCTATAGCTATTCTCTCAGTTGAAACTAAGCCTCTGTACATAGTAATTGTTAGAGGTCATGTAAACATAACTTAGAAAGTGAAAAGGTAAGTATTTGCTGAGTTCATTCTATCCTTAACCAGTTTATTAATACAAGTCAGATCCAGTTGTGTGTACTTTGTGATTGGACTGAAGGTACATGTTCATTTTGAAGTTTATCACTGAAAGAACAGTTTGTAGAGGGTGCAGGCTTGATTGGAACAAATTTTGCTACAGGTAAAACATGCAGTATCTTGTTTAGAGGTATCTAGTCACAAACTTGAAATTAGTATACTTCAACAGATTTAAAAAGCTTGTCTCATTGGAGGCTTTCTTCTTGGAGTATAGTCTAGACAATCTTAATGGTCTGATTACAAGCATGCATAAACATTCTTTATTATACAAGTTTGCAGTTTATTAAGGGAACATTCAAATGCAACCAGAAAGGATTTATTTTGTTAATAGACTACTATACTGGACTAGGCACTGGCAGAATTCAGTGTCCAAGACTTACTTGATGAGGAAAAAGGTGAAATAGATTCATCCTCTCTGTAGTCTTTAAAGTGCTGTAGACGGTTCTTTTCACAAACTATAAATCCATGAATAAGTCCACAGCAAATATTATCAGACTAATTTAAAATTATATCTAACAATAATCTAGTTTGGCCAACTTATATGCACCATCAACCAATTTTAAACAAACAAGTTGAAAATTGTGCTATTAGGAATTATGCATAGAATGCATTTTCTTTTGGCTTTGAGGGGGAAAGTCATTTGGAAGAACCTACCATTCTTAAATACTAGCATACCAAATGTTTTAATACTGCAAGGTGGGGAGAGAATTTTGTTATAGAAATAAGTTTACAGAAATAATTCTCTTATTTCCAGAATAGTGTGAATTTGTTCCAGGCGTGAAATATATGTGGACAAGTAGAAGTCCCCTTATATGTTCAAGCACACCCTCTACTGGTTGAAACTGTTATATACTAGGAAAGAAAAAAAGACAATTGATTACAAACTAGGTGTAAATTTCTACCTTTAAAAATTGGTAAATAAATTCTTATCTTCATGAAAAAGTACATAGGCTTAGACCTTTTAAAATTATTGTCAAGTGGGGAGTGTGTAGTAATTTCTGGGAGACAAGTGCTTTTTGCAATCCACATTGCAAAATAGTGCGTCTGCAAGTCAGTCACACTAGCGTTGCAAAAGTTGATTGTCTGGGGCAAGTTAGTTGCTCATCAGAAATAAGATGTTAAATGAGAATACCACTCATTTTCTTTTTGTATCTAGACTGGTAATTGTTTTGTACTGATTTCACAAGGCTGAAGTATAGAATTCAGTAGTGTGGAAGGTGAAGTAGAAGATGAAAGACTGAGTGGATGTATTTAGTTTATTAGCTTTTTATTATTAAAACAAAATAAGCAGGACTGAATAAGAAGGATCAGGAGAACTACAGACCTGTCAGCTTCACTTCAGTCCAAGGAATCAATTTCTAAGCACTTGAAGGAAAAGGTGATGAGGAACAGGCAGCGTGGATTCACCAAGGGCAAGTCATGCCTAACCAACCTGATTGCCTTCTGTGATGAGATGACTGGCTCTAACTAGTGGATGTGGTGTACCTTGATTTTAGCAATCATAGATTCATAGATTCATAGATTCATAGATGCTAGGGTCGGAAGGGACCTCAATAGATCATCGAGTCCGACCCCCTGCATAAGCAGGAAAGAGTGCTGGGCCTACATTACCCCAGCTAGATACACATCCAACCTTCTCTTGAATACCCCCAGGGTAGGGGAGAGCACCACCTCCCTTGGGAGCCCGTTCCAGAGCTTGGCCACTCGAACTGTGAAGAAGTTCCTCCTAATATCTAATCTAAATCTGCTCTCCTCCAGCTTGTGGCCATTATTTCTTGTAACCCCCGGGGGCGCCTTGGTGAATAAATACTCACCAATTCCCTTCTGTGCCCCCCTGACGAACTTATAGGCAGCCACCAGGTCGCCTCTCAACCTTTTGCTATGGTCTCCCACAACACTCTCATAAGCAAGCTAAGGAAGTGTGGTTTGGATTAATTGACTGAACAGTTGATTGAACATGATGATCCAGCCAGTTTTCTAAGAGGAGTAATCAATGGCTCATTGTCTAGTTGGCAGCCTGTATCAAGTGAAGTGCCCCAGGGGTAGGTTCTGTGCTTTTTGTTCAGTATCTTCATCAGTCACCTGCAGGATGGGATGGAGTGCACCCTCAGCACGTTTGTGGATGACACCAAGCTGGGGCGAGTAGTAGATATGGTGGAGGGTAGGACTAGGATTCGGAGATCTCAACAAATTGAAGGTTTGTACCAAAAGAAATATCATGAGGTTCAATAAGGCCAAGTGCAAATTCCTGAACTGAGGATGGAACAATTCCATGCACCAGTACAGACTGAGGACTGACTGACTACACAGCAACAATGCAGAAAAGGACCTGAAGGTTACAGTGGACAGACAATAAGCTGAACATGAACCTACAGCATGACCTTATTGCAAAGAAGGTTAACAGCATGTTGGGCTGCCTTAGTAGGGGTATTGCCAGAAGATCAAGGGAAGTGATTATTCCCCTCTATTTGGCGCTGGGGTGGCAATGTCTGAAGTACTACGTCCAATTTTGGGGGGGCCCCACCACAAAAAGGCTAGGGACAAATTGGAGTGAGTCCAGCGGAAGGCAGTGAATATGGTCAGAAGGCTGTGGCACATTTCTTATGAGTAGGCTTGGCAGAACGCTATTTTTATTTTTTTATCATTCTGGCCACCGAAATAAATGCTTAAAAATAAACATCAATTTCAGTTTTTATTGGTTTAAGTTTTCAGGACTGTGCAAAATTAGGGTTGTGGGGAATAGACAACTTATTATTGACAGTATACTGTGTTTATAAAAATCATATGCCAAAATATAAAAAGTATATATTCATAAATCATCCCTGCTTTAAATCACTCTTTTCATTCATCAGGAAGGAGCTTGGTGGGCAGGGACTAAAATAGGCTCTGCGGTCCCAGAGCTCTGGGAACATGGGGAGAGATGGGACCCCTGAGAACTAGAGCCTGAAAGGCCTCCCCCCCGCCCCGGTCTTTGGGTAGGGGTTTATTTAAGTATCTGGTTATCTTCCTCCAGCCTGCTTCCTGCACCCAGAGCAGCTAATTGCTTAATTTATGAGTCATGCCAGAAGTGCATCTAATTGCTAAACTGACCAGTCAGTGATTAGGCCACCCATTGTTTTCCTGTAGCTCCTCTAGCTCTTTCTCCACTGTCCTGTAAGGCAGTGGTTCTCAACTTTTTTGGTACTAGGGCTGTTTTGTAAACATTGATGGCCAGTCTTGACCCTGTGCCCCTCACATGTGGCTCACTATGCTCCTCCCCTCCCAGCCTCCCTGGTGTGGGGGGCTGGAACTATGCCAGCCTGCCAGGGAAGAGCCACGGTCTGCCACATTTTTCTCCTTTAAAAAAGAATCCATTTTTAAAGTTTGTTCATAACCTTTTTATATACTGTTGCTACCCACTTTTGGGTCATGACCCATGGGTTGAGAAATGTTGCTGTAAGAGATGAGGGATCATTGTTAGAGTCTCCCTTCTGTAAATTTTGATCATTACTGATGGAAATATTTTTTCTTGTCTGTCTGAGTGTGAGGTAAACTGGCTGCTTATCAGTGTTTATTAGTACAAACAGAATCCTGCCAGAGTTACTTCTGAGGAGAAGCTGAAGGAACTGGTTTTATATAGTATGGAGAAGAGAGGACTGAGTGGGGATTTAATAGCAATCTTCAGCTACCTGATGAGGGGGTTACAAAGAGGAGGAAGCCTAGACTGTTCTCAGTGGTGGCAGATGACAGAACAAGGAGCAATGGTCTCAAGTTGCAACAAGGGAAGTTTTGATTAGATATTAGAAAAAAACTTCCTTACTAGGAAGGTTGTGAGGCACTGAAACAAGCTACGCAGAGAAGTTGTGGAATCTCCATCCTTAGAGATTTTTAAGACCTGGGTAGACAAAGCTTTGGCTGGGATGATCTAACTCTAACTTTCTATGATTCTGACACTGGTGCAATGAAGTGAAGAGAGTCTACAAAAGGATAGTCTAAGTGATTCTTTAGTTGGATTTAGAAGACGATTTTTCCTTTATAAGCCTGGGCCTTGATGTAAATATTCTGCAAAAGCTCTTCTCTGTTTTGAAGATCCTTTGTTTAGCTCTCTGAAAAGTAGAGCACAGAATGATCTTATAAATTGATTTGCAGCAGTATTTATTTATTAGAAACTATCTGTGCTTCTCATCTGCTGTCCATGGTCTGAAAGTTTACAACCATCTCTTAGCCTGTGCTTTTGTGGAATATAAGGAGCAAGCTGTCCTGTGTCCTGGCTTAAATCTGTTCCCTGGTAGTGCCAAGGGAGAGGTCAGGGGTGCATCTTATCTGCACAGGGATGTGGAGTGAAAGGATGTTAGGGAAAGTTTATGTAGGATGATGTGCTAACATTTTGTCATATAAAAATGTGACTTTCCATATTTAAATCTTGATGAGTCTGAAACGCCAAGCTACTGCCACTTGTTCTCAACATGTCGTTTTTGGAATGCCATCAGGGACAACAGACCTGATTAGGTTCTGAAGGGGAAATCTATCATTACCTCCCCCCTCTTCCTCCCCTCTCCTCTTCTTCTCCCCTCCCTCTCCACACCAAAAAAGTGCTGTTGTATGTTGTGCTCAGGACGGACTAGATGAAATAACAAAAATCTTCACTTTGCATAGCAAAAACCTCCCTTCTTAGGTGATAGCACTAACAAATGATGTACCAATATTCAGGGGAAACTCGGGGAAATTTATGGTTTTGTGTATTCGCTGTGGCAAGCTGCATACCTGAACTAGGTTACTGTGCTTCAGAAATTTGTTGAACATATAACATTGACCTTGGCAGCCAGGCTCTTCCCCTTGAGACTTTTTGGTCCATTAATTACACTTGGTCCTCACTTATGAGCATATACAAAATCAGGGTTCATGTAACCTAGTTCAAAATCCATGTATAACAAATTGTAAATATGTCCTAATGAATGTTTATTCAGCCTTGTCCACAGAAGGCTAAGCGGAAACCTCACCTGACTTTGTCTTCACTAGCCTGGCTGCATCTGGAAGGGGGTGGAAGGCTCTGGATAGGTTCTCAATGCTGTAACACTGGTGTCTGTAAAAACTGATCTGCACAATGAAAAGAAGAGAGGAGATTTATGCAGTTTCATCTTTTTATGACAGATGAAGTAGATGTGCAAGATGTTGGGTGGATTTGCTTTTATAGTGGGAATTCAGGTCTTGCCCTTCTGAAATATGGGGAACTGAATTGATTAAAAGGAAAATTAAATTTATTCACATTTTTAAAAGAAAGTGATCAGTTTGTGTGTAGTGCTTTTAACTACCAAAGCTTGGAAACTTTGTCAGAAAGCATCTTTAAATATCCAAGAAAGGACTCTTGATTTCATGCCTCTGATTCCTCACTGAGGACAAGCTGGAGTTTTGACAGTTAACCACAGTTTGCTTGGTTTGGTTTTTAAAAGCAAGGGAGCGAGTACGTTTCAGACAGGTTCTGCAGACTAACAAGACAAAGCGTGCATATACAATTTTCTGTTTTCCTTTACAGGTCATCTTAAAACCTTGAGTGCTCTAAAAGTAAGTTAGCTAGCTAATCTCTATTCCTATCATGCCAGTAGTATTTGTGACAGCTGTACAATCTTTTGGGACTCTGCTGTTGGAACGTATTGCTTTAGTGAAGCTTGAAATACAGTTCAGAAACTGCCATAGTCTCTCTAGAGACAAATGTTTGAGGCTTCTTTTGAATGTAAAAGAGTGCCTACCAGTGAAGTTATTCTGGCTGTAAACTAGTGGTATTGAGAGCAGAATTTGACTCTTATTATGTCTGTCAACTTGCTATTATGGAGAGTTTTACAGAATGGTAATTTGCCAGACTTTTTCATATCAGAATTGAACATCTGAATTGTTTACATTGTACACAAAATATTGTATTCTTGGCCTAATAGCTAAGCTTCAGGACTTTTAAAAATTTACTAATGATTAGGATCCTTCGTAGTGAATGACTGTAAAGGGTATATATGCAAAGCACTCTTAATTTGTTTCTAATCAGATCTATTTTAACAAGTAGATGAAAGCTGACTTAAAACTCTTGCTGGCATACCTTTATGGCCACAGGTGTCACTTGATAAAAACTTGATAAAGATCATATTGCAGTTACAAATGCTGTCTTTATCTTGTGTTTCATGTGTCCTAGTCCTGGACACTGATAAGTTTGTACAAAGGTGAACTCTGCTTCTGTACAGAATATAACAGAATTGTTCCAGGTGCTGTTTGACTTGGAAGCCAACTGCACCCTGTCCTGCAGCCAACCGTACCCTGTCCTGCATCAACAGGGGCATCACTAACAGGTCCAGAGAGGTCTTGCTCCCCATCTATGCGGCGCTGGTCAGGCCGCAGCTGGAGTACTGTGTCCTGTTCTGGGCACTGCACTTCAAGAGGGACGTGAAGAACCTGGAGAGGGTCCAGAGGAGGGCCACTCATATGGTTGAGGGCCTCTGTGGCCAGCCCTATGAGAAGAGGCTGAGGGACCTGAATCTCTTCAGTCTCTGCAAGAGGGGACTGGGGTGGGATCTTGTGGCTGCCTACAACTTTATCAGGGACGAGCACCAGGGACTTGGGGAAAGTCTGTTCACCAGGGCCCCCCTTGGAGTCACCAGGAACAATGGCCACAAGGTGAGGGAGGATAGGTTTAGGTTAGATATTAGGAAGAACTATTTTACTGTAAGGGTGGCCAGAGCCTGGAACAGGCTTCCCAGAGGTGGTGCTCTCACCTTCCCTGGAAATCTTCAAGAGGAGACTGGATAGGCACCTGGCTGGGGTCTTATGACCCCCCCACCTCCAGTGTTCCTTCCTGCCCATGGCAGGGGGTTGGACTAGATGATCTGTCTAGGTCCCTTCTGACTCATTGATTCTATGATTCGATGAAGTTATTTTTGTAGAATAAAACTCTCTCTTAGTTTTTCAAAACTGTATGAAGCTAGTTCTGTAAGTATGGTCTGAATCCTTAAAGATAATAAGATGTTGATGGAATATAATATGAAGTATGGGATAGCTTGCAGCATCTTAAGTAGGAAAAATTATGTACTCTATAATTTAAATTTCCTCTTAGATCAGTCAAGCCTTGGTCTGGTACCAGGTCCAGACTTCTCATTCACAGCAGTAGTCTTTTGAACTCACAGCATCTTCCAGCCAGTTTAACTAATTTGGCTTTGCAGCTTGTCAAAGAAATGGACACCTCCCCCTCCTATAAAATGTGGAAACTAAAAACTTGAAAGACATCACAGTGGGAAGCCTATAGCAGAGGTCAGATTAGGACGCAAGTTTTCTTCTCTCTGAGATCAAAATATCTCTCTTAACCCTAAGATGTAGAATTGTGGCAAAAAAATCTTGTAGGCTTAGTACCCCAATGTCTGCAATTAAATGTAATTTCATAATTTAAATTATTTATATAAAAATATGGATAACTTCATACTTTCTGGCATATAATGGTCAAATCTAGCACTGTTGGATTATTCACTCAATGTCTTTAACTTGTATAATATTTGGTGTTCAGTGGAAAAATACTTTCTCCAGAAGATTTTTTTCTTAATCCTAACTGGTTTTTTGTTTGGTGGAGGGCATTACAGAGGAAGAAGGGTGTTAAAAAATCAGAATAGATGGAGAGATTAGAAATTATATTCTTTTCCTTTCATGGCCAGTTAGGTATATTGAATCCAGAGTGATACAATACCTACTTGTCTGAACTTCCTCCCCAGGTTATTCCCATTCCTTTTATGTTTTAATCTATCCGTATTCTAATCAGTTTATGGTGCCATGTAAATACCTTAGTTGTAGAAGTTCTCAATCTTTAATGTAACATTACAAAAATGTCTTACTTCAGGCCACACAAGAAATCTGATGGATCAATGTTCTGAACCAGTTTGCCAGATTCCAGGTATCTGGATTCTTGTTCTACTAGGATGATCCCAAATCACGTGCTGTAGCTTTGCTGTAGAGCCCAGGAACGTTACTGCATGGTGACTGTTTATATTATTTTAAAAATCTGCAACTTCAAATTATTACAGACAGGCTGACTACTTCATGTTTTCTTTATGCCCCCAAACTATTCATAGTGTTATAGAAATGCTTGTGAATAACAAACATGGTTTGTTTAAAGGGACCATATTATGTTTAAAAATACAACTTAAGTGTGTGTTTCTATTTACATTATTGAAAACCGTGGGTAGCATAAATGAAAAAAATGTGAAATACTACTTCCCCATTTCTATTTTTAATGTACAATTAATTTTATTTGGGTTGGGTCTCCCTGTTGAATGGGACTCCCATGAGGACACCTTCCCTCCACCAGTTTAAAGATGCATTTTAAACACGGCAATACATGATGGTCTTATACTACTAGTGGGGGGGGATGGAAGAATTCAAGGGCATGCATACTAATAGAAATTACTTTTTTTTTTTTTTTTTTTTTAAATGATATAAATTCAAGTTGGCAGTATTTACACGTAAATGAAGAAGCCAGATGTGGTATGTAATATATCTTTGTGTGTTTGTATAGCTGACACTTGCTATATTCAGTTTCACTTGCGGAGTTATCTCTGAAATACTTGTTCTCTGGGTAGTCATGCAGCGTAAGAAAAAAAAAATTAAAGTATAGTTTATGTATAACTTATTAATTGTTTGATATTGGGGAGTTCTGTGTCTGTCAGACTGCAAGTTTATTTTCATTTTGGGAGCTTTTTTCTCGTCTTTCTACCTCTGTGCTGAACTGAAAGTACATGGGGTAATGATGATCCTGAGTAAAAATGGAGAGAAGTTAAAAATGGATGGTTTCAATTGGCATGCAACAGTTATCCTAGTCCAGGACAAACCACTTTTTCAAGAGAGACCTGCAGGTGGGAGATATCTGAGCAATAGTTCACCTGTTGGGCGTCTGAGGAGGGTGTGTGGTGTGGGTGTGTATAGGGAGGGGTATGTGGCAGGATGTGAGGGTGTGTGTGCGGGGGGTTGTGTGTATGTGGGATGTTGTGGGAGGAAGGTGTGGGTGTGGGGGGGGGAGGTGGCCCTTCATGGTACAGCAGCAGGCGGGGTACTTGGGTCATAGGTGTCAGGACATGGCTGCAGCCAATACTGCACATCGCAGCAAGGTGCGCAGCCTCCCCCAGGCTGCCTGTATTGCTGGTGCAGTCCCTGCACTCGCACAGCAGGGAGGGAAGCCCCATGTTCTGGAGCCAGGTGCCTTCTCTTCTGGGGCTGCGCAGCATAGGACAGAAGCCCTGCAGGTGAAGCCCATTGCCTTTCCTACCGGGGCTGTACTGTAGGGGAGGGAAGTCCCAGGTGCACTCCCCAGGAGGGGGGGAGAGGGTGGAAGGCAGGCAGCTCCAGCCTGTGGGGCTTTTCTCCGGTGCTGTGCAGCCTCAGCAGGGAAGGCACCTGGCTCCAGCATGTGCCTCCCTGCTGTGCTAGTGCATGGGCTGCACGGGAGTGACAGGGAGCACTAGCAATAGACAGCTGGGGGGAGGCTACACACCTTGCCCTGATGTGCAACACTGGCCAGAGCTCTGCTTTGTTGGGACCCTGCTCCCTGAGAGGCCTGCTTGCTGCTGCTACTACCTGTCAGGGCTGTGCGCTATAGGAGAAGCATAGGGGAGGGTCCTTACACTCCCCCATCCTCCCTCACACCCACATGCTGCCCAACCCAGCACAATTTGTTGGGGGGTCCCGTGGGCCGGACAGAAGTGCTTGGTGGGCTGTATTTTGTCTGCCCTTGCCATAGAGCCAGACAGTGTCATATGTAGCAGTGAGGTCTGCCAGGACAGCATCAACCTTTTCCCTAGCCTCAAAGCTCTCTTCAGTGTCTTGAGTAAGGAGAGTTACGTGCTCCAATGTTGTCCTGTGTCTGAAACCAGCCTGCTTCTTACACAGCTGTGGATCAATTATGTGGTAGATTTGGGCATGAATGAGGGATTCCAGTAGCTTGTATAGAATGCACAGAAGGGAGATTGGTTTATAGCTCTTTCCATCCAATGGGCTTATTAAGGATGGAATCAGGAAGGCCAAAATGCAACTGGAGTTGCAGATAGCAAGGGACTTGAAGGGTGACAGGAAGAGTTTCTACAAGTATGTCAGCAACAAGAGAAAGGTCAGAGGAAGTGTGCAGAAAAGGCTGAAGTACTCAATGCCATTTTCACCTCAGTCTTCACAGGTAAGGTCAGCTCCCAAACTACTACACCTGACAGCATGGTTTGGGGAGCAGGTGAGCAGTCACCTGTGGCAAAAGAGCAGGTTAGGGACTATTTAGAAGCTAGACGTGTACAAGTCAATGGGGCCTGATGGGAAGCACCTGAAGGTGTTGGCTGATGTGCTTGCAGAACCAGTGGCCATCATCTTTGAAAATTCATGGCAACTGGGAGGGGTCCTGTACAGTTGAAAAAGGGCAAATATAATGCACATTTTTAAGAAAAAAGGAAGGAGGAGGATCCAGGGAACTACAGACCAGTTGGCCTCACCTTAGTCCCTGCAAAAATCATGGAGAAGGTCCTCAAGGAATCCATTTCTAAGTGTTTGGAGAAGGTGATGAGGAACAGTCAGCATGGATTCACCAGGGATAAGTTGTGCCTGACCAACCTGATTGCCTTCTATGATGAGATGACTGGCTCTGTGGATGCGGGGAAACCAATGGTCATGATATTACTCGACTTTAGCAAGGCTTTTGATGTGGTCTCCCACAACTGTCTTGCAAGCAAGCTAAGGAAGTGCAGGTTGGATGAATGGGACTGTAAGGTAGATAGAAAACTGGCTGGAGCATTGGGTGGGGAGGATAGTAGTCCATAGCTTGAAATCTAGGTGGCAGCCAGTATCAAGTGGAGTGCCCCAGGGGTTGGTCCTGGGACCAGTTTTGTTCAATATCAACAACATGGAAGATAGCATAGAGTGCACCCTCAGCAAGTTTGCGGATGACCCCAGGCTGGGGGAAATAGTAGATACGCTGGAGGGTAGGGCTAGGATTCAGACGGTTCTCAACAGATTGGGGTTTTGTACCAAAAGAAATGTCATGAGGTGTTCAGTAAGGACAAGTGCAAAGTCTTGAACTGTGGAAAGAACAATCCTATGCACCAGGACTCTCTAATAAGCCTCAAACAAGCAGCAAAGCTGCCTCATGCTGTGTTGTCCCTTTCTCCCCCGACGCTCCTTCCAGAAACAGAAGTGGATGAGAGGGTGATGGTTGGGGACTTGACAAGAAGGGCTACACAACAACTATGCTGCCTGCTTGAGACTAATTTGAGAGCCGTAATGAAGAGGAGCATGTTCATGGGGCCCAGCCCTTCCTAGGCTGGCTGTTCAGCAGGCATGCGGAAGAGTTTCATGAGGCAGCAGAACCTGGTTGAGAAGCACTAAGGTAAGCTGAAGCAGTATCAACAGTGGTTCTGAGCCAGGGATGAAAAAAGTGGTAGTGGGGTTCTCTGACCCTGAAAACACTGAGAACCATTAGAGTAGAGACTGGTCTTTCTACTCTGTAGGAACAACCATGGTCTGCAGTGCATCCAGCCTTTCAGACAAATATTTGTGCATGTTAAATCTTGCAGGAAAGATCATCAGTTATACAAAAAAATAAAACTGGTTCTTTACTTTCAGCACTATAAGCTTTTATAAAAATATTTAATTGGAAGTAAAGTATTTGGTATGCCGATGCAGCCTGTATTACAACTAAAATGAATTCTAAAGGGTAAGGTGCTAGCACAGATGTCACTGCATGAGCTTTGCTATTCCAGAAGGGTTCTAATTAACTGTGATATAGACTGAGCACCCAAGACTGCCATGTCAAGTCCCCGTCTGCTAGGCCATGTGCTCTATCATTTCCTGGTTCTCAGTAGGATGCAGCAGGATGGCTTTCTTTTTTCTCCTTTGATACCTCTGGTATAATCCCTGGTCACCAGTTCTCGTATCATGTTCCCCTCAAAAAGGGAGCCAGATGATCCAAATACTTTAGGCCTTCAAGGCTGACCTCAAAATGCCCTTATAGTTTAAGTGTGCTCAGAATTCACAATTGGAGGCAAAAGCCTTCTGTTTTATAATTACCCAGACATCAGGTTCCCTTGAAGAGAATCTTGGTGCCCAAGGACCTTGCATAATGTTCTGAAATAGGTTCCTTTTTCGAGAGAGATTTTGAGAAAGAATAAAAAATCTTAAATGCATTTCTCTGTCACTGAAGCATTCTTTTATGATGGTTGTCTAGGATGAATCCTTTCCCTGTAGCTTATGGATTTTCTTTGACCGGGGGGGGGCTGCTTTTCAGCTCAGCTTGCTTTCTCTGACCGGGATTAATTCTACAACTAAACTGCTTTTTCCTGAACTACAAAAGTCTATTACTTCCATCTCCTTTCCCAAACAGCCTCCATGGTTGTGGGGGAGTCCTGTGTAAGATGTGTGGAGGTTTTGTTTTTGTTTGTTTATCTTTTCATTTTGGGGGTTGTTTGTATTTTTGTTTGTTTTTAACACTCCTTTTGTTGCCTATGTCCCTTAAACCCATTCCCTGCCAGGTATGTAAAGGTGGGAAGCTTCTGTCTCTCACAGCTCAGAAATGTTCTGGGGCTAAAGGGCTTTAAGCTGGTGATGAGAGAGAGAGAGAGGCATCAGTCCCAGATTCCCATATACAGGGGTAGGGCATGTGAAATGCTGGCTGCAGTCTGTAATTGGTAGTCTGAAACCATTCCTTTGACCTCCATGGCTAGGGACAGACATTACACACAAGCTGACTTAAGTGATCAGAATATGGTTTAAACCTGTAACAGAACATAAGTTCAGTACACATAAGCCTGTTTCAAAATAGCTGAAACTGGTTTAAGATAAATTGGTTGAATGTAGTATCATACTTAATTGATTTGGGTCAAATAGGTTTATGTAACTTCTGTCCTAGACCTTTTCCTGCTTTAAGTTAAATCTGAGTCTGCCTGCATCCCAGATGTTTTGCAGCCCTGGGATGGGCTGTCTGCTCCAGAGAGGAAGGCTGACCCTGCCCCTCTCCTCCATAGTCACAAAGAGTTGGGAGACTGCAGGCATAGCAGTGTCTGCCTGGCTTCCCCCTGCTCCTTCCCCTTCTCACTACTTGCTGCTGAAGCAGGGATCCCCTACTTCTTCCCTTCCCTCTCCCACAGCACAGACCCCAGCGGTATGGACTCTAGCAGGCATGTGGTATGCTAGCTAATGCTGAGAGGTGTCTGTGTAAAGTGGACAGGACAGTGTCTGCTTATGGCCTTTTGGAGCTAATCAACAGGTCCGTTGGTAATGTCCCTCCATTCCTTCCTTGGAAAAAGCTGTTTAAGAAGAGGTTGAACTAATGGGAGAGGCTTTTGTTTCCTCAATGGGCTGCTAAGTGCTGTGTTATCAGCTCCCTGCAGGCTCCCTTGTCTGTCAGGTTTGCTGCAGACGGTATGAAGAAGCACAGAGAGGGAGATTGAAAAGCTCAGTAACATCAACAGATGCATGCACTGCACTGTTTCCCCTCCCCCCTTTGCCCCAGTCATAGCTAGGGGCTGGGGTCTAGCAACACTCCTGCCCCTTGAGGAGTGAGTGGGGAAAAGCCTGGCATGGTGCAGGCAGGGTGGGGGTTTACACCCCTCCCTAATCAGAGGTCCTGCCAGGGCCTGGCCACACACCCCTCCCTCAGCTCAGCATTGTAGAAGGGAAGGGAGGGCTGCTCTAGCACCCTCGGCTTCTAGACTGAGCCACTGCAGGCATGTGCCTTCATTTCTTCAGTTCAGAGAGGTTGCCTTAACAGTTGCAACTGGTTCAGCCTAGCTAGGTTATGCTAGCCTGCAGAGATTGAGTCAATTCAGGCTTTTTGAATGTCTATCCCTAGCCCATGTATATAAGCATGAAGCAGAAGAAGGAGAATATTTTAGAACAGAGACTGAAGTTGATTTAATCCACTGAAAAGTTTCAAGGAAAGTCCTGTTTCCTTTTAATTGGCTGAAGAGAAATCTCAGACTTTTGCATGTGTTAGTCTTTAAATGTATTGTATCTTAATAAATGACTGGAGTTGTGTGGTATTGTGAACTTGCACTGTTTGACTACTTACTAAATTATCGTGGAGCAGAGAGTTCTGTATTATGTTGGTCAGTAAGGCAATGGGATGATATTCTCATCTATTGTCTGTGAACGGATGCATCCCTCAGAGTAAATATGGCATTACAAAGTGCTTCCTTGTTGGGAGCCTTAGCAGAGATAGGCATTGGATTTGTGTGGAAAATAACTTCTTTCCATAGTAAATGTGCTTTTCTCTAGATGAGAATTGATTAATGCTGGCAGGATGTTTGGAGGGAGTCTGTATTGCGGGAGGTTGTGTTCCTTGTGAAGTTCTCTGTGAGAACTTCAACTGAAGGAGGCATCTGAATTGCCTAATCCATTTTTTTTTTAGATCATTACTAGAATGGCCTAAAAACAAAGTAATCAGATATTTTAACTCTGCAACTCATATATTTATACAGATATTGAAATAATTTTTGCATTCAGTACAAGTGTAAAAGGCACAAAACTAATGTTATCTGCTCATTTGTTTAATGGTATCGTTTGGGTGCTTAAGCTTCATAATTGGATTTCTTGCTTCTTATTCACTTTTTGTCATCTTTCACGTCATAGAAAATCCTACTAATCCTATTTAGACCCCTGTTTTTCTTTTTAAAGAATGTGGAACCCTGTTTTTGTCCCTGAACATGGCTAAAAATGTGAACATACTGAAATCCAAGGCAAAAGCGTTTGTAGAGTAGGAATGCTATTTCTGTTATGCACTGAGACAAACTCAAAGCCTAAATTAGCTACTCTGAACAATCAGCTGTTCTGCAGTAGGCTAGGCATAGCGGGGTCAAGTACTGAATGTTATGTAATTAAGTTTGCAAAGTGGTTTTAATTCTAACCTGTTATGAGCATGTGAAAAAAACATTTATAGACACTTTCATTTTCAGCTCTTGGATAAGCACCTGCTGTGACAAACCCTCTAAAATTACAGCACATGTTCTCCTTGTCTCCCTTGAGGAGGGAGTTTGGGCAGGAATAGTATCACCCCAGGGAAGTTTATGTAAGGGAGACAAAGTTGTTCAGCAAAACACAAAAGCAGAAAACAACCCAAGCTTTCCCCTGAGGATAGTGAAAGACATGCCAACTGCTACAGCCTAGGTTTGCAGTGCTGTTTGTGCTGCACTTGTGTAAGAGGTATAATTCCTATTAGGAATACTGACTGTTAATGTCAGCAGCCAGTTATTCCTACTCTAGTACCTTAACTGGTGACATGCTTCTGCTGAAGGAGAACATTTGAGAATAGCAACAAATTAGCATTAATGCTGCTAATGCTAAATACTTTCTGGCACCAGTGCAGGCTGGGTGTATGATAAAATATTTTACATTTATAATATGATAACCTTTTTTTTTGTCAGATTTTTGTAACTTGCATATTTCATAGGAGTGAATTATACAGTACGGCTGTGTAATTAATTAAAATGCCTTCTGGTGATTTTAAAAACATGGTGGCAGCCCCTGCTTTCCTGTATTGAGAAACTGTTGTCTGAAAAGCAAAATAAAAAAATACTGCATAGAACAAATTTTGCATAGAAAAATGTATAAATGTATTTGAGCTGTGAGGTTCATGTGAACTATCAACTTCCCCCCCTCTCTTCTCCTCCCCCCCCCCCCCCCCCAAGAACACTGTTGACTAATTCTAGGATCATAATTGCATGTCAGTGATATTCCTCATCCCAGCCATTTAGATTGAAACCACAGCTTTCTCTGGCTTATTTGAGTCTGATTTGATTTGAGTATTGTCAGATGCCCTGTTTAAATGTCTTACGGCAAGGCTTTTGATTGCAGTTTTGGCACTACTCTGCCAGAGATACTATATTTGTATAAATATTCAGATTTATTTCATGCATGGCAGCATTGCATATGCCAAGTGTATTATTGGTGTCCAGTTTTCTGGTATCTGGCTATTCAGCACACTCTACATTACATTACAATCCACACTCCGTGTTACTAGGGGGGTTTACACCTTGGGCAAACTGAGGGGTGTCACTGAGTGCCAAAGGGGAGGGCTGCCAAGCAAGGGGGTAGGAGGAGTGTTGGCAGCAAGAGTCTTACCTGCTTTGGGGACTCAAAAAATACCCTGGCTGATGCTGTCGGTGTATAGTCTGTTTGCCTTGGTTATTGCTGCTACAGCAGTGTGGTGTCTCTGCATCTGGCTGCTGCTGCAACAGCAGTGGTGCAGGGTTGCTGATCTTGCCACTGCATGGACTCCCCCAGTGGAGTGGAGAAGCTATCATTCTGGCACCCCTACTAAGTTGGCAGCTGGGGCTAGCGTCAGTCTCAGTCATCCCAAGTTAAGCATCTGGTTACAGTGCAAATGTATGTACAGTGTATGTGTGTGCTCTTAGTTTGGAATCTCTACAGTAGCCTTTCATGGCTTTTGGAAATGGTTCAGTAAGTCTGTCTTTGTGTAGTAAGCATTGGCCTGTTTTGCTTTTTGACTTCCTCTTCCATCTTGCATGAATGAGAGGTACCCAGAAAGGCATAGTTTGGAGAGGGGATAACTTTCATGTGTTGGCATTCCCAGTACAGTATCATTATCGTACCCTGGCTTGCTTGCAAGTAGTAGACCATGCTAACTCTTTTGCAAAAAAAACTGACCTACTGTCTTTGCCGCTAATTATCATCCATGCGTGCTTCAGATTGAGAAAATTATCTGACCCCAGACAAAGCTTCAGGTTGTCTGTAAGTGTATTAGTTTTAGGAACTCTAGGAAGAATGGTTATAAACAAAATTAAGCAAGTGATCAGGATGGATAGAAATCTATTTTCCTAGTCACCAAACTGTGAGTCTTTCTTCCCATAATAGCTTCTGATCTAGCTGATAGTATCATTCTTAGGATTTGCTTGATGCTTCTCCCCACTATCTAGTCAGAAAAACAGTGTTAGTACCTTGTTAGCAAGTGGCATTGCTAACATTGAGTGTCAGTGTAAATAGGATATTTTCTCTGTTCTTTCTCCTTAACCTCTATCAATGACTGTTCAAATCCACCCTAGTTTAGTTTGCAGTATGCCAGCTCATCTCTTTTGTAAGCTAACTGCTTATGAAGTAATCATGAAGGATAAGTTAACAGTTCTCCAAAGTAAGGGGACTGAATTCCTCTTCTAGTTAACAAATCAGAGCCACACATCACTCTTGGGATACATCTATACTAGGAAAACTATGTTGGAGGATGAAGTTACATCATGGGTACATAAATTTCTTCTCTACTACAAGAGGAGAAACAGGACTAAATTCTACCCTTTGAACCATGTTATAGGCTTGACTTGTCCAGCTTCCTACCTGTCTGTATAAAATCATAAAAAGGTAAGGCTAGAAGGGACTGCAGGAGGTCATCCAGTTCAACTTCTTGCTCGAGGCAGGATCTTCCTGTTATTCTTAAACTTTGGGGGCAAGTCCTCTTGTACGATTACCAGACAGAATGACTGAAATATCAAAAACGCCCTCTAATTTGCCACAGGTAAAGCAAGGGAATGAGGGAACAAGATGTCCTGCATAGTTTTTAAGTTGGCTATATAGCTAGCAGCTGTTGGGCCACATGCAGCCTGCAAGTGGTTAATGTGCAGCCCTTGGGCTCTTACCTGACTGCTGCTCCCCAGTTGCTCCATCTGCAGTATCAGCTGGAGCTTCCAGGCTCCTCCCTCCTCCTGCTGCCACTTTCTGCCTTTGCCCTAGGGCAATTTTTTTCAGTTGGAGGGCCACTTAATGACTTTTGGTAACCTGTCAAGGGCCACGAAGGTAGCCCTGCCCCTTGACAGGTGTCCTGCCCCCTGGTTGCCATCTTGGGGCTGGAAGTCCTCCCCCTAAACCTTGACCTTTGCCATCAGAAGTCTCTCCCCTTGCTCCTTAGAAGTATTCTTTGGAGGGGAGGGTGGGGCAGAAGGGGGAATGCCATTTTGGAACCAGAAAAAAAAACAAATCATCCAGTAAAAGTCAAACACCTACTATAACATATTTTAATTTTATTATAAAAACTATTTTTGTCATGATTTGTATTTGTGTAGCGTATGTAGAGGTGGTTTCATAATAACTCAAAAATAGTCTTACTTTTGTACATTGTGTGTTGTGGGTGGGTGTGTGGGTATGGTGGAGTGTGGGGGGGTTGTGAGGGGGAGTGGCTGTGTGTGTGGGGGCAACAAGGTATGTTGGTGGTTGTGGGGGCAGGTGTGTGGCATATGGGGGATGGTGGGGGCATGTGGGGACTCCCCACACTTTCCCCCTGCCCCCCATGGCACACTGTCACTGGCAGCAGCAGCAGCAGGCCCTCGGGGTGCTTATGGCCCCATATAGGTGCTGTCTGGCAGCCCACTGCTCCAGCCAGTGCTACAAGTGGTGGCATGGAGGCAGCCAGGCTAGCCCACCTCTATCGCGTGGGGCTTCCCCTGGCATTGTGCAAATGCTTGGACCTTCACATGTCATGGGAAGTCCCACGTGATAGAGGTGGGCTGGCCTGGCTGCTTCCTTGCTGCCACTTGCATGGCTCTGACCAGTGCTACATCACGAGGCAGTAGTGCCTGCACGGGCCACGAGCATCCCTACCTGCTGCTGCCACTATCGGTGGGGGCTGCGTGCCATGAAGGGAAGTGTGTGGGCGGAGTCCACCCCACCCCCACCCTCCATCATACCCATGCCCTGCCCACCCAGGTTCTGTACTCCATGCCCTCTGGGCACAAGCTCCATGCTGCCGTCAGCCCCAGCCCCACACTGCATGCTCCTGTCCAGCTGCAGCTCCCCCTTGCCCCTCCCCTGCCACTTCCCTACCTGAGCAAACAGGACATCCCCAGAGCAAGCGGGACTCCAGGGAAGCTGAGCAGGTCCCCCAGTACCTGCAGCAATGGCAGCAGCCCCACCCAGAATCTGTGTGCTGGCCTTGTGGGTGGGAGCGATGCACACAGGTTACAGTTAGTTGGTGGGTGCCCATGGGCCAGATGAAATTGTCTGGCAGGCCAGATCCAATCCACAGACTGTATTTTGCCCACCCCTGCACTAGGGGCCTGGCCAGTGAGCAAATCTGGGGCTGTGGTACGGGAGGGGTGGAAATGTAGATTGCAGCAGTGCCTGTACAGTGCAGTGATGGGTGGGAGGAAGCATCTGTGGCCCCCATGGGCTTAAAAGTTTAGACAACTCTGGTATAAGTATACTAGTAAAAGATGGTTCCATTCCATTTATAAAACAACCTTTTTGGGTTTTTGTAGTGTCCCAAGATGCTTAGTTCATAGCATAAACAGGCTTTGCAGTTGCAGTGCTTTTGCGTGTATATCACACCACTTCTCTCTTTTTTGAGCAAACGGAGTGCTGAAATATGAGAATATTTCAAACTTTTTTTTTAATGTTTTAATAATGTGCTTCCTTTGCCCTGCATTTTTACATAGAAGAATGCTTGTCAGACAAACCAGGTCCCCTTGTGAGTTTGAATTTTACTTTATATAAGCTCATGATGTCTTCATGAATTAACTGTTTCTGAAGAGTACTTGGTTCGAGTAACTAATTTACTGTGCATGTTACTGTTTGTTGCATTCCAAGAAAAAGTCATTCTGTAAATTCGTGAGTAATGTTATACAACTTTCTTTAGGTACATTTTAAAGTATGACTTGCATTCAGGAATATGTCAGCTGAATTAATAATTTTATGATGTTTTACTTAAGTTGATAACACATAATATTACGTGTAGGAGAGTTATATTGGCACTGATTATGGGTCACACTCTCAAGACCCACTTCCTCACAAAAATGTCTATTCCATTAAGTTTAAGGACTGTAAATGGGTTGTGCTCTCCCTCTCATGCTCACTTGTGTGTTTTCTTACCCTTTCCCCAGTATTTACTTGGTTTTCCATGGCAGTGGCATTTCTTTGGGGGGAAGGAACTCCAAGAGAGACATTAGCCTTAAATCTAATTTGGGGGGTGCTACTCTCTAGTTCAATAGACAGCTAGTTACTTGTTCTGGAGACAGTATGCCGATCTGTTTTTGTTCCGTTTTCTATTTGGATTTTTTTCCCCTTTCTCTTGAAGCGCAAGATGAGCTCACCTGTGGCTAGCTGGTTATACTTGGAAATATATGTGTGTGTGTGTATCAGTTGAACACAATGTTTTTATTGATATATACAATTTTAAAACCTACTAGTGCCTAGATCATTATAATAATAAATAAATTTTGCCCTGCAGGTGAGGCAGTGCTCAGGGGCAACCAACATGGGTTCACTGAGGGCAGGTCCTGCCTGACTAATCTGGTTTCTTTTTATGATCAGGTCACAAAGTCCCTGGGCAAGGGTTTCGGGGTGGATGTCATATTCCTGGACTTTAGGAAGGCCTTTGACATGGTTTCCCACCACATTTTCTTAAGAAAACCTAGGTGACCGCGGCATTGATGCCTGCACAGTCAGATGGGTGGCAAATTGGCTAGATGGTTGCACCCAGAGAGTGGTAGTGGACAAGTCGTTTTTGACCTGGAGGGATGTGGGCAGTGGAGTCCCCCAGGGCTTGGTCCTGGGGCCTATGCTGTTCAACATATTTATCAACAATCTGGATGTGGGTGTGGAATGCACACTGTCCAAGTTCACCGATAACACCAAGTTGTGGTGCAAGGTGGGCATGCTGGAGGGAAAGGACAGAATACAGCTACATCTAGACAGGTTACAGAGGTGGACAGATGAGAATAGGATGGAATTCAATGCAGATACTTGCAAGGTACTGCATCTAGGGAGAAGGAACCAGCAACACACCCATAGGCTGGGGAACACCCTTGTCAACATGGCAGTGGAAAGGGATCTTGGAGTCATTGTTGACTCCAGGATGAGCATAAGCCGCCAATGCAAGGAAGCGGTCAGTAAGGCTAACTGCACCTTGTTGTGCATCAGAAGCAGGTCCAGGGAGGTGATCCTTCCCCTCCATGCAGCATTGGTCAAGCTGCGGTTGGAGTACTGCGTCCAGTTCTGGGTGCCGCACTTCAAGAGGGATGTGGCTAGAATTGAGAGGGTCCAGAGGAAGACCACTTGCATGGGCATGGGACAGCGAGTCTGGCTCTACGAGGAGAGGCTAAAGCACCTGAATCTATTCAGCCTTCACAAGAGAAGGCTAAGAGGGGATCTGGTGGCCATTTACAAACTCACTGGGGGGACCAGCGGGAATTGGGGGGGAGGCTCTGTTGTCCCAGGCACCACCCAGGGTTACTAGGAATAACAGCCACAAATTGTTAGAGAGAAGGTTCAGGCTCGACATCAGGAGACATTACTTTACAGTTAGGGCTGCCAGGCTCTGGAATGGGCTCCCAAGTGAAGCAGTACTCTCTTCTACCTTGGGGGTCTTCAAGAGGAGGCTGGACGGATATTTGGCTGGGGTGATATGACCACTGCACCCATTCTTGCCTGGGACAGGGGGTCAGAGATGAAGATCTGTTTAGGTCCCTTCCAACCCTAAGCACTATGAAACTAAATACCTATATATTTTGGCATTTGAGTTCGGGTTTTTTATCATGGAAAATCAGAGCTCCCCCTGCCCCTGTTGATCCTCCTGGATCATGGTGTATGTATGAGGACCACCCAGACCTATGATGCATATGCCTGGGTGGGAAGTTTTTTTGGAAGAGTGGAGGCTGCTCTGTAGCACTAAGCAGCCCTGTTATGCCTGTGCCGTGCTCATGCTGTTGCCCTTCGCTCCCAACCAACCCACAGCCCCCCCATCCCTGCTGGTGCCCCTCATTCCTGACCCCCAGGCCCCTGGCCCTGCTGGTGCCCCTCACTCCAGACCCATAGTACCCTGACCCCCCCCCAGCCCTGCCAAAGTGGGGCCCCTAGCTGCCCCTGACCCCATGCAGACTCACTGGACTGAAGCGGGGGAAGGGGGCAGGGCGCTCCTTTGGGGGTGGCTGGGAGCTTTGTGGCCAGGCTACTAGGGACCAATGCCCATGCTCCTAGGCGCATGTGGTTGGGAGATGCTGCAGGGGAGCGATGTGGCCAGGCTGCCTGACATGGAGCAAGAGCCCCAGCCTGGGGCTGAGTGTACCACAGGCCTCTCCTGGACTCCAGTGGGGGAAGAGGTTGTGGGGTCATCTGGGGGCAGTAGGGAGCTGTGTGACCATGCCACTGGGGACCAGTGTCTCTTCTCTTTGGCAGTGGGGTGGCTGCATGTGGCCAGGACATGGTGGGGTGGTAGGGAGGCATGGCTAGGCCACCTGGTGTGGCATGGGAACCTCAGCCAGGGGCAGAGGATGCCACAGCCCGCCTCTCCTCCTCTCTAGCCCACGCTGGGGCTGGACTCGCTCCGTCACTGCCTGCATGAGCAGGAGCCACCGCGTGTGGGATGGAGACTGCTTGGAGCCCCTTACCCTCCTCCAGCTGACCACAGCATGGCCCAGGCCCTCACTTAGCTTCATGCTGCTGCACTGGTTCTACCTACCCCGCTGTAGCCCAGCCACAGCTGGTGGTGCGGGGCAATGTGTGGTGCTCCAGACACTGCCTGTGCCACAAAGCTCCCCACTGCCCCCTTGCCTTGCTGTGGAGCTGTGCTCACTGGTGGCACCCAGTGGCTGGGTGCCTTCCTACCCTGCATCGGCCCCGCTACCCTGCCCATAGGTCTGGTGCCCAGACTCCTTCCCCCACTGCTGGTAGGTACCTGCCCCCCCCACCTCTCCACACATACTGCCCCCCATTCCCTCCACACACAGACACTTGAACAGTTCCCAAGCCCTAGTCCTACAACTGCCAAGGGGAAAATCTGCAGTTTTCTCCTTTAAGGGGGAAAACCTGCGTTTTTGTCAGCGTACTAGAGTAGGAGTTTCAAGCCATGGGTAGCAGGGAGACTGAGGGCTATATTACATAGCCTTCACTTGTCCTTGTGCTGCCTCTGGCCATGTCCAGTGAACCCTGAATTCTGTGGCAGGCCATGCCCACAACTTCCAGTAGCCCAGCAGTGTGGCTTAGAGCAGTTACAGCATGCAGGCCAAATCCAGCCTATGGATGTTTAACACCCTTGTGCTAGAGCTGACAAAATTTACATCAGCAAAGAGGATGACAAACTTCAAATATATTAGGTGGGAAAGTAACTTAACCCAACATTTTCATGGAGTGTTTGTTTTTTATTATGTATATTCAGACTAGTGATTATAAGTTATATGCTATATATTATCCTTTCTCTGCTCTTACAAACAAATCCTCATATGGAGGCAGCATGTCTTGATGGATAGAGCAATGGACTAGAGTTTAGACGTGGTTCTTTTCCTCACTCTTCCATTGGACTGTGCTGAGAGTCCTTAACCAAATTATTTCTTTTTTCTGAGCTTCAGTTTCCCTGTCTGTAAAATGAGGATAATGGTACTGAAGTCTGTTGCAAAGTGCTCTAAGAACTGTGGATAAGAAGTGCTCTATAAGAATGGAGCAGTGATTGAGACGGAATCAGTTGCATTTCAGTTAGCAAGCTATTTTTAATTTAACTTGTTTAAATAGTTTAAAAAAAACCCAAAAAATCTAAGACACTAAATTCCAGCTTTGAAGTTAGCAAATATTCTTAATCCCTTTCTTAGTGTGGAAAAATGCCACTTATGCTCAAAGTAAATCAGTAAAAATAAAGAATTATCCTGAAACTCCAAAATCCAAGATCCTGCAGGTGTCAATATGTCCATTCTCAATTATCATGGAAAATTTGACCTGGTGTGTACATTTGTAACACCTATTCTTATGAAGATTCAACAGTATTAATAGTACTGAACTGTAAATCCTATTGTGTGGGTGGTGCAATAGTCTTATGACTTTAAACTACATGTGAAGTCAATCACGACTTCCCCAGGGTCTGGATTGTCCCATTATAACATAGCAATATGACGTACGCATATGACATGAGCCATGGTATCCTTGCTTCCAGACATACCTGGTTTTGGAATGGTGAAATCCAGATATGAGCCTTATTGGCAGAACTCTATGAAACTTACGTAGTACATGCACTGCATGTGCCTGATTTTTAAATTAGTGTTAAGACATAATTTTTGTTTACCAGTTAACTGTTATGCTAATAAGCTAGTATTTAATAGTACTTTTTGTTTTCTTTAGGTTATTTCTGATTTAGAAATCATGAACTGGCACTTCCTGCTCCTGTGTGCTGCTGTGACTCTAACATCTGTATGCTCCCAATTTAATTTTCCTCTTGAGGAACTTGGCTCTGACGTTGGAATCCAAGTTTTCAATCAAATAGTCAAGGCAAGGCCTCAGGAGAACATTGTGGTCTCTCCACATGGGATTGCATCAGTCCTGGGGGTGCTTCAGCTGGGTGCTGATGGCAAGACAAAGAAGCAGCTAACAACTGTGATGAGATACAGCCTAAATGGTCAGTTCCTCTCTCTTATTGCACAGATTTTTTTCTATTGTAGTGATTCACATTTTTTTTCTTGTTTTAAAGTTTGAAACATTTATGGGAAGAATTTTGGCATCGTTAGCTTGGATGACAAACCAGTCATAGTAAAGAGAGAAAGGTCTGCTATAAGAAAAGGCCATGATGGGAGAAACACTTGGTGACCCCAACATAGTTCATATTGACTAGATAGTCATGATTTGCAGTGAGCCCTAGTAAGTCCCTTGTTTGCAGCTTCAGCGGTGAAGTCAAGGTCTGAATCAGAAATCTCTGTTCTCTGATACCTTGCAAATGGTTTCTCCAGAACAGAATTGCAGTCTGTTCCCAACATATAGTGTTTGAAACATTGCCTCCCTCCATCTATACTGTACCAAACAACCCTTAATCCATGTTTCTGAAATTGTTGGGCAATAGACTGCTTGAACTGAGTCAACGGAATCAGATGGATCTCTGCTTTTTGTTCAGATCTAGTGCTGTAGCCATTCTGCTTTGTGTACAGCAAGGATGCTGGGACTGTTGGACTACTCAGCCTTCTCAAGAGCAGGGCCATACACCTTATTAGGCCCTTCAGGCTAGATCTAGACTGCAGTGCTTCTCATGGGCTGATTGACCCGCCTCCAGTGGCAAGGTGCTTGTAACTGCAAGCAGTGGAGCTACTTCATTGACATGGCTCCTGAACATAGGTGGTGAATGCTGCCACCATTCAGTCCCTTCCCTTTTCCCTTGCTACTAACTTGGGTCACACTGGAGAACCTAAATTTGGTGACAGGCAAGGTTTTTTTTGGGAGGAAGGGGATGAGCACTGGCAGCTGCTTTCACTGGGTGGGTTTCAGAGCTGCACCAGTGCAGTGGCTCCAGCAGCCATACCACAGAGCCCCATGAGCTGCAGTTTAACCACTTGTGGGTTGCATGCTATCTACAAGCTTCCAGTTATGCAGCCCTGCTCCAGAGGGTAGGGTGAAAGGTACTTGCCATTTTTGTGAGCATGCTGAGCATCTTTTAAGTCTTAGCCAAGGTATAACAATATATTAGCGCTACTGATCCACTCAGGAGCTTTTATCCTACAATGTGAAACCAACTAAAAGGTGGGTGCATTTTCAAACCTGTGAAGTATGAGAGATTTCCTGGAATTCAGTGTTTTGTCTTTTTACTTGTTTTTATTTTGATTTGGTATTTAGAGAATACACCTACATGTTGCTTATAAAAATCCAAATATTAAATGTTTTAAAACCTCTTATGGAGTGGCACTGAACATAAAGGTATTTGGGTGTTCTAAATATAAATACGTACAAGAAGTTTGGAAGTACGAAAACTACCTGGATTTATTTGGCTGAATATCTCGTGATAAAAATCTTGGCTATGAAATGGAGGCTCTCAAACTTTTATTTTGCATGAGCTTTTTACCTTTTAAGAAGGGAGGTCTGATGGACCACAGCCTTCTTACACTTGCACAAGACCTTCTTTGCTGCTGTTAACAATTGTGTAACAATTCTATGGCAACTACAACAATTGCTTATTCAAAAAGATAATGTTAGGAAAGTATTTTAATATATTTTAGCTGTCTTTTAATGCACTTTAGCAGTTGAAAGCAAGGAGGAGAGCCAGCGCCATGTGACCAGCCAGCTCTCCCCAGACATCCAGCAGCAAGTGCTTCCTGGACCACCAGTGGTCCACAGACTACTGTTTGAGAACCTTTGTTATGGTATGTCACCAAAAGAACATGCTCATAATACTGAAGGCAGTGAACACAACTTGTGAACTACAAGTAAAGCATTCACAGCAATACATATAGTAGGTTCATTGTATGGGACTTTATCTTGTATTCAGCTGAGAATCTTTAAAGGCCTTTTTCCATTTACATCTTCTATATTTTAAGGCAGGGGGCTATCTTGGAATGGCTATTGCATAATGGCTGTTCTACATTTAGTCTCCATGTGGAACTCTTTTATTCTGTGTGGAATGTCTATAGAGTGTGAAATAACTATTATGTTCTTAGTAGGGTGACCATATTTCCCGTTTTAACTGGGAGAGTCCCAGGCTTCAGAAGCTGATCCCAGCTGGCTGTTGGGAATTATAAGGGGCCTCCTGGTAATGCAGGAATGTGAGAGGCGCTGCCCCCACAAAGTTGAGTGAAGGAGAGGCAGGACGGGACAGTGTCCTGATTGGGTCCCAGATTTCTGAAATTTCTTTACGGTCAGCCTAGCTCTCAGTTCATACACTAGGTTACTAGGAATTAACGTCCCAGTGCAGATAAGCCCTGATTTACAAGCAGTGATGCCTCTTTTACTATAGCAGTTCTCCTGTGGTGTTGTGTGGATATTTTGGTGTGCAGGTAAACAGCCAGTGCATAGTCAGAACACTTTCTTTGGGAGGCCACTTTTTCATACCCTGAAGACTATTATGGAGGAAATGAACAATTTAATATGGCTGATAATCAAGCATAGGACTCTGACATCTAATTTTTAGGCGGGTATTCAGATTTAATTTTTGGTTCTGCAAACTTTTCTACATATTTTAAAATTACTTCTTTATGTCCCAGCCCATTCCTTGTGAAATAAAACAAGGGGTCAAAAATGACAACTGTAGTTTTGCAGATTTCAGTTTTAGAACTCTGCCATGTATTCTGGATCTTAGAACCTTCTTTCTTCCCTGTGTCAGTGATCCTTCATTTCAAGTGACCCAGTGGAACACCACTTTTTGCAGCAGTCATAAGTAAAGGGGGAATTGCCTTTGGCCCAACATCCTAATAATGTAACGTCATCAAGATAAGTTGCTGTTCTGCAGGTTAGTCAATGTAGGTAGGTGGGGATTTCCTGAAATTTATTTTCTGACTCTCCAGTCTGCTTGAAAATAGCTTGTATATATAGTTTGTTCCACCTGCAGAAGAAGGCATACAGAATGTAACAGTATTTTTCATGCTAGAAAGTCCTTGCCTACTGTACTAGTCCAGGACTTGAATTCATCCCTGATGTTTACCTTAACATGCTGCTCAAGGATTAGGCAGGGGAACAAATTATTCAGTAAAGAGGAGTGCATTTCAGATGAGATGTCAGAGATCCTGTTATCCAGATGGGTGTTCAAGAATGTCTGTCAGAGGGGATAATGTGTGCCTTGGCCTTCTTTCTCTATTCTAACACTCTTACTGTCTGATTCTGCATGTCAGTAACTGCTTATACAAGTTATCTTTGTTTAACATTTATTTTCATCTTCTTAATTAAGCTTACTTTTATTTTCAACAAGGAGTTGGAAAAGCTTTAAAGAAGATAAACAAGCTCATAGTCTCAAAGAAGAATAAAGACATTGTGACAATTGCTAATGCAGTATTTGCGAAGAGCGGCTTTAAAATGGAAGTGCCTTTTGTTACAAGAAACAAAGAAGTGTTTCAGTGCAATGTCAAGAGTGTGGACTTTGAGGACCCCAATGTGGCATGTGATTCCATTAACCAGTGGGTTAAAAATGAAACAAGGGGTGAGTATTGTCGAGTGTGTTTTTTATGTGCGACAACCTAAAGATTACCTTACAGATACTTGAAAGAATGGTAAAAAAAAAAAAAAATGTGGGAACAATACTGCTTGCCTTCTAAAAAAGCTAGAAGGTACAACAAGCTGAATAGCAGGATTCCTGTTTTGTAGAGGCTGTTGTTTTTTTTCAGTCTAGTCTTCAGACCTTAGGGCTAGAACCCTGCAGGGGGCTCCAATCCATCTGCTCTCCCCCCCCACAGCAGCCTGGGTAAACCCCAGACTGGAGATCCCTCCCATTCTCCATTCCCCTTCTGATCCTAAAGGCAGTACTGGTAGTGGGGCTTGACTGTATCAGCCCAGCCCTGCTCCCGCTTGTGGACAAGCAGAAGTTAACAAAGGCACTGCTTTTGAAGCGCCTTCATCTGAACCCTCATTAAAATGATGATTAGCTTGTTACATAATCAGGCACTTTTAAAGCACTCTGCAGCTGCGCACTTCTGTCAGGGCACAGCTGTAGAGTACTTTCAAGGGGCCAAGCAAGAAGTCCTTCTGTTGGTTCCCCAGGACTCGAATGTTCTAGGGCTTGCTGCCCTGAGGCAGTGTGTGAGTAATCAAGACAGGGCTCCATCAAAAACCATGCCTTGGATTTGGGGAAAGTTCATGATCCTAAGATGTCATTTGAAACGCTTTTGGGTCAGTTAATTTTTTTTCAACACAACAGTTTTGTCAGATATTTTTCTGATAAGCCCTAGTACAAGGGCTACATTAATCTGGCTGTTCCTCGCTAGCTAATTTCTTGGTATCCATTGCTAAATGTCCTGTACAGTTATCCACTCTCTCTCTCTCCCCCTTCCGCTGCTGATTTTTTCCTTTATTTTTCATTTCTAGCCTTTTTTTAAAGGTTATGGTCAGTGGATCATGCCCCAATTCAATCTTAACTGTGCAATACCAACCTTAACTCTGCCAGAAAGCTAATTTAATAAGGTGGTGCATCTGCACACATGCTAATGCATAAGTCCCTATCTAGGTGCATGTCTTAGTAGATGAATACAAAGGTGTTGCCCTCTAGCCTAGAATAAGGGTCTGATTGGAGAATAATAGTCTCCATTTGTAGTAGTCGAAATAATTTTATATTTCAAATGACCCTGAAATAAACAGAGTGCTACCTAGTAAAGAGCAAAGCAAGTTTTACTATTTTGGTCTCTTACTGGAAAAGAAATGTTTAATTTCTCCCCTTGAATTTTTTTCTAGGTATGATTGATAAGATATTATCTCCAGATGATATTGATGCTGCTTTGACCAGACTGGTACTGGTAAATGCAGTATACTTTAAAGGTTTATGGAAATCACGTTTTCGACCTGAAAATACAAGGAAACGGCCATTTTATGGAGCTGATGGGAAGACTTACCAAGTACCTATGCTATCCCAGTTGTCTGTTTTCCGCTGTGGTAAGCTCTGAATTTGTGTGTGCATACGTGCATGCTTTGATTCTTTAAGATCCTTTGTCTAGGTTTTAAGTATTGTGGCTATAGCATTTCTTTTTTTTTTTTTTTTTTTTTTTGTGCGTCTAGATTTTCTGTTTCAGGCTGCTGCATTTTAGGGAGTTTGATATTTTTTCCCCATCTTTGGCAACTTTGAAAATTAGGTAACCTTATTTAGATGCTGTGCTTCAGATGTCCAAGTTCAAAATATTTGGGGTGATCACTTGTGTGTTCTAGTTCTCTGGTCGAATAATTTGAAACACATTATGATAAGAGATGGTTTTAAAGAGTCAATGCAAGTTAAAATACAGCTCTTTATTTGGCAGCAGAAATAATTGAGCCTATCCAAAGTATGCTTAATTTTTTTTTCTAGATTCTGTGGTAGAAGAGCATTAGAAATGGTTATTGTCTGCAAAACTATGGGAATGTGAACTGAAGTTTAGACCTTGTACAGATGTTATGTTTTTCACCAAGAGAATTGCCACTTTTCTGGTAGAAACCAGGAGGTTAAGTGATCATACACTTTCTCCTGTGGGAAATGTAAAAGGTCTAGAAGGTCTCCCATGTGAGTGTGTCTCACAAAGATGAGCACCCAGTAGGCTACTCCCACTCCTGTTGCAGTCTGGTCAGGGAAGGGAGTGGAGTAGCTGCTTCTTACTCCCCACCTCTTCCCCAGACTAGGAAACTACCACTGGAGTGGGATGGATGGTGATTTCAGAGCCAACAGGAGCAGAAGCTGGGCTTGGAAAGAGCCTCCCTGCACACTGTAGGGCTGGGAACTGGGGCCAAAGAGGATCTCTCTGTCTTAATTCTTGGCTCCAGGGGCTTTAAATGCTGTGTGCACCACCAAGCTGGGTGATGCACAAAGTGATTTTTTTTTTTTGAAAGCTGGAGGGGCTGGTGGTACATTTTTTAAAAGCCAGTGAAACGCTCGCTGGTCCCATTTACCATGCTTCTGGCTTTAAATCACCCCATTTGCAGCGCAGCCCATCTGAGTTATGCACACAGTGATTTTTGTTTTTTTTTTCCTTTTTTTATAAAAGCCATGGGCTGCCTATTAACAACTTGTCCCCTTCCCAGGCAGGGGAGAAGGCAAGTTGTCATTGTTCTCCCCTAAGGGGCCCAGGGAGAAGCCCCCTAGTGCTTCCTGGCTCAAGAGCTCACCTGTGCTAAAGTGAATGTGTATCTGTGGCCTTTGTACTCTAGTTGTCTCCCAAGGTAAAACTTCATTTAAATTTTAAATTTGGTCACAACTATAAAGGAATTAAATGAGTTCAGCCTGCTTGTCACTTGCATATCAAATTCCATGTCAGATTTGTGATGCATGATTGGCAGTTTCAGCTCAGCTCTAGACCCACAAGGGTTTTGCTAGTCAGGCTTAAGGTACAATGGCAGCATTTTTGTAAGAAATTATATAGTAGTTCAGTGTGCTCTCCCAAGAGCAAGCCATTGCTTTTTGTAATTTGCTTGTATATGCACTGAAGACTTTTTTTGACAGGGATCAATTTAGCACCATTTCTGAAAAAGTTACTAGAAAACACTGTCGTTAGATGATCACCAGTAGAGGTTTCTCGGGCCGATACTGATACGTGATTTTTAAGGAGGCATATCGGCCGATACCAATCCAATTTCTGATGCAGCATGGAGAGCTGCCTGTAGCTGGTAAGTTCATTGTGGTGGAAGTGGAGAGGGGAGAGAAGGGAAGGGAAGGGGTGTGAGGGAGCAGATCAGTGCCTGTGAAGAGGGAGAGGTAGGGGCAGGCACTGCCCGGCTGAGGCTGGGCTAGTCAGGGATGTGGGGGGTGGCTCCCACTGCTGCTTGTACCCCAGCAGAGCATGGGGTTGGTGGGTATGTGCCCCTGGATCTGTGTGGGGTGAGGCAGGCAGCTGCGGGCTGGAGCTGGGGCTGCGCCAGGCTCTTCTTGCTGGGGGCTGGGTTAAGGGTAGGGGCTATGGATGGGGCTGCAGCTTGCCCCTGCTCCTGCCTCCTCCCTCACTGTGGGGGGAGGGGTTAATCTACTCCCCATGACTCCCTTCCCCTTCCACCACAATGGACTTACCAACTGGAGGCAGCTCTCCACACTGCCAGGCTCTGCTCCTCGCTGTCTGAGTGCTGTGCTGTGGCTGAGCGCACGCACTGGCACTTATTGGCCAAGTTATAAGCCGCATCAGGCCGACTTCTGATGCAGCCAATTTTCTTTATGTTGACCAATCTGATATAAGACCAATATATCAGTGTACCTCTAACTGTCATATATCCAAGAGGGCAAGCATATACATTTTATTGCTAGCACTTTTTTTTTTCTGGTTTAAATGTGCTTGCTTTGCCTAAAGTGGGGTTTAACAAAGAAACTGTTCTTATGTGTTTTTTAAAGAATTTTCTGTCTCTAGAATTTGTCCCCAAATTTTTAAAAATCTTAAACTGTTTGCTTTCAGGTATTGAGGGACAAAACAATCTGCCTTAATGAAAGAGCTGTACTTAAATATTTAACTCTACACATCACTAAAAGGTTACATAAGAGAATATTTTAGCAAGACTTGTCTATAGTAAATTACCTAAAAATATAAGGCCTGATTCTGATCTTGCTGATGCTACAATAAATGGAAAGTAACTCCTTTATTACATAGCAGCCGCAATCCTAATTCAGTTATTCATGTCGCTGAATGCAAACTCACATTTCAAATTAGAGATTTTGGTATAGGCTATTTAAAAAGTTCTTTTTTAGATGACCAAAAAAAGTGCCTTGGGAATAAAGCATCGGACTACTCCTTTGCTGTTTGTAATTTTGAAAATTACTTTCCCTTCCATGTGTTGCCGTGGCAACTGAAGTAATAATTTGCATGGAAAAAGTGTTAGTAAACTTGTGATGTAAGTTGCACTGCCTAATGCAAGGGCCAAAGACCAATATGCAGGTCATGAGTCTGATCCAGCATGGAGTAGTGTCAGCTGGTTCATGCGGCTCTCTATGGGTCCAGGTATTTGGTGATCAGGGAGTAGTGGCAGTGTTATGGAGCATGTACGCTGGATCAGGTCTGTAGACTGATCCCATGACTGAATCAAGATGTGTTTGGCACCCCTACATAAGAGCAGTGGTGTGCAACTCATCCAGGCCCCTGGATTGGATGAAGGTCATTCGGTTGCTCTGCAGAAACCACAGGGGGGTTAGTCCAGGGCTCTGTATATAGCCTGTACCATTGTAGTGCTGAGTCCAGCCAGTGTGCCATGGGCAGTGCATGTCCACTGCTGGCCCCCCATGCACAGTGATCCCTGGGGCAAGCGCATGCTACATGTCACATGGGGCTGGACTGGTTGCACATCCTGCATGCAGGATGGTGCTGGTACAAAGCACATGCTGCATGTAGAGCCCTGTCAGACTGGTCTTCATACTAGCTCTGTCTTGGCCTGATCTGGACCAGAGCCAATGTGCAGGGCTGGTTGGGGGTAAGGGGGTGCTGTATGGTACATCCTGAACTAATCCTTTGTGCTGCATGCTGAGTGCACAGTGCTGTGTCCAGCCCACGTGTCACATACAGCATATGGTTCATGGACCACAGTTTCAGCTATTAACATAAAGGAGAATTAAGATATCAAAGCAAACTTTGTTGTCTTGATTTGTCTCGATTTACACAACACACTATATTTATTTGATTCTGAGATGAGGCTTTCTCCCCCTTCACACATACACTTATTTAAGGTAGGAAGTAGGGGAAGCCCCCTTCTCTTTAAAATCAAGTATTGTGGGGAGGGAGGCAGGTAGCTGCTGTATCTGAGGCTTCAGCCCTTACCTGCTGCCTGCCCAACCATCTTCCTCTGCTGCTTCTGTAGCCTGCCCTCTCTGTGTATCCTCTTCCCCCATCTTTTTCACCTCCCCCCATGCACCCTCTGCTTCCCACACTTCCCCTCTCCTTTCCTCCCTGCCTTACCCTTGCTTTGTGCCAGCAGCTCCATCCATACAGCAGCCTGGGGCATGCAGTAGGGCCCCAGCTCAGTCCCACTGCAGCACCTTGCAGCCCACACAGTTGCTATGGGGGCTGGGCTCAGGCCATGCACTGTGCCCCAGGCTTGAATGAGAACGGAGTCTGCTGGCACAGAGGGAGGAGCAGAGGCTGCAGGGGGACAGTTGCTTCACCTCCTCCAACCACCTGCCTCCCACTGCTTGCCTCCCTGCAGCAATGGGGGAGATGGATTCTACACATGGAAAACTATAACACACGTATAAATTTTGCATGTATAGAAACTAACTGTCTTAAATTCAGGGTTAACTTAGAACTGAGTAAATATGATACAGAGCAGGGGTGGGCAATTAGTTTGGCTGGAGGGCTGCTTAATGAGTTTTGATGAGCTGTCAAGGACTGTAAGGGTAGCCCCACCCCTTGACTGATGCCTCACACTATGCTCACTATCATGGGACTTTTAAGTTCTGCCCCTAACTCCTGACCTTTGCTACTGGAAGTCCCTCCCCTTGCCCCTGGAAGTACTTGTTTTAGGAGGGGGATTTGCTATATTGGAACGGGGGGAAAAAAGTCTATACTAAAAATCAAACATCTACTAAAACATATTTCAGTTTTGTTTCAAAAATATTTTTGTCCTGATTTGTTTGTGTAGTGTATATAAAAGCAATTGCATAATAGCTCAGGCTTGTATATTGTGTGGGTATGGGGTTTGTGGGGGAATGGATGCGGGGTGTGCAGAGGGGGTGGATTTATGGGGGGGTATGGGTTTGTGAGGGGCTGTATGGGGTATGGGTGGGTATGGGGTATGTTGGGGGGTTGTGGCTGTTGGGTTGTGCATGGGGGGTTTGGGTGCATGTGTATGGTGGGGTGTGCATGTGGGGCCCCTTCTACAAGTATACCTCCCTCACACATGACCCCCTATTGCACACAGCCCACGGCAGGCAGAATCCCCTGGTGACGCACCATCCCAGCAAGCCCAGTGACTGGATGTGACTGGGCTGCTGGCTCCATCATGTGGGGCTCGCATGCAGTTCCTGGGTTCTCCAAGAACACCACCAAGGGGAGCCTTGTGCGATGAAGCTGGCAGTGCAGGTTGTGGGGCTTGGCTGGGGCAACAGGGAGAGGGAGCTGGCCCAGCTCCATAGTGCATAGCTCCCTGCCGTTCCCCATGACCTGCATGTGGCAGTAAGTGGGGCCAGACTGCCAGCTTTATCATGCAGGACTCCCCCCAGAATCATGCGGCTTGGGCAGAGAACCCGGGAATTGCATGTCAGCCCTGGGGAGCCTCATGCAGTGGAGCTAGGCAGCCCCCCACACTTGCTGGCCTGGGATCTACAATTCTGCCTCCTCACCCTGGGCCCCCACTGGCATGGGTCCCATGCTCCTGCCCAGCTGCCACATTGCTCCTGGCTACCACTGCTTTCCTCCTGTTCACCTGCTTGCCTGCCTGCTCACCAATGCCACTGCTTGCCAGTGCCTCTCCTGCCCACTTTTGCCACTTCCAGCCTCTCCACCCACATGCCACTGCTGCTTCCTTACCTGTGGGGCCAAGGTCAAGGCCATTCCATGGGTAAGGATGGGAGCACAGAGAGCACTGCCTCTGAAAATGAGCAAGGCTTGGCCCCTTGCAAGCACAGCAGGGGCAGCCTGGGGTTGGGCTGGATACAGTGAATTAATAAGCACCTGCCCGTGAGCCAGATGAAATTGTCTGGTGGGCCAGATTCTGCCTGTAGGTTGTATTTTGCCTTCCCCTGGTATAAAGTGATCCAGGGAGGAAGAAAAGCTAACTGCTCCCTCTTCTTACTATAGTGATCTGAGTTCTGCCTTGTCTTAAGGCTTCAGGACACTGCCAGCAGAGTTTAACTCTCATGAAGAAAATCAGTCAATAGTCAGTTTGCTTGACAGGTGCGGATTTGAGTGTAGAACTGTAGGTGCAGTGTTCCACCCATCCAACGTATAGCACATTGTAATCGGTTGTGATTTTTAAGCTAGTTGTTCTTACTTGGAAAACTCCTGTTAAGTCTTTTCAAATGTCACTTGGACTTATGACCTATATCTAAAAATCTGATAACTCTGAAGAAGGGAAATCTACTGAGCTGGGGAAAGTTAATTTAACATCTTGACTTGTAGTCATTGTAATTCTTTTATGTGATTGTGTGGGTGTGATTGTGATGCTTTTACGTATAACTGAGGAAAGTGTCAATTAGGAAGCTGACTTTTAATGGGATTATAATCTTCGGTGGTGTCATCAGAAAATACAGCCTGTTTTCCAAATCTAACAGCTGTAATTAGTGGTACAAAAGACGTTTTGATTGCTAATGGACATTCTAGGTCCTTATGCTATCCTCTGAGACAGGACATAACTAGATAAATTGCTAGTTGCATGCCTCTGTAATCCCCATCCACAGCTCCCTCACACTTGGTTGCTTAAAGCACTTTGCCTTGGTTGCTTAAAGCACCATTTAGTTGCTTGACAACTGAAGGGCATTCTTTCTTTGGAACTGTAGCATGATTTGAAGAAGATGGAGGCATGTATGTTATGCTTTAACAGCAGTGGGATCTGCTTATGTAAATCTAGTAAACTTCAGGGTGCATTTCTTATTTCTTCCTTTTTGTGAGCCAGTCTTTATTTTCAAGTAAGCATATGTGTAACTTCACTTTTTATCACCTCCACCCCACTACTAATTAAAATAAGGACAATTTTACTCCCTTTCCAAGAGAAATTCTCAAACCATACGCTTGGCTTCAGTGTTAGACTTCCTGTAAAAAAAAAATATATATATATATATAGAGTAATATTACTATAAGTATCTAGATTTTTGTTCTCTGCTTGTTTTTTTTTTCAAACTGGAAGAAAGTTTGTCTATCATGCCTTCCAGTTGCCTAACTACAGTAATTGTGGTCTCTGGTTGATTATGAAAAGATGGGGAAATGCTGACATAATCTCAAAGAGGATGTTGCTAGCAAGCCTGACCAGCATCTATCACCTGACATCTATTGTGCAGGATTTATTGTTGTTGTAACAGATTTCACTGCTGGATTATTTCTAGCCCAAACAAGCTGCTAATTGTGGTAGCAGCGTATTACAAGTTCAAGTGATTCTTTAAAATACTGTGTTTAAAACAATGAATCAAAGTTTAAAAAAAAAAAAGTCTTTTCCAGTCTAATATTGTTTTTCAAATGTTAGAAACTTAGAGACTTAGAGAATTTAGATATAATGTTCTAACTCCAATCAAAGCTCTGCCCTGAATCCCGGTCTAATCTCCACTGGGAGCAGGGGAAGGCAGAGTTTACTCTGCCAGCTGGAATTGGGCTGGCAGCAGACTCCATTTCCGGGCAAATCCTGCCTGTGTTGCTACAACTGGTTTCCATGGAGACCCCAGCAGCAGCAATGCTGTGATAGCAAGATCAGCCCCAGCAGTGCTGGCAGGGCACATGGCTGGGCAGGGCCAGACCTGGGATCTTGCAGCAGTGACTTTGTAGTCTGGAGTCGGGGCAGAACCCTGATCTGGGGTGTATAGGCAGCAGGTCACAGCTCTGCCCTACCCTGGGACCACACTGTCACTGCCACAAGATCCCAGTCCCAGAACAGCTCCTTGCCCCGCTGCATACCCTGCCAGTGCTGCTGGGGCCAGTCTCCATGGAAACCCTGGCCCCTTGCTGTCATGCCCCTGGTGCTCCTGGGGTCTGTATGTAAACTGGCCACAGCAATGCAGGCAAGGGCTGCTGGGAAATGGAGTCCACTACAGTCCTAATCCAGCCCACAGGCTGAACTTTACCTGCCTCTGCTCTACATGGAGGTTGGACTGGGATTTGGAAGAGAGCTTTGATTGGACTTAGACTTGGAGATTTCATATATAATGTTCCAAGTTTCTAGCATGTGAAAAACAAAGGATGGCCCATGGTTGGATCGGGCCTGTGGTGGACTCCATTTCCTAGCTACCCCTGTCCATGTTGCTGAAGCCAGTTTCTGTGGAGACCCCAGGAGCAGCAGGGCTGTGACAATGAAGGGCCAGTGTTTCCATGGAGACTGGCCCCAGCAGTGCTGGCAGGGTACGTGGCTGGTCTGGGGCTGGAATCTTGTGGCAGTTACATTGTGGTCCCGAGCTGAGGTAGAGCTGTAACCCGCTGCCCGCACACCCCTGGGGAGGGGTGTGCGGGGCAGCAGATCATGGCTCTGCCCCATTTCCAGATCATGTGGTTTCTGCTGCAAGATCCTAACCCTGGCCCATGAGTAGTTCCCTGTCTAGACATGTGTCCTGCCAGGGCTGCTTGGGCCAGTTTCCATAGAAACCCTGGTCCTGCGCTGTCATGGCTGCTGCTGCTGCTGCTGTGGTCTCCATGAAAACCAGCAGCAGTGATGCAGGCAGGGGCTTCTGGGAAATGGAGTCCGGCCACTGGCCGGATCCATCATTTTGCCCACCCCTGATGTAGAGGGTAGAAAACCTTTTTAATTCTTCCAGAGATATGAGTGTCCCACCAATTTATGGCACTATGTTGTGTGTCTCCTGTTGTTGTTATAATGGAATCCAAACTGCACTGAAATAAAATAATATGTGCCCAGGCCCTGAGGTATCCTGGGATAAGCTGCTCATTTGTCCTTTGCATACCCTAGTGGAATTTCCATTGGTGTTGCATACCACAGTATGTCTGTCTTGTTCTCTTAAAAGCATGTTTTTGTTTTTGCCTTTTGTTCTCAAACACCCATCACTTCTCCAATTCCTTATTTGCTGCAATAGATATTGCTGAGTTCTATACCTTTTGTTGATTTATCCTTTCAAATGACCTCCAACAGTACACTATGCATGGAACAAGAAAAAATGAATGTGAATATTACGAAGCAGATTTTTTTTCCTGTTCTGCATTTTTATCAAACCATAATAATCCATATGGACCCCATGCTGCTTATAAAAGGAAGCTGTACTGAAAGGTAATAATTGCCTCTGACATCTAAGCTTTCTAGTTTCATGACAGTGCCAAAGCTCTCTTGACATGTTTGAAATTATTATCTAGAGCTGTATCTGAATAGCTAATAGAGGTTGAAGACTAAGAATTGTAACTTATTATCTTTCTCTGTCTTTAGGTACAACAAGTACCCCAAATGACTTGTGGTACAACATAATTGAGTTGCCTTACCATGGTGAAATGATCAGCATGTTGATTGCTGTGCCTTCAGAAAGTACTACCCCGCTGTCTTCTGTTATTCCCCACATTAGCACAAAAACGATAGAGAGCTGGCGGACAATCATGGTACCAAAAAGAGTGCAGGTGACTTTGCCCAAGTGAGTACCAGCTTCTTCCAGTGCCCCCTCTCCTTTTCCATACTCTTTAAACCTGGAAGAAAATAAAAACCCTCACATAATAGCCCTATGGAAGTAGTAATTCCTCTGTTTCTTGTCTGATTCATTAAGGTTCACAGCAGAAGCAGAAACAGATTTAAAGGAGCCTTTGAAGTCTCTTGGCATCACAGATATGTTTGAGCAGGCGAAGGCCAATTTTGGAAAAATAACAAGTAGGTGGTCTTGTTTTGGTTTTCATTCCTGTTTTCTTGCCATTGCAGTTTAATGCAATCTGTTTCACAGATTATCCGTTAAAGGACACATTTCTAAATTGCTACCGAGAAAGAAACGATATTAAAAGTCTTGTACATGCCAGTATTTTCCCTTTTGGTTATAAAGAAAATGCCTGCATCTTGGCAACAAATAATATTGATTAAGTGCTTGTAAGTTGTTGTTTGCTATTACTAATTAAAGGTCTCTTGCAGTGGCTGAAATGTGGAAAGTCTTCACTGACACCATTGGAGCAGATCATTAACAGAATATATAATTAGGACACTATCTTCTCAAATGTACATGTTTTGGAAATTGTTTAAATGAGCTTGAGACAGGCAGGATGTGCACCAAATTTATTACTCCATTTCTTTTACTTGATGTGACCTTTTTTAAACTGCTTGATTTCATCCATAAATATTAGGGCTGTGAAATTTCACCGGCTGTTTTGATTCAACACTGTTTCAGCTCATTTCGAGTTTGAAACAGCAAAACCGAATCAAAATGAAGGGCTTCAACACAGCTTTGAAACAAAATGAGGCCAGCTGAAATGTTTTGAAAGTTTCAAAGCAGCCAGGTGGTAGGAGACGAGAGAGAACCAGGGCTGCACTCCTAGTGGCTCTGCAGCCCCATGTGGTTCAGCCAGGAGTGCAGCCCTGGCTCTCCCTGCCTCCCATGGCCGATCACAGTGTAGGTGAAGTTCCCATCCCCAGTTCCAGGCGGGAGCACCCAGCTTCCCTCCCTCACCTGGCAGGCTGATCGGGGGCCCACAGCCCTGGGAGGACTGGCAGAGCCCCCACAGCCCTTCCAGGGTTGCAGGCCTGCTGAATGAGAGAGGCTGTTTCAAGCTTCCCCATTATAGCATGTGGGTGAAACATTGAAACAGCATCACTGTTTTAATGGAACAGCGGTTTTGAATCAAAATGAAATTTGAAATTAAATGTTGTTCCGTCGAAACGGAATGGTGCTGTTTCGCATAGCTCTAATAAATATCTATAAAAATGGAATATTGAGTTCTTAAAAACACTGGTATGAAAATAGGTGTCTTATGAGTTTTGCCTGTTGAACTTTGATTCATTTTCAATAGAAGCAGAAGAGCTTGTTTGTTAACTAGTGTCTAATGTGCGCTTCTGCCTCTGAAATAAAGGAAAAAATATTTTATTATTGGAAGCAAAATGCTCTTTTCATATAATTCAGAGCATAATTTTAAATTCATACTGAATCTCATTGCATCATTTCATTACTGAAAATTAAACACTTGTGACTTCAAACTATCAAGCACAGTCTAAGGCTGTATTGGTCTCAAAGATTTTTATAGCATTATTTTGGTGTCACGTTTATCTAATTTCAGGTATGATGTCTATTTCCATGTGCATATATGCACATGCTTTATATACACATCACAGTGGGCATGTATACACAAATGCTGTAGCTGACTTAACTATAAAACACATAACATGCTATTGCTAATGCAGATGGTGAATAAGAAGAGTATCGAAGACTTCAGGATTGTGCCTGTGTAACATGCATCAATCGCTTAACCCCAGGACAGGCAAAATGTTATACAAGAAATAATTAAGCAAAAGCTGCATGAGTCCAGTCCATTCCATTCATTTTGTACATGTAGCATGTTTATGATCTTGGTATGTGCCGTCTTTATGGTAGTCAGATCAAGCACTGCATTTGAAGAACAGTGGCAGTAAAGTCCTTTTGCACTGAGCAGGATTTCAGTCTTTGCAAGCATTGTAGTGACTTTCAGTATCTCTGCTCTCTGCTTTACAGTTGCTGAGCTATAAGAAACTAGCTATTTTGAGTGGTTGTGCACAGTGTAACAAATATGTAACTGTCTGTCTTTGTTTGCTCAGGAACAGAAAGTCTTCATGTATCTCAGATTTTGCAAAAAACAAAAATTGAAGTTAGTGAAGATGGAACCAAAGCTGCTGCAGCAACAAGTAAGCAAATGTTACTGTAATTGTTCACCTTAAACCTTAATTAAGAGCAATTTCACATAAACAAATTGGTTTTGACATTAAATAAGCACCTTTCCTGAACTGATAGAGTAAAACCGTTTCAATAAAAGTAGCACGACGTGAAAGGACTAGACAAATTCAAGTTAATATTATCATTTGTTCTGTAGCATTCAGGCTTTTAAAAATAAAAAGACTGAATGTTTGGCCTTGGCACCTTTTACTATTTTGCATGTGCAAAAAGATGCAAGGTCCCTTTTTAGATTCCCATGACCATACCTGCAGGAAAAAAATCTCATGAATGTTAATTGAAAATCTAGAACAGTGGTCACCAACCAGTGGATCTCAATCCACCAGTAGATCTTGGAGCCTCTTGCAATACATCTTGGAGTTGATCTGAGGCTGGGGTGGAGGGGGGCGAGTGCCGCATGCAAGCACATGCGCACCCTAGCCCGGCAGCTCAGTCAATGGGGGAGGGAAGGGGCAAGGGCTAGATCGAGGCCTCCACGGTGAGGGACAGTGCTGCAGAGGCAAGAGCAGGGGTAAGCTGAGTGGGGCCCTGGCTGGGTGGGACTTACTTGCTGGGGAGGCGTACCCCCAAATAATATTTTCTCTATCTACTCCCCTTCCCTCCCCACAGACTTACCTGCTGGATGGGGGCAGCGGTGCATGGTAGATTTTGGGTTGCTTTTAAATGCCAAAGGTGATCTACTTAAAAAGGTTGGAGGCTACTGATCTAGAAGAATAACATAGCTTTTATTGAAGATGTCAAAAGTCTCAATAGATAAGTGATAGGAGTTTGTTGCTATTTAATCCAGTGCTGACCATTGGTACTATAAACTTCATAAAATGGTATCTTATAGAGAATTTGAATGTCTGTCTGTCTAAAAGTCCAGTCATGCATCTAGTAAGCACTATAAAGCTGTCGGCTTCATTTTCACACTGCTTTAAAATGTGAAGTGTTTTGCTTTTTCTAATTATGCATCCTATTTTTCTTGCCAGCTGCAATTTTAATAGCCAGGTCATCCCCTCCTTGGTTTATAGTAGACAGGCCATTTGTATTTTTCATCCGGCATAATCCTACAGGTAAGCAGCAATTTTACTTTTGTTTACAATGCGAGTGAGTATACACACTATGCTGATTTAATGACAAAGTGATTATTTGTCACTGATTGGTGACGAGGCTAATTTATTTCCAGGAAGGAATAAATTAGTTTATTCTACCTAGGAATAAACTTTTTTCCTATGGGTACTTGTAAACTAAGCTAGCACTCATATCTGTGACCTGGATTACCACATCTGTCTTCAATGTATTTTCACATACCCCTCCAAGGTAAGGATATTACTTCCATTTTACAGATGGGTAATGGTGTTGAACAGAGGATTAGTGACTTGCCCACAGTCATGTCAGAAGCCATTGGCAGAACAGGGAACTGAATCTGAGCTATTAATGTTATAAGCTTCATGCCCTAAACTGCCTCAGGTAAAAGTTTGAAGACATAGCCACTAGGTCTGAATTTTTATGATTTTACAAAATGAGTGCTGAGATGGGTCAGCACCAGTTGGCAAACTTCAGGATGTTTACTAGCTCACTGCTTTTTCCTTTTGATATGTGGGAGGTATGTAGCTATTGTGGAATAAGTTGCAGCTGCCAGCCCTGAGGAAAGAGCAAACTTCTGACAGCAGTCTCCAGTCCTGAACTCAGAGCATCAAAAGACCTCCATATAGCTCTGCAATATGACCACTTGGCTGCTTATCAAACTACATACCTCTGCTTTACTTCTTTCTCTAGTTCACTGCTTTCTGATCCTTGCCTTTTACCCTTTCCAGTCAGTAATACAAATGTAATTCTAGTCCTAGTTCCTGAGACACATGTCTTGCTATAAACCAGTAGTTCTCAACCTATTTGCCATAGTGGGCCACACTTGCAACTTTAAATGCGTTATGTGGGCAGCACTCACACAACTTACTTCCTGGGTATCCATTAAAAAAAATGTTTTAACAGGATGTCGCATGGGCCACAGCAGTGTGCTGATTGAGTTGCATGTGGTCTGCGGGCCACAAGTTAAAAACCACTGCTATAAACCATGACACTCGGGTCTCAGATGCTAGTCATGCTCCATATGTGCTGTCTTTGCTCCAGATGGATGTCTTAATGAAACCCTTACATAGCTACAGTCATCAACACCCTCTTTTTTGACCATTCAAATGTACATTTTAGGTTTTCAGTCTTTTTTAAAACTTGTTTTTGATACCAAAAATTATATCAATAAATAAGATTTGTATTTTGTTTGGGTTTCATCTAAATTCTTCCTCTAAAATCTGTGAGGAAGATGCATGCTTTGACCAAAACCAGTCCATATTCACATTTGTAACTGGTGCTGAGGTTTGAGGAGGATAGCTGCTTTACAAGGGCATGTTAGTAACATGTAGATGTCTACGTTAGCTAGTAACCAGAATTATGCTGTAAAAACCGTTTAGCAGTGTAACATGCTCCCAACCTCTCTCCAGTGATTCTGGAGCCTTCTCTACAGTAAGGGTATTTGCTAATGGCAGTTCAGTCCCAGCAGTATTAGCAGCTTTGAGAAGACTGATGCATATAAGATCTGGATGACTAAAAGTGAACGCAGCATTTAAAGGGAGGCCCAGGAAAATACTTAAATGGGCAAAAGTTTAGATGCAGGACATTAATGAAGGGGCTTGAAATGGGGATAAATAAAAAGTCACCCTTAATCTAATTTTATAAATTCCAAACTCTCATATAAGCTAATGTAAAATTCCCTACTACTTGCCTTCCTGTTTTGGTTACGTGAGATGGGCATGGAGAGGGTAAATGTTGGAGGGTGCAGGTACTGAGGAGGGGGGAGTTTGAAGCTGCCTGCTCTCCATGCTGCACTTCTTCTCCCTCCTCCCTCCCTTGCATTCTGCACTGCTTGCTCCCTTCCTGCTGTTCTCCCTCCACAGTGGTGGGGAATGAACAAATTTAAAACAACCCTCTAAATAATTAGATTCAAGACATGAAAGCCTATAACAAATTTAGAATTTTCCATAGCTAGAATCTAATTATTGGGAGATTGTCTTAAAATTGAAGTTATTTTGGATTCAGTTAAATATGGTACCTTGTATTGACCATATGTTGTGGCTATTAAATTATCCAATGAAAGATCAAAGATTTGCAAAATGGATGTGTGTAGTAATTTTAGTTTTTATTTTATCCTTCAGGTGCAGTCTTGTTTATGGGACAAATAAACAAACCTTGAATGTGGAAAAGGCTTTCTTTTAAGAAGCAAAGTAAAGACTCATTTGATACATCCTCGTCTTGTTAAATATTTTTGTACACTATTCTTTGACTTCACACATGAACTAGTTTTTAAGCAATTGACTAGGTTTTGAAAAAGGAGTCATCGTAGTTCTGGTTTTGTGGAAATATACTGCTTGAAAACTACAATGCCTTTTCAAAATGTCTAAAAGATTCTTTAAACTACTGAATGGTTACCTATGCTAACAAACCGTTGGAGCTTTTTCTTTTTTCTCTGAATTTTATGTATGGCTTTTGTGAGAGGGTTTGAACAAGAGTGTGACAAAAAACAATGTCTGTTTAATAATAGTGATTTATTTTTTCTGTGGAAAATGTTTGGTATGTGGATGCCCTTTCAATACTACTTTTGTTCTTGAGTGGCTTGGAAATTGGGCATCTTTTCGGTAGAAATCGATGAAAAATTCTAGTAGTGTTTGTTTTATATAATGCATGTAACAGAGTTTAAGAGGACTAATGTCTTGAAAGTAACGCATCGCATTAATGTCCTGTTTTACTGTAAACTTGTCATAGCTAGTATACACTTTCTATTGGATTCAAATTTTATATTTGTTTTTGTACAAAGGAAAAATAAACTGCATTATGAACAGTCAGATGTCGTTGTATCTCAGTGATGTGCTGGAAGGCATGTGTAGCAGAACCCTAGGGAACCACTTGTTAAAAATTCTAATGCTGAATTGAAAGGAAGAGGCTCATCTGATGAAGCTTAACCTTCTTTGCAGCCTGCCAAATCATTCCTGTCATGGATGACTTATCCCTGGGGATAATGGAGAGATGTCTGAGGAGCTAGCACTTCTGTTTTTTCAGGGCTGCAAGTTGCATCTAATATGTATTTTTAAAAATGCACCTGAGGAGATGACTACAGTGGGCCTTAAGTAGCTCTAAAAGGAAGACAGAGTTGCACCTTATTAGCCAGCTAATTCAGACATGTATAAGCTTTTCTAACTTACAGCTCACAAGCTATAGCATCTAATGAAGCGAGCTGGTGCATTTGAAAGTTTATGCATCTCTGAATTAGTCTGAGGTGCAGCCCTATCCTATCTTCTGCCTGATTTAAGACCAACTTAGCTAATTACCTCTCTTTGCTTATGGATAAAATATGACCACACCCTGAAAATATTGTTCTAGAGCTGTGTGCATTGCCAAACTATTCCAAGACAAACACTTCTCCCTAGGTTGGTTTGTTGCCTACTGATATTTTCTGACTTGCTTGAAAGTATTGAGAATACTAGATCTGCTTTTCTACCTGATTCTCTATACCTCAAAAAATACCCAAAGGATTCCTTTGGCCCTATAGACACTAGGCTGTCTGTGCGGCCCCCCCAGTAGTTAGGTGCAGCTCTGTAGTTGCAAACCTGCCTCCACCCATGCTGTGTGGGGAAATACAATTCTACTTCAGTGTTCTGAAGGAAATTTGTGTACGTATGGATGCTAGTGTCAGGTCTTAATTTACCATCTATTGCTTACTGACACAAAGGAGCTATTTTGCCCAAACAACTCATGTAGTTGAAGCAGTAGAGCACCGGGCTAGGCTCAGGAGATGCGAGTTCTCCTTCCACCTCTTCTACCTTGCTGTGTGACCTTAAACAGATGACCTCCCCTTTGGTACCTCAGGTTCCCCATCTATAAAACACATTATATACTTCCTTTGCAAAGTACTTGGAGACCTACTACTGAGAAAAAAATCAGTTGTAGGGAGGGGAAGCAGAGAGGGAGGAAGCACTGGGATTTTCTAAAGGAAAAGTTGTGATCAGCAATCACCTGGATATGAAAGTTTTATCTCCTTATAAAACATTCAAAGGTGTTTGGGGTAGTGGTGCAAAATAGCTGATTATTTAAACATAGCTTTTTAAAACCGATTTCTGTCTTCATTTAGAAAGAAGTTTTTGTTCATCTGCTGAACACTGTGCAAACTTTTTTTTCCCCCCAACACTTTCAAAAGAGGATTTCTGTTCTTTATGCTTCTCAAATCTTATTTAATTTCTGAAATGTTCAAACATCTTGTAATCTGGACATGCTGTCAGCTGGTCCTGCTTAAATCCAGTTTTAATTCTAACTTCTTAAACTTTACTCTTTTTCAATCGGGGCCAGATTCTTAGTCTGCAGAAATTGATGGCGATATTTGGCATCCATGAAGCCCTTCCTCCCTACCAGCTGGAGAATTTCCAAAGGTTTCTTTCAAAAATGGTGCATCTCATGGCATTATACTATTAGACTCAGTCCAGTAAAGACTGAAAAGAAGAGCTTACAACAAGAATGGGCAAGGACAATGATTAAACAGATGGAATGCAGGTCCCCTTGCTCTCTATCTACTGAGCCTCCTGCTGGTGATTATGGGTATGGAGATTATCAAAACATGGAGCATCCAGATGTTCCTTAGCTGTTGCGCTAGCACTCTACAGCGTGCATAGACCAGTGAGGTTTTCCTATGTGCTAAGTGGAAACAAGCCATGGACTGTGAGTGTAGTATCTTTTAGTTCCTTTTTAGAGTACCAAAAGTACCTCAGTATTTGGTGGTTCCTAAATCTATCTGCCCTTGCAATGGTGAGGTTCTTTGGAAAATCTCATGGGGGCTGGTTCAGTTGTTTAGTGCTATGCCTGATGCTCCCTGCAGTTCTTACAGGCTTGCTGCCTGCTTCCATAATGTTCTGTCTTGGTTCCTTCATGAGTTCCTCCTCCGAGCAACCAGAACAGAGTTTATGTAATAAGATGAGACCATTTGGATGTTTTTGTTATGCGGCTTCCTGTCCTGGGCCATGTAAAATCACTTAATAGTAATGGGCCAGATTCTTTCCTGTGCCAAGATCTGCTTCATTTGCATGCGTGGGTGGGGAGATGACTTAAGGGGCTTATTGCACCTCCTTGATTTCTCTAGTTCCAGCTTAATTTCCCCCTTCAAAAATACAAAGGTGGCTAAAAGAAAAGCCCTCTCTGCTCCTTCTCTGGGATGGAGGGAGGCAACTGGCACTGGACCTAGATCCATTAGCTTCTGGCAGCTGCCCCAGGGGAGTTTTCAGATGAGCAGTTACAGCGTGTGTGCAGGCCCTTTTGTGCAAAGGGGTCAGAGTGGATCTGGCCTTGGGAAATGCAAAAGGGGGTTTGAGATCCTGGGAGCGGAATTGTCACCAAAACTTTCCAAGTGAAATAAGTGAGACCTGTCCTGTTGGACAAACTTGAATACCATCTTCTCCTGCCTGACCCAGGTACTTGGCTCACTCTCCAGCCTTGTATCTCCACCTTGCCAAAATGTCTGCAGTAGTAACAGGGTGTTGCTTCCTTTTGGCATTTTCATTTCAATAATTACTCGTCTCTTTCGGTTTATAAACTTTTTAAATTGTATTTTATTGTCATCGTTGCCAACATATTGGTTCAGTCCAGTTATGTTCCCTGTGACTTGGTTCAACAAAAAACTGAACTTTAAGAATGGGAGTGATCTTGCTGAATGGGATGTCACTACAGCTGACTACTTGATTTACATGGGATTATTCATGTGTAAAATTAAATACCTACCTTAAGGTTTGGTTGGAACCAGGACAGCTGTTGGTAGTGTAAAGTGTGAAACTCTTCTAGAAAACTACCTTTTGTTGGAAAGCCTCCTGAGACCTAAGCATATACAAGGAGCTTATGAAATCTTAATTTTTTTGCTCTGCATTTTTTCAGTTTGTCTGTCAAAATGATGCAATTTAAACAAAAAAAAGTTTTTGAAAGGAAGGTTGAACATGACATTAAAGTTGGTGAATCTTCTGGCTGTTGTGGGCTTTAGATATGGGGCAATATATAAACAGCAATCTTAGTCTAGTCTCTTGGCAATCATCTTTAATAGCTGACATTATTCATGGCCTGTAAAATGTTTTAAGACCCACCCCTTAGAAGAATGTGTTTACCATGAGCAAGATAGGGCTATAGCACCCTCTTGTGCCCAGCATGAACTTCCATTTGTAAGGAAACAAGCTAGTGCAATGATTCTCAACCTTCTTAAACTCAAGACACCCTGTGAAAAATGCCAGCTCTTAGTTTACACTCATCTTTTGACTACAAAAAAAAAAATTAAGTAATTCTTTTCTTGCAAGGAAGTCAGAAAGGTCAAAACAGCACAGGATGTTCTTAACACTCTGGGTTTCTATTTAAAATCTCTGAGTTTATCTTATGAATCATGTTTGCACACCTAATAGTGCTAACATTGGCATCCTTGTAAGGCTCTCAAGGCACCCTGGTTGAGAACCACTGAGTTAGTGTGTTTTACAGAGCCCCAGCCACAAACCAAAACTGCTGTGCCCTGACAAAGGTTAAGAATTACCTAAGAAAAATCAACCATGTATATCTTTGAGATTGGTGCCTACCTGCATAAGGCATTATAAAGAACTAAGGAATCAATACTGGTATTTTTCAAAATATCTTCAAATCCAATCTTTATTAACATAGAGATCACCTGAATGATCCATCAAATCAACTATACTGTCATCTCACCATAAAGGGCAAAACTTTCTGCATGAGAGGAAATGAGGATAGTTGTGGGCTCACTTGCCCCAAGGGAAAGTTGTTTCTGCCTCCAGTCACTAGACACTAAAGCTGTTATCCTAGAACATGAAGGAGGATATTCCTTCCAATGATGTCACAGACTCATGAGTTCAAAGAGCAGCATGGATGTAGATAGTATTACAGTTATTCCCTACCCCTTCCTGAAGGCTCAGAGCAGCTCACAATAAACAAATTAAACTGGACAGATAGTGACACGAGGAGGAAAGTGGTGACTAGAAGAATGGATATCCGGTCATGTTTGTTTGCTTGGCACTACTGCAATAAATGTAAGTTTTGCAGGAGGTGGTGGTTGGTAGCAGGGCAAATAAAGTATGTGGTAGATCACAGCTGCACAGGAGAAGTAAGCATCAGATGAAGTTTTTGTTTCAAGGAGAATCAGAGGGTTATAGGAGGGAGTATGGGAACTGCAGAAATGCAACATTCACTACAACATTAATTTGGGATGATAATGAGTGGTGTGAAAGCAGGAGTCAGAGAAAGCAGGGCTGGAAGGGATTTCAGTGGGTCCCCTATTCCAACTGTCTGTGCAAGCAGGCACATCCCGGGGTAAAAAGTACTACAGGGAAAAGGACTTCAGAGACCATGGCTGAAGGCATCAAGTGCAAGTAGATTGGGCTACAGATGATGGTGGTACTTTATTTTGTGGAGCAGACATTTCAAAAGGCGTAAGAGATGGGGAGGAGGGAAATGGAAAGTACCTGGCTGAGAATGAGACTGGCAAGAGAGACACCAATGAAGGAAGATGAAAAAGATGGGCACGGGCAGGCTAGAATTATGGGTGAGAATATCAAATGAAGTTAAAGTATGAGGGTTACAGAAGAAACCAAAAGGAAGGATTTAGAATTATAGAATTGGAGAAGTAGGGCTGCAAGGGTGATGACTGTGGCTGGGACCATACAAAATAATCCCAATTGATTTCATTTTCTATGCTAGATTATGCCAAATTATCACAGTGTTTGTAATCACCTGAAAGTTTTAACAGCTAGGAAAGAAACCCTCCTACACAAAAGACACTGGCTGAGGCAAAACTGGATTCTGGTGACAAGACTGCCACAAAGAAGATCAGTCTCCGCTAATGGTTACACCCCATTGGGCACGAAGTGGAGCTTCCAGCACCCAATACCAGGCACATGCCATAAGATGATAACGGTCATAATGAAGGCTAGGGCAAGACTGGATGAGGATAATGAGAGCACTATCAAGAAGAACAAACAGTTCCTCCGCTCATGGTTGCTATCCACTAGGCCTCAACCCTCTGCCACAGCAAAACCTAAAAATAAAAGAAATGGTTCCTCTAAAAGGAAAATTGTTGGCAGAGACCTGACACGCTCAACGTGTTTATAACAAAGCTAAAAGAGCAAGAGAGGGACACGGACTGTCTGTGCTAGTGTAACTAGAGAAAGCGGGAAACTACGTACACATTTCAACTGAACTAGTAACTAAAGACTAAATGTACATTTTTCTTTTTCTGTCATCTAGTTTTATAGCTTGTTTTTGGTATTGTTATTAAAGCCTTTCTGCCATGAATTGAACAAGGTGTCATGTCAGTCCTTAACTAAACTAGGTTTAAAATCCTACTTTTAACTGCAACACAAGGGACCTCCAGAAGTCATCTAGTCCAACTTCCTGCCTAGGGCAGGATCATCCCTTATTCAAACCCATTGTCTAACTTATTAGCAATGGAATAAATAAAGGAGGAAATAGAAGAGCTGGTGAGAGTAGTATGAAGGGCTGGTAAAAGAAATCAAGGAGAGGGATGAGGTGGAGTTTGAAGATTATGCCACAGGCTTTGCCTAAACAGCAGTCAGGAGCGAGTGTAACATATGTAGACATACCCTGGTTGACTTCAATTTAGCTAGTTCAGGTACCTACAGATGTGTAGCCATTGTAACACAAACTTCACAATGAGCTGAATACCTATCAGGGACTCTGTAGATGTGCTCAAGCAGTTAACCTGCCATGGGGTCTTTGTTGTGCCTTTTTCATGATTCTCAGTTCACTTACTAGCTAAGTTAGAAACTAGCTCAGCTACACCTACATGGGCTGCTGTGATTCAGGTGGAAAAACAGCAAGTCAAGGGATAGTTGAGTCAAATTCTAGTAAGAAACAGCCAAATGGTAGGAAAAAGGGGTACCTGGTACTAAATGGGCTGTGGGGCAATTTAAGTAAATAGGCTGAAGATTTTCCCACAGCAGAAAATAGGTAAAGTGTGAATCCAATTACACCTCCACAGACTAGAACGGGAGTGTTATCTTCCTGTAGTAGCTGGGTGAGGCCGGCCTTCGAACCATTCTTTGCCTGGAATGTGACATTGTTTTAATGAAATATCTATTGGGAAGGAAAAAACAAGCGCTCTCTGTCCTTTCATATTAAGTACACTTGAGCTTTATGTGGACACGTGGGCTTTAGAATGCCAGATTTGGAAAATGGTGTCACAGCTAGGTAGAATAAGGAGCAGATCATACTCATGTGTGGTAGAAAAAAAAGGATTCTCAAATTGACAGCATAAGGAGGTGGGGAGAGAGTTCCTCCTTCTGTAGGACATGGTCTTCCTCCAAGGATCATGTAAACATATTTTAACCAAAAAAATATTCCCTGCCATTGTCAGGGATATGAAATTGGCAGTCCTTGTCTCTCCTGTTCTTTATCTGTGGCCTGATAAACAGTATTGTTTTGGGCTTCTTGTGTTTATGGCATGTGAGACAGTTTAAAGTGGGTGATCATGTAAACCCTTTTGGAAAAATGGTTGCTTGTGAATGCAGGGAATGGGACTTTATGGCCCCTTCTAGTCCAATGTTCATAAGAAGATAAAAGGTCATGGTATTACTTCAATGATAATATCCATGCAGTCACTATTCCCTTAATTTTTCTTTCAAAAATATTTTTCTCCTGCTGAACTCTCTGGGATAGGTCATACACAAGCTGAAAACTGTAAGTGAACTGGACAACTCCAACAGTATGTGTCATTCTATTACCGTGTCGTCTTTTGAAAAACTAGCAGAATTTGATTTTCTCACAGCTGTCACAAGCTATGATGGTTCTGAATTTAGCAAGTAAAAGAGAAACAGGCAAGTGATCCGTACTATCTTGTGTAGTAGAATAAGAACAAGGAGCATGTCAGTGTGGTACAATGCTTTTGTTGGATGCCCCACAGAGATTATGAAGGAACTCTTTACTCCTTCTCATTTTGTATTGCAGTAGTACACAAGAACGCCACTAAGGCTAGGTGCTGTGTTACTCCTGCAAGCTCAGGAAAGTCTCCTTAAATGGTACAACTGAGGTGCATTTTTATCCTTTCAGAGTTCTAGTCCTGGCTGTATCACATGGCTGAATTGTATAATCGCTTGCTAATGATGCACGTATTTGTTGGACCAAGGCAACATACCGCTAGATGAAGTTCAGTCAGCAGCATAAACTGAATTCAGCCCAGATTCTTATGGGGTTAAAGACTAACAATTTGCCTAAAGCAGCATTTCCCAACCTTTTCCAGCATGATTACATTAATATGTTTTCTATAGCACACCTGTTAAGGCATTCCCCATCTCCATACTTACCAGCTCATTGTAGCTTATTGCCACAGCAAAATCCTGCAGCACACCTGTTCATATCTGACCTTACACCATTGTGCTGTGGCACACTGGTTGGGAAACCCTGCCCTGAAGTAACTACAGCTGTTCTTTTACATCTTCTGAAATGTGCTAGACTAAGTAGTTATTTCCAGCATTTGATTTAATTAACCAGAATTTCCAAAGAGGGGACTTAGGTGCTAACGTATTAAAACAAAGATTCCCCTAAGGCACAGCAAAGGCTAGCTTGCAGGTACTTCACATACATTCATGATTCTTATTACTGTTAAATAGGATTGCTAATCACCAAGCAGCAGTTTTGTGAGTGATCTCAATCACTTGGCAGAGGAGATACGGATCTCATTTAAAAGTAAGAGCTGCTATAAACTCCTTCCCTCACCCTCCACCAGTGCCAGATGGCAAGTAGCATAGGCTTCCTCTCCCCTCCTGTAGGTGAGTTTCTAACCACTAGCCATGCTTACTGTTGCTTGCTCTCTTTCTGGCCCAATGAATATTATTCAGTGTATGTGGAACAGCTTTAACAAAGAAGGCTTGAGGGAACTGTAGGCAAATAAAAACCTAGGACTCCGGACTAGCCCAGGGATTGATTTGATACCTCATTTGATGAGTAACAGAAAGGCTTTATTTACTACTACTATTTAAAATCAAGTTAAGTGAGCCCAAACCAAATCAAAGTCTGGTAATTAGTTATAAGATTTTTCACCAAACAGGCGATGAAGAGGCAGCCTGTTTCTCTTCAACTTCTTGAGTAAGTCCGATGCATCAGCAACTGGTGTCAGAGAGATTTCTTACTTTTGAAGCGTGCATACTGTTTGCTGTTTTACTGCCTTTTTATACCCTTAGCTTAGTATTTTTAAAGCATTCTGTTACTTGTGTAAATCAAGAGAGAGTCCCAAGTAATAACTGACAGCAAAATCCTGTTAATCAACCAGCTCATTACCGGTTATCAGAAATTTCTAATTTGAATGAGTTACTTTTTTCAGTGATAAGAGGTTATCTAGTTTGGAACATATCAAGAAACTGATTAACAACTAGGAAAAACATGAGTCCTTGGAAAACGAGGTTTACCAGACTAATTAATTAAGGATAGACATTTCATATGGTTTTACACCCGACAACTAGGAGCCTGCCTGAAATCATCCTGAATATAGCAAGATAAACTGGACGAGATACCTTATTATTTCTTCTCAGATGGCCTAGCCATGAACTCACATCCTCCTGCATTATGCAGTTAGCATCAGTAGTCTGTATTTTAACTTTTGTGAATAGGCCCCAGCTTAGCATGAGTTTCAGAGTCATCAGAACCCTGGCCCCAAATACCATTCTAATACATAAGTTAGTGTTCCCACAGTTACAAATCACTTGGAAGAGAGAATACTAGATCCTGGTTCATAGACCATTTTCATCCATGAATGAATCATTATGTATAGCTTAGGTAGAACACAGCACATGCTTTTATCAGTGCCAGAAGCATTAGACAATGTTAGGACAAAAAGTAAAAAATAATACGTGAAAGAAGATTTAAGCAAGTAGGAATGTGATTCTCCAAGGTGGAAGTAAGCCAAGGCACCGCTCTTAAATAAGAAGCATAATGGAATCTGTTTGTAACAAAAAGAGACTGGAGAAATTCTCCCAACAGAACACTGTTTCCCTCCTCTATGCCATCGAAGCACTTGGTTTGAGGTCTTTTCCACCTCTCTTTTTTATGATGCTATGGTTCAACTCTGACTGAAATAGAGCCAACTATATTCAATCACTGCAAAAAAACTGCACAGAAAGGAACAGGAAAACAGTATTATGGATTAACTAAATGTGTGGAAAGTGTCATCATGTCTTATGAATGTAAATAACAATCTGGCTGTCCTGATTTTTAAGAATTTACAGGTTAAAGTGTTACAGCTTGTGTTGGAAAGACATTTTGCATTTAGTGTTTATACATCTTCTTTCAATCTACATTCCCGTCAGCTATGACAACTTTTATACTATGACTAGACAGCATCTAGGCTTGCTAGGTGCCATGATAACACAATAATAAATACATTAAATATAAGGTGAACTGTATTAAGAGTGAATACAATTTTTTAGCAAATAACACATCACAAGTTTTACAATTTACATGTTTCAAGCAGATTTGATTCTCCCTCCAGTCACTCCTTTCCTCTCATCATCTGCTTATTCTTTATCTGTAATTGTCTATGATTGCAGCTTGAACAATCGGAGTGCTCTTTAGTTTACAGGAGCCATATACAAATTTAGACCTCAAATGTTTGTGTATGCATGCTTGTGTGTCTATTATTTTTGCTTCTTTTATATCAGAAAAATGGTATAGGATACCTAAGTAACACACAGACCTGTGTGGGTAAACAGGTGAGCCTGGGCATGGTGGCATGCGTCACTGCTTGGGATTGCACAGGAAAAGAATTGTTCATTTGTAAGCTCTGGGTCATTCTGTCAATCAAAATCATAATTCTTCTTTAGAAGTCTTTTCTTTTGTAACTTTAAGGACCAAATCCTATTTCATGTGTTATCATGATTACTTGGTTGGGATAGTTTAGTCAGGGACAATCCTGCCGCGAGCAGGGGGCTAGACTAGATAACCTCAGTCCTGCTTTCCTATGATCCGTTCAGATCAGAACTCCTTCCAGCCCTACATTCCTGTGATCCTATGACCCTGTGAAGTTCTGAACAGCCATGGCATGAAGCACATCAACAGCTATCTAATACTAAAAGACAAGATGCTGTCTTGTTAAGGCTGCTGCTTTAAGTGGATATGGGAAAAAATAAGGCTCATTCAGTCGAGGACTGTCTTCCTTTTAGCCTGGACCCACCATTCTGTTTCTCCTCTGTTCTACTTAATGTTGATATGGAATTGTGGCAACTCTGATCTTGATGCCAAAAAATGTCCTGGATTTCTGCAGTGTCTCAAGGACCTGAGAAATCTCCATAATGCCTGAAACCAGGTTGGTGTTTTTCCCAAGTGGGGGGAGAATGACTGATCTTTCCTCCTCTCTTCCTACATAACTTCCATTCTTCCCTTTATGTGGAAGAAAGGTAGTTTTCAGGGTATTTTCAAGAGCTGGACAGTGAACATACTAATGTTAGAAATAGAATATTGTTAGAAATGCACAGCTTGCATCTTGCGCCTGATAAGAAAGAGATACTGCCAAGGACTTTTTTCCTCTCCCAGCCTTGCTACAGTCTTTCTCATGCTAATTGCAGTTTCTCCCCCATCCTCTCCCTAGTCTTTCTCATACAGATTGCAGGAGCCAGAATTCAATTATCTGTGTCCTTGAAAAGGGGGGGGAAGTAAACTCTTGGTGACCTATTGTAGTTTCTGAGCATGCTTAATTAGCTGATGCATATTTACCTCTCCGCCCTGCATACTTAAGTAGTTAATTATACTATACATGCGATGTATGTAGTGATGTAACCACATGTATGCTTGTATGAAACGGAAGTGAGCTGTAAGAGTTCCTGTTTCTGCACACGTGCCCAGGAGGGAGAAGATAAATATTCCCTGCAAAATTCCTTTGTTGGTTCGGAGTAATCTGAGTTCTTGACTCTGCTCTGACCCTATTTGCAAATACACCTTTTGTACCATCTAATGTATGTGTGTCTGTGATTTTTTGCGGGCCTCCAGAGAAACGAACCGCTTTATGCATCGCTAATCTGGCACAACTAGCTTAGTAATAACAAAGCTGCTTCCATCAGCTCTACACTAGAAACTTTTGCTAGTATAACAATGGCAGGTGTGCAATTTTTGTAATATTTCCAGGCCTTCAATAGGTGCTACCTGTGGCCATGTCTGGGCCATGTCAACCTCCCAGCCTCTCTGTGGAGTACTTTCCCCACACACTGGAGTACATACAGTCTAACTACTTACACAGTTTGTTATTTACAAAACAGTCAACATATGAATGAGATTTATAGCAGAACAGGATATCAATAACCTAATTGTCGAAGGTAGGTATCAATAAACTAAAACACTCTGTACAAACTGAATCAAAGATACCCTCAGTACAACTCCCCAGCTTAAACCTTGAGACTCCAGTGAATTTCAGCAGGAGCACACAGGGTTAACAAGACATCAGCTCTGTTTCACACTGGCAGCCCAATACTCATGGCAGATATTGTTGGTCCAGAAAGTCCTGCTCTCTGCTACAGCCTGTGTGGGGAAGAGCAGCTCTCCTTGCTTCAGCTGCCTGTGGTATCTGCAAAGAGATACACACTTTCTCCAATCCCCAGACATGGCCCCTTGTGCTGATAACTGAAACAACCCTGGGTTTATCACCCATCCAGTCCCAGGCTGGTTCTCACTTAACTCTCCCCAGAGCCTTCCCAGGTCAACACCCTGCCCTCCTAGGCAAGTCTACCTCACCACCCTTTATTCCTCCACATGGGCCCTCTGCCTCACAGAGGGAAACAGGATACCAAGTTATCTTCATCTTGTCACTAAGGGCAGGTTCACTTCACAGACAGTCTCCTCCCCAAGCTCCATCCTCCCAGGACTCCTTCCCTTCTCTGAGCCTGGCTGAGTCCCTGGGCTGAGTTTCTCCCTTCTCCTGCCTCAGGAACCAATCAAAAACATGCATATGCTCTTGCAAGCAAGAACTTTCTGCAAACTTTCCCCCTCTGCCTTTGCAGGGATCCTGAGCCCTGCTGCAAATCCAGCAGCAGCTGTTACACTAGTGTAGATAGGATTATACCAGCAAAAAGTGCTTTTCTTGGCATCACTTTTACTGCTCACTGCATCAATATAAAGCACTATTATAAACTGTGGCTATAACAGAACAGTTTTTTCTGACATAGTATATACAGTGCATACAGTGCAGCTGTACCATAACACTTTTAGGTGTAGACTAGGTTTTAAAGGCCTCAGTCATAAGACTGTGGGTTCTGCTGATCTCAAATGCAGTCTCACTACTGTGAAACATCCAAATGTGTGTTGGGTGTCAGGTGAAGGACAATTGAGGAGTGCCATCATTTATTTGTGACACTCCTACTGAATGGGAAAGAAAGCAAAAGCCTCAAGGCCCTAGTTCAGGGGTTCTCAACTAAGGAATTCCTCAAGGCATCCCTCACTAGACTCAAGGCAGCCCTAGAAAAATACCAGCTCTTAGTTTTCACTCATTTTATGACTATGGAAAAATAATACAATCATAGGAAATAGGGCTGGAATGGATCTCACGAGATCATCTAGTCCAGCCTCCTACTCAAGGCAGGATCATTTCTGATGCAAACCATCCCAGCCAAGCGTCTGCCCACCCTAGTCTTGAAAATGTCCAGGGAGGGAGATTCCACAATTCCTTTTGGTAGCCTGTTTCAATGTCCAACAGTTCCTCCTAATCTCCAAACTAAGGATGAAATTACATGTTACACATAGCCCACAATAAAAGCACTTAAAATGTGAGAATCCGCATTACAACTTATTCACTGCTGCTAAGTGTGCTCTGAGCATCTCAGAATTATGCTGCTTCTGACAACAGTTAACTTTGGGCCATGCTCCCCAACTCATGTTAGGACAATTTCAGTCCACTTCCCAGAGATAAAATGAGCACTTTGCAGTCCTCCAGCATCCCAGGATGCACCACTCCCAGTCCCTTCTCCCCCACCCTTCAGCAGGGATAGTGGCCACCTATCCTAACCATGCCCCTGCTTGCCAGCCTCTAGTGGTCAGGAAAGAAGAAACTGTTAACTCCTAACGTGTGACTGCTCACAGCGGGCTCTAACTTTAACACCGCTTCATCTTCCACAGGTTCTGCGTGGTCTACATGTACCATGTGACCTCCCCCCAGGGTCCCCTGCTGTAGCTTGAGCCTGTTGCTCCTAGTCCTGTCCCCAGGGCCACAGAGAATGGCCCATTTCCATCCTCTCTATGCTGGCCCCAAAAGCTAGGAAGGGGGTTGACACAGTGGAGTCCTATTTGAAAGCTCTGGGATATCTTGTGACTTGTGTTTGTGCAGCTCTCACGCTGCCACTGCCAGATAGAGTCTCAGGGTGGGCTAGGGTGCTGCAACACCCAGTGGAGAATCGCTGCCTGGACAGCGAGTGCAACAGTGCCCTGACAATGCAGACCCCAGCCCAGGGGCTGAAGGCTGGGAATGGAGCAGGCAGACCGGGAGAGGGCAACATCAGGGGCGGCTGCCTTTCTGTGGCAAGGTGCCCTTGGGGCTTTTAGAGGCTACAGGGAATCTGCATACTGAGAACTATGACTAGATGGTCTTTGGCTCCATCATATACTGGGACTTTTGCCCAGCGCCTCTGGAGCCTCACTTCTAATCCTGATATTACAGGCGTCACTCCCCCTCTTAACCTGCCTTCTTGCGCTGCTGCTTTCTGGACGTGATGGCACCCTCCAGCTGTGCATCCTAGGAGGGGTGCCGCTTTTCTGGACATTACGGGACTCTCCAGAAGAGCGTCCTATCGGGGGTTGGGCGCCGCTGCTCCGAACATTACGGGCCTTTCCTGCGGCGCGCCATTCCGGGAAGGGGCGCCGCTACTCAGGACATTACGGGCCTTTCCTGCGGCGCGTCCTTCCGGGAGGGAGGTGGGGCGCCGCTACTCCGGACATTACGGGCGGCCTCCAGGCTTTTCCCTGCGCTGCCGTCAGCTGACGGGCGCTGGCAACATGGCGGCTGAGATCCATTCGCGGCCGCAGAGCAGCCGCCCCGCGCTGCTCAGCAAGATCGAGGGCCACCAGGACGCGGTCAGCGCTGCGCTGCTCATCCCCAAGGAGGACGGCGTCATCACGGCCGGCGAGGACAGGTGGCGCCGCCGGGGGGCCCGAGCGCCGGAGCAAGGGCCGCCTGGGGCAGCGAGAGCCGCTTCTCTGCTCCCCTCGGGCCGCCCCGGGACGGGAAGGGGAGGCGGGGCGGGGGAGAGGCAGACATGCCCAGCGTATCGCACCGACTCGGTAGCTGAGATTGAAGCTCCCAAGCGCCAGCCACTCTTCCTCGGCTCTCGGGGGTTTAGTACCTTCATCTGAAGAGCGATGGCACTAATTACACCCCCCCCCCCTTCAGTGTATTGCTGAGACTTTCTCTGGGGTTAAGCAAGACGTTGGTGTGAGTTTAACCTCTCTTCTTATGAGGAAGAGGCAGAAGATGGTGAGGGTGATTATCATGAGCACCTTGTGTTTTGATGTACACGCGCAGATTGGTGGCTCACTTCCTTTGGCAGGTGCCCTTAGAGGCCCATGGGTCATGGGGCGGGGCTGGGCAGCACCTGGGCCTGCTGCAGTACTGCTGAAGGCCTCGGCACAGGCACCAGCCCTTGTGCTTCTGCTCAGTGCTGTCAGTTTGGGGAGGGGGTCCCTGGGTCTGATCTGTGACCACGAAGCCCGGAAGAGCCCTGCCAAGAAAGGCTTGTCAAGACTAGTCCCTGCGGCTGGAGCGATTATTTTTTTTTGGCAGAACCTCCTCAGCACAGATGCAGTTGCACATCTGCCTTCGGCTGGTTTAGCTAAGGGGGCTAAAAAGTGTGATCTTCTTCCGACCTGAGTTGGCAGAAGTATCCCGGCAAAACTTAAGTAGCGTACAGTACTCCAAGTCCTTTAAATACGATGTGAGATGACAGTCTTCCGGCTTTTTAAAATTCCGCTGCCTTCTGCTTGACTTCAGACTCACTTGGCTAACTGTCTGTCTGAAAATTATGGGCTAAGGTGAAGTGTTTTTAAATTCTGAATTTTTCTTGGAGACCAAGATGATGCAGTGTATATATAAGCCATATTACATTTAGTGGCACTGCATTACCACTTATTACTATTATTTCATTTGAGGGGTTGTGTTCTTTGATTCAGTGGCCTCCAAGCTAGTTTTTACAAGCAATAGTTTCTGTGCCAGAGCTTGGAAAAAGCTGCTTGAGATTAAACTGTTTTTGTTTTGTTCATTGCTGAGACGGTTAACCACACTGGTTTGATTTACAGCTTCCTCATGGCAGCAGGTTCTAAATCTTGTCTTTCAGCTACAGTCTTTATTTTCTTCTGAAAACCCTGTGCAGCCTTGTTGGCAGCTATGGTAAAAATGGGTCAGAAACCTCAGTATGTGGACTCCACATTTTAGTTCTTCCATCTTGTAAATCCACCTCCTCAGACTAGGAAGTAGAGGCAGACTTCAGGGAGATAAGGAATAAAGGCTGCAGTGACTGATTGATACATGCCCTCCCCTGTAACATACAGAGCTACTTCTGGAACTTGCAAAGGTTAGGGGGGTGGGGTTGGGAGGAAAGGATCTAAATGAAGGGTTTGGTAATGTGTAGTAGACGTATGCCTCCTTTATTCAGCAGCAGTAGTAGAAAGTCCTACGCAAAGAAAGCAGAAACCTAGAAAGAGCAGGATATGAGTTGCCATGGCTCTACTGTTCCTATTGACTGTGAACAGGTAGGCTGTAGATTCTGCTTTTAGCTACACTTTACATTTCAAAGTGTTTCCAACTGATTTTGTATGACTGCGTCAAGTCGGAAGCTAAATCAATTTTTAATCTATTTACCTGAGCACCCGTGTGTCTCATGAGCAGAGATCCAAGTTTTCCACTTCCCATGGGAAAAACAAAGTAAAACACAGATTTTCCCCCTTTACTGGAGGAAAATGAGGATTTCTCATTTTAACAGAAAAAACAGTGGATTTTGCTATTTTGCAGTGAGCCCTCTGCAGGCTGACAGACTTCCAGCTTTCAGGGGGCTGGGAGAGAGCAGGAGAAGGGCAGTTGGGCGTGGGGGGCCATGAGCATGAAAATGCCCATGGCCCTAGACAGCCTGGAGAACAGCTCCCACAGGTAAGTGGGGGCAGGGCAGAGGGGATTGAGGCCCCCATAGGAAGGAAAGGAGTTGGGCAGGACTGGGGCTGCTGCTACCCAGCCGTGCAGAGTGCAGGGCTTGGGGCCCAGGGCCACAATGCATGGCCGCAGTACAGGGCTGCTGGTGGCTCACTCTGGGGGTGGGGGAGGGGTAGGACCAGCTCTCCGCCTCTGTATGCTCCGGGGGGGGCGTACCCCCCAGACCGTGCACAGGGTGGGGGCAGGTGCAGGATGCCTGTTGTGGGATTCAGCTCCCTTCCCCAGGGCCTCTGCGGCCTACCAGGTGTGATCTGGCACTGCAGGGAAGAGTAGGGCTGTGTAGGAAAGCTGCTTGCTGCTGCAAGCTATGTAGTGCCTTGGCGATGCATCCCCTATGTGTGGCAGCAGCACTGGGGCCAGGTGGCAGCACAGGGTTGTGCCACTCGCTGCTGCCACGCACACACGGCATGTGTCTTAAGGCCAGTGCAGAGCTCGCAGCAGCAAGCAGCTTTCCTATGTGGTCTTGCCGTTCCCTGCAGCGCTGGGTCGCATCTGCCCTGTGCACAGATCTGGGTGGTGTGGGTTCCCCCTGCCCCCCCAGAGTGCCTACAGTGATGGGGAGCTAGCCCATCCTTCCCGAGCCTGCAGCAGGGGGGTGGAGTGGGGCTGATTTGTGCTTCACTAAAGCAGCTGCTGCTGCCGCCTCCTGGAGGCAGGGGGCTGTGGGCCCAAGTCCCTGGCCCCATAGCCCTGGCAGCTGGGACCCCCCTCTGGCAGGGCTGAGGGGGGAAGGGGCAGTATGTGGGGGAAGGGGGGAAGTGAGGGGTACCACCAGCAGGGCTGGGGGGCAGGGAGTGAGGGGTATCAGCAGGGGCTTTGGAGGGGCCTTTCATCTTAATCATAGACTTTGGGGGTTTTATCAGAAGTTGTGACTCTTAAATTGGAGGGGGTGGGGGTAGGAAGCAGGATCTCTGCTCATGAGATTGGTGCTCCTTTAGTGTTTCACGTGCAGAAAATGTTATGTGGATTATGGAAAGCTTGAAAAGGAAACTTGAGGGAGAGATCATAGAGTTCTGCAGAATAAGCACTGAGGTATTTGTCTCGGCAGTTTCTTTAAATGTCATCTGTTTAGTGCGTTCACAGTAGTAGTTGTCTATAACTTCAGTAGTGTATTTGTACATAACCAAATTCTGGAGCTATAGAAGTTGACTTGATTGCTGATGTGGGGGGTGTTGGTTTTTTCAAACTAGGATTTGACTTTGAGGCAGTAGCTTAGAGGTTGTGGAAAAATAGCATTTTATGTAGCTAGGTATAAATACAGTTACAGAATGAGTTGATGATATTTGTTGAGGGGAGAGTTAGGGGCCAGGTGTTGCCTGGTAGCTTGTCTTCCAGAATATTCTTTGAAAGAAGCAATGTGAAAAGTAAGCTTTCTTGGGGACTATTGTTGGAGTGCCAGCCTTGGACATGAAAACCCCGGGTTCAGTTCTTTGCCGTGCTGTAGACCAGTGGTCACCAACCAGTAGATCGTGATCCACCGGTAGATCTTGGAGTCGATCTGAGGCTGGGGTGGGGGGCTGAGTATGCACGTATATGCCCCAGCCCAGCAGATCAGTCCATGGAGGAGGAAAGGGTTAGGGGCTATTGAGGCCCCCATGGTCAGGGACAGTGCTGCAGAGGCAGGAGCAGGTGTAAGCTGAGTGGGGCCCTGGCCAGCCGGGACTTGCTTGCTGGGGAGGTGTGCCCCCAAATAATTTTTTCTCCTTCTGCCTTGATCTGCTCCTCCCTTCCCTCCCCACAGACTTAACTGCTGGGTGGGGTGGGGTGGAGGGGCAGGGTGGCAGCCCACAGTAGATCTTGGGTTGCTTTTAAATGCCAAAGGTGATCCCCTACTTAAAAAGGTTGGAGACCACTGCTGTAGACTCTGTGTGTGACTTTGGGGTATATCTGCATTGTCCAAGGGTGGCATTGCAGCTTGTTCAGATGTCTGAATTGGATATTAAACTGTCTAGCTAAGGCACTAAGTGCAGTGTGGCTGTGGCCCAGGCTGACTTGTGCAACTGAAAGCAGTGGAGTTATGGCAGCACAAAGTATGGCAGCCTGAGCTAGCCTGGCTGTATGAGCTACAGTTGCACCTTTTGTGTTGCATTTTAGAAATCCCATACTATCATGGTATCTGCCTTCTCTATCCACAGCAGGGGAATGATTTTTAAGCATTCCTGGCAGTGCTGGTCATACAAATACATGAGGGTAAGGGGGATCTGAAGTGCTCAGACACAATGTTTATGTGGTCATCTAACATGCCGCCTCTCTCTTCTTTGCCTCCCCCACCCCCAACCTTGGCAGTATCTTTTTAGAGTAAATAATGACCATTGTAACTTTTTATTGGTAGGAGCAACTGAAATGCAGAAGTTGGGGGTTCCACTGGACCCATCAACTTTTCCATGCTCAAAATGTCTTTAGGAGGCATACAAGTAATGTCGCACTTGTTCAATAACCCATTGAGAGAAGTGTTCTTGTTGACCCCATTATGAGGTAACAGTAAATGTTATGTAGCAGTACCTGTTACAATCCTTTAACGTGTGGGTTTTTGTTTTGTTTTCTTTTTCTTTGCCTTTTTGTTTGTTTGTTTGTTTTTTTTCCAGTGCATTTTGTTCACAGTGCAGTGTAGAAAACTGAAATTCATTTCTGGATCTAGCTATGAACTGTAATATGTTTTCACCAGGATTCTGTTCCTTAGTATCAAGACTCTTCAATTTCAGTGCAGCCACTTAAACTAGCTCTCAAAAATATTTGGAAGAACCATTCAGCTGAATTGAATCATGCTTCTAAAGAGTCTCTTAACTAATGGGTCACACTTTTGTAAAGATGCTGATAAGGTTGGTCTCTCAACATACTTTGAGGTAAGCTAGTATTTATTTCTAGCTTGCATAACAGAAACTTGAGCGCCAACCAAATTCTGTTGGGTATTGAACATGAGACTGTTTCCTTAAATAAAACTTGAACTGAAACTGGAGTTCAAGAAAGATTGGGGGATTTTTGGCTGTATAGTTGTGGAGCTCAGATGAAGAGCCTTCTTCAAGTGTGAGGAGACTGTGGAAAGAGAATTATAGGAGCACTCAATCCAAGTCCCTTGTTTTTGGATTAGACCCTTGTCTACCAAGAAGTTCACTTTTTTCCACCCCCCACAAAGAGGAGCATACCATAGCTGGCAGTGGGGTAATGGAAATACTGATTTAATTATGCATCATATGTTGAAATTTCATTACATAGGGGAATCTCTTCAGGTTTTTGTTCTGCTGTTTAGAATCGTATATGTAATACTCTGCCCTCAGCAAGAAGTCTGTCATCCGTCTCTGACTGAAAAATGCACACCGACTATTAGTTCACTTCTTAACTCGCATCAATTAAGGAAAAACTTTGAGGCAGAGTTTTGCCAGTTTTGTGATTTCAGCTCTTGTTTGAGAGGAACTCTGTGTTCATAAGGCTAAGTACATGCTCAAGATATTACTTGATTAGCAAATAGCTGGCAAACCATGGAAGTACAACACAGTTTCCAAGCTCAGTATAATGTACAAGAGTCTTGAGAGGTAACAAAGGCTATTGTAGGTGCAAAATCTGCTATGCGTTTTTTTTTTTTTTTTTTTCCGATTTTTTGGTATGGTTACCAACGGTTTATTCTGACAGTAAGTAGAAAACAAAGGTAACTGAAGGGCTCTGGTCAGAAGTGGAAGGGGTTTAAATTTATTCAAACCAGTGTTGTGAGTCTAGAAGTTGTCTAAAGCAGTGGGTAAAAAAGTCAGTTTTTACTTCTGGCTGCTTTAAATTTACTGTTTGCTGACTTCAAAAAGTTGGGCCTAAATGGAAGAGGTATATTGCTATGGATCCTCATGTGTCTCATTTAATGAAACGAAATTTAGCGTCTGGTTCCTGCAGCAAGCTGAGGATGGTAGGGAAGCCATGTCACTTTTTAACTGCATGACTTTTTGATATGCTGCATGATGATGAGCTTGGGAAGTATGCAGTGCATGAGGATAGATGCTGAATGAAAGCTCATTTGTACAATAGCTTGCTTTCTAGGCTTTGAACTGAATAAAGCAGCATCCTTGGGGCAGGAGAATGGTGTCTAGCCATACCTCAAAGCTTGTCTTGTAATGCAAATGCGAAACGACCAGGCTGGAGGATGTATGGCAGGTCTTATGTTAATGTGCTAACCTGAAAAGCCTGCTGAGCTTAAGCATAATTTAAGGTTAGAATCTTAACGCAGTGGGCCAACCCGGAATGTACTAGTTGTCTGCATAGGCTTGCCCTCCTTCTGTATCTATTGTAACTAAATTTATCTTGGTTAACTAACAGATTTGCATGAGTAACTTTTTAAAAATTTAATCAGTCTTATGTTTATGTAAGTTCAAACTTTAAATAATTTCATTAGTCCACTTGAGAACACCACTACTAGTTTCTGACTTTGTTTGATAACACTTCAGTGGCAGAATCCTGTAATTTCAGACTTCCTTGTGCCTTCAGGGCATAATCTAAATATTTCCAGTATACCACTATAAACAAAAGTTCAAGTTTGTTATTCATGGATCCATAACAGAAGGTGAACAGTAGCTTGGAAAAAGCATAAGATTTAGCTTCTGCTTGAGAGAGAAACTTTAAAGGATGCTTATCTACTTGAGTTATTTTAAAGTTGGATTTTTTTTTTTCCTGATGGAGCCCTCTTCAAATATATCCAGGATGTTTTAACAAGTTTTCTGCTACTCTGCTGACTCGATCAAATTCTCAAGGTTTCCCACTCCCTTTTTTTCTGAGCATCTGATTCTGCGCTATTAAAAACCCAGGGCTGACTGGTGCCTCCTGAGTCTGGGGCGGCATAATATTTTGTGGGCAGGCCCAAGGACAGGCCAAAAGCCCCATATCCACTCCTATACTTCTGTGCCATGGCTTAAGTAGCTGTGCCCCTCCCCTTCCCCCCCCCCCCCCCTTGCTGGCCCGTGTGGCAAAAAACTGCCGTGCCCTGAGTGGTGCTGAGTCAGGGACCAGTGCCTCCTGTGCTTCCCTCCACCCCCCCATCACCTGTGTTAAAAACCATGTAAGTTTTACCTTTTTGTCCTCAGATTCAAACTGGGGCAGCATCAGGCTTATCTGTCACATCTTTACCTTGACTGTTTGTTTCAGTTCCTGGTCAATATTAGTCAATTTTTCTTTTCTGCAGCCCATGGGGAGCATTGTGGAAGTGAACTTCATGCATGAGCCAGCTCACAACCTTTAAAAAAGGAAATATGATCATACACAGAGCAAATGCTGCAAAGAGGGTTGTTTGGTGGGGTGTCGGGAGGGCAAGAATCCTATCTTCAGCAGCCTGTTTATGGGTGACTTTTCATTTGACTTTGTATTTTCATCTCAACTTTCATTTGAACTGTGGAATGGACTTCAAGAAGAAGAGGCTTGGGCCCAATCAGCCTGAGACTTGAACATTAGCCACTGGTAACATGGATGCTACTATTGTCAATCTTTGAAAAGTACTGAACAGAGTGGTGCCTATGAGCTGAGTGTGCTTGCATGGTAGAAACACTGAAGTTGCTTGTATTCACAAAAATAAAACTGAGTCTGTTTTGACAGCAAGAAGGCCTAATCTATGTATCTGCCCTAAGTCAGACCTGAGTCTTATCTTTTTTTTTTTTTTTTTTTTTTTTACCAACAGTATCCACTTAATAGACATAAGCCAGACTTTTGGGCAGGAAGTTTGAACTGGTTGTGCAGCATATAGACGGCTATGGGGGAAGCTTATTGGTGGCACTTTATAGGGAGGTTATTCAGCACTAATAGCTATTGGAGTAGCTGGAAATCCAAGAGGCCTGGAGATTAACCAGTGCAGTTGTGTGCATCACTCCTCCTAACTTCCCTTTTTTTCTCCCTTTTCCCCTTCTCCCCCTGCACAGAACAATTCGAGTATGGCTGAAGAGGGACAGTGGGCAGTACTGGCCCAGTATTTACCACACCATGTCATGTAAGTATCAAGGTCTCTCAACATTTGGAAACTTACTCTTGCCAGGCTCAGCCGTACATAAGGCTCTAGTTCTATGGAGCTGATGTAACAGCCGTTTGCTATTGTCTTTATTCATATATGAAGCCCCCTCTCTTCCTTCCCCCATATAGGTTTCATTAGAAGGGCAAAGAGATGTTTACCCAGGTATTGCAGAGAAAACTGATTTGCAGCCCATCCCACACAAAATATGTCCTAATAATTACAACTTAACTAATGTAGAAATCTATATGATGAAAGAGACTCTGGCTATGTCCTCCTGAGGATGTGTTGTCTCACTTTAATTCCTTCTCCCTTTGCCTACCCCCCCCCCACTTCTGAGCACTTTCTTCTCTGTCCTGCAGACTGTATTTCCAAGATCCTCCTTCTCTTTTTTGAGCTCTTTTTTTCCTGGTCTTACACTAACTGTCAAAAGAGCCTGTAGGTAATTAGGTGGCCACAGACAAAATTTATCACTCCCCTCTTCCAAGATGCAGATCTTAAAGTGCTTTCTTGCATCAGGTTAACATGATCAAATGTTACTTCTGTCCTGCCATTCCTGTCCTATAGTGCTAATTACCATGATCAGATCCCAGAAAAACATGGTCCGATACAATTGTACTGCCCCACATGTCATACCTGGCACTTGAAATGCCATTTCTTTGGCTTTTGATGTGAAGGTTCAACTTCTGATCTGTAACTCTTTTGGCCTTGATCAAATTCTTTTTTGTCTTTTTTTGCCTGTCTGGCTTGAATCTCCTCTTCCAGAGGCAGAGCGCCTTCATGGGGGATTTTTTTTTCTTATGGTATATGTACTTCATAAAGTAGTAGAGGAAATTCAATCAAAAACTATTTCTGCTTGCTTCCCCCCCCCTCCCCCCCGGGCCAAACAAACCTGAAGGCAGTCTAACTGTCTCCTGCTCATCAAAAACAGTCTTTTGGTCCTTGTGGTCCAAAAAGTTGAGTTACTGTGATTATATATGTACTCTAACACCTGTCTAATTTCTCAATGTACTGGCTTTCTTGGCAGCTCCTTGTTCAGCTATGGCTTATCATCATGACAGTAGACGAATATTTGTAGGTCAGGATAATGGAGCTATTATGGTAAGTTACTGCAGCAGTTTCTCTAAAGATTTCCAGTTAAGTGTAAACCGTATCAAGCTGCCTGCTGGAAAATTGTGGATTTTACTAGACTGAGTGTAACACAAATGGAGTTAGTTATAGCTGGTCCTTTATTTTGTAATTAGAAGAACTGAAAACTGTATTTGAGGCTTCTCTTGAACACTGTTTCTGTGCTGCTGATTATCCTTGCTTGTAGTGTAGATGTCTGTAGAACTAGGTTTTTCAGCTCTAAGGGGAGGGTTAACTCTGTACACCTTGCATCCTTCCTTTGTGTAGACCCTGTTCCTCTTTCTTTGCCTTTCATGTGTGTATGTAGGTGGGAAGTCCTACTCCTGACTAAACTTCAAAATGATTGAGACTGGAAACTTCTTTTCTAGGAGGAACTAGTATATGGTGTACTAAATGAATGTATGCCTGAAGTATTAGAAGACATTTTTACATTTTAAACAGCTAAAGTTAGCTAGTTAATGTATCTCTTACTTGGGCAAAACCTGAGGAGGATGCTTGAAAATAGTAGTGTGCCATTGCAGGGTGGGGTACGGTAGAAAGGAGTGGCTGTTTATGCCTGCTCAAAGTGATCGTTTTCACTTTCCCGCTGCTCGCCGGCTCTCTCCTCACTTGCTCACTCCCTCCCCAATAGGCTTTTTGTGACTTTTTTTTTTTTTTTTTTTTTCAGCCAAGGATGTATTATCTGTCCAGGCAGATGATAGTAGTAAATCTTTTTACCTTAATCTGCAGTCCATATGCTAACAGAGCATCTGCTAGTTTTTGGGGCTTCTGAAACCTTATCAATATGTAGCACAAGACATTTTCTGCCTCTGGGTGCTAGCCTGTTCATTCTGTGAGGTTATTGCTTTGCTTTCTTTGCCTTGTTTTGGTCTTGGTATGAAGGATCTTCTTCAGACAGGCTGTTTTGCATCAGCTTGAGTTCATGTACCCTTCTGCTATCTAACTTCTTTTTTTTTTTTTTCCCCCTTCCTCCCCCCATCTTTTTTTAGGAGTTTCATATCTCAGAAGACTTTAATAAGATGAATTTTGTCAAGACCTACCCAGGTAACATAGTGTGGTTCTACAAATATATTTCCTTCCCAGAGAATTTTAAGTTTCAGACCTGAATGTGAGAAAATGGAATAGTCTGACATGCAGTCTGAGTAGTTTTTGGGTGGGATGTGATTACTGTTTTTGTTTTGTTTAAGTGCAGCTTGTGGGGTGTTGTACAATTGGACACTATCATCAAAAAGTTGAGTTTACACCTGTATGGGATTTTGATTTGATAGTTAATCTGCAAAATGCTGAAGATTTTAGTTCTGACTATTTCTGTTCAGATGTAATATGTCCCTAGATACTTAAATCTGTGGATAACTAATTTATTTAGGGGCCAGTGGAGGTGGCAGAAACTGACTTGAATACGTCTTATAGAAGACTACATAGACTCTCAAAATAGCAGTTGGTGTGTATGCTAATAAGGGGAAGACTTGTATGTAGGTGATAATTAAGCAAGGATACCTTCTGACACATTGGAGCTTAAGTGACTTAAGAGCCAAGAAAGTTTTCCCACTTGGGTTCTAACATTATCTTCACTAACAGAGACCCAATGTGGATGAAATAGCTTTCTTCCAAGCATTTAGTACTACTTATAAAGAACACTTGACCAAAGTCAGTTGGTTAAGTTGCTAGTATTCAAGTCTACTTCTCTTTCCCCTGCATATTTCTGGCCTTTAGCATAAGGCCGTCTGTAGGCCTTTGAGGTAATAATCAATTGGTCTTATGACTTTCTGACATAATGTTCTTGCCTAAAATAAAGACCTCTCTTTCTTAAAAGCAACAAAAGCTCTTTTATCATAAAGCAGATGATTTTATGTTTTAATCAAGAAAAAATGCAGGGGGGAAGGTGTCTTCTACTTTTTGTTTTCTCTTCAACTTTTTGCATTAAGCTTCTTTTTTGCAGCATTCTACATAATGCTGAACTACCTAATTCACTGGGGATCAGCTACCAGTCTGTCTTGACTAGAAGGGGTCTTTCGTTTTGTGGGAGATGACTAAATGAGAGTTGTCTTGGATTTAAACCAAGTTGCTCCCCCCCTCCCCCCCCCCAATGCAACCCTGCTCCTTCAAACATGCTGATTTCATTAATCCAATTATTGTAGTGGTGAATTCAGAGCTGAACTATGGTACTCTTACTTCTGGGTTGCAGTCAGTATGGCTAGAGGTGAGGTAAAAGTCCTGTTCTTCTGGAATTGGTATCTCCAACTGCCACATACTACTTACCTTGGGTTTTTGTGTGCTTTTTTTTTTTTTTTTTTAAATGAGACTTCAGCTGAAGCACTTGTAGCAAAAAGTTCCAAAACCATTTTATTTATTTATTTATTTATTTTCCACAGCTCATCAAAATAGGGTTTCTGCTGTCACTTTCTGCCTGACATCAGAGTGGGTTATCAGTACTGGTCATGATAAGTGTGTCAGCTGGATGTGCACCAGGAGCGGAAGCATGCTGGGGAGACATTACTTTACCTCCTGGGCTTCATGCTTACAGTATCCTTTGCTAACAAATTGGAAGAACAGATTTCTTCCCCTCACACCAACTTAATTAGCTTGAAATCTGAAGTTTCCTTTCTGTATAACAATGAGGTTCAGATTTGTTTGTTTTAAATCTATCTATACCGCTGCTTCACTTACAAGGAAGGTTCTTAGCCAGTTCTTAATGGCATAAGTAAATTTCTTGGTCTTCTGCCATTCATTATCTTCTATACTGAATACAGGAGTTTTCAACCTTTTTGGGTCAGTATGTACCCCTGGCGGCCAGTCAAGAAGGCAGGAGTCCCCTGACAGCCAGTTGAGTGGTGGGGGGTGGCCCTGGCAGCCAGTTGGGATGGTCTCAGCGGGTAGTCCACACACTCACCAAGTACCCCCAGTTGAAAAACCCTGGAATATAATGAACCCAGCAACTAACTCCTAAGATAGCACCTTGTTTTTATTTTTCAAGCTTGTAAATTTAAATGACACCAAAGGAAGTGAATCTGAAATGTATCTACTGGTTACAGAAATGAATTGCAACTCCTACCAGATGTCAAAGCCTAGTTACTTTTTGTTTGGTGTTTTTTTTTCTTGTTACCAAACTATAAGAAACTGGACTTTGTGCTTTACAGCTTGTCTGCATGATATAACTTATGTTTATCAGGTTATACTTTCTTTTTAGTTGGAGACAACACTTTTTAATTACACAAGACAATGTATAAATAGTCATCAGATTTGACCTTGTGTAGAGAGAGAAAATTAACTGACTTGTATTTCCACTAAGATGTATTTTAAGTACTGGAGCAAGGTAGCTGTGCATGCTGGTTAGGTTGTAATCTCTTCTAGGAAGGCTTATTCTTGGATGCACCTTTTATTGGATGCTCTGGGTTCTCTCTCTTACCTGCCATCTCCTACTTAATCTCTTGTTAAAGCTACTCCATATCTGTAAGTATTGCTCTGTTAGCACATGGCGTTTTATGGCAGTTGGAACACAAACTTAGTTCATTGTCCCATGGTAAGTCTATCTTAAGGAGAAGGTTGTTTCTTCAACCAGTCTTCACTTTACTTTCTAGGGTTTTCTAGGCCAGCTGGAGAATAGCTTCTTTGGAAGCTTATCCCTCTGCATAGTAGGGTTGTGCTGTAGATGAGCCTTATCTGGCACTCAGTCTTATGTTTTTTCCCTTAATTTCCTCTCAACCCTAGTTGGATCTCTTCTGCAACTGGTCTCCCTCTCATTGCAAGTTTGTCCCTGTCCCAGCTGGGTGCAAGCTATGCATTTCTTCAAAATTGGTTAATCTTGCCAGTCTTTGCAGTTTTGTATTTATTGCTATTTATGAACTGTCCATTTTTGTCAGTTACCAGTTTTTATGTTAATTCCTCTGTAGCCAAGACTTCATATGAAAGCTACAAGCACCACATCAAGAGGCACTTCCTATCTTCCCCTTACTGTCCTCTTATTTCTGTTTGACATAAGTTAATTTTACAACCTTATCTTCAGTCTCTGACCTTCCAAGTATAGGTCCTTTCCAAGGTGCTCTAGCAATTGTTTCCAAGTTGGATCTGACTTATTACTTGCTGCTAAATTATTTCTGTCCCTTAATGTTCATGTTCAAGAGTTGCCTGCAGCTTGCCCCTCTGTCACTAGTTCTTTTTTTTTGTCTGAAAAGCTGTGACGTGTTCCCTTCATATAGTGCTGTGGGGTTTTCAGTATGTAATTAATTTTGCGTGGGAAGTATGTGCATGAATAGTATTATCATCATGGATTTTTTTAACGTGCTTTAAACTTGGCGACTTGTTAGCAAATGATATGGTCATAACAGCATCACCTCATAAACTGCTTAAGACTGCCACATTGACCTTCAGCCATAGTCTACTTCCAAGCCTGTCAGTCCAAAACCTGGATTTCCCAGCATTATGAACTGTAATTCCCCCAAAAGAAACAGCTGTCCAGCCCAGTGCCATGCTTACTGCTTGATTTTTATTATTACTTAATTAGCTGTAGGTGTTCAGAATTTGTCATTCAGAAGTTAAAAACAAATACATTCTAGTACTTGAGTTCCTTAGTGATTTCAAAGAAATGTACTTACAGAATTGGGTTCTTTTTAAGGTCTCCCATCTGTGCACTGGCTTGGCTTTCTCTATTTTTGAGGAATTGAGTTACTTATGAAGTAACACTGGTAGTGTAGAAAACAGCACTAAAATTGAAAGCAGTCCAATCTTACTGCATATTTATTCCTAATGCAATGCTGCATGTTCTAAATTGCCACCCCAGTGAGAATAATGTGCGTTTCTGTTCTCATTGTGAGATTGACCTGAAGGGCAGGCAAGGGAACCAAATCCATAGGCATCCAGTTTCCACTCTTATTGTGAACCAACTCCAGCTACCTTTGTAGGAATATTCTGGTATAGACTGTTAGGGTGGAAATGTAAAGCTAGATTTTTTTATTTATTTATTTATTTATTTTTTAAACAAAAAAACCCTTATTTCAGTTCTTAGTGACATGACTCCTTTTCTTTCTCTCTTAGATGAAATATTTAAATAGCAAACAGCAGGTAGCAAATACCCTTTTCAGTGTGTTCTGAGTATTCAGCATCCTTTATGAATCTAGATATACTAGTTAATTAATCCTTTTGGAATTCTCTATAGAGAGAGAAAGCTGAGTACATGTTTCTTGGCTGAGTGTTGTCTTCGAGGTGATGGCAACATAAACTTCTGGAAGAAGGAATACTGATAGACACATTATTAAAGGTCTACACAATGTATAGCCTCTGACATGAAACTTAATGGGCACACGGTGTTTGAACATGTTGCAGTAAACCAGATCTTGAAACATCTGTTTTCTTACCCTTGTGGTAATAGGCAACAGACCTCTGTCGGGAGTCTCCGTAGGTTTATTCCCTTGAGTAGGGTGGTTAGACTTATTTCTGAGATCACTTCTATCCCTGTGCTCCTAATGGTCATCCTGATCACTTAGTTTATGTGGTATCCTTTCTTTTTTTTACCCTTTGTCTTGCTTGTTTACATTGCTGGCTCATGAGCAAGGGACTTGCTTGCTGAGCAAAAGGAGATCTCTTGTCCTCTGCTTTTAGGCACTAAGTGCCTAATTTGGAATAGGCAAATTCTAATAGACAAATAGACAAATCTAACCCCAGCTTGCTTCTGTTAAGCCTTAGTTGCCATGACAATGAAACATGCCTCCCCTCGTCTCCCCCCCCCCCTTCTCCTGGCATGAAATAAATAGGCCATTCCTGTTCATATAAATGACATCTGCACACCCCCATCCCACTCCCCACAGCCTCTGCCTCTTTTCCCTTGCTCCCCCACAACTGTCAGATGCTGGCTGGGCTCTGTTCCCTGGCAGAGTTTGCCACATAGAAACACGGCCCTTCCCAGGTCATGCAGTGGTATTGGCTGCTGATTTGGCTGAGTAGGGGGCAAAATTTCCATGTGCCCTGTGCTCAGGAGGGAACCCAGCCTGAGCTAGAGCAGAGCTGCATCTGACAATATTGGCGGGGGGAGGAAGGGGGCACAAGTGCAGAGGGCAAATAGGGGGTGGAGGCAGGAGGCTGCTGTGGGTCTGACTGGCCCTGAAGCTTCCTGCCCCCCACCTTCCATTTTGTATGCAATCTAAGACAAAGGGCACTTTTTCCTTGCTCCATAATGATATGGGGAGGGGGAGGGCATCTCACCTTAGATTTGAGTAGATACAGTAATTATGGGGCAATAGAAAGTCTCATTGGAAAGCTTTGGCTTCTGTTGTGGTGTTTGTTATAGCTTGCTTTAGTTATCCAGATTGTGAGTATATTAAGAGGGCAGGTAATGCTAGCTTGCTGGTCCTTGACTCTTCTTCAGATATGATTTTGATACTCAGCATGCTTTTGTTGGTGATTACTCTGGACAGGTCACACTGCTGAAGCTTGAACAGAATATCTGCTCAGTTATAACAACACTCAAAGGGCATGAAGGTAAAGTAGCTTCCCTTTCACTTTGATTACCAAAATTTAGAATAGCCACTTTATAGCAGAAGGCATGAAATTCAAACTTGCATAACTCTTGATCTAGGTTCTAGATCAGTGGCACACTCTACCTTTTTTTAGTCTTTTTTTTTTTTTTTTTAAAAAAAGGCACCCTGCTGGCTTCTGAATGTAGTGGGCCCCCCATTTAAACAAAATAGTGTATTAAAAGATACCATGACTGGAAATGTTTTTTAAAATAAACTGGAAAAAACATACATGAATAACATTAATATTAATTATAAGTCTGCCAGTCCCTGAATGAGAACTGCTGCTCTAGAAAAGTACTATTATGGCTCCTATTGCTATAAGGTCCGAACACCCCAGACTTCATTTAGTTCCTGAAAGTGTCTGAGGCACTTGGGTATTTAAGTGTGTGGTCCAGAAAGGCTTTTTAAAAGCAAAATAAGGTTCCTTCTAGGAGCAAGGGCTTCTTGTGCAAGACATACGATTAGCAATAAAGCCAATTTTCCCTAGGTTGGTGGAAACCACTCACTTTCTCTCTTTTTTTTTTTTTTTATTTCTCCTCCCTTTTTATGCAGTATAACGAAGGGGCAGCCCTGTGAAACAAGGAGAGAAAAAGCTTCCCCTGCAGGAGAGATACTTTTACATAATAGCTGGCTCTCTGCTGTGGGAGGGGTCCAGCTGGCACAGTGCAGTGTGGCACAGCTTGATAGTACCTTTCACCAGCTTTACCCTGGGGCTCTGTTTACAGGTTCCTTCTTGGAAGGGCCTCTTGGCATAGGGCTGCCCACTTTTCCTGGGGAGCAAAGAGGCTGGCTTCCTTCCAGAGCTCCTGCCTCGTCCTTACCTGGGTCTTACCTATGTCCCCAAGTGAGCCATATCCTGTCCCAGAGTTGCATTAGCTTTTTACTGCAGCTGTTCTAGCATTTAGAACCAGTGGGGCAGCTGACCTGGGAGCAGGGACACTGCATTGCCCCTAAAAGGATCTTGTGGCACCTGGGTTGAGAATCTCTCCTTGCTGTTTGGCTTATTTAGAAAAGTGAAGTAGTGAACTTGCTGAAGCTCTGTAAGTACTCCTCTAAAGAAATATTAGGAATTAAACTTTTGATGCTTCCAAATAACCTGACAGTTCAAGTAGCTAAGAACTTGAGTTTTTTCCTAGTAAGCTGTATGGTCTTCACTGAAGGACTGACCTCTTGACCCTTCCTCAAAAGCTGGGTAGCAGCAACTTTTAGAAGTAACTAAGTTTGTGCATATAAATAGTTAAGTTTGCAGCATATATGCACCCACCAGATGGCTACCTTTCTCAAATCCAGCTTGCATTCATTGAAAAAAGAAAAGGAATGATCCATCTAGGTGATTTTAATATTTTTGCCATTTCTAAGGCAAAATGGCTGTTTGTTTTCTGCATACATTCCTTTTGCACAATTTAACTTTAACCAATGATAACTGTGTAGAAATGTGTAGGGTAGCTTCTCTAAATTATGGGATTTAAATGATTGGATTGATGCATTTGATTTCTAATTCCATATCTTGAAAATAAATGGAGAACGTGATAAGCAGGGCTCTAACTAACCCTAAAGTGGAGAATACAAGTTTCTGTGTATTGTGGCAGCTTTTCTTTCCTGTTTCTGGCCAAGAGTTGCTAACTTTCTGCTTTCAAGTGCCTGAAGTGTGTAGATTTTTAGGCAACTGACATGTAAGTACAGGGGGTTGAAAGGAAATGGGTAACTGAAGTAATCTTTCAACTCCCTGTGTCCTACAAAAAAAACAAACTTGCCATTTTAGTTGCTTCTATTTTAAAATTAAGTGATTTCTTACTTTTATTTGGAAACTTGAGCTACAATGTGAATGTACTTTGATACACAACCGAGAGCATCCCATAAATAAGTAGTAGTCTTGCCAAACTAAACAGTATTGGTTGCTTGTTTGTTTGTCTGCCCTTTGCCCTTTTAAGGTTTATTTGTGTAACTGTAGTGATTTATTGTTTAAGCTGGTAAACTGCTAAGCATGTTTACAATACGGCATATTCCCTTTTGAGTTGGTTCTTAAAATTTCCTTTCTTCTAGGAAGCATTACTTCCTTGTGGTGGGATCCTGTTCAACGACTCCTCTTCTCTGGAGCATCTGATCACAGTATTATCATGTGGGATATCGGTGGAAGAAAAGGACGAACACTGCTGCTTCAAGGCCATCAGTATGTAGCAGTGAATTATGGGGGGGAGGTTCTTCCTCGTACTCTGGCTTTGGGCATCTCTTCAGAGAGACTGAATGGTGGAGCAAGCTGTCGAGTATTAGTCATATCCTTTAGACAAGATGGAACTCAGCAATGTATCAAGCAGCATTGCAGTTGTAAGAGAATTTTTCTGTCAGCTTGGGCTCTCCTGGAGTGGGGAATGGCAGGATTGCAGGCTAAAAATAACTTTCTGAAGCTGAGGTGGGAGAAAATATTGCCCATCTGATGCTCCTAAAAGTTCCTAATATTGCAGTGCAGCGGTCAGATTCCACTGACATAATTCACCTTTCATTGGAATACTTTCAGAGGTTGGAATAGAAATGGGAAGGAAAGGGATAAAGGTATAGCATTTTGAAGGGAGAGCCACAGTCCCTCCAGGGAAGAGGGGCATGCAGATTTGAGAGACCTGTGCAGGGGCTCCCCTTTGGAAGAGATAGTGGAGGGAGAATGGGCCCACAATGGCAGACCAAAAAGTGGGAAGAGGGTTTCTGTCTGCATAGGACCCAGATATGAATGGAAGTTTAGAGTGGGGGAGAGGTGGGGGCAGAGTGTTGCTTGTAGAGCTTGTTTGTTTCATACTTTGAGCTTCACTATAAGCTATCCTAAGCCACCTTTTTATACAGGGTGGCATAAATGCATGTGAATGCACATATTTATGTAAAGTCATTTGTTCTGATGTGTTGTCTTTGTCTTGGCTTAATTGGAAGAGTACTTTTTACCTGGCACAGCTACAAAAATCTCTAAAGCATCTACACACACCTTTTGCCTTTTTGACAATCTCAACTAATTCCTACTAGTCTGTATAGCAACATGCAGGTCTAATGGGTTTGCTTAAATGTATATTGCTCTATAAATTTTAGATTGAAATAAAAATAATTAGACACTTGTATGGGTGTTTTTTTAGCTGTATCTTAATCTGTATGGTGTATGGAAATTAGTTCAGATGTTCATAGAGCCTAAAAAGTCCCATTAGTTATGACAGTGTCTTGCTGGTGATCTCCCTTCAGTGTAAGGATTTAAACTTGCTGCTTCCTGGCCTAACATAGTTCTAGCATAACTGCATCATGGCTGAGTACTCAGCAGTTCAAGTACCCAGTTAATTTCTAACCTACACTTGGCCATTGCCAGCACATTAGGCTGTTGCTTGGTAGACTTGCTTTAAGATAATTCGACAGCTGACAGGACCTGGTCACTGACTTTCAGCTTCTGCCCCTTAGGTGGGTCTTTGAAAATTCACACCTGAACATAAAAGCATTGCTTTTTGCTTCATTTTTTCAAGGGCAAATAACGTTCACTCTGTTTACAGTGACAAGGTGCAGGCCGTCTGTTACCTCCAGCTCACACGACAACTGGTGTCCTGTTCAGCTGATGGCGGAATTGCTGTTTGGAATATGGATATCAGCAGAGAGGAGGTAAGAACTTGTGCTAGTGAAAAGACTTACACTGCTGCCAGGCAGACCCATCCTAGAAAATCTTACTAGGTTAAGTTAATTTTAGTAGCCTTAGCTGTATAAGTCCGTTTCCCAGGAAATGCTAGAAATTCCCGGAAGTTCTAGAAATATTTGGAAGCATTACAGACTTGACTAAAGTGTCTCAATGCTAACTTCAGTGTCAAGTTTTCAGATGACAGCAATATTTCTGAGAATGGTAGTGCAACTTCTAGCACATCTGTAGTTCTCTTAATGCATTAATCTCTAAAGCCTGGCCAAACACTTGCAGAGAAGGTAAGGGGGTTGTGTGGAAACTAAGCACTACATCTTGTAAAAAAGATGAGGTTGTGGGTGGTGTCATTAATCCTTCATTGACAGTTGGGGGAAAAAGGATGTTAACGCTGGAAGTGGCTAACTAGATGAGAATAAGGATGTTCCTGCATTTTTGGCTTACTCCACAGCCCTTTCCTGATCAGCAGGATCTGGACAACAAGATCCAGACTTCAAACCCTGCAGCAAACTAACAATTCAGCTATAGCTTAGTCAGTTTTTCTTATTAAAGTACTGGTAACACACAATGCTGTGGGCTAAAAGCCATGTGTCGGAGGTGCATGGAGATCTTGTTAACAAATAACTGCAGTTATGACTCCTTCCCCCTGCACGTAGCTCAGCGCTGTATACTCTGGTTTTTGTGTGGCTAACTTCATGCAAGACAGTTTTTAGAACAACTAGTGTAATGCCTTTTAATGTCCAGAGCTGTTGCAGGGAGTATTTCTTTAAATTTCACTGTGAACATCTAAAACAGCCCCTACTGGTCATGGTACAGATGATGACTAATATGCCAAGACTGGGATTCTTTTGTTTCTTTCCCCAGGCTCCTCAATGGCTAGAAAGTGATTCTTGTCAGAAATGCGAACAGCCTTTCTTCTGGAATATAAAGCAGATGTGGGACACAAAGACACTAGGGTTGAGGCAGGTGAGGATATGACTCCTAAATCTTCTGCAGTGCTGCTACTGTTAATGGACTATGATGTCACAGGTCTCTACAATCTGTCTGTTCTTCAGCACTTTTAAATGTAGGGGACACACCCACTTTTTCACTTACTTTTCAATGTTAAAGGTTTAATTAAGGAAGCTTGTGTGGCTTTAGTGGTCATTGTCTTGTGTTTATATTGGGTGGTGTTCAGTTTGGAGCCAGTGAAAATCATCCTCCTCCTCCCCACCTCTACAGCAACCTAATGTAAGGGAAGATTTTAAAAAAAATCAGTCTTAATGAAGTGAGCTGGACTTCAATGAAAGTACACTGTGATTTGGTACAATAACTGTATTGTGAAAGAAGACAAAATGGCTTCAGTGCTTGCATTAGCAAACTGTTACTAGTATGCAGACCTTGCATTGGACACCTAGATGGTGTACTGAAACACTAATGCTCTTTCCTGTGTTGTTTTGCTGTGTTCATTCTATAGTGTGCAAGGTGAAATCTGTTTACCTTTCTGGGGAACCCATGGGTAGGGAAAGGATGTAGAATATATGGGATAAGAACCTGGCTCTGGAAGTCTGCTGTCATTCCAATTGAATTAAATGGGACTAGGTTTTTACCCATGGGACTATGGTCTTTAGGTGTTAACTGGTATGAAATTGTACTAGTTTTAGTCAAGTGATGCCTCCCGATGAAGTTGCTTTTAGGTAGGCCCCTCATGTTCTGAAATGCCTGTTTTTTGTTCTTGTTTGAAGCATCACTGCAGAAAATGTGGCCAAGCCGTGTGTGGTAAATGCAGCACCAAGCGGTCCAGCTACCCAATCATGGGCTTTGAATTCCAGGTCCGTGTCTGTGACTCTTGTTTTGAGTCCATCAAGGATGAAGAGTAAGTATTTTGAAAGCTCAATCAATGGTTAACTTCTTCCAACAAGTATTTTGTTTGTGAAGTGAGAACTTTTCTAAATAATTAGATGAAGTTATTTTGCCCTATCTTTCTGAAGGGGTGGGAAGTTTGGCAAGTTACAGGAAACTGGTAAAGGTACATGGGGAAACCTACAGGGTTTTTCTTGTTTGGTTGGGGGTTTTTTTTTTGTTTTTTTAAAGAACAGCAATGTAAAGGAGTATACCAGTACCTAGCAGACCTCAGTCTTCTCTAGATAAAGCATAAAAAGAGTGCCACAAACCACAAAGTTCTAGCTCAGGTTTGTGAGCTCAAATTCTGCTCTTAAAATTGAACAGAGCCTGGACTAAGCAGGGCTTTCTTATAGATAGCCACTGTTGTGAGGAATGATTTAGACTTTATAGAAGAGTTGTTTTACTTGACTGTTCTGTATTGCTGTAATGTATTGTCTGGCTCTGTCTAATGACTGTCTCCTATTTAAACTGTTTTCTCTTGCTAGTCGTGCTTCCTTAGCAACCTTTCATGAAGGAAAACACAACATTTCCCACATGTCCATGGACATCTCTAGAGGCCTAATGGTGACCTGTGGGAGTGATCGAGTTGTGAAGGTAGGATTACTTCTTCTCTACACAATGTAACACTCCATCTTTATAAAGATAAATGACAGTGTTAAGCCAACAAACCAAATTAACTTTCCTTCTTCTTAGTGGTTGCATTTCTCAGTCTGCTATAAACTGTGTAGATCTGACTCCCCTGACTTTACTCTGACTCTAGCAACAATAGGGGGGAAAAGATTACTTGGTGGGTTAACATGGAAATGATCTCCATAGATTTAAAAGATTGCTTTTATAGTTCTGCTAGTTTGGGATGATAGGGAGATAAAAATCCCTTTAATTTAAAATGGTAAGGATTCAGTTTTACAAAGCAATCCCAGCCATGCATGTGACATCCACTGACCTGCTCTGTATTATACAAATTCTCATTGTGCACTTAAACTTCCCTAGAGATCATCCTGTCTCTTGTACACTTTAATTTAATTCCCACATGTAATGAGGGGGGAGGGACTTTAAGTTTAGTGAGCATCTTGGCTGCTTGCAGACAAAGAAGGAAAAAACCAAAAAACATGCTTTACTGGAACAAGCAGCACATTACTTCAGCCCAGCTCTGCAGCATCTGTATAGATTGGGTGCTTCAGTGGGGCTTTTTGGCACTTTTAGCTAAAACTGTTTCAGTCAGGTATTGCGTAAAAGCCCCACTAAAGCACCCAATCTTTACAGATGTCAGGTAAGCCACGTCCAACGAAAGTGCTGCCTTTTTGGTGGCGGGGCATGTGTAGGGCTTGGCACAGGAACATACAGAGTTTAAAGTAAAGCACCATTTGTCTTTTTGTTTTTTAAGGGCTGCCTGCAGCCCTTAAGACTAGTCTTCTGCATGTGTACATGCTTGGACACTTCTACCTTCTTAAGTATGGGCTAGTGACTATTTCAGACTCTCAAATTTCAGATAAAATATTTATTTCCTGAGAGGCACCACTATGCATGCAATGCCAGTGTAACAGTTTTATCATAAGACCAGGCTGGCAGTAGAGCTTCTAAACAGACCACAGTGAACTTCTTACTGTGATTGAAACTACCTGCATTGTTTTTCTTGCAATCACAACTGGTAAGTAACAAGATGCCATCAGGGTCCAGTATATTTGCTTCTGTGTGCTGGGGAAGGAGATATGTGGAAGAAAGCATAGTGTATTCCTTTAACCTGCATTAGATAAAGCCAGGCATTGTGGCATAAGTAGCTGCTAAGAACCCTGGCTCCAGTGCTGGTGGTGATTTTAAGCCATGTTGTAGCAATGCTACTTTTGGACTCTAGCTGAAAATGTGCTTCTTCCGTGCCCAAATCCCGCTTTAACATCTTTTAAAAAGTGGGGGGAGAGCTGCTGTTGGAATGTGCTGTTGAGTTGCATTGGGTGTTGTACTGTTTCTGCACAATTGCAGTGATACAAGTAGGTTAAATAGTCCTGACTTATCTCGTTGGTGTTGAATTAAACAGGACTAAATTCCACTTCCACTGCATGATTATGTAGTGATACATAAACTGTTCATAGCTTATTTGAATTGAAACAATTATTACCTCTCTGTACCTTTATTCTGCTTTCAGTAAGCAGTTCATGTAACCTGTATGCTGTTTCACAAACATATTTGAAACACATGTTTTCTTGCACTTCCTCTCAGCAAAATGTGCTTTTCCTGTGCTCCCTGCTGTGCCTCATGTGCTCCACCCTCTTAGTACCCTCCTACCCTCTGCTGTCTTTATGTGCTCTCACCTGGTTGTACATACTTAATTGCCTCCTAGCTCCTGAAAAATGTACCCTTGTCAAACAGTAATGGTTTTGCATGTCAGCAACATCCATCTTAGCTTTTAGATATGAAGCTAGGGTTAAGCCAACAGCAGTTCCTTCCTACCATTGTATAGGACGAACTTTTTTGGAAGTAGTGTGTCTTGTTTTGGCAGGTGGTCAAAAAGGGATTGAAATTGTTCAGTATTGCATGATGTCCTGTGCAATTCCCCATATTGTGTTTTCTTTCAGATATGGGACATGACACCAGTAGTTGGTTGCAGCCTTGCAACTGGCTTCTCATCACGCTGATGTGGGACCTAACTGATTTATGCACCTTATGTACAGCACCATGCACCGAATGAATGAAGTCCCTCCTAAGTTTATTGCCACAAAACACTGGTTGCTTGATCTTCTGCTGCTCTTCCAGGATGGACAGTCACTGTTGTACAGCACAGCTCTACTGGACTTGACAAGAATCACCTTGATTACAGAAATGCAGTTTTGCAGCCTGTTAGATGATTGGGGGGCGGGGAAATAGCTTCACCTGCAACATGTCACCATGATGCAAGGACCTGGTTTACATGTGTTTTAATAATGTGCTCTGTCTGCTGATAACTCTTTAGATACTGTACAGGAAGGACTTATCAGAGTAAAATGGGTTTAGTGCTCTCAAATTTGTGCAAGTAGTAAATAACTTATTCTCACTTCCAGTAAGCAGTCTCTTTGGAACTACTTGTCTGGTACATAGTCACTGTCTAGATTTGCCTCCAAAGGGCAGATTTGGTTAACTTTTTGGAAGGAGGAAATATATCTTTCTTTTAAGCTGCATTTGATTAACAGGGTAGACATTCCTGTAGAGGCAGCACTGGAAGTAACTGTTTTGATTTGTAGGAAATCTTATCCACTAGCTGGCTTGGAGTGTTGTCTGCAAGCTCAGTTATATGAGAACTCATTTTTGTAAGGCCTCTGTTCTGTTCAGATAGCTTGCAACCATCTGCAAATAATCCCAGGCTCTTAGACATGCTCAAGTTATATTTAGACCCTCTTTTGGCTAATATGTATACTTTTATAATTCTTCTATAGTAGGAAAAAACTGCATGTGTTCACAAATAGTGAGAGCAGCCCATGATATGCCTCAAACCATATGCACAGTACAGATTTATTACAGTACTGTTCCAATGGAGAACCATACAGACCTTTCTTTGAGTGTAATGTTAAGAAAAATAGTCCCCTATATAATCCTAATGGATTCGACCTTTCTTTTTGTAGAAAGGTTGATAGTTCCTTCCTTTATCATGAAGAAACTGTCTGCAGTTAAAATGTAGCATTAATTTGAATACTATCTTGGTTTTGCTTTAAAATTGACGTTTAACCTTGCTGAAATATTATTTTCTAAAGCAATAATTTACCAAGGTACTGAATATTTCCTGGGAATAGTTGCCCTCCACTGCACCTTGGGTCTAATACTAGGAAATGTTGTCTATAGTACTGGTCCTTGTCTCTTCTAACCTGAGAACAGTGTGGTAAAACTGTGGCACTTCTGTGGGTGGTGTATTTGCAGGGAATGTGTAGATACAGTTGTGATCCATTGGTCTGTCAGTTATAAATTGCCTACATTCCATAAATATTTGTGTAATACCATAAGGTTATTGGCTTACAAGGGCATATTAAATAGCAAAAACAAAATCTTTTTAAGTTTTTTCAGCTTTATCATGATAGTGCATGGTGCTTTATCATGTGCTTTATCATGATAGTGCATGACCAAGTGGTGCTATGGATATTAGAAAACTAAAATTTATTGTTGTGTATCTTGATAGGTGATGATGATTGCATTCAGTAACATACTGCGAGTAGTGATTCGTGATGTATTATCAAACCCTGATCTTAACAATGGACAACTGTTATCTAAAAGTAAGCTTAATTGGGTATCCATTGAGGCACTAAAATCACATTATCAAATTTTAGCACTGGTCCTCTTCCTTTAAAACTGGCTTTGTCTAACTCCTTGTATAAACCCTCTTCAAACATACTCTTATAAGGAGAACTTGCTGGACTTCCTGTTGCCTCAGACATGGCATCCCAGCTTGCCTACTTTTTTAAACATTGCCCTTTCTAATTTGTAATGTAAAAGAATAAGTAGCAAGTGAGTCTTTTTTTGCCCGGTTTGTATTAAGAGAAATACTAGAGAAACAAGTACGTCTCTTCCCAAAGCTACTGACATCTTTTTTTTGCCAGAAAGCGCACAAAACTTCAATTCATAACTGCTTTAGCTCATGATACACTAGGAAGGGAACACATGTTTAGAATGGATGAAAAGATATTTATTTTGAACATTCTCACTCTTCACCTGTTTGTGTCCCATCTTGCGTGGTTTGCTAGCAAAGAATAGATGTAACACTTGTGAAAACATTCTTCTCTGTGATATGTGCAAAAGAAACCAGAGGCTGGGTCTTGTAGTGAAAAATCAGATTTAGTCCAATCTTGACTGTCACAAAAGAGAGACTATTTTGGGAGCCACAGTATCATCTGTTCCTCAGGGGCTTTTGCGGGGAAATCCTGGTTCCTCTTTAATAGCTACAGTATCCCAAAGCAGAAGTCAAGAATTTTAGGACTAAATGCCAGTTGATCAGAAGTATGGTGTTCTTAAAGTGGCCTGTGTTTCAGGGATGATCTTTACCAGGAGGTAAAGAGCTAGCACCACCTAGCTTCAGCTGCTTCAGTTCTTATCACACTGGTATTCTAGCTGTCCAGCCCTTTCAGTCTTTTCCCTTTTCTATGAACAAGTTCTTCCATTTTGACAATCACTTTTTTTTCCCCCGATTCTTACTTCAAGGTTTTACCAGTAGATTATACATTAAATCTCCTTCAATTAATCCTAAAGAATATATTTTCTATGATGTGCATTGAAATAAGAATTATAGAGTCACTTGGATACAACAAGGTAGTTAGAGCTGACAGGAGATCAGTTGATCACTTAAAATTAAACCTTGAGTAATTTGTACAACCCACTTTGAAGTGTACATGTCTTGCTTTAATTTAAAAAGGCACATACTGTATCTTGTGCAATTTTAACACATAGTAACTATCCCAGTGAATCAAAACGTGCAATTATTGAGGACACTTGATTTGAAGTATTACCAATATCTTTTTTGTATGACCTTTTTCAATAGAGTGAGGAGTCCTAGTTAATGTATCGTTGTTTCATTACTAGTTATTTCTGTACCCTGCATTGTTAGAAGAACTAGATGAATCTGTTCCTTGCTCCCTCTGGTCTCTCTCTCTCCTTTTTTTTTTTTAACTTTTGAATAAATGTATAATAAAATATTTCTTGATATTCTCATAGTTGCAGCAAATTAATCTGTTTTTTGACCAGCTTGCAGAAACATGGGTGTAAATGTACTACCCACAGAGTTCTAGTGCTCTAACCCAGCTTCTGAACAGGAGGCAAACTCAGGCTCCTGGTTGAGAAGATGGACATGTTGGACTCACAAAAATCATTTGGATGGAGGTCCTACACTGCACTGCAACTATGACTAAGGGCACTAACTAGTAGAAGCAGGATGTAGCCAGGAGTGTTACTGAGTGAGTGGCCACATGATTTTAAATCTTATGACATTCAGCTGGCAACCAGAAACTGTACTATGGAGCTCAGTTCTGCTAACAATGGAAATGGCTACCTTCCTTATTTCTTACTCCTGACCACTTGCTGTGACCTCTTTCCATTTACCCTTTGTCAGTGGAAGTCACAGACTAATCTGTTCAGACACCATGTAAAATGCAGTGCTTTCCTATACCTCATCTAGTTAATACGGGGGAGGGGAGTGGGGATTCAAAGACTATCAGGTGAAGTTTTAGACAGGCTTTTTGTTGGCAGTAAGCTTTGCTGGGAGAGCATCTCCAAAAACAGGCAGGAGGTGGAAGAAGAGTGGGTAAGGAACCCTCTTACAAAGTTGAGCAATATCTTCCATAAAGGAGTTTTCCTTTCTAGAGTAGCTGTTTCCAAATACAGGAAAGGCAGGGCAGTCCCATCTAACCTCCTGATCAAGAAAGCAATTAAGAATATTGCTCAATGTGGCTTTATTGAAGTGCTGGTCTAAATAGCCAGTGTGAAGGCTTAAGATTCATATGCAACTGAACTTATGCTCTGTTCTTAGTATTCAATATATGAGGTCATAATTGGCTAGACAAACTTTGAGCGATTCCAGAAAGTTTCTCTGTTGTTGCTTTGCTTTGTTTTGTTTTTGTCCTAATTGCCCTAAGCAGTCTTATTTTAAAGAGACATTGGAGATACTATATTGCACAGTTAACAAGACTATTAAGCTTACTCTGATCTGTTTAGCTTGTGAATTCTATTATTGTCGCCCTGGGCTTATCTGTAGGTTTTCTAACAACCATGGGCCATAGGCAAAAATGTTTCTACTCCTCTTAGTTCTACAGTATGAGTGTATACTTGGTCAGTTCCCATCATGCTGTCCCAGGAAATCAAGCTTCAGCAAAAAAGGAGCTGTGGTGACCTCTGCTGGGCATGTTTAGTAGTTATGTACTTTTTGTTACGTTCCTCTCAATTGGCCCATCAATCTTGAACTGCAAATACCATTCTTACACAAGGAGCTCCTTTACACAAGCCTTCTCAATGCTCATTAGACCCATGGGACCCCTTGGAAAATGCCATCTCTTGGCTTTCAGTCCTTTTTCTGCAGTTAAAAAAAAATTCTATTGCAAAAAAAACCTGAAAGACCACAACAGAATGATTTTGACACTATGGATTCCTCTTTGAAACTTCTAGGTTTAACTTGTTAATCATGCATAGGTGTTAGGTTTTCAAACTGCTAATGTTGTGTGACACCTTTACAAGAATCTTAGTTGAGACTCACTGCTTTATGCTGTGGTGTGGGGCTTTTAAAAACAAGAACATATGTAAGAGAGCTTTATCTGCAGTTCGTCACTACTGTGCTTGCAGGTTCCAACCTTGCTTGTCACTACAAATCCACATGGTACCATAAAGAAGTCCAAGTTCTATGAAGGGAGGCTTTTTGACCATGGTTTTGGGGGCAGGGGGAAGACCCTAGAGAAATAGAATACAGAGGATTCTAAAACATGACATCCTTTCCTTTGCTATGGTCTCATCAGTACCATCCTCCACATCCTTTAAGTGACAAGGGGCCTTCTGCTGCTGTCGACAAGCATCATCCTTTTGCTGTTTCAGATTGAAGATTTTCATGCACACAGATTTTATCATTTGCAGAAAAACAACAGAAAATAAATTGTTTCAGTCTTATTCATTGATTTTAGTGTGATTCAGGATTAGGTGTCTGCATTTGTCAGTTGAACAATCTGTCCTTTTCTGAGGCTCTTTCCTAGATGGGTTGTGAAATACCAGCTATAAAAAGCAACCCCCAGTTCCTAAAGCATCTTAATGAAGCTTCAAAAGGCAGGTGCTAAGAATCATTCTTTAATATTGCCTATATCCCAGAAGTCTAAATAGGAGGTTGGGGAAGAAAATTCTGGCAAGCTGTTCTGTTTGCTAAAACTAGTTTTGAAGCTAGGATGCCTGTGACTATTGGTGCTTAGATACTAATAGTGGTCTAGTCAAACCCTCCAAGTGCATGAAGGGAGAGGCTGAATTGAAGCTCCTTTAAAATGTTGGCTTTCAATCTCATGCATCCTCCTTGTTAGGGAACTATCCTGTGTCTCTTATAGTTCACTTCCCTCTAGTAATTCCATATTATCATTTTGATTTCTGTTTCTGCCAGGTGCTCCCAGCATATTATAGGGTTGGGACCCTGATTAGGTTGAAGCTGAAAAAAAAATCAATGTCCAGCTGTAGTCCTTAAAGTGCTGTGTATTTAAAATTAATTATCTGTAAATGTTCAAAAAACATCATAGACAACAAAGACTGAAAGTAAAGGTGATGTCTATATTTATGCAATGAAAGCCCAGTTTGCTTTGCAAGGATCTAAGGTATGCAAAAGAAGAATGCAGACCTACTTCCTGCTCTGAAGTACTACCTAGGTAAAAAAGCAAAGCAGATGTATAAGAAGGGAAAGGGGAACAGAGGGGGCTGACTTGCATGGTGCTTCACAGTACAGGTGAGGCTAGGTCTCCCAAATTATTCTAGTCACCTGTTCACAACACTATACTTCCTCAACATCACATCTGTTTGAGAAGTGACTTTAAGTTCTGTTTTTACTTTCCTCTTTGTAGAACTGCTATTTTCTATTAGAATTTTTTTTGGCCTTTCTTCACTTGTACATGTAGGAAGGACATATTTTTCTATGCTTTGTTTTCTTCCATGTTCTTTTACCAGTTCCTATGATAATCTAGAATCGCATGATAAAGTTGAGCCAGATTCTATGCTTTACGCTCCATGGCCACATCCAGACAAGCGTGGGTGTGTGGTATGTGACGTTGCAGACCTGTCTGTGGTGCCACACACCCCACAGATGGGTGTTGCCCACTCTGCTACCTTCCAGCGTGGGGTGACATTTCAACCCCTAGAGATCCCAGGGTCAAAAAAACCCGTGGCTTCAAGTGAGGTGGCACCCGTGGCAGTAGCACATACCACCCAAAACTGGATCCTGGCCTGCTGAAGCCATGCTGCAGCTGCTGGCCAGGTTCCCAGCTACAGGAGAACCATGGCTGCAACTCTCAGAGGCCCTCAGGACCCCAGATAAGGCTGCTAGGGCCGCACAGTTGTTGGCCACAGCCTCCCCTACTCCACCCAGGTAACCTACTGTGCACCAGAGGGCACATAACATGGGTTTTCCCTGGCTGGGGACAAGTAGCAGCAGCACGAGGTGTGCTTTTGCTTCTTGTCCCCAGGGAAACGAGCACTCATCTTACCATGGCCCATGTGACTGGTGACTTCAAGGGACTGCATGGCTTGGCATGGCAGCCATGCATCTCATTACTTCCTCTATTGTTCTTCATTGCACAGCTAGCCTGTATTGCTTTGTAGCCAGATGTTACAACTGCTTTAGCTGATTTAAGTTCTGATGGTTTTTTGTTTCTAAAGGCCCCTGACTGCCAGTCAGGCTTTCTGAGAAATGGAAAAATTGAATAATCGCAGTTGGTATCTACCCATCATGAAAATGAAACGTGTTTTAATGGAAATGCAGATTACTTGCAGAATTTCCCTCCAGTTTCCTAAGTATTTCCATTCCATTATTCCTCTGAAATGTTTGTGATAAAGAGCTATTCAAAAAACATTCAGTTACTAATACTAAAAAGTCAGGTACTTGGATATCTCTGTTCCCCTGTAAAGCAGGAAAGGGTCTGGATTGGGTAAAATGTTTATGACACTGGCTATTAAAGTTGTAGTAATAATGTTGATGCTTAGTCATAAGGCTGATACAGTCATGCACTTTCACAGATGCACAGGTCTCCCTGGGCCCTTCTATAATAGCAGGGTGATCCTCCCTACTGAAGGGGGTATGTTAGTTTATTTTTCTAAGCCTTGGTTTTCTTACCTTTTTAAATTTTAACGGAGCTAGTGCCATTGTATAATTTGTTTAAAAAGTTTGACAGAGTTAATGGGGTAAAACAACCCTGTCCAGTCTCCTTTGAGATGGGCAGGAGTGTCATGCCTACTACCAATATTCTTGCACAATTCATTATCTGAGTTCAGACCATATGCTATTCTGTCTATTCTCGTGCACTCCACCTCCACTCTCATCTTATTGTTTCTTCTTTCCTACACTTTGTGGCTTCTCCTTCAGGCTCCGTTACTCTGGGTTCTGGTTTATTTGTTGGTGACTGATGGAAAGAAGGAAATGTTTCAAAGACCTTGACTCCTGTAACTTTCCTTAGAACAGAAAGGATTTAGCCACCAAAGCGCACACAAACAACAAAGGCTTCCAACAGTGACTGGCCAGAAGCTCGTACCCCATCCTGACAGAAACAGAGTTTTCCACCTGTGTGTTCAGAAACATGCGCTCCTACAGTGTAATGACAGTTGTGGAAAAGATGCCACCTTAGTTTGTCCCCGTAATTGCACGCATGAGAATGAGTAGAACAAGAGGGATGAAAGGTGAGTGCTTTTTGAGGCAGCAACTGTTGTGTTGCTTACAGCTGCAAAAGCACTCTTCTGTTGTGCCGCAGGTGCGGTCCCTGCAGAATTTTCTCTTGCGCTCTGTTCTAAAGCAGAGAACAGAACTGCAAAGGCTTTTAACAGCTCTTTCACTAACTTTAAAACTTCCTCCAGTCAGGCAGTGGCTCTTGTCCTTGCAATTGTGCTGTTTCCTATCAGCTCGGACAGTAAAGAAATTCTTCCTTATGTCCAGCCTGAAACGGTCTTGCAGGAGTTTGTGACCGTTCGACCTCGTCATCCCTTGGGGTGCTCTGGTGAACAGACGTTCCCCCAGATCCTGGTGGTCACCCCGATAAACTTATAGGTGGCCATCAGATCACCCCTGAGCCTGCGCTATTCCAGGCTAAAGAGCCCCATGGCTCTCAGCCTGTTATCGTAAGATCCGTTTTCCTGACCTCTGATCATGCGCGTGGCTCTCCTCTGGACTCTCTCAAGCTTCTCCACATCCTTTTTGAATTGTGGAGCCCAAAACTGGACGCAGTACTCCAGCTGCGGCCTCACCAAGGCCGAGTACAAGGGGAGAATGACGTTCCGGGATTTGCTCGAGAAGTATCTATGGATGCAAGCCAGCGTTTTTGTCGCTTTAGTAGCTGCAGCATCGCATTGCAGGCTCATGTTCATCTTGTGGTCAATGATGACCCCCAAGTCTCTTTCTTCTGTAGTGCTATCCAACGTAGCACTGCCGAGCCTATAAGGATGCTGCAGGTTTTTCCTCCCAAGGTGGAGAACCTTGCATTTTTCGGTGTTAAACACCATGAGGTTCTCGTCTGCCCATTTGCTGAGCTTGTCCAGGTCAGCCTGGATCACCCGCCTATCTTCTGGCGTGGATGCTTTGCCCCAAAGTTTGGCGTCATCGGCGAACTTGGCCAGTCCACTCCTGACTCCAATGTCCACATCATTAATGAAGATGTTGAACAGGATGGGTCCCAGGACAGAGCCTTGAGGGACCCCACTGGTCACAGGGCACCATGATGAGTGACTGCCATCGATTACAACCCTCTGGGTCCGACCACGGAGCCAGTTTCCCAGCCAGCGGATCGTGGTGGACCCAAGGCCACAACCGGCCAGTTTGGCCAAGAGGTGATCGTGGGATACCAGATCAAAAGCTTTTTTGAAGTCAAGATATATGACATCAATCTCTTCTCCCTTGTCCAGGTGATAGGTCACCTGGTCATAGAAGGAAATGAGATTGGTCAAACAAGACCTACCCGCAACAAACCCGTGCTGGCTATCCCTTAGGATGTTAGCCTGGGCCAGTCCATCAAGGATGGCCTCCTTAATAAACTTTTCTAAGATCTTCCCCAGGATAGAAGTCAGGCTAATGGGCCTGTAGTTAGCCGGATCCACTCTCCTCCCTTTCTTGAAGATCGGCACCACATTGGCCTTCTTCCAGTCTTCGGGCACTACACCAGAGCGCCAGGAGTTTTCAAAGATCCGTGCCAGGGGCGGGGCTATGACGCTCGCCAGCTCCTTGAGTACCCTGGGGTGCAGATTGTCAGGGCCGGCTGACTTGAAGGTATCCAGCTTCTCAAGGTGTTCCTTCATGAGGTCAGCATTTATGGAGGGTAGGGGATCCCCATCACCCAGATCTCCCTGTCCCATAGCAGGCATGGGTTTCCCATGGGACTGATGAAAGACTGACGCAAAATACCTATTTAATAGGTTGGCTTTTTCCTGGGCATCAGTTGTCAGTTGCCCCATCTGGTTTAGCAGGGGTCCAACATTGCCCTTGCTTTTCCCCCGGCTCCCCACGTATCTGAAAAAGGACTTTTTGTTGTCCTTGATGCTTGAAGCTAGTTGGAGTTCAGTTGCAGCCTTGGCTTTCCTGGTTTGCTCCCTGCAGGACAGGACCAGCGCAGAATAATCCTCCTTGGAGGTGAATCCCGTCCTCCATCCTTTGTAGGCTTTCCTTTTTAGCCTCAGGAGGTCTGCTAGGTCCCTGGAGAGCCAGGAGGGCTGCTGTGCCTTCTTGCTGCCTTTCCTCCGTGTTGGAATAGATTTAGCTTGTTCACTGAGGATCGCTTCCTTGAGAAGCAACCACTCTTCTTGAACTCCCATCTCCCTGGGGTCATGGTACCTGAGGGCCTGACCGACAAGCCTCTTGAGCTTGTCAAAGTCGGCTTTTCTGAAGTCAAGGACTTCTGTGTTGCTGACTGACTTGCCAGCTTTACAGCGGATGGTGAAGGTGATCAGCTCATGGTCGCTGTCACCCAGCTTCCCATCGATCACTAGGTCGCCGATTAGGTCGTCCCCCGTAGCTAGTACCAGGTCGAGCAGCGCTTTGCCTCTCTTTGGCCCATAGACTTCTTGAGTCAGGTAGAGGTCATCCACGCATGAGAGAGAGCTTTGCGACCGCTCAGATTTTGCTGAGTGATCTTCCCAGGAGATGTCCAGGTAATTGAAGTCACCCATGACAACCAAGGTCCTGGAGCAAGCGACCTCAGTCAGTTCCCAGGCGAACTCCTGGTCAAGCTCAGCACTTTGAGTGGAAGGTCTGTAGTAGGCTCCCACCATTGTGTCCCCTGTGCCATTTTTCCCATGAATTTTTACGCAGAGGGTCTCTAGCTGTCCATGCCGGTCGCCAACATCAGCTTGCAGGGACATGTAGCTTTCCTTCACATAGAGAGCTACACCCCCGCCCTTTTTGTCAACACGATCCCTCCTGTACAGGGTTAGATTGGTTTCTGGATGAGGTTTAGTGTCAAATGAAAACAACCTGCACAGTAGTCCTCATACAGAACCATTGTGTGTAGCGTGATTCATCAGTCTCAGTCTTCAGAGGGCTACTTATCTGAACTGTTCACCAAACTGTGTGGTATGAGTGAAGCTCAACCCATATACTGTGAAGTGAGCCTATGGACACTGGGCACATCTACATGTGTGATTAATGCACACAAATAAACTCCAGGGTATATTGCTCTGGAGTTTATTTGTGCGCAGCACGTGGTGCCTGGTCAGAGAAGCCCTGGGCTGGCAGGGGACCTGAGGCTGTTCTGCAGCAGCTTGCCAGCCTAGGGCTGCAACTCAACGTGCTATGGAGGGGCTGGCTGGGGCACAAGGGTCAGCAGGCAGCCCTCGCACTGAAGCACTCTCATGCTCCAGCCAGCTGCTCCTCAGCATGTGGAGCCCTGTCAGAGCAGCTCTGAGCTGGGAGGCTGCTCCAGAGGCTGCCTGCTGGCTAGCCATGTGCTAGGACACCCTTGTGCCCTAGCTAGCCCCTCACAGCACATTAGACTTCTCCAGAGGCTGTTATGGAGCAGCCCCAGGTCCCCTTCCAGCCCAGAGCTGCTCCGACTGGGCTCCATGTGCAGCAAGGTGGGGGGGCACTGGCTGAGGCACAAAGATTTCATAGACATCAGGGCTAGAAGGGACCTCGGGAGATCGAGTCCAGCTCCCTGCCCAAAACGCAGGAAGTCATCTGGGGTTATAGGATCCCAGCAAGATAAGCATCCAATTTACTCTTGAAGGTGTTCAATGTAGGTGCTTGAACCACCTCCGCTGGCAGACTGTTTCAGATGCTTCAGTGCTGGGCTAGCCAGCAGGTAACCCCTGCGTTGATGCAACCTCGTGCCCCAACCAGCCTTGTCACTGCTTGCATGTACACTACAGTGCACAAAACAATGTCACAGCAGGTACTACAGGTGTTTAGCCAGACTACCTTGCAGCAGTGTTAATTAGTCTACTGTGACCTAATAGGGTTGCATCTGTAGATAGTGACATTTTACTGCCAAGCTAATTAGTCAGCTCTGAAGTCATAGGTGGCAGAAGGTGAGGGCTAACAGAGCTTAGCATCCCCAAATGCAGGGTAGCAGTAGGGCTGCAAGGCAGCCAGACTGAGGGCTTGCAGCAGGGCTGGGGCTGGGGCTAGGGGAGGGGCAGGCGCTGCAGAGCCGGTGGGGCACGGGCCTGAGCTGTGAGTGGGTCATCCAGGAAGCATGACTCCTGCTTTTATGTGCACCCTGGGAGGCATTGTGGGGGGTGTGCCCCTGGATCTCCATGGGGCAGGGCAGGCTGCCACTGCACCCAGCTCTTCCCAGCGGGGCCCCCAGGCTACATTCAGAGCAGGCAGTGGTGGCCCTGGAGGAGGGCTATGGGGGGGGGGGTCTGCAACCTCCCTGAAATTTGTCATAGCCCACCCAACCCCACTCCCAGTGCCACCACCACCACCCATCCTGAGCGCAGCCTGTCCTCCTTTGCCAGGAAGAGCATGGCACAGCCCTGGCCCCAGCCTGCAGTGGTAGCCTGCCCTGCCCCACGTAGATCAAGGGGCACGTGCCCCCTATGCACTTCCACAATACATGCAGTGGTGGAAGCCACCACCCCTTCCCCATGCCCTTCGGACAAGCCACAGCTTCATCCCATGCCCTGCTCCACCCCGCCTAGGCAGTGCCTGCCCCAGCAGCAACAGCATTAGTGTTATTATAATCGTTATTATTATTATTCTTATTATTATTTTTACTAGCCAATTGCCCACCAAAAATGATGGGGAGCATGGGGGAGAAGGGGCTGGGATGGAGTGCCACCACCTAACGCCCCGTGCTGCTGCTGTTCTGCCTCTTGCAGGGAGTGGGGTGGGGGAGCCAAGGACTCCCCTACCCTCTGTCCAGTCCTCAGCGTGGCTTCGGAATCATGGTGATGCTCCCCCACACCAGGAGCTGTTTCCGTCAGCTGATCAGAGCACGAATAAAACATTACAAACAGACAAGCTGACTTGGGCTTTTATAATAATATTATTATTATGAACAATGACAAATTGAGGCAGGGCAGGTGTGGGGGTCCCAGGGGCTCTGTCCCCTCCAGCCTGGTGGTGTAGCTGAGGGTGGCCCTGCTCTGTCTCTCAGCTCTGGGCCCCACCCAGGTGGTATGGGGCTTGTGCAGGGAGGCAGTCGGGGCTGGTGTGGGGCTAGGGGGTGGTGGATTCATTGGCAATAGGGGCACTGGCACCAGGCACTGACCCCATGCATGGGGGAAGGGGCAGCCACATGGGCGCAGTGGGCTCAAGTCCCAGCCCTGATCCCGATCCTGGGTCTGTCTTGGCTCTGCTCCCTCCTGATTCCTGCCCAGTCCTAGCCTCACTTCCTTTCCCTGCACCCCTCAAGGCCCTTCGCCCTCAACTTCCCTCACAAACTTTCCCACCGGGGGGGCGGGGTGCACAACATGAACAATGTTTTTCTGCCTCTCCCTATGTGCACAGTAAACGTCTTGTGTAGACACACCCATTGTTGCCTAGAAGTGGTGTGAATGGTGAATGTACTGCTGGCTATAACTAGTTTCATTTGGTATATGTTTTGTTCTATGTGTTGACTAGAGGTAACTTAGTGCAGTGCTTCCCAACCTTTTCCAGCCCAAGTCACACTTACATTAATAAAAAATTCTGCAGCACACCTGTTAAGGCAGTCCCTATCCTTATACCTATTGTGGTTCATTGTCAGGGCAAAATTCCGTGGCATACCTGTTCATTTCTGATGGGACACTGGCTGGGAAACACTAACTTAGTGAGGCTAAGGGAGGCAAGATGTCCTTCCTGTAAGAAGAAAACAAGAGTGGTACATCTTATTCTCTTAATGCCTTCTACTATGTATCTAACAATTGCTGTCCATTTCCAACTAGCTTAATCAGAAATGTACAAAAACATAATTCCCAGCTAACTCTTGAATGTAAATTAATGCAGAATTTTGTCTCCTATGGCCCATGATTAGCCCATTAGGTCCTCTGGGACCTAGAATTCACACTAAGTATTACTGAAGTGAATTGGACCCAGTAGGAAGCTTGTTTCAGGATTGAAACTCCATCTGTCTGAGACATACAATGACAACTGTTAAAAAAAAAAAAGAGCATCATGGCACATGGCACACAAGTAGTCAGTAACAGATCTGGGAAGGAAACGGTTTTCCTTCCTGCAACATTATTTCAAGATTTACTATTTTGTGCTGGGATGAAAACATATGGCTTCACATTTTATTGTGAAAAATGATAGTACTAGACCAGAACAGACTATATATTGAAGGGCAAGGCAGACACCTGAAACAAGGAAGATCCAAAGTTAAGTTCCTGTTCTGGCTGAATGAGATCAGTTTCCCACATCCTAGTGAGTGCCCTAGCTGTCAGTCTGTTGGCTGTTCTGGTATGGGTTCCATTCTGAACCCAAAGAGCTTCTCCACAAAACTGGTTAGTTGCTGCAAAAAATAAGTGTTGATTTCTATGAATTGACATTTATTTATTTTTTTAAAGAAATCCTCAAAAAAATTCTTGACCCTCTCTAATCAATAATAAACCCCAGGTAGCATTATCTAACTTGTATAAAGCCCATTCTTATATCCTGGAGACCTTTTGAAGTTATTACTTTTGGACTTACACATCCCATTGAATTATTATAGTTCCTGGTCTGATAGAGTTTTCTGTCTGTGAATATGACTGACCTGTATGCTTGTGTGTGATGTGGTGGAATATCCCGGGAAGGGTTAGAGCCTGGCTGGCTGTCACATTTTTCTTTAGGGCTAGGGACAGACATTCAAGAAGCCTGAGCCTGAATTGATTCAATCTTTGTAGATTAGTCTAACCTGCTAGGCTAAACCAGTTTGTAATCACACAGACATCCCAAAATGCAGAATCATGCCTACAGTGGCTCAGGCTAGAAGCCAGGGGGTGCTAAAGCAGTCCTCCCTTCCCTTCTACAGTGCTGAGCTGGGGTGGGGGTGGCCAGGCCCCAGCAGGATGCTCTGATTAGGAATCCCCCATCCACCCCACCCCCCAGCAGGGAGTTGATAACAGTGTTGATCACCCCATTAGAAAACAAAGCCTCTCTCCACTAGTTCAAGCTCTTCTTAAACAACTTTTCCAAGAAGGAACCAGTCTCCCACAACATCGACTGTTGCCAGCATGTGGGATGCTAGCTAATGCTGAGAGGTGCCTGTGTAAGGCAGATGGGAGGGAGGAATCCCTGTTTAGGAGGGAGTGGTGAGGGGAGCAGGGGGAATCCAGGCAGACACCCTGTACCTGCTGTCTCTGCCAGAGCTCCTGCCAGGGAGCAGAGGGGCAGGGCCCAGAGAGCATGGGGGGATGCTGGGGGAGTCTTGTTTAACTAAAACCAGGAAGGGGTCTTGGACAGACAATGCATAAACTGGTTTAAGCCAAATCAGTTTAGTCTGATACTACATTCAACTAGATTTATCTCAAACTGGTTTCAGCCATTTTCAAACTGGTTTATGTGCACTAAACATCTGTTCTGTTACAGGTTTAAACCAGTTTCTGATCACTTTCATAGATTTCATAGACATTAGGGCTGGAAGGGACCCCACAAGATCATCAGGTCCAGCCCCCTGCCCAAAGGGCAGGAAGTCAGCTGGGGTTAGATCATCCCAGCAAGATAAGCATCCAAGCATTTCTTAAAGGTATCCAGAGTAGCACCAGTTCTGGAGGGAGTCTATTCCAGACTCTGAAGACTCAGACAGTAAAGAAGTTTTTCCTTAGGTCCAGTCTAAAACAGTCTTACTGTCTTGTGACTGTTAGATTTTGTCTTCCCTTGGGGTGCCTTGGTGAACAGACATTCTGCCAGTTCCTGATGCACACCCCTTAAATACGTATAGGCTGTCACCAAGTCACCCCTGAGCCTTCACTTCTCCAGGATGAAAAGTCCTGTGCCTCTCAGCCTTTCCTCATAAAGCCTGTTCTCTTGCCCTCTGATCATGTGTGTGGCTCTCCTCTGGACTGTCTCAAGCTTCTCCACATCCTTTTAAAGTGTGGAGCCCAGAATTGGATGCAGTACTCCAGCTGTGGCCCCACCAAAACCGAGTAAAGCAGGAAGATGACTTCTTGGGTTTTGCTTGAGATGCATTGGTAGATGCAAGCCAGAGTTCTTTTGGCTTTGCCAGCTGCAGCATTGCATTGGTAGCTCATGTTCATCTTGTGGTCAATCGTGACCCCAAGTCTCTTTCACTTGTGAAGCTAGTGAGTGTAGCACTGTTGAGCCTATAAATATGACGTAGGTTTTTTCTCCTGAGGTGGAGCACCTTGCATTTCTCCATGTTGAATGTCATCGGGTTTTGATCTGCCCACCTCATGAGCCTGTCCAGGTCAGCCTGAATTGCCAGCCTATCCTCTAGTGCAGTTGCAGGCAATTATTTCAGGTGGAGGGCCACTTACCCAGTTTTGGCAAGCTGTTGAGGGCCGCATAGGTAGCCCCGCCCATTGACAGGTGCCCCGTCCCCATGTCACCATCTTGGGACCAATGTCCCAGGGCCAGCACCGGTGTGGCCGAAAGTGGGGCACAGGCTGGCAGGGGGCTGTCGAGCTGGGCTGGCCTGCACCAGCTGGGAGGGCAGGGAGCTGACCCAGCTCCATTGAGCCCCTCCTGGCTGGGATCCTGTACTCCTGCCGCCCTGCTCTAGGCCCTGCCAGTGCTGGCTCTGGGACACTGGTGCAGGCTCTGTGCTCCCACTGGCTCCTGTGCCCACTCACTCCCACTGGCCCCCCAGCCCTGTGGTACAGGCAGGGGCACAGCCCCAATCCGCTCTCGCCGGCAGGGAACAAGCTGGTGCTGAGTGTGGGGGAAAAGAAGCCCCTCCCCTGCCCCATAGTTGGTGCTCCGTACTGAAGCCGCTTGCAGCCTGCACAGGGCTGTCCTGAGCAGGCACAGGCACTAGCAGCTGCAGCACAGGTTGTCAGCGGAGCCGCTTTTTCCTGTGCTCAGCACCAGTTTATAACCCGCTGCCAGCCTGGGTCCCCCCTCGTCCCCCCTCTCCCCCCAGCTCTGGGCTCACCCATCGGGGCTGTGCTGCTGTGGCAGCAGCTGCTCAGTGTGGAAGAAAACAGCCCTCCCGCTTGCTGTGCTGGGCAGCGTTTGCTGTTGCTGCGTGCCCGGAGCTTGCACACTGGGCAGCAGAGGCAGCGGTGGCAGCCTACCATGGTGCAATATGGGATAGATAAATATTAATTTTCTAAATTTTTTTAGGGGTCCTGTGGGCTGAATAGAATGACTTAGCAGGCCAGATCTAGCCCATAGGCTATACTTTGCTCACCCCTGGTCTAGTGTGACCATACTTCCCCATAATTTGGTATTGTCCACGAACTTAGCCCTTCTGCTTCTGACACCCAAATCCAGATAATTTATGAATATATTAAAGAGTGCTGGTCCAAGTACTGAGCCCTGGGGGACACCACTCGTCACCATGTGCCATGTTGACTCGTTTCCATCGATTATCATTCTCTGGGTCTGATCATGGAGTCAGTTCCCCAGCCATTGGACAGTAAGGTTGTTGAGGCCACAATTCTCCACTTTTACCATGAGAACATCTTGGGAGACCAAGTCAAGGGCTTTTTAAAAACCTAAATATATGACATTGACCTCTTCTCCTTTGTCCAGGTGGTGTGTCACTTGGTCATAGAAGGAAATGAGGTTGGTCAGGCAAGACCTACCCACAACGTAGCCACGTTGGCTCTCTCTCATAATGTTGCCTTCCGTTAGCCTGTTGTTGATGGTTTCTTTGATTTTTTTCTAAGATCTTTCCAGGGATTGAGGTCATACTGATTGGCCTGTAATTTTCTGGGGGAGTGGGAGACAAGTGAAGGCCTGGGGGGCCCCCGGGCCTCCTGTTGTCCCACCACGTGGCCCAGCCAGGCCCACTCCCCCCACCCCCTGCTCCTGCCTGTGCCCCTCTCCGTCCCTGCTCACTGGGGCCTCGATCTGCCCCTCCCCTCCCCACAGCCCTTTCCCCTTCCTCTGCCCCTTCCCCCACAGATTTACCTTCTGGGGGTGGCAAGCTCCCAAATAATTTTGTTCTCCCTTGACCTCAGTCTGCACTCCCCCCCCACAGACTGACCTATGTGGGGAGGAGGGGGTGATGGCATAAGATAGTTCTTGGGTTGCTTTTTAATTTAAAAATTTATCTCCTACCCAACAAGGCTGGAGACCACTGGTCTAGGGACATAGGCAGACAAGGTTCTTTGGGTAAATCTGATATCTTTTATTAGACCAACTCAAATCACTGGAAAAATTCTTCTTTGCAAGCTTTCAGGTATAAATACCCTTTGTCAGGCTGAGGAAGCATCTGCAGTTGATGTGTGCTTTTCCTGAATGGAATGAATAGTAAAGGAGCCAGAGGCTGGTATGCATGCAAGAAAGCCAGTCAGTGAAGATGTAAATTGAGGAGTCAGTAGGTGAGAGACAGGCCTGGGGTAATCTGTAATCCTGGAATTTTGATTCAGACATTTAGTGTTTTTAAAGAAATATAAACAAGGCCTTAAATTCTGAATGGTTAGGAAGCCTCATTAATATAAATGCTGTCATTATTTTGTAAAAGTTAGTGAAAAGTTTGTCTGGGGTTCTGTTTTGGTTTATAATTTTCTTGCTTTCCCAGATGCTGCAACCTAGAGCTAGTGCCTGAGAATCTGCTGGAGATTATTTCCATTCTGTACAATTGTGTGACATTCTAAAAGCAAGCAGCAGGTAAATTTGATTTTAAATTCCTTCACTATAATCATTAACGTTACTCTCTTTACTCTCAGAGGAAACTTGCAGATGTGGATTTTTAATTTGACACTAACCTTTTAAACCCACATTTGTTTATTTTCCATTTTTTTAAAACAGTCTTACTGCAATCCTGGGTGATATGCTGTCTCTGGATTTTCATTAGGTTCTTTGAGCCCTGTGTTGCTTCAGTTGGTCACTATAGTCCGTCCACGGAGATTGTAAAGGCTCCATTTCAGTAATTCTCTTTTCAGTTGAAATATGCGATGCCACCTGAGGTTAGACAATATGCTGAAAACTCACAGAGCTTCAGGATCCCATTGCAGAGGTTTAAAAATAGTTGGCAGCTTGTATTATAATGCTAAATGGTTCCTACCATGCTGCTTTGACTCTTCTTTCTATATGAGTTCAGGTACTTTTACCCTGTTCATGTTAAAATGTGAAGATGCATTTGTATCATTCTTCTGACAAGACTGTAGGCCCCTCTGGCCACTCCTGACAAATATTTAAGTCAAAATGAAAGAGCCGAATAAACTAAAACAACACAGGCAATGATCCTCTGTCACCTTCTCACTAAACTTGGCTTTAGTCCCATTAAAGCCAATACATTTGCTTCTATGTGTTCCAATTAGAAGGCTCCAGCATACTGCAGCATTGCATACATTCAGTGTCCCACATTTAAAAATGGTGGTGAGGGTGCTTTAACTAAAACTGATTGAATGAACTTTAGTTAAAACAGCCCTGCCGCCATTTTGAAATGCAGGACATTGAATACGCGTGATGCTGGTGTTTTAATTAGAGCAGCTGTCCGGGAGCTGTTCTAATTTAAACACCCCTTCCAGCATGCGTCTAGACACCCATTGGGACCACCCATGTGTTCAAGTGTTTTGCTGAATTTTAATCTTCTGCAATGGTAGCTGTCATGTGTTGCCTGCAGAGGGTGACAACGGGTCTATACATGGTCTACAGAGACAGATGTGGGGATTGGGAGGTTGGCTGGACACCTAAGCCTTCCTGGGCATCAGGCATTATATGCTGAGACACCGGGCAGATTCCAAAATGAACGTGTGAATTCTGCTAAATGCCTTGTCACAACAAGGACACCAGGAAGGAAGGACGGATCACACTGCTCTGTACTCTCTGCCCATTATCTGCGGGATCAGCAGGGTGCTGCAGGTGGGTTAGTTACCCCAAAATGCATGGCAATGCCCCGGAGAAGTAGCACACCCCGAACTAGCTTCTCATAACGGTACCCAGGCACTCGGACTCGGCAGACTTCCCCATGCAGAGCCGGTTCTGTGTTCGGAAGTGGTGCGAGCCACAGGTAAGCAGTGCTACACCTGGGCTAGCGATCTCTGCCTTTCTGCCCGGCTCACGGTTTTCACCTTCAGTGTCCTGAGGCTGCGCCCTGTTCTCATGCAGCCTCGAGGAATGCGTCTGGGCCTAGACACGGCCTGCCCTCGTGTGCCCCAGCATCAAGCACACCCCGCGGGGACACCGGAGGCGAGTTAGCGCTTGCGGGCAAGGCCTTTCACACGAGACTGCGGAGTGCCGGCGGGGGCTCGTCACGTCTGCTGCCACGCGGTGGGGGGCGGGGGGCTGGGCCCGACCCTGCTCCCCCGTCCAGGCCCCTGGCAGGCCGAGGCGGGCCAGCGCCACAGGTCCCGGCCGCCACCCTTCCCTTCACCTCCGGGGAGCGCCCGGCTCTGCGGGCTGGCCGGGCTCCCTCCGGCTCGGGGACTTTCTCCACGGGGGCCGGGCCCGAGGCGGGGAGTTGGCCGGGCTCCGCCCCGCCAGGTGCGCGGGGCGGGCAGGTGAACCGGGCGCCGCGTGACGGGGCGGGAGGAGTTGGGCAACTTTCAGTTTCGGGCATTGTGGGAAGCACGATGCGCGGCCGGGACTGGGGCCGGGGCCGGGGCCGCACCGGCCACTGAGGCACGGCGGCGGGGTGGGGGCTGCTCCCGCGCCCGGGGCGCCATGGTGAGTACGGCCGGGCTGCGCCCCGCGGCGGCGGGAAACTTTCCTCTTGGGCCCGGGAGTGGTGGCCGCCCGGCGGGGAGGAGGCCAGTGCAGTGACTGGGAGATGAGCCAAGCACCGACTCGGCGACGCCGCTGGCCAGGTGCGGGGTTGAGCCTTTTTATAAAAGCACAGGGCGCCGGCGAGAAAAGGTCGCCGTGGTCAGAAGAGGCTGGTGCCCTCAGCCCCCGGGTGTTCCGAGCTTCGCCGCCGGCTCGTCTGGAGGCGCCTCAAACCAGCTCAGCTCCCGCTTGAGCCTCTCGGGCACGCCGGGCTTTTGTGTCGGTGGTGTCCGTGCCTGGGCTCCTACAGCCCGGCCTGATTTCGGGGTTTGTTTGGTTTGCTGTTTTTTTTTTTAGTGCAGCTAGAAAGTTTGCCGGGCTTTGAGCTAGAGGAGGGATGGTTGCCAAGCCGTGAGGCTGCAGGGGCTGGGCGGGTCCATTCACGTGGAGAAAGAGGGCCATTAGCACCTGTGGAGTGGCAAGAGATTATCAGAGGTCAGGCAGATAGGAATGACTGAGCCATGAAGTCAATTGACTCTATCAGCTCTGCCTGAATAGAAATTCCCTGTCCCTCCTAGGCAGTTGGTTTTAAAGTTTGGGTGGAACAGGACTCAAAGGGGGTGCAACTGCACCCCTCTGCCCCCAGTCTGCCCCTGGCCATGCTAGCTCCTGAATGCTATACATAGCCTCACAGCGCGTGTCACCCATGTGTGGCTCTTGCCCTGTAAGGACGGCTCTCACCACAGAGTTTGGCTCAGGAGAACGCAGTGCAGTCTTTAACCAGTTGGATGTAACTGGTGCCTCATGCTGTCTGGGTACCCTCACTTAAGGTTACTAGGTGCCGTTTAGTTAACATGCATTAACTACCTATAGATGTGCCCATTTGCTAACTGGAACGCATCTGGACACGCTGGGCTGATCAGGTCTGCTCTGTGGTGTTACTAGAATGCACTGGCATTGCCTTGCCGCCACCTGTATTAAGCCCCCCCACACTTCAGAGTCACTGCAGGGGGGGGTGCTTTAACTAAACCTTGTCAAATGAGCTTAGTTAAGGTGCCCCCATATCCATTTTGAAGTGTGAGAGGCTTAATACACCTGACAATGAGCCATTTTAATTATAATTAGAGTGGCTGTCCAGGAACTGCTCTAATCAAAATGCTTCCTTCCCTGCCCCACAATGCACCTATTTAGGCAGCCATTGGGTCCAAAGTGATTATGTTAAAGTAACTACGTACTTGTCTGGGTTGTAAACGGGTAAGAAAATCAGGGCAATTTTGTGGGTAGACCAGGCAGAAGATGAATATTTTCTGCAACACTTGTTTTTTTTGTGTCCTTAACTAGTCCCATTGAAGCAAGATGTTGTGTAGGCAAAGCACAGGGCAGCTGTTCAGATGTGGCCACAGAGTTAAATTCTGTGGACCCTGAAGACACGTAGAAATGTTTGCCTGGCACTTAAAAGAGTTTCAGTGGACACAAGTCTTTAAACAAATAAGTCTTTCTCCAACAGTCTCTGCAGTGCAAACATTGCTGTAGTTGTACTAAACTAGGGTACAGGATAAACGCCGGGGGTGTGTGGAAAAAGTGGAAATTATTTCTGTTTCCAACCTTGAAAGAGCTGGGGGAGGGGGAAAGTAATTTAGATTTTGAAAACTTCTTTTTTTTAATGATCTGAGTTACTTTTAAAATGCAGGGAAAGATGTTACGTTGTCGGTGTTTGGTAGTGTTGTCCCTGTGCTTGAAGAACATGAGTCAGTTGCTAGATGTTATGTAATTGGTTAGATCGGTGGTCTCCAAACTTTTTTGATCACGCACCCCATCAATAAAAAAAAATTTTGAGCATGCCCCCCCCCCAACATATGTATATTTATATAAATATAAATAGAAGTTCTAATTTTTTTTCCCGCATCCCAATGGATTGTCTTGCGCACCCCACTTTGGAGATAACTGGGTTAGATGTATGACACTGGTAAAAGATAAGTGCTGAATTCTGATTCCCTTTTGGCTTTTGATGCCTTATAGTAAATTTGAGTCTTGTTGTAAATATTTTTTGCTCTGCAGTCTGGAGGGTTGAAACAGTTTCTTTTCAAACAAACCCTGAAAATGTCATGCAATTTGAGGAGCTGGAGCTTTATAATGCAGTGAGGATTGGGACAAAATGCTGAGAATTCACAGTGAATTGCTTTCCACAGTAAAACTTTCATTAGAGCTGAGTGAGCCATATGGAACTGTATGTCTTACACCCACAAAAGGTCATGCTCTTGCTTAATCTCCAAATCTACCCTGTCCCTGCAAAACATGTACTAAAGGCTATGGTGTGGCTACAGACAGAAACCCTCTAGTCTGGTGGATCCTGGAAAGAGCATGTGAAAAGGAAGCACTCTGCCAGCCACCTGGCCTGTCTAGTAGCTGTGGAAGCAGCAGGTGGCAGCCTTTTGGGTTTGGCATGGGCTTTCTAAGGATATTTCTCACAAAATGTAATGACTGACTTCCTTGAGCTAATGACCACACTTTTCTCTATAGGAGCTAGGGTTTTCAGGCATAGGCATGTCTGTGATGCTTGTTACTCGATACTTGATAATACTGCCCATTGGTCAATAGTTCAAACATCAGGCAAAGGTTCTGAATTAGGGGCCTCTGACACTAAACGGCAACTTCCAGTTCTTCCTTTACTTGGAGGTCAGAGTTTGGATTTTGGCTGTAGCCAAAAAGTGCTGTATTCTCACTGGCTCAGCTAGGGCTAAGCATGCAAATGTGTCAGTTGCATTGAATGTATTTGCATTGTGCCCATCACCACACTGGCTGGGTGTGCGTAGAGTATCCAAAATAATAGTCATAAATATCAATGGAAATTATTCTTTTTCCCTATTCCTCCTTATACTGTCTTCTGATTGCAGCCTGAGTTCACCCTGCTCAGTCTGTTCCTTTGCGTGCAAATCTTAGTGAATAAGTGGAGCTTCCAGTTTGCTCTGAAGGTTAACAAGTACAAGTAGGAGTGGAAGCTAATTTCAGAATATCCCTGATCTGTGCTTTAGAAAGGTTTGCTTTCACTCTGGCCCCTAGGACATGGGATAAGGAAGCATTGCCTAAAGCTTTGCTGCTTATTGACATTTTTGAGACTGCCAATCATGCCAGTTTTTCACAGGCATAAAACTTTAAGACAAATATGCGTGGCTACTGTGCCTCTTATCTGCAGCCTTGTCTGTACTACAAGGTTCTGCCAGCAAAATTGTTAGTTTGGCAATATAAAAATATTGCACCTGATTAACCAGTGTAGCGGATGTGCAGCTCTGCTATGGAAAAAGTGCTTTTGTTGTCAGTTTAACATAAGCTGTTTGAGGCATGGTGTAGCTATACTTGTGTTTCCACTATGGGACACTGCCAACATCTATATAGAATGGCAGAAGCTTTCCTAGCATACACAAGCCCTAATGTAGGGTGGTCCCTAGTGGATTACAAATCACAAAATTAGAATTATTTTGAAAGTTCTGTTAGTAGCTCACTGTGTAATGTTGGGTAAGTCTCTTAAGCTGTCAATGCCTGGGCTTTTTATTCCATTTAGAATGGGGGCAATTATAGGAAATTATAGACTGGTCAACATTGATTCGATACTTGAGCAATTACAAGAACTAACTATAAAACAATTTGTAAATCCCTGGAGGAGGAAGGGGGTGATCACTACCAGCCAACGTGGATTTGTTAAGAATGAATTGCACCAAACTAACTTGATTTTCTTTGATGGAGCAACTACTTTAGTGGCTGATGAGAACAAGGTGAGCATAATATACCTAGACTTCAGTAAGGCTTCTGACAAAGTCCAACATGGTTATCTGATGGATCCATATTGGCTGAATAATTGCAAGTCAAGAATAACTAATTTTTTTCATTATGTCCTAACGTGGTACATTTATGTTACTGATGAGTGAGTGGGGAGCTTACTACATGCACAGATAACTTGTAAGGTCAGTAATTTTATACTATATTTTGGACATTTTGGATGAATAATTGTGCTTCAAAAATGTATTTACATTAGTGTTCCCATATATCTTGAGGTGGGGGGATGGTTTGTAGAATCCTGTCTGTGGGTTGGTGGTTTTATTGTAAGCTGCTCTGAGCCTTTTGGATCCATTTATTTGATTTCTATCCTATGCTATTCGTGTCCGAATGGCAGGAGGTTTCCAGGAAGATACCACAGTGGTCTGTTCTCGGTCTAACAGTTTAACATTTTTATTAATCACTTGGATGAAAATTTCCTCATAAAACTGGGTGGGGTTACAAACACTATTGTATAGGAATAGGATTCAAAAGAATCTTGATCAGTTAGAGAGCTGGGCCATATTTAAGCAAAATAAAAATCAGCAAAGAGAAATTTAAGGTGCTGTATGTAGGGAATGGAAAACAAATGTTAGGTATATTGGCTTGATACTAGCTTGGTCAAGAAGGCACTGGTGGTTATGATGGTTCACAAGCTTCATGTAAGTCAGCATTGTGATGCAGCTACAAAAAAAGTGCCATTTTTGGGGTGCGTTAACAGAAGCATTTTATAAAAGGCAAGGGAGATGATAAGAATTCAGATGATCTGGGACTGGGCCCTTAATCTAAAATTCTTCTGAAGTCAACTGAAATAATTCTATTGACTTCTGTGAGCTTTGCGCTCTTATCACTTTACTTGGTTTTGCTTGGCTGGAGGTATGTGCAGTTCTGGGCTCAGCATTTTAAGAAGGATGTAGAGAAAATAGGGTCCAAAGGTGAGCAGCAAAGATGATAAAAGGTTGGAATGCAAGCTGTACCAGGAAGGGTTGAGAAAGCTAGGTATGTTTAGTTTGTAGAACAGATTAAGGGGAGGGGGGAAGGGTGTCAGTGTGGTGATAGCAGATTTCAAAGATTTGAAAGGCTGCCATAGAAAGAGGGAGAACAGCTGCTCTCCCTTGCCACAGAGGACAAGTCATGAAGCAGTGGGTTTAAAATGTAGCAAAGAGCAACTCAGGTTTAGATTAAACATCAGAACACTTTTTTGGCACCAAGCACTGCAAGGCAGTAGAACAAGCTACCCATGGAAGTTGTAGGATCTTCCCTGGAAGTGTATAAGATTCTGTGTAGGTATTTGTTTGGAATGGTTTAGTTTTGCAGAGACTATGTGACCTTAAAGGTTCTTTCAAAACGTATTTCTAATGTGTACCCCTTTTAGCATGTGTATTGATGTTTGTGGGTGAAAAGTAACCTGTCACAGCAAGAAAGCTATTCTAGTGGAAAAAAATCTGTTGGAGACTTCCAGGAAATACCCTGAAAACAGTTTGTTTAGCAGAAACTACTTCAAACCATGCTGTGAAGTTCACTTTTTTGTTTTCCTGCCCATGTATCATTTTCATTATGGGGAAGGATTCTTTAAAAAGAACCCATTTAATGTAGTAAACTGTTTCAGATGACAATACTTATTTGTATTGGGGCCACAGCTGAGGCCTTCTGTGAAGAATTTGTTTTCTAAACAGACAAGCCAGGCAAAGGGTGGGGGAGGAATGGAGAAGAGGAAGAGTCTGTTTGTCCAAAGCCACACAGCAAGTCAGTTCTTTGTACCTGTAAACACTGCAATGCCATGACTTCACAATTATATCAGTGGTTGCAAGACTGCTTCCATAGCAAGACTAGTGTCACAGTATATAGCGCAGCAATAGCTATTAGTTTACTATGGCACAGGTATATAGGCACGTTGAGAAGGATTTGGGATTGAGGTCCTGATCTACACCTCCCTGAACTCAGTCAAAAGAACCATTCCACGGGCTGTGGATCTACTTTTGCTATCATTATGCTGCTTATTGGGATGCCAATCTAGTTTAAAATATGAGATTTAATTTGAAAAATTCCAGAAAATTATTTAGGTTAATTCTTATTTGGATACAAATACACGTGGAATAGGGTATTGAGAAACTGGCTTTCTATCTGGCCAAAAATGCTATATTTGTCCCCAGTTCAGGCTTGTGGAGAAATATGCGCTCACTGGGGCTGAGGCCTTCTGACCTCTGCCAGTTTGGAACGTCCCATGAATTCTCAGCTTTGCTTTTAATTACTAAAAATAAATATAGCAGTCTTCTGTTCCAAGGAATTTAAAATCCAAGCCAGGCAGGTAAGGAACAACAACAGATTACAGTAGATCAAGGAAGTGGTGGGGAGAAAAAATACATGATGTTTTTGAGGAAGGATTTTACAAGGAAAGCAGGCAGTGCTTCTGTATTCCTTTTCTCATTCCTTTCCAGTTGGGTGCTACTGTGGGAGCAGGTACTAATACGTTCTCCAGTAAACAGACTAGTCGGCAGTGGAAGATAATAAGGGTTTTTTATGTTAAAAGTTTCATAGGGGAAAAACTTGGAAACTATACACAATTCTATAGAAGTTACTCTGAAAAATCTAATGCTTTGTGTGAGAATGGAAGCTTTTTCAATTGCATTTTTGAAGTCAGATTGCATTTGGTAGCAAGGATTTCATTCTCTGCTGTTCCTGTGGCCTCCTTCACAAAGGGCTATTGGTTGGCTGTCTATTTGAAAGTGCCCAGTGTTAGCCTTGTCCACTTTTTTTTAAAGCATTCTTTCACTTCTACATTTTATATGTGTAACAATCCAATTTGGTTTTGTTGAGAAATCTGAAACAGTGATTAGCCAATCTCAAGAAGATGAACTGGTTAATCATTCCTGTGGAACAGGATATTTGATGATATTTTCCAAGGAAAGCCTGGAAAAAAGGGAAGAAACAAGTAACTTCTAAATGTTTTCAGTAGTTTGGAAAACATTTTAAACATTGTGGAAAAAGAAAGGGAAAAATACTACATAACCAGTTGCCACACTGTGAGCAGCTCCATGTAGAACACTTCTGGAAAGTGGGGGAAAAATTTAGGGGACCAGCTGATGGTAGATGACATTGCTGGGAGGGAGGGGAAAGAGTGCCTAAGGAAGAGAGTGTCAGGAAGGGGAAAACCTGGAATTTTGAGGGTGGCAGCTCAGTCTAGGAAAGTTATAGTGGGTACACAGGGAAAGCTTAACAGAAACTAGTGGGGTGTGAGGTACAAGGGGCAGTTGGGTGTATGAGAGCTTAACTGAAGTAAGACATTGGAGCAGTGTCAGTATGAGTGCCCTCCAAGATGCATGCCACTTGGTAGCCCTTGCTTCTGACTGATGCTTCGAAAAAGTCTGTAGGGTGGGTTATACAGAAGTAGACACAAAAGTAATAACAGAGGGATCTGAAAATGCTTCAAAGCACTAAAATAATGAAGGCATCAGTGACAAAATACAAATATAATTACTGTCTTTTGTATGGTCATGTTTCCTGCACTCCACCATCACTAAAAATCGGGATGGATAGAATTGGCCAAGAAATTTAGGAAGTTTATTCTTAATCTTAAATTTTTGGTAGAAAAATACCTTGGTGGGTTATAATGAAAATTGCTTAAGTGTTTTGATTTTGAATAAATTATAGTATAAACATGAGTGTGAAAGATTTTCACTTGTGAAGCAGGTACAGTCTCTCTGAGTATGCATGTAGTGCAGGCCCTGAGCCTTACACTTTTTTGCAGGGGGATCCCTATGGTCCTTGCTAGTTGGACAGTGTCCTTCGCCTCAGTGTTTCTGATTTCACTGCAGATCTTCCAGTGGGTCCAGAGGAGCTTAGAGTTAGGATTAGAAAATTTACCCTCTTGGGATCTGTTTAAGCTGCAGACTTAAACTTGGGATCTATTTAAGCTGCAGCTGGTAGTGACACAGGCTGGCCTTTTCAAAGCAAGGCAGTGTTTGTCAGACATTGGTAATTCTACTATTATAAAAGCCTAAGTCCATCTGTCACTTCATTCACACTCTGATTGGCTGACAAACAGCCAATCAGAGTGCAAAGAAGCATTCTGACAGCAAGCAGCCTGCTGCCATGATGGTGGGGACAGGGGGGTGCGGCCAGCACAGCTGGCCGCTCCACCCCCGCCCTGCTCCCTGGAGGTGGTGGCAACAGAGCAGACAGCTCCCTGCAGGTAACATGGGGGGTGGGACGGGAGTGGGCCCAGGCCCAGCGCGGTGGGGGGCGGACCCAAGTGGGGGAAAAGCCATCCTGCAGCGGTGGGAGGGGTGGAGGGGAACAGTGGACCTGGCCCAACATGGCTGCGCCACTGGCTGGGGGACAGAAGGAGCAGGCCCACTCCTCCCCAACATCGGCCCCTCTCCTGCTCCTCACATCCCCGAGTGGGCCCAGCGGGTTGAGGGAGGATTGGGTGTGCCATAGCAGTGATGGTGGGGCTAGGGGAAGACTGGCCTCAGGCCCGGTGCAGGGCGGGAGAGCAAGCCCGAGTGAGGGGGGAGAAAAGTCAGCCCGCTGTGGTGGGGAGGGCAGTAAGCCTGGCCCAGCTCAGCATGGCAGCTGTGGTGGGAGGGGAGAAGCGGGCCTCCTCTCCCACTTCCCCACATCAGCCCCGAGCCCGCTCTTCTGGTCAACCTGGGCCCACTGCTCCCTGGCCCAACTTCTCTCCACCCTCAGGCCCAGTCCGCCCCTGCATCAGGCCTGAGCCTTCTCCCTTCCCCCTGCTGCTGCGGCAGGGATGGGGGGACCCCAAACAGCAGGAGGGACGGGGGATTGGGCCCTGGGATGGAAGGGGGGGCAGGGCTCTGTCTCTGCCCTCTCCCCTTCCCCCACATCATTTTTGACAGGGAATTGTCTAGTACAGGACATAAGATCCATAGGTTAGGAAGCAAAAGCAAGCCTACATGCCTGTGCATGTTGACATTTAGGGTTCAAACTACCCGCTGCACAGAGCAGTAGTATACTTATACTTACTTAGTGACTGAATTAAAACTATGAGGAAATTTGATTTGGTTCAAATTTTTTTTTAAAAAAAGGTTGTTTTTATTCTTTTTTGACAGAATGTAATGTTTATGTTTTGGGTTGATGCACATTATGTTCATTTCACCCAAAATATTTTCCCCCTTGGTTGCATTACCTAACTTTTTCTAATCCTTAATGTCTCTTTATAATTTAAGTAAATTATAAAGTGAAAAATATTACTTCAAAGCCAATGATGAAATATGTTTTGGATTTTTGTGCTTCCCTTCTCCCTTTTGTGTGAAACTGTTCCCCAAGCCCAGACCAAATTTGTGAATGGCTTTGGTCTGCTTGAAACTCCATTTTTCAAGAACATGCTGTTTGTTGTAGAAAATTCCCTTAGTTCTACTCATGAGACAATTGAAAATCTCAGAACATTCCTGTTCTACTTGACTGTGACTTTTTTCTCCCTGGCTATAACATTGTCAACTGGGTGAGAAGTCAGTGAAAGTCAAAAGCTCTTGAATATTTATGTTTTCACCACAACAAAAACATCATAAAAAGTCTGAACCTGGGAAGAAGGCTGGGAGTAAAACTTGCAGATTGCAGCTCTTTGTGGTTGGGTTAGGCAGATAACTTTGGATATGCTAAAATACAGGATTAGGCTTAAATAGGCTGCTGTGGAGCACAGTCCTCATGAATGTAGGTTAAATTTTAGCTCACTTTCCATTGCTCTTTGCATAGATAATCACAGAGAAGGCCAGAAGAGTGGCTGCTTGGAGAACAGTGTGTAGGATGGTTGCAATACAGAATGGTGGGACTAAATCTCAAACTATGGGAATATTTATTCAATTTAAGTTATTGCTGGAACGTGTCTTGAGAAGGGGAGACCTGGCTGACTGACCCCTGTTCTCCCTCACTACCCCCTGAGTAATTTCTTTAGCTGTGGCTCTCAGCTGATTTTGTCCATATAACTCTAGCCTGTCTCTTGTTATCTGTGGTAACTAAGCAGATTTTTTTCACCTGCATACAAACAGTTATAAAAACAGCTCTCAGCTGCAGGGGTAGATTCTTTTGTTTTGTGCCAAGATAAGAGAAACTCTGGCTTGGAGGCAGGCTGCATTAAAACTAGTTGTATGAGAAAGGAGGCATGGTCACATACAGGTTCTGAATGTCTTACATGTATCCTATAAGTAAAATTATTGAACTAGCACTGAGGTTAAAGATTGAAGTTTGTCAGTTTTTAAAATGTCATCTTCCCAAGCAAACATTTCTTTTCTTTCTGCTGATCTGAAGGAAATGCTTCTAGAATACCGTGTTTAGGCAAGGAATAAGGAGGCTTTTAGGCCTACTTCCCCCCCTCTCCTCCCCTTTTCTCTCAGCTATACAGTTTGAAGTGCCGGGCAATTATTTGATCTGGAGGACCACTTAAGGAGTTTTGGTGAGCTGTTGAGGGCCAGGGGGTGGATGAGTACCAACCTGGCCTTGGTCCCCTGTCATGGCTATTTACACTACCCTATGTTGAGGGGGGATTGCAGGGGCCAGGGAGATTCCAACTGATTCTATCTGGCTCCAGGCTTGTGCATTCCACACTCACTGCTGGGGGTGTGGTGCAGATGGGTGGGGTACCCTTGACTGTACAAATGGGCTAGGGCCCAGGGTGGGTGGGGAGTAGTGCCTGGGAGCAGGATGGGCAGGTGGGGCTGGAATCACAGAGTAGTAACAGTGTGGGGTTGGAGCAGAGCCACAATCTGTTCCCCACACATCCTTGTCATGGGCACTGGTTCCATGGTCAGGGGCACTGAGACACCCCGTCTGCCCCCTCTGTCCATTGCCCCTGGTGGTGGGTGTGAGGTGGGGTGCAAGCTGCTGCCAGGAAGTGAAGCCCAGCTGCCCCACCATTACACCACCTGACCTTGTGGACTGCAGCTCCCAGTGTACCTGAGAGCTGCGCATGGGGATAGGGTGGGCTCCACTCTGTACCAGGTGGAACTTCCATGCCTGGAAGTGATATGTGCTATGGCTTGCGTTGCACCTGGGCCAGCCATGGCAAAGGGACCTGCCAGAGGCTAGATAGAATCCCACAGGCTGTATTTTGCCCTACCCTGACTTAAGTCAATGAAGATATGCCAGTGTAAGTGAAAGGGAAAGAATGGGGATAATAGTGTAGTAAAAGTGGGAAGCAGAAGACGCTGCATTTAGTTCGTACTGGATCATGAGAACTCCTGGGTCCTGCCTGTGTCCAGCTGTCTGGAAACAGAAGTTCCTTCACTGGGTGTAATGAAAATACAAGAAGGAAGTTCTGTGTTGTTTTTCTATTGTTAAAAATGCTAGAAACTTGATAATCCTGTTGGAAAGAAGACTAGCTTTACTGCCTGCAGGCAAAAGTGCCTCAACCCTGCCTATATATTCAAGAGAAAGTCATTAAGAGAGAATGTTAAAATTTGAGGTGTGGGGCTAGGTCAAAAAGGACTAGACTTGTCCAACCTGTCCTGGTACAGCCTTGGCTAATGAAAAAGGACAGAAAGCTAGCAACCATAATAAGGTAGCCCTTCTATATAGGGTGGTGAATTTTAGTACTCTGTAAAATAATTCTGGCCCAGGTAGCGAGCACTCTACCATGTTGCTTAGACATTGTAATTGTGTTCTTAAAGCTTAACTGAGGCCATTGGCATCAGAAGATTTTTCTCTGATGGATCAATATTAAATAACACAAATAGCTTTTAGCCTCCTCTAATGCCAAAATTAAAAACTGTGCTTGAATAGAGATTGTGGGTGACTTGAGGAGGTTAAAGGCTGCTTGTGTTATTGAAATAATATCAAAATACAATGAATCACTATATTAATTATTAAATGTAATAACAATAAAATTAAAAGTAAAATGATGCATATATTCATGTATAATTGTACTAACCTGATTGTTTTATAAATAATCTGTACAGAACCTTCATGACAGTCTATTTAAACCAAGCTGAAGCCATGGACCAAATTATTTAGCAGTAGTAGTCCAAATCTCTTTGCTTTAGTGTATTATTATTTTGGCAAGCATTCCTACCTGCCTTACCATGCACTCTTGTGTCTTTATCTTGGTTTCTTCTGATTTTTTCACTGTATTTTCTTATAGGACAGGGTTTTCATTTTGAGTATATAAAATGAAACAAGCTTTAATACCACTAGCATTTGCTTTAGTTTAATGATGTTTGATATTTATGAATGCATGGTAGATCACATTCATTTGAAATAATTCCTTATGCATTTGGAAAAAGTAAGAGTTTATAATGGGCAAATGATGAAAGGATGTCTTGCTTTATATTCAGTTGCTAAACTTATCTATGGGACCCTAAAATTTTGAGTGCCTTTAGGCAATACAAACATTTGTAAGTAAATTGTCTCGCATACTGTTGAGAGGTTAAATATTAACATGTTTTGTTTTCAATGAGTCATGGATTCATTACTTCCATTTTCCATTCATTGATTGCTTTCAAAATGTTAAGCTTCCTCCATCCGAAGTTTCTCCAGTAGTTGAGCTGCTTTCCATATAAATAGAACCTTACTGAATTTATGGTGAAAGTGGGCGGTGCAGTGGCTCCTTTAATCTTGCAGGCTCCCCCACATGCTCCCCCCCCCCCGTTGCTGGTTGGCTAATGGCCCTGGTGGCCCTGCTGCTTGCTGTTGACTGGCCAGAAGGCAAAAGCAGTGCCATTTTTAAAACTATGGTTTTTGCCTCTGTGCCAATCAGGAGTGAGCGGCTGGGCCCCTCCTACAACTGGGGAGGGGAGCACAGGGGAACCTGAAAGATTAAAGTTGCTGCTGCTCAGCGCACTTCCGCCATGAATTTTATTGGGTCCTGCATATAAAACAACTTTAAAAAGCACTATTAAATGCCTGTATTTGCTCCTAAGTGCATGTGTATGGACACAGGCTCCAACAACCTTTGCATTTAGGCTTTCCATTCATTATTCACAAAATGTTGTCTTAAACAGATAATAGTACAAGTATGCTTATTACTTCTCTCAAAATGTTTACAACTAGAAAATAGGAAAGAAGTACCATAAACATACTCTCTCTTCTCCCACTCTTAATGTCACTGACTGCCATAAAATAATATGCAGAAAGTTCAAGCTTTATTGCAAAGCTTTGGCCAGTCTAGTACTGCAATAGAAGCAGTTTATGAGAGAGCAGCAATTACACTTAGAAAAAATGTTATTTCTTTCCATTCCTCTCCTCCTTTTTCAAACCCCTAAAGTTCATACAACCTGAAGCACCCTCAGGGAAGAAAACAGCAATATTATTTCCAGAAGAAAGTAACTGCTTCCCAAAAGCAAACGCCTCAAATTTCATTTCCAGCTATATTTCTTCACTTCCTCTTTGCTCTGCTCAATAGTATTGACATAATGTATCACGTTTCTTGCATTGACAGTTGTGCTCATAACTACAGTCGTCTTTGAGTACATTGTATCTTAGTGAACTTGAAAGCTCAAGTTCTGTTTAAACACATGCCTAATATTTGATTAGTTTTTTAAGATTAGAAACACACTTGCTTTTTCACGTCATTAGTAATTAAGGCCATTCAAAATAACCGTTTTTTCAGTTTAACAAACAAGCAAAAAAACCAACATTCATTGTAGATTGATTTAACTTTTTCCAGGCTTCCCTGTTCCCCTGCCCTGCATAAAAAATGCTTTGGGCCCAGCAAAACAGTTTGGAAAGTCAAAACTTTTTTTCAGTATTTCCAAAACACTTTATTTTGGGGTACTTGTAATAAAAGTGAAGGGAATGACTGGACAGATTCACAAAACACAGAGTAGGGGCAAGAAATGATTGTGGTAAAGTGAAGGTAGTGTGGCTATTCCCTCCCTTTACCGAGTAGCCACTAGTGAGATCACTAAGGAGCTTGGTTCTATTCCTTGGAGAAGTTTAATCAGCATCGGTTACTTCCGGCATTATATGTTATGCTGGGGTGCTGTACTGGGCTCTCGGGGTGCATGCAAGCATTCCAATGAATGATTAGAAGTTTAGCAGTTTAGTCTGAATGGCTGGAAACCCTACTGATAGACCACCATACACATGCTGGGTGTGGGGGGAAGGTGCATGCTGTGCAGGCAGACTGCATTGTTGCTGGCACCTAGCCTTGGGCCCCAGAGCATGCATTTCAGCATGCTTGGTAGGCTCCCCAGCCTATCTGCAGACAGCTGACAGCAGGTGAGGGCATAGGTCAAAGTTGATTGGCTGGCCCATCTTACCCCTTCCTACAATACGCGTTTGTGACGGGAGAGTACAGCAGCCTGAGCTGCTCATACTCTCCAGCCACCTCTACCCTTCCAAGCTCAGCCAGACCTGCTTCCTAGTGATCTCAGAGGACAGGTCTAGCTGGGCAGGCAAAGTAAAATTGTATCATGTGACAACTGATGATGTGCATTTCACCCAGTGAAGATCAACTGTGCTGTGACATATTGTGGCACAGCTAATCTGTTTAATTGGGTAATGTCTGTTTCTAGCCCTAAGCGACCCTTTCCCTCTCCTGTTTATTGCTAATGGACTTGGACACACAGTCTGGCACTGCCAGTCTGAAAACAACCTACATTATTGCCTTCCAACAATTGTCTGAGAGTTGACATCCGCTCTTGCCTCAGTTTTGGTTCATATTGCTGGGCCATGTCAAACAGTTGGCTATTCCACTTCAAATGTTTATTATTTTGCAGAAAATCAGTAGTTTCAAACTTTAATTGTTTGTAGATCTCAGAGATTTTAAACCATTGTCAGCTCTGTACAGTAACATACAGCTAAGCTAGACACAACTTTCCAGTCTGTTTTTCTATATGTAAAATTATACAATTTATAAAACTAGAAAATGAGATGTACAGTGTTTGAAAATATAAAAACAGAAGCAAAGCTGCACTTGAGAAATTAATTTTCCCCCAACTCCCGAAGGCTTTATTTTTCAAGTTTATGCCCCAACACTGCAAATGCTTAAAGGCATAAAACTTCTTCCTGTCAGTTGTCCCAAATAACTTGAGGGGCAGACATCCTAATCTTGGTGCGCAGAGCCCAGCAGGGGTGCTGTGGGCCCCAATACAAGCCCATGATCCAAATCTGTGTGTGTGGGTCCAAGCCTGAAGTCCAGGGTTCAATCCAGCCAAAAGACTGGCCCCCTGCCACTGATTTGGCATGTGCAGCCAAAAGGCTAAGCACCATTTGTTTAAAGAAAAGAGAAGACTTGGAAAGAGTGGAGCTGCAGGAGGAAGAAGCAGCAGACATGCTTTTCTCTCCTTCTCATCCTATAGTCTGAGTTCTTATGTCCATGGCATTTTGCCAGATTTGCATTCCCTCCCCAGGTATAATCCACTCCTAGACCATACTTTACCAGTTCAGTAGCACAATTCTACACTCCTTAATTTAGGCATTAGCTTTATATAGATCACTTAAAAAGCCTTACTCATTCCTGTGGAAAAGTCTCTTTTGAAAATGCTGATGAGTTTTTTACATTCATTAATAAGCACATTGGAAGAAGGAAATTAAAGACTATGTGTGGAGAGTGGGGAAACTATGCTAAAACAGACTGACTACTGAAGCTTAATATACATCTTAATTACCAATTATAATTATACCTTTGCATTGATGTTGGCACAACAGGTTGAGGCAATAATAAGACATGAGACAAACTCAAAGTCTGTTTAAAAGATGGTAGGAGGAAGGAAGAGACACGCCTTCATTTGCTATGACATGATACGCACTGAGAAAACTGACTGGGTGGCCACAGCTGATTATGACTAAATGACTTATGTATGTTTTTATTCCATTTAACCAGGCATTTCATTTAAATCATCTGGGAAGTCTAACTATCTCTTTTCATTTTGATTTTATGTTAATATTCTGCCGAGCTCTTACTGTTCCCAATTTCCTCTGGTTCTTTTGGTAAACCAAATTTTACTTAGTATAAATAGAGCTAGTCAAAAAGTGCTTTTCTCCCCTTTCAACCATCTTCCTCTTCTGCCCCAATTTTTTTTCACTGAAAAAAGTTTCAGTGAAAATGTCTCAGCCAGCTTTGTTCCAGACTATCCACCCACTTCTAGATAAACTGATTCAGATAAAAGCAGTGACAGTTAAAGATTCTGTGCATGACAGATACTAATGATTTTAGGTGCCAGTTACAAATGTATTCCTGAATTATTAAAGACTTGAAAAGTGAGTCATACCTAGATCACAGTGAAATCTAAGAGAAATGACTTCTTAAAAAAACAAATTGTTTGATGAATATGATTACTAATTACCTTAATCTGTATTCTTAAATTAACATAAACATTAGGGCTGTGCAAAACGGTACTATTCTGTTTCGACTTGCATTTCAACATTTCAGTGGAACAGTGTTTCATTTTAAATTTCATTTCAATTTGAAACTGCTGTTCCGTTTCGTTTCATCGAAACAGTTTTGCTGTTTTGACGTTTTGCCCATAGGCTATAATGGGGAAGCTCAAAACAACCTTTAACTTTGTCATTTCGGGCCTGATTTGGATTAAACCTATAGGAATAGGTTTAATGATGTACACCTTACTGGGGTCATTTGACCCCAGTACCCTTTCCTGCCATGGCAGGGGGTTGGATTTGATGATCTGCTCAGGTCCTTTCCGACCCTAGAAACTATGAAACTATGAATGGTAGCCCCTTTTGAAGGCATGAAGCCTGCCAAGTTTCAAAAAGTTGGTGCAGGGAAACTGCACCTCAAAGTCTTGAAAGCAAAAAACTCATGTCACATGTATGTGTTAAGCCACAGCTAGCCCCTGCTGAGGCCACAAAGCCTGCCAAGTTTCAAGGAGATAGGTGCAGGGGTTTGAGGGAAGCTGTACCTTGAGCTGTGGACAAGCAAAACTTGTGACATGGGTGACCCTGCGTGTTAAGGCGCAGCAGGGTGAAAGCTGCAGGTCTGGTAGCCCATGCTGAGGCCACAAAGCCTGCCAGCTTTGAAGGATGGGTGCAGGGGCTTCTGGGTTCTGGAGCCCTGCACCTCTAGGTGCTGACAAGCAAAACTTGTGACATGGGTGGGTGACACTGTGTGCTAAGGTGCACCCTCACTCAACTGACACCAAGGCAGAAGGCAAGGCAGTTCAGACAATGCTGCCTTTTATGCAGTTTTTCCATCCCTGCCTCAGAGCACTGGGATTGGAAGAGACCTCAGGAAGGGTGACAGTCACTGGCCAGCTACACAGTCAATAATAAGAGCACTCCTTCCCCTCCTTTTCCTGCTCCCTCTCCTTACTTTAGTTTCTGTTTCCCTGCAGGCAAACATTTCAAAATGTCTTAAGTTGCCTCGTTTTGTTTTGAGGCTGACCCCCAAAAATACTCTTCTTGGGAGCGGGGTGATGCCATTTTAGAGCCAGAAAAAAACAAAATCATACACTAGAAGTCAAACACCTTCTAAAACTTACTTTAATTTTATTACAAAAAATATTTGTCATGATGCGTTTGTGTACTGTATATTGAAGGGATTGCGTAATAACTCAAAAATAAAGTCTCACTCTTTTATATTGGGTGTGGGGGTTGTGTGTGTCGGGGGAGAGTTAAAGGGGTGTGGCTGTGCAGATGGGATTATGGTATATTGGGGTGTGGGGGATTATGCAGGTAGGGTATGGGTGTGAGGTTTGTGGGGTGTAAGGGAGGGTGGGGGCTGTGAGGACCCCCCCCCCGCACATGGCACACAGCCCCTGCTGCCAACAGCAGGGAAAGCCCCATGCTGGACTCCACAGGGAAGCAAGGGGTGGGGCTCCTTCCACTCCCAATGGAGTCCACAGACCTGTGCAACGAGGTGTGGGGAAGACAGCTGACTTCAGTGCAGGGGCTGCAGGCTTGCAGTCTCTGTGATAGAGGCAGCAGCTGGAGCCTCCTGGGAACTGTGAGTGTTAGGCTGGCTCCTATGTTCTGCAGTCCTGATGTTGCAGCCTAGAAGTGCATGCTGCTGGGAGGTGCCCGGCCAGGCCAGCCCAGCAAGCTCCGTGCTGCACTGTGGAGTTCCCAGCTGCAATAATGGGACCGTAGAACACATGAGGAGCCAACCTAGCACCCACAATTCCTAGCTGGCTCCTGCTACCACCAGCCCTGACCCCCAGGGCCCCGTTATCCTTCCTGCCTCTCCCCATTCCTGCCACTGCTTCCCTTCCTCACCTGCCCACTGCTCTGGCAATGCACGGTTCCCAGCTGCAGGGCTGGGTCCACATGGTGCAGCAGGAGCCAGCTGGGTCAGGCTGGCTCCTGCTGCATGGACAGTCCTTCACCCCTCCCCTCCCCCCTGCCCATTCTTACCTGATTCTCCACTCCTTGATGGAGGAAGGTGGGAGAACAGCTCCAGGTTGCCAGGCTGGAAGCCTCTGGTAGGCAGAAGCTTCTGGCTAGGGCTGGGGGAGGCTGGGGTTGGGGTGCAGCCGAGTGGGCCTTGCTGTTGCTGTCACTGGGTTCTGCCGCCAGTTCTTCCTAGGTCCTGATGCTGCTGGTACCTAGTCACCATATTCTGCATTGGTCTGGTCCTGCAGGGAGCAAACCAGGAAAGCCAAGGCTGCAGCTGAACTCCAACTAGCTTTGAGCATCAGGGACAACAAAAAGTCCTTTTTCAGATATGTGGGGAGCTGGAGGAAAAGCAAGGGCAACATTGGACCCCTGCTGAACCAGATGGGGCAACTGAAAACTGATGCCCAGGAAAAAGCCAACCTATTAAATGGGTACTTTGCGCCAGTCTTTCATCAGTCCCATGGGACGCCCATGCCCGCTACAGGACAGGGAGATCCATTAATGCTGACCTCATGAAGGTGTCTGGCTTCTCAAGGTGTTCCTTCAAGTCAGCCGACTCTGACAATCTACACCCCAGGGTACTCAAGGAACTGGCGAGTATCACAGCCCAGCCTCTGGCACGGATCTTTGAAAACTCCTGGTGCTCTGGTGTCGTGCCCAAAGACTGGAAGAAGGCCAATGTGGTGCCTATCTTCAAGAAAGGGAGGAAAGTAGATTTGGCTAACTATAGGCCCATCAGCCCGACTTCTATCCCGAGGAAGATCTTAGAAAAGTTTATTAAAGAGGCCATCCTTAATGGACTGGCTGATGCCAACATCCTGAGGGATAGCCAGCATGGGTTTGTTGTGGGTAGGTCCTGCTTGACCAATCTCATTTACTTCTGCGACTAGGTGACCCACCACCTGGACAAGGGAGAAGAGATTGATGTCATATATCTTGACTTCAAAAAAGCCTTCGATCTGGTATCCCATGATCACCTCTTGGCGAAACTGGCCATTTGTGGCCTTGGGTCCATCATGATCCGCTGGCTGGGAAATTTGGCTCCGTGGTCGGACCTAGAGGGTAGTAAGAGATGGAAGTCACTCATCGTGGTGCCCTGTGACCAGTGGGGTCCCCCAAGGCTCTGTCTTTTCACCCATATTGTTCAACATCTTCATTAATGATGTGGACATTGGAGTCAGAAGCAGACTGGCCAAGTTCGCCAATGACACCAAACTTTGGGGCAAAGCATCCATGCCAGAAGACAGGCAGGTGATCCAGGCCGACCTGGACAGGCTCAGCAAACGGGCGGATGAGAACCTGATGGTGTTTAACACCGAAAAATGCAAGGTTCTCCACCTTGGGAGGAAAAAACCTGTGGCATCCTTATAAGCTTGGCAGTGCTATGCTGGCTAGCACTACGGATGAAAGGGACTTGGGGGTCATGACAGACCACAAGATGAACATGAGCCCGCAATGCGATGCTGCAGCTACTAAAGCAACCAAAATGCTGGCTTACTTCCATAGATGCTTCTGAAGCAAATCCCGGGACATCATTCTCCCCTTGTACTCAGCCTTAGTGAGGCCACATCTGGAGTACTGCGCACAGTTTTGGGCTCCACAATTCAAAAAGGATGTGGAGAAGCTTGAGAGAGTCCAGAGAAGAGCTACGTGCAGTGATCAGAGGTCAGGAAAACAGACCTTATGATGGCAGGCTGAGAGCCATGGGACCCTTTAGCCTGGAAAAGCACAGGCTCAGGGGTGATCCGATGGCCACCTATAAGTTTATCAGGGGTGACCTCCAGGATCTGGGGGAACTTTTGTTCAACAGAGCGCCCCAAGGGATGATGAGGTTGAATGGTCATAAACCTAAAACATAAATGTACCTTGAGCTGTGGACAAGCAAAACTTGTGACATGGGTGACACTGCGTGTTAAGGCGCAGCAGAGTGAAAGCTGCAGGTCTGGTAGCCCATGCTGAGGCCACAAAGCCTGCCAGCTTTGAAGGATGGGTGCAGGGGCTTCTGGGTTCTGGAGCCCTGCACCTCTAGGTGCTGACAAGCAAAACTTGTGACATGGGTGGGTGACACTGTGTGCTAAGGTGCACCCTTAGCAAGACCATTTCAGGCTGGACATAAGGAAGAATTTCTTTACTGTCTGAACCCCCAACGTCTGTAACAGCCTGCCATTGGAGGTGGTTCAAGCACCTACATTGAACACCTTCAAGAGCAAATTGGATGCTTGTCTTGCTGGGATCCTGTGACCCCAGCTGACTTCCTGCGTTTTGGGCAGGGGGCTGGACTTGATGATCTTCCGAGGTCCCTTCCAGCCCTAGTGTCTCTGAAATCTATGAAATCTTTGACAGGCACCCATGGGAAGATAGTAATTAATTTTATTTCTTTATTTATATAGACTAAATTAATTTTATATATACCTTTCTATATAAAATTAATTAGCATCTTCCTGTGACTGCCTGTCAAAGATGACAAGGCATATACTTATTTATTTATTTATATAGATATATATTTTTAGGAGTCCTGCAGGCTGGATAGAATGGCCTGGCAGGCCAGATTCTGCCTGTCCTTGGGCTAGATCCTACCATACTATCAATGTTTCTGAATGGTTTCCTCCATTGCTAAAATCCACAAAGTTCTGAAAACAGTGTCAGCAACCGGTAGGCTGCCTATAACAGAGCTTCCAAATTATTAAATGTAGTTCCACCAAGGAGGGGGTTCTCAACAAAGGGAAAATGTGAAAATTTTCTTTAGGGATCCTGATAGAATGAGTCCCAGGTCTTTGATCTGGAAGTGATGAAGTTTTACTTTCATCCAAACAGAAATATATAGAATCCTGCCCCACCCCAAAAAACACATACACAATCATTGGAAAAATAATTCCCACCCGCCCCACGTGCAGCCCAGCTCAGCAGCCTGCCCTCACCCTGCATGCAGATCTGGGGGGCACACCCCCCCCTACATGCCCTCCCACGGTGTGTGCAGCGGCAGGAGCTGCCCCCCTCCTCCAAGCACCTTGAACAAGCCACAGCTGTCCTGCACCCCACCTCAGCTGTGCAGTGCCTGCCCCTGCCCCCCTTCCCTAAACTTGCCCCATCATGCCCCTTCCCTTCCCCCACAATAGACGTGTCAGCCCGATACTGCTCTCCACACTGCTGGGTTGTGCTCCTGGCCGCCTGCGTGCTGCGCTGCACCTACATGAGTGCACAGGGCATTTATTGGCAACATTGTCGGCCACATCAGCCAAGAAAGCCGACTGCCTATAGTGTCAATTTTCCTTATATCGGTGCCAATACGATATGGGACCGATGTATCAGTATACCTCTATTTTTGTACATAAATATAGTTGTTCAATAGCTGGACGTTTTATTTATTTGAATGTCTAAGTCTACAGGAAGGTTGGAATATTTAAATAAATACTGTAATTACTTTATAATTGTCATGTTGAAGGGCAAGTTGATGCTTTGGAGGTGTCCTGTTCACTTCAATGGGCATAGATGTCCTTTAGGCATTAAGAGTTTCTTTATGTGCGATAATAAATTGCAAAGATTTGCCTAAAATGTTCTATTCTCTTCTCTCTTCCTACATGTACCTTTTGTTTACTTCAACATCTTTAGGCCAGAATTTTTAACAATTTTTTTAAGTAATTCAGCTCACTAAATGGTTGGCCAGTTTTCAAAAGAACTCAGCACATTCAGGGCACATTAGTTATCAAGCTGTATGGAATAAATTGGCTGTAATGTCTAAATATATTACAGCTGATATTCTAGACACGGACTACTTTAAAGAGCTTCCCCTTATTGAAGGTACTTTAATGGAAATTAAACTGTTCTGAATATCTACACTTAATTGTGGAGACTAATCTTGAGCTCTTGTCTTGGACACTAGAGAAAGTTAATAGTAAGTTCTGGTTTTAGGTAATTATTGGAATGTGAAGAACAGTTGTTTGCACTCAGCAATGCATTTTCTGTATGTTGTGTTTTAAAAGGTATATATTAATGTCTTTATGGTCATAACCATGACCTGGAGTCATTTAACATTCTACTTCACCTTTTTATTAGTTTTTGCTCCATCTGCAATATTGTTGTTTGCAGACCTATACAGCTCATAAAGATTACTTGGGAAGCTGTTGCTAGATATTAGCCAAGCCATTTCAAGGTGCATGTTTCTAACAAAATGAAAGATTATTAGGAAGTTTTCTAAAGTCCTGATTAAATGCATTTGATTTTTATATTTTTGTGCAAGAAAAGCCAAGAGTGATCAGCAAAAACAACTGCAGGTTTTAATAAGTCTCTTGTGAAAGTTGAGCACACATTCTGTTGACTGTCCCCTGCATTCTCAGCGTATTATACATAAATCTCTGCAACCTCATTCAGAGTTATTTTTAGAAGTGTATTTATTAAATGGCCATTGCTTGCTCCTGTCCACTCTGAAACGTATTCCTGCTGACCTGCTGCCTCCATCTCTGGAGAGTTGATGCTGTGCTTTTGCAAATACAATTATCTTAACAAAAGCTGTAGAGGTACCATGCTGTGCAGCTGGCAAAACATCCCTTTATACTCACCTGACTCCTGAGTCAGCAGACAAGTATATGTACAAGAAGAGCTGTACCTTAATCCACTGGGGGGGTAGCCTTGACAACTCTAGTATCATCAGGGCAGAACAAGTTGATAGCACAAATAGAAGGGCTGGGACATTGTGCATCAATCTTCCCTTTAATCAAGCTATTTTGCCAACCTTGACGCTTGATATTTTTCATTTAGCCAAGTCATCTGGATGCAATTAAACTACTAGATTCTAGGCAGTTACACAATCCTCAAAATTTTGTCAGGTGAATTTAATACTGTATTCACAAAGGCTGTTTCCTGGATCTTGACTAATCCTGCCATAGACATGTATGAATGGGATCATTTACCTTTGCAGAAAAATTATTACATTTTTCGAGTCTTCCTGCGTAATTCATAAGTCTTAGTTTCCAGATAACTCATCTCACAGTATCAAGGATGGGAATGTGCATTTACATGCTGCTTTGTGAATCTAGTGCTCTAGAGAAGTGTCTGACCTTTCAGAAAATAGGAGGGACTCTTCAAATGAACCCATCCTAAAGAACTTTATAAAGTTAGATGCCTTGAAGCCATTGGTTTCCCCCTATATGTTATAAAACATAACAAACGCAAATGAATTGTAGCTCAGCTAATTTTGCGAAAAAACCTGAAAAAAGTAAGATGTGCTGTATTTTCCATAAGAAAAAGAAATACGCATAAATAGCCTTAGAGAAATTGTTTCTTCCATGTGCATGCCCTCGCACACAATTTGAATATATAATTGTATGTGCACTAAACCAACTTTATTACCACTTCCCAAATATTTACAGCTAGAAGAAGCAGTGAGACTTTATTTTTATATCTTGAATTGTCTTACACAGCTATTTCTTTGGCTGTTGGTGCAATTCACTTTTAAATATTTAAGCAAACTATTCTAAAATTAAGAACCCACAAAAAAGTGGTTTCCCTCCTACTGAGCTTTGTTCTGTATAAAATATTTAAATGTTTTTATTAGCCACAGAGAACTTCTGAATTATGAATTAACTTTTTGTTTAAAATCCACTGCTGAGAAACTAGGAGTGTTATTTTTTTTTAATAGACATTTTGCTGCACTTCTGTTTGCTATGTGTGTTTAGTAATGTACTGGTCTTTTCTCCATATAGATATTTTATTAAAATACTTAATTGCAATTCTTTAATTCTAATTGTAATGGTAAACCTTACTACCATCCCTAATCCCCTCAGCAAGAACTCAAGTTGGGGCGGGGCAGAAGAATCAAATGAATTATGTGGAGAGGAGTTTGGGACACTGGGTGGGAAGAGGAAGGTGTTGCTGGGGCCTAGGTAAAGATGATAGAGTAATTGGAGGGAAAATGACCTGTCAGCCTTGTATTCTCTTCTCCCCTGTGTGTGAGCCAGAAATGGGGCCCCTCTACACATAGGAGATTTTGAATTCCTTTCACTGGCTTCCATGTGAGTGGGTATCCTCAGAGATCCTGGTCCTGTTTGTGTGGGGAGCTGAGAGCAGGTGTGCTGTCTGCATGCTCCTAGTACACGGCGTGAAGGCTAGAGTGAAGAGATGGGAACAGGCAGGCTTGATCAAAGTCATTGCATCTGAAGCAGTGACAGCAAGGAGGAGTGAGGATGAGAAAACTGGTGAGATGTGTGGAGCAGTGAATGTCTTGGCTATTATTTGAAGATGAAATCTTGTCCATTGGGTCTTTGTTCTTATTAAGTTGAGAATATTGCATTGAGATGAATGGGCCACTTCACACTTTTCTTAGTCTTCTGTGCTATAGAAGGATGTGTAGAGCTCCTTCCTTCTATCCACACTGTCTTGGTTATCCTGTGCTAGGAATCCTGGCATAGCAAAGCAAATGCTAATGTTTAATCTTGCACAATATTATAGTGGGCTACTAGCAGTACTATAGTTAAGGATGAAAAGCTGTTCCTATGCATGATGATTTGAGTCTAAGTGTTCTGAACTCTGAATTCTTTCACATGACATTGAACTTTCTGTGCTGCTTTGGGGGGGGGAGGTGTGGAGGGGAGGTTAAGTACAGTGCTCCAAGTTTGGCATAATTTGGGCAATAGGTTGCTAAGATGCATCCAGTTCCTTTTTCATAAAGTTAGAGGACTCTATCATGTCTTTCTTCACACGTCTGGGTCCCAAACCCTGGCTTTGGTTGTCCCCTCACTGATCTCAGTTATTCAGCATTTATGCCAGCTTGTCCTTAGCACCCCCTGCCTCCTGATGCACAGTAGGCTGGCTCCCTGAATTGGTGCATATTGAAAAGATTGATCTATGTGTGCATGCATGCACACATGTGTAGAAATACTAGCCAAGATTCATTTCCAGCCAGTCTAATTTCATATGGTCTGGTTGGTATGGAGACATGTTGTGGGTATTCAGTTTGACCTATACTTTGATAATGCAAGTCTGAAGTCTACTCTTGGTATGAAAATGGCAATGGTTTAGTGAAAACTGCTTCTATCAGGGATGGGGGGTGTTTTGGGGAGGTGTGGGAATATCATCCAATAGCACTTGCACTATTTTCCTAAAGCAGATAGCTACACATGAATGCTTCCTGAAGGTGAAGGAGTACTGGGGGTAGAAGAGTAGGATGAGAATATGATGGGGAATGGATTAGGGCTGTGGCAAGGGGTAGGGGACTGATTATGAGAAGTGATAAAGGGACTGGGAAATTTGGAAGAGAAAAGGATTTTGAGAGTGAGTGAGAAGGATGTGGACATGGAAGTAGGTATAGGTGGTAGAGCAAATAGAGAGCAGGGCCTGACAGTCCTGAACTCTACTTTCCTGTACGCATGCTATGGAAGGCATGCTTCTGGAAGGGGTGGGTTTCATCCCTTTTCTGTGACCCCACACATAAGGGGGTAGTCTTGAACACAACACAAGATCATGCCTCTGAAAGCCAGGATATACCAAATGAAGCAGCACTTCGGAAGGAAAGCCATATAGGTGGGTCCATGCTATGGTTTTGGTGTCCTGGCCAAAATGGTGGGAGGGAGAAGGACTGGGAGGACACGATGAGGGATGAAGGGCCCGGCTTGGTGTATGTCTTGGACATACAAAGGAGATATGTGACTCTCTAAAAAGCTGGATACCTCTGATATGTACACATAGTAAAACAGGTATGAGACAGAGTAACCTTTTACTTGTTGATGGATTTCACAATATTAATGGTACGTAAAGGGGGGAGGGTGATTTGGAAAAGTTAGGATGCAAGTCTTGGGGCATGGAGTTTGTGGGTATGTATTTAATTACTTTGACTGTCCTATCCACAACTAGATCATGATTTTTTGACATGGACCATATCTGCAGTTTATCCTACTGCTCCTGTTTGCATCTGCACATTCCCAACCCTTCAGAGTATGACTGTTGCCCCCAAGCCCCTACAACCAGGAGGGGCAGAAATGCTCGGAAATCTGAGAGAAGCTATATAGCCTAGTGGAGGGAGTACTGAGCTATGCAGCTCCCCTTTCAGCTTTACCACTATCTCACTAAGGGGATTTTGTGGCGAGTCCCTTCATTTCTTTGTAATCTTGATGTTAATTGTTTTGAGACATGCTGACAAATAATACTATGTGCATGCTAGGTCTTAATATCATTATGTAGTGAATAATCACGTGTAATTACAAACCTATATGAGAACATCTGCCTAAATGACAGGCAAACTGCTCGACAAGCACTTCCTGTCTAATTTGCCCCTCTTTTACCCTCCACCCCAAGGAAATTCTCGTACCAAAAAAATGTTAATGCAGAGTTAAGGCTGCCTTGTGGCATGCCATGCCCTTCCAGAATGTTCTAGTGACATCTGAAAATGAGGCAGACATCAGGGCAGGGTGGCACCCTGGGAATAACTTGTTCAGAAAGGCTTAAAGCAGGCTTGTCCAACATATGGCCGTGGGCTGCCATGCAGCCTGCCAAGCCATTTCATCTGGCCTGAGGCACCTGCTGCGCACTCCATGGCAGCGGTGGCAAAGCGAGGTGGGCAGGGCTGGCTCGTGGGCCCCAGATGATGGGGAGGGGAGGGGAGCTGCTTACCTCCACGGGGCCGGGCTCATCAGTGAGCCAGGTCCTGCTGCCACTGCCCCGACGGCTGCATGGTGTGGGGCTGCCCCAGCCATGCCTGATTAGATGAGCTGGGGACAGCATGTGCAACTTCTTCTCTGGCTCTGCCCCTTGGCCCCAGCACGTGGCCAGGGGAGCCGCAACATGGCCCGTGCCCTGCCCATGCGTGGTGGATGGGGGCATGAGGTAAGATCCCACGCGGAGCTGGGATCACCTTGGGGCCGGGCCAGGGCAGACGAAGGCACAGAGTAAGTTTGCGTGCAGAGCTGGATGCACCTTGGGGCTGGGCCGGGTCTGCGAGGCACATGGTTGCCGGAGCTGGGCTGGGTGGTCAGCAGGAGGAGCCTGGGCCAGAGGCACTCTACATCCAGCTGCCTCCTTGGTGGCTTAGGTCCTGATAATGTAGCCTGCACGGCTTAAGATGGGGGTCTGCATCCAGTCGCTGGCGGGGAGGGTGCATGTCCGGGAGCGCCTGTGCTCCTGCCCCCACCTCCCTGCCCCTGCTGGAGCAGCCCTGTGCAGGCCAAGCAGCGGCTGCTGGCACTGCCGTCCTGTGTCTGCCTCCTCACCCACCCGCTACAAGCCAGCCCCTATGCCCTGCCCTGCCCTGCCCTGCCCCACAGCAAGGCGGTGCCTGTTCCCCTGGCCAGTCTCCCCCCTGGGCGCTGCAGCTCTCTGGGCCTGGCTGCCCGCACACAAGGCCCCAAGGGGACCGCTTCTCATGTGCTGCTGGGGATGGGAGGAGCCCGGCAGGGGCTGCACTGGCTAGCAGAAGCTGAGGCGGAGTCGTGTGCCACTTGGGATGGGATGAGCCTGCACCGGTCAGTCCTGAGCAGCACGTGGCTCCACCGCCACTTCTGCTGGCCGGCGCAGACCTGGCCGGCCTCCTCCCATCCCCAGCAGCACATGGGAAGCTGGCTTCAGCTGCATGCTGCTTTTCCTGGCTGGTGCTGACCTGGGTCTGCCCAGGCGGGTCCTGCAGCACCATGTCAACCCTGGCATGGCACTGGCAAGCTGGCCGGCCCCACATTAACCCTGGCCTGGCCCTGCGGCTTCTCCAGCACCAGGTCAACCCGGTTGTAGCCAAGCAGACCTGCAGCACCATGTTAACCCAGGCACGCATTCCATGTCAACCAGCACCATGTCAACCCCTGCAACTTCATTGGTGTCACAGGTGATGTGACATCACTTCCTGATATGATACCACTTCCTGTGATGTTTCTGAATATGGCTCACTGGGTGATAAAGTTTGTGATCCAGCCCCATATTCAAAAAGTTTGGACACCCTTGACTTAAAGCATTAAATGCTTCTGACAAAGTAGGCTGTCACCAATGAAAGCTTATGTATCTGTGAACAAGCTATTTGTGTGCCACGTGCCTTGCTTTCTGTGTGCCTTCAGTCTAAATATTATGAAATGAAGACTTCAGGTATGTTCCAAAATGGCTTTAACTCGACTTTGTTTGATCAGCAACTCAGCGGTTCCATAACTCACATACTTGTGCTTTGCAGGTGGGGCACATGACAAGAGTAGCACAGAATCTAATGTTTTCCTGTTCTGAAGACCAAACTAGAGTTTAGGAGAGCTGTACTGAACAGCACTGAACAGGAACGTTTCCATGGTCAAAATGCTGAGAAATATGTCCCATGAATAACCCCCTGCCCTTCACCCTACTTGACAGCCCACTGGCTCTTGCCCACAGGATTCTACTTAACACTGTACTACCACCTACCGTGTTTCAATCTAGAGAGGCTAGTTTGCCATCTCACTGCTGGCAATCCACATGGTACCAAGACCCCCTACCTGATACTCCCTTCACAGCTCAGCACTGAAATGAGGCATGACGGATCACCAGAAGTACACACATGCCTCTTCCCTCTGTTTGCTTGCAGAAGGGAAACCCTCCCCTTCTTCCCCTCATCTCCTTGTATCATAGGCACAGTTTTGTTGAGCTGCTCTTTGAATCAATTCTTCTATGAGTCAGTGCAGCTGTATGTAAAACAGTAAATGTAGCTGGGTGGGCTAATTTTTGAAGACTGCTGTCAGCTCCAAGGAGGCAGAGTAAAGGTAACAATCAGCAGGTAGATCAGGGTGATACAGTTGACACAGTATATCTGGACTTGCTGGAGTCTACAAGTGGGAAAGGAACAAGGGAAACATCTGGGTCATATTCTGTTCACTCTCCCTTTCAGCATTCACTTTCTGCTATGGTGTGACACAGGATGTTGGGAAAGAAGGACCTATGGTCTTACCCAATACATGGCAGCTATGTTTTGTCACTGGTCTATACTTTAACTCTGCACTTCAGTTTCTCAGAGGTTTCCAGACCTTTAAACCCAAAAGTCTGGAAGGACACAAGGCAATTCAGGGTAACCTTAATTCTATGCTAATCACAGACAAGAAACTTCACTAAATAGGAGTTGAAAGGTATTCAGCACTTTTGGGGATTGGACCCAAACACTGAAAATGCTTGATCTTCTTGCTGCAGACAGCGTCCTAGCAAATACTAAAGGGTTTTCACAGGCCAAGCTGCACAGGGCCAGGGCAGGCTGATCTTCACAGTCACAGAACATCCACCTGCATGGAGTAGCTTGGCAGGGGCTTAGACAGTAAGTTTTCCACTTTCTGCTCTATAGTTCACACTACAATTCATATTTTGTAGATAAAGATGTTTGCCAGGTTTGCAGGAAGACCCTGAGTAAGAGTCAGTTTGTCTCTCAAGCTCCCCTGTTCCACTTTATATAGATATGTGGTCAAGAGAGAGGGAGGACTCTGTGACCTAGTGGTTAGAGTAGCCATCTGGGAAATCTGACTGGAAATCTCCAGTCCAAGTTTGGAAGAGCAAAGACTTAAACCTGATTGTTTGTATTCCAGCTGAGTTCCTTAATAGGTAAGACCCTATGAAGACAGACTGAGGGACCTGAATCTCTTCAGCTTCCGCAAGAGAAGGCTGAGAGACAATTTTGTGGCTGTCTACAAATTCATCGGGGGTGTCAGCAGGGAGTTGGGGACACTGTTTACCAGGGCATCGCTTGGGGTTACCAGAAATAATGGCTACAAACTGAAGGAGAATAGATTTAGATTGGAGATAAGGAAGAAATTCTTTATGGTGAGGGTTGCGAAAATATGGAATAAGCTTCCAAGGGAGGTGGTGCTATCCCCTACCTTGGAGGTGTTCAAGAAGAGATTAGACAGGCATCTGGCAGGGGTTACTTAATCCCAGCGCTCTTTCCTGCATGGAGCTGAGGGTCAGAATCTACCAGGTCCCTTCTGACCCTAGAAATCTATGAAATCTATCTGAGTTATATGGTCTCTGCCCGCCTCCTTGCCCAAGTATCTTTCAAAATGGAACAGGGGAGCTTGAGAGAAACTGAATCTTCCTATTCTGGCTTCTGTTCCTTTTTGTGTACTCACTTCCTTCTGTTCTACCTCCCCCACAAGCAAAATCATCTAACATGGATTGTGGGAAGCTTCCCAAACCCAGTTTCATTTAAACAGAAAAAGGTACCAGTTTCAGATGAAATGCAATAAAACCCCTCCACATTTGTTTTTTGACAAATCAGTATTTTATTAAAACACTTTTAAAAATATCCTGACTAGGTGTAATTTGGAATAGTCTTTAACAACTCTGGATGAACTAATTGTGCATCTGATTGAACCTTCATGACATTCACTTGCTTACTGGAGGAATGAGTTTTACTAAGGAAGACTTTTAGATGAGTACAGTATAGATGAAGTACTTGAAAGCATAGGTGCCTTATGCCTTGTAGCGATGAATGGTTTTTTGTCAGTTTCCATATTCTGTATTAGTGGTAATGGCAGGTGAATCACCGTTCAATGGGAAATTATGTATGAACTGGCATTACTGTGTTTTTTCTATTTACTCTAGATACGCTTTATATTGCTGTTCAGCCGACAAGGGAAGCTAAGACTTCAGAAGTGGTATACTACACTACCTGACAAAGAGAAGAAAAAGATCATACGGGAAATTGTACAGATTATTCTGGTTCGCAATCAAAAGATGAGCAGTTTTGTTGACTGGAAGGACCTGAAGCTTGTTTACAAAAGGTGTGAGTAGTTTTATAAGAATAGATATAAACACATATTTACATTAATGTTGTAAACACTGTTGAGAGGCAGCACAAGAGAAACAGCTGATGGCAGGAATTTTTAAAAATGCTTCAGTTAAGAACCTAAAACTAGGAACAAGACAACTTGATTCTAAATAAACTAAAGCAACCTGCCTTTCCCTAGTGGAGAAGCTGATAAGGTGAATTGCAGTTGGGGGGGAAAAAAATACTTTCATTTACCAAAGAGAAAAAAGGGTAGTAAAATCTTGAATTAAGTTTTCACACTTCAGTTAGACATGGAGTCTCCTCCTGTAATTTAATCTTGTTAATTTAAAGGTATCCTTATTTATAAGCATCCTATGCTTTGTCAGTGTTTATTTGAGGTTATCCATGGTATACTGAGATGCCTCTTGCATTCTGCCACATTGTCTTTGAAGCATTTACCAACCTGAAACTTGTTTCTTGTGTCTTCCTAGTTAGTTGCCTGATTATCAATTCCTGCTTAGTTACTATAGAGAAAAGAAATGCTTTAACTCAGTAGGCCACCTGTATCTAGCAAAGCACAAAATATAAGCACATGCTTAAGCATTTTGCTGAAGAGGGATAGACCTAGTTGCATATTGTTCTGAACTGAAGCTCCACCTGTTATGCTGAGACTAATGATTGAGTGGATTGTTTAACCCAGAAGTGGATTAACTAAATATTAACATTTGCAATAAATAAAATACGACAGTTGATCAGCTTGAGTTAGTTAATAATCCATTTTCTCAAGTGCTCACATCATATCCTTTTAAACTTCTAGGAGGCTATATTTTCTTGAGTATTGTTTTTTATTCCTTTTTATTTTTAATTTAAAAAAAAAAATCATTCCACAGTCTACCACCTTGTAGTCTACAATAGGGTTGTCATAGTATTCATGCAGATGTCATCTACCATTTGTTTTTTTGGTGGTGTAAGGGTAGCATTCCAATGTAAATGTTTGAGAAAGTATTCAGTAAATCTTCCCACCCTCTTTTTCAAAAATGATGATTAATATAATTTTTTGTTTAATTTATTTCTAAAGATTACAAAATGCTTCCATATTTAAAGAAGGGCTTTTTGTTGTCTTTGATTCCAGTTGCCTGTTTGATTTTGGTTTTTGCCTTTGCTTTTCTAATCTGCTCCCTACAGGTGCGGGCTATTTCTGTGTACTCTTCTTTGGTGGTAATTTCTGATTTCCATCCCTTATAAGCTTTTCTTTTCAATATCAGGAGGTCCAGGTCTTCCCTATTGAGCCAACGGTCTCCTAGCCCTTTTGCTGCCTTCTTTACAAAAAAGAATGAACTTCCTTTGTATTCCAAGGATCACTTCCTTGAGAAATGACCACTCTTTTTGTACTCCCATCCCCATCAGACCATAATCCTACTGCAGATCAAGGGTCAAGGATGTCAGAAGGCCTGCTGGCTGGATCTAGCCTGTGGAGTCCTGTCATTCAGCCCTCTGTGCCTGCCCATGAGTCTCGGACTGGACCCATGCACTGTGGATTTTGCATGCGTTCCCCATGACACACAGTGTCAATTCCAGCGCACAAACCATGGAGGGCCAGATCCAGCACAAGTGTGGCAAGCAGCACACTGGACCAGTTCAGGGCACGCACAGCCCTGTGTATTGGATCTAGCATGCAGGGCCAATTTTGGGGCCCAGTCTGGCCCACGGACTGGCCTCATGCTACTTGACCAGCCCTCTGGGCCTGATGAGTTGGACACTCCTACTTTAGGCCCATGCCTGAGCTGTCAGTCTCTGGCAGGTCTCAGAGGAAGAGTACTGAGGATGAGCCTAGTACAGCTTGGTGAGCATCTGAGTCTGGAGTGCACCAATGGCCTTGGGCTTTAGTACACCCTCTACCACATGTTTCAGGATACATGCCTCTGCTACAGTGTAGATGGACCCAAAGATGTCTCCCTACAGGTCCTATGTGAAAAAGAGAAACCTTAACAGTTACTATAGAGAATAGGTATGCACAGGCAGGGAAATGAATTGCATTATATCTAACTGTTGTGACCTGAGTGCAGAGCAATGCACTGCAGTGCACTTTGGGTTTTAGAAGCTGGGGGAGCTTGCGGGTTGGGGGGGAGGAATCCACCCTCAGACCAACCATGACCTTTCCATTCAATAACAGACAAACTTATTGATACACAATGATAACAGAAAAGAAACAATACAAACAATCGAGCAGTTCTATATATCTACCAAATCCTAGGGCTGTCATCAGAGTCAAAGTACATCTGACCAGGATTCAGTCTTCCCTTGAGGCTCTCTCTTGGATGTCAGCATGTTAGCAGCCTGGCAATGGGATGCTGAAGCCTACACCCTTCCCCTTCCCTCCTCCCATGGGGTGGATGAGATGGGCTGGTGGTATGCCCTCTGTCCATGGTGGCCTCGGGGACCCCTCCCGGGCAATGGGGATCGGGACCCCACTTGGGGAGGAGGAGGAAGAGGGACAGGGAGGCGGGATGGGGAGGAACCCTTTGCTGCTTCTAAGTCCTTCTTTTGTACTCTCCTTCCTTCCTGATGACTCTTGATCTGTGGCTGTTGCTGGTTGGTCGTTCTGTGTTTGTCACACACCCATGTAGCTCATCAGAGGCACACATGCTAATTTGGACTTTCTGGGCCTTCCAATTTAGTCTGTTCCCCCAAAACCAGGACTTGCCCGCCCCCCCCCCCCAGCCCCTCCTTTGGGGTCTTGTTAGCTGGTGCCACCCTTACCTTGTGTTATGGAACAGTGCCCCCTCTTTCTCAGATTGTGTGTATATCTGTTGGCCTTGTGTTAGATGGCCTGTCTGCTTTCAGGGCTGTGTGAAACTGTGAGACCCCCAGGCTTTTAGGAAATCAGTTTAGAAATCAATGCCCATCTGCCCATCCTAAACCTTTTTAATGCATATACATATACCTGTAAGCCAGTTCCCAAAAAGCCAACCTTTTAAATATCATTTTCTAAGCCAACGTTAACCACTTTTCTATTTTCCCTTCTGTATTTGTAGGTATGCCAGTTTATATTTTTGCTGTGCAATAGAAGACCGAGATAATGAGCTGCTGGCACTAGAAGTTGTTCATCGTTATGTAGAGCTACTGGATAGATATTTTGGAAATGTAAGTTTCTTTTTCTTCCTTCAGTTACTCAGGATATGTTTTTCACTTTAGTTATTTATCATATAACAAGGAATGCAAATATCTATAGTTGCTCTTATCCTACCCTTTCATCCGCTGCTTGCCCCTTTGACTGCATATGTGTCTTCCATGTAAAGCATATCAGCAGGATCAGACAGAAAAATAGTGCCAAGGCTATTATAAGGAGATGGCTTTCCATTATAAGCCCTTCCTCAAAAAGAAACCAATTTTGTTTTCTGCAGCTTTTCCCAGAGGTGACATTTAATAGATTGTTTGGGGGAAAAAGTTTAAAAAAAAAAAAAAAAAAAGGTTTTAAAACAGCATTTTTTTTTAATTCCCTCTTGCTGAGTTCTTTTAAATATGACCTGCAGGAGGCCCACTTCTGTGAATATTTTCTACTTGCTCTCTAGTTAAAGGATGATTCAAAAAGTAACTAACCGTTGCACTATTTTATATTGTCTCCTTGTTTTGTCTGTCAGAGATTATAATGTCTTTGGGACAGGGACTTACTCTGTGACGCACACAGTGTGACTACAGTGCTAGACAAGTACTTAAAACATCCGTTATAAATGTTGATTTTTTTTTTTTGTCTTTCTCTTTCTTTCCCTCACCTCTCCCCCATCCAATATATATGTTGTCTGCACAAATGAAGTAATTCCTTTTGTGTGAATGGTGAAAATGTATACCTAGTATTCTCGGGATGAGGGGGTAGTGCAAGGTTTTTTGGTTTTGATTTTTTTTTTTAAAGGTTACTCTTTGCTACACGGTGCGCATTTCAAATAGGTTTGACAGTGTAATAGCTCTTAGCATGCTAATTCATAATGCTGTAAAATTTTGCCTAAATATGTATTTTGCTCCACCAGGTATGCGAGCTGGATATTATCTTTAATTTTGAAAAGGCTTATTTTATTCTCGATGAATTTATTCTGGGTGGAGAGATACAAGAGACTTCAAAGAAATCTGCAGTAAAAGCTATAGAAGATTCTGACATGTTACAAGAGGTAAGGCAGCAGCAGACAATCAGAAGGAACTGGGCTGGGCAAGTATGTGAGGAAGCAGCGGTGCCTGCTTGCCCAGCATGCCACTCTGCCTTCCTGCCAGACTGTGCCCTCTGACTACTTCTGCTTGAATTCTTGCCAACCTGCAGGGGTAGCCTACAAACTCTGGGACTGTCCTGGCCAAACCAGGATGTACGGTCACCCTACCTATATACAGTAAAAGCATTGTTATCTGGTATGAGCAGGGTAAAGGGGGTGCTGGTTATCTGACAGTTATACTGGCCCCAGCCCACCCTGCCTCAGCCCTTTCCATTCCCCTGCAAACTCCAGGCACCTCCTCTTTCAGCAGCGTCACTAAGTAGTGTAAACAACAGAAATACTTGATGTGCATGCTGGATAGACTTGGCAAAGATTCCGGTTGCTAAAATGAGGATTTGTATTGGGAGATTAATGGAATATTTTGGTTAGTAAAATGCCAGTTAACACAGCTTTTACTGTACTAATATTAAAATCAGAATACGTATGTGCTGGAAACCTCTATCTTTGTCCATAAATAGACTTTATTGTTGTTCCCATGAGGAGTAAGTATGGGACCTTTGCTTTAGAAACCTGCAGGAATCTTTTCATGTTGTAATTTATCCAGGTGAGCCAAGGATAGTAAGAAACAGTGAATGTTATAGAGTGACTCCACTTTCAAGATGACTTTAGTATGAGAGAAATAGTTAAATGAGTTTATTAGGGCCCATGGGTATAGAAATATAAGAAACCTTAGATCTGCAGTGAAATCCGTAGACTTTTTTCACTTGTTAAGAGGTAAGGCAGAGGCAAATAATTGGAGAACTACCATAGGAATAAGCTCTTCTTTCTAGCCACCTTTTCTGTGTAGGCTAGTTTTCATTCATGGAATATACTAATGGCCAGCTAGATAGGCAAAGAGCAAATTGCATGTACAGTGGTTTTTGGATTAGTCCATTAACAGTTGTAATATGTATATCATACAAAAATCCAAACATTTTAACAGGAGCAGAATTAGAATGACTTTTTTGGTTGTACTTTATGAATCTGTAACCCCTTGATTGCTTTTTCTTGCAGACAATGGAAGAATACATGAATAAACCCGCATTTTAACTTTAAATCCATCTGAAGAGACAGAGATGCTGCATATTACTTGTAAATTCAGTTGTTGAAATTTGTTTTCCTATGTGCCAGATCCTCTGAGAGATACCAAAAAGCAATAACTAAAGGGATTTGCTTGTATAATAGTCAAAATGAAGGTCATCTACAGCAGTGTATGGGTCACAACTGCATACCTGTATTATACTGTATATGAGTTTGTTAAACTGTTATAAAACTTAATCTAGCTACCATCTTCACCCCCTGGAGTGGAATCCTTGTTTTATGACTTCTGGCTACAAGCTTTTTCACTTGGATATTAAGAACATACTTGCAACAGATATTTATACTAGTTTTGGTCTACTGCTGACTACACTACACTTTTTGTAGAAATATTCATTATTTTGAATGTAATGATTGTCCTGGTCTAATAATTTTTCTAAAGACACAAGTTTTTTGTGGGGTCTGGTTTCACAGATTTTCTCTGAAGTTGACTAAAAATTCAGCTGCTTCTCATCAGCTCAGACCCTTTCTTACCTCTTTTTTGATTGAAAATACTGATCCCTCACTCCTGAAGCCTACTGTTTCTACTTAATCCCATAAAGTTATGTCACTCCTCCTAGCTGCCTTACGATCTTCTGTTCCACTGTACTGTTAGAACCCATTTCTCTGATGCGCTGTGCTTTTGGCCCAGTATCATACTTTTCTTTTGAACCTGTGGCCTGAGCTGCTGATCTAACCTCCCTTTTTGTCGGAACTTGGGAGTCCAGGGGAAGGCTGAGGACTAAAAATATCACCTTAGGAATGTTGGTCTTTAATGAGAGGTTACTCCTAGCAAAAAGGAGGTAGATTCCACCCCTTCCTGGCGTCCCAGCTTCCCCTACATCTCAAAGTCCAGGAACAGCTAGACCTCTTAAATCTGCCTGAAACGGGCTAGTCCCAGTTTTCTAAATAGTGCAAGTTACTCTAATTTTTCATAAGAACGAGTACTTTAAACAGCCCTTTGTAGTTCTGCAGACTGCACTTAGAGATGGCAAAAAACTGAGAGAACATGAGAACAACTGGGTATCTGGACCAGTTTTCTGTGTGTGTTTGTAGGACATTTTGCTAAAATATTGCAGATTGGAAGAGAGGAGGAGTAGAACCTTGCCTGTTACCTTGTCTTACTCTCTCATAGTCATAGAGAAGTAGAGCTTGAAGGGACTTCCAGGGATCATCTAGTCCAACCCCCTGCCTGAGGTAGTATCATCCCTCTCCAAACAATCCCTTACAACCATAATCTAAACCAGTGGTCCCTGACTGGTCCATCATGACTGACAATTTAATCGCAGAGGCTCTTTTGGCTAATCCTGGGCTGTGGGGGGGAGGGGGGGGTGGATAGGTGCGCATGTATGCACCCACATGCTCTCCACCCCAACCCCAACCCAGCAGGTCAGTCTGTGGGGGAGGGAAGGGTTGGGGGTCAGATTGAGGCCCTTGCACTGAGGGACGGATGGACGGTGTGGCCCAGCCAGGAGCAGGGGAAGGTGAGTGGGGCTCCTGGGCTGCTGGGCACAGACTGGTGGAAGCCCAAAGGAATGTGCCCCCCGCCCTCCATCTCTGCAGAGGCAGTTGCTGGTGCGCCTCAAGTCCCACTGCAGCTAGCCATGTGTGGGCATGGCTCAGCGCAGCAGTAGGACTCCCATGAGGTTGGGCCCTGGCCCAGCTAGGTCTCTGAAGATCTGGTTGCCCAGGGGCACATTGTGGAGGGGCTTCCGCAACTGAACGCAGCCTAGCAGAGGCACCAGGGCCTGCCCGCTGTGCCCAGAGCAGAGGTAGGGGTGAGGGGAGGCACAGGCCCCTGGGGCCTCCACCAGCCTGCACCCAGTGGCGGGAGCCCCCCTCATGCGTCCCTGGACCAGCAGACTGTCCCAGACTGCGCCAGGCCAGGGCCTCACCCCATGTGAGTGCCATTGCTGGGCTGAGTTGTGCCTGAACGTGGGCAGCTGCAGTGGGGTATGAGGTGCAGCAGGCAGCAGCATCCACCTTCACCCTGAGCACAGGTTGCGGGGCTTGGGCTGCTGGGGTTCACCCAGTGGCAGGAGCACCCCACACAGACACCTCTGGGCCAGTGGATAGTCCCAGACCCTACGTGAGTCCCACCACTGCACCTCGAGCCCCACTGCAGCTGGCCTGGAAGCAGCCCAATGCCATGTGCATTCTACTGTTGGACTGAGGCTTGCTCCCTTCCTGCTCAGCGGTGGGCTGCATGTGGCACCGGGCCGCTGCCAGGCCAGCTGCATTGGGGCTTGAGGCGCAGTGTGCAGTGAAAACTGCTTCCACCAGTGCATGTATGGGGCTGGCATAGTATGTATTATACTGTGCAGCTTATATAATTAATGCAGTAACAACAAAGCACTTGATTATGCACATCCAAAATATTGTTTTTTTCTGGTACTACCCTTCCTTGCACTTAACACCTGCTCTAGCCATGATTTTCAGTCAGGGATCTGTAGCATCCTTGGGTACCTGGAGATCCTTTTAAGGGTGTCACAAGATGCCATACAATGTTAGCACTGTTCAATGTGCAAACATGATTTACAAGACAAACAGATTTCAAATAGAGATCCATAGTGTTAAAACCATTCTGACCTGCTTTAGGCTTTCTGAGTCAAAAAACTAATGAAAACCAAGAACTGGCATTTTTCAAAGGGTACCTTGAGTCTAATGAGGGATATCTTGCTGCTGTGCACTGCCCTTTGTGCCCCAAGTACAGGTGGGAGGGGTCACAGACCCCCAGGGCCTCTGCCTGGGTGCATGCAGTGGCAGGAGCCCCTCTGCACACCTGGACAAGCCACCCAGGCTCTGATCCTCCCACTCGCCCCTGCCCCACTCCTCCACTGCAGGAGACTGACCTGCTGGGGGAGGGGTGGGGAGAAGGGTGGCACTGGTGCCAGGTAGATCCTGGGTTGGACTTTAATTAAAAAAGTGATCTCCTACTTAAAAAGGTTGGAGACCACCAATCTAAACTCTACATAAGACTAGTCTCAACCCTGATATGACATTGACTTAACACCCTAACCAACCACAGGTAAAGCAGGGGAAATGGGGTATGTAATGTCCTGCTTCTATAAAATGGCTGTAAATACTCAAGATGTTCTAGGCCCCACCTATTGCTACAGAGGCTGGCAGAAACCCCTGCAGTCCATACCAGTCTGACCATGGGGTAAACTTCCTTTCTGGCCCTAAATATGGTGATCATTTTGACCCTGAGCAGAGGGAGAAGACCCTCTAGCCAGCAGCATCCCCTCTAAGATGCGCGGCTGTGCAGGCACACTCTTGCCACACAGCCAGGCGCATCTGCATGGCCGCTCATGCCACAGTTTAGAGGGAACGCTGCTAGCCAGGAACCTCTGCCTTTGTTCCTAGCAGGAGAATCAACACACCCCAGCTGATGTCCCCAGCCTTAGCTGTAGCCAACACCCAGTGATTCTGGAAAGGCTTAAAAACACCCTGGCACACAGCAGAAAAGGGGGTGAAAGGAAGAGCAGTAGGGCAGCATGAAGCTTCAGTAGCCAATTTGGCAGCCAAATCTCTGAAATTGGGAGACCTGTTAGGAGGTCTGAATCTAATCGGAAGCCTCTGAATCAATTTAGTGAGATTCAGGCCCAATTTGGAGATTCAGCAGTCGGCTATACAGATTTCCTTTGCATAAAGTGAACCCACTTGTGTAAATGTTCTGGGCTGCGCTGTGCCATGGTGCAGGCTGCTCATGTCAGCTGCTCCTGGGGCTGCTGCAGCAGGGGCTGGGGGGAGTGGCAGCAAGCGGAGCCCCCAGTGGCTCCAGCCTGCAGTGGTAGTCTGCGGTCATCCTGCATCCAGATCCAGGGGGACTGGGCTGTTCTCAGTGCTTGGTGCACCTACCCTGAGTGCTGGGAAGAATCAGCCTGGTATCACCAGTCTGCTGTCATCCTGTCCACAGATACTGGGGCACATGGCCTGGGAAGAGCCTGACACAGCCCCCAGCCTTCCCAGAGGGTATGAAGCAGCAAGAGGTGTGCCCCACCCCTCTTCCACTCCCATCAATAGTTCTAGTTGCAGCTGATGCTGGTTGCTCCCGGGGCTGCTGCAGCAGGGGCTAGGGTGAGTGTGGACAAGCTGTGCCACCTCCTGTGCTGCCCAGGGCTCTGCTTACTGCCACTCCTCCCAGTCCCTGCTGCAGCAGCCTTGGGAGTAGGTGACACCAGCTGCCTGCACCACGGCACAGTGCAGCTCGGGACCTGGGGTGAGTGGGGATGGGATTTCTCCCCCTTTCCTTCCTTAGTTCCAGCCTTGCTTCCTCCTTCCCTCACCACCTGGGAACATATCCCTATCTGTTAAGGCTGTCAGAAGCTTCAGTAGCCAATCTGGCAACCAAATCTCTGGATCCGAATCAGCCAAATCAAATCAGGATAGTGATTCAAATCACCAAATCGAATCACTGTCCCTCAAATCGGCCAAATCTGAATTGAATACTTGCTGCTTTGCAGAGGCCTAAATAAAGAGTAGGCAGAGGAGAAGCAACTAGCAAAGCCCAGAATCATGGGAAATATCCATGGTAGAAAATAGGCATAACTCCACTCAGATCATCCCCGACCAGTGGCTGCGCGACTTCTTTGTGAACACCTCCAGTGATGTAGAGTCCACAACTTCCCTAGGCAGTCTATTCCAACTACCTCACTATTCTCACAGTGAAGAAGTTTTTTTTGGATATCCCATCTATACTTTGCTGCAACTTCAAGCCATTGGTCTGCGCCCATCTCTCTGCCTTCTGGCAGCCCTTTGGGTATTTGAAGATTGCTATTGTGTCCCCTCTTAAGTGTCTTTTCGACAAGCTGAATTTGCTGAGCTCCTTCACCTTTTGCCAATGAACTCTTGTGTTTTGTAAAATCTTGAACACTTTGCTCTCTCTGTGGTTAGAACCCACTTCCCCTGAGGGAGTATTCTAAAATCTAATAAGCTTCAGAGTTAAGAAGTTTTTCCTGGTATGCTTTCTTTTATTCCATTTCCCTTAGTGAGACCCTTTTTGTCTACTTTCCTAATCATAAAATTCTCTTATACATAACACATGGAACTTCATCCAGAAGTGTAGATTGACTGGTTTTGTTCACTTCCAGTCTCCTCCGCCTGTTGCCAATGTCTAATTCACTTTTTTCATCTATAAACCTCTTACATCATTACTCTATTTCACCACTCCCCCATTCTTGGTGCATTCATCTGTTAATGATTTTCTAAACTCATTGACATTGTCTCTCTGACTCATTGACACAAAGTACCACATTTGCTAATTACCAACCTACCTCTTTTTTCTTTCTGTTATCTAATCTGTTTGCCAGTAAAACTGTGAGTAGTCAGCTGGTAGTATCGCACTGCTCACTTTATAATTGCTCTTCCCATCTGTTTTCCCCATATTGATGTCAAAGGAATACTTCCAGTACTACAGAAAGGAATAGCAAAATTTCTAAAGGGCTTTAAATAGCTTTCATTTTTAACATTCAATTCATGATATTGTATAGCCACTCCACTATTTTTTCATGGATTAAAATTAGGTCATTTAGAAATATTGGTCTGTAAAATAGAGCAGTTCATAATGTACAGAAAGGAGCTTTTGAAATGTTAGCACTTACATTTTAGGAATTACTTTAATAGCCATTTAAATGTTAAATAAGCTTCATTTTTTCCTTTGATTTTGTTTCAGACCAGATAATAATGATCATATTACACTGACAGTCAAATAAAAAGAGAGGTTCTTGGTGGTTGCTTTGTGTGCAACAGGGCCACAAGTTCCTTTGCCTTTCTGATAAGGAACAGAAGGCTTTCTGTCATCTTTAATAATGATCCTAGTATCAACAATATGGCAGATAATTAGATGGATTGCTTTATGAATTTGTCTATTTAGTGGAATAGCTAGGTACTCAGTTGTTCACAATCAGCATAGAACCTGAGTTAAACAGTGTGGTGCAAAGTTTCTGCTCTGCTCAGTTAGGGGACTGCAGGGGAGCTAATGTAGCTCTCATTCTTGGGTTAGTTCTACCCTAGACACAGTATAGACTAGAATATGTTAGGAATTACTGTAGCCTATGATGGTGGACAAAAGGATCATTAGAGAACTGCTAGAACCAAATGCATCCATAAAGCCTCCCTGGATCTGTGCCCTTCCATTTCTATGGAGCCCCACTGCCTTTACCATGGAATCTGTGCAAGGGGCTTGGCTACATGTACTGTATTGCTGCTGGATCAGGCGTCCTTACATTATCTTTGGTCTTAGGTCTTCTTAAAGTAGCCAAAGCACAACATTAAAAATATCTTGGTGGTTTGTACAGTTTAGTGGCATTGGTATTTTGCATTACTCAATTTCAATAGCACTTTATCCTCCCAGAAGCTTACTAAAGTTTTAGATTGTTTAATCATTCAGTAATAACATTGTCCAGTTCATATCAGTAAAGCAGGATTTCAGATAGTCTATTACCTAATGCTATTCTTAATAGCCAGCCTCAATATCAAGATAAAATACAATGCAGTTATCTAAACTCTAACCTTGATGAAGCACTTGGAGCAAAATTGGCCTAGTTTACAAAATTACTTCTACCAAAATAGCCATTGAATTCGGTCATGTTTGTGGCCTAGATTTTCCTTCCTTGTTTGCTTCTGTGGACTGTGTCTAATGAGAAGCTTTTCTCTCTTATTAGCATTCTCTGCCTGCAGGTTTCTTATTCTGATCTTGTCACCTATCGGTTGTGACAGGGCTGGTTCTTTGTTATGCTACTAATTGTGACTCATGGATTGTGGCATCATTGAACGTATCCGGGTAAATGGAGAGACATCTTTAGACTTTGACATCATTCCACTTATTTTTATCCAAGGAAGTATGATGTTAAATGATGTTTTGGGGTGAAAAAGATCAGAGGGTATTACAAGACCTCTCAAAGTCTCATGAGGTCACTGGATTTCACTCTCTCTCTCTTGTTCTACAGTTTCTAGTTCACTGAAATATTTTGCCTGTTTACAAATATTTTAGGGGAAATAACTATAAGCTGCATCATACAAAACTGTTTTTGTTTTGTAATGAAGCACCTCCAAAATGGACGTGCTCAAAACAAGTATGGGAGACCCTCGCCATTCATGGAGGATCTGTTCTGCAGATCCCAGTGAATGGCGAAATCCACAAATACCAACAGGGCTCCCCGTTAAACCCCACGGCTGTCCCCTGCTTCACCCCCCCGCGAGAAGCTGGAAGCACGGGGCTCCCCCGCAGCACCTGGGGACTGGCTGCAGCTGCTTCTGGGGGAGAAGATGCCGACGTCGCCGCTGCCTCCCTCCCCATCCTCAGTGTTCGCTTTCTGCCTGTCTGGCTCAGCTCTACTCTCCACTCAGTTCTCCCTGGCTCTGCCCTCCCCTGCCCCACGCAGCTCTCCATGCCTGCTTACATGGTGGCAGGAGCTCTGTGCAGTGACAGAGGGAGCCATGGCAGTGCTCACCCTAACCCCCCCTGCCCCACTGGTGCAGCGCACCATGAATATTCAAATCCGCGAATAACAGATTCACGAATAACAAAGGTTTCCTGTACAAACAAAACTTATGAAGAGTGCGTGCTTTCAAAAAAGTAAATCAGCCTTCAGGGAAAAGAGTGGTAATAGCTGCGTTCAGGATTAGCTTTTGAAAATTATTTGTTGAACCAAACAGCATGAGCAACATGGTCCTGTAAGAAAGCTAAATATAGATTTTTCAGTATTTATATGTAGCTTCATTCTTTTATAGCATTAGCCTGCATGGAAGTAATACAGACACAAAGACAACAATGATACATTAGGGGACAGTTTGGATTAGTTTGAGAAAAGATAAAGAGCTAAGTACTGAGCACTGAGACTTTCAAAGATGCCTAGAAAATTTAGATATGCATTGGAAAAAATATTTGCACATTCTTCCCTATTGATAGAAAAGGATGTAATAGATGTTAAGCAGAAGAGCTTCCTACTTCAATAAGTTAATAAAATTCTACTTCCCCTCAAAACACAATGTGTGCACAAATATTTTTGCCACTACAATTTCAGTTCTTGTGGAATAAGTTGCTTTACCTCCACGTGAAATAAATTTAAGTTGGAAACTTTGGTCCCATTCATGTAGATAGACTCTCATTAACTTCATCTGCCTCTTCCTAGACATGGAGTCAACTCATACAGGAACAGGTTATTGTTTTGTTTTGTCAGTTGAGGTTTTTTAGTTGTTGTTTTTAAGTACTATCAGGAATTTGCCACAACCTGCTAAAAAAAGCATAATTCTATGGAAGCTGGTGACCTTTAATAAATTCATTAAGAGTGCATATGCTTCAGCAAGGTCATATAACAAATAAAATCTAGCTGTTGTGCAAACTATCTTTTCCTATTTAAGGGATTTTTTTATAAGAATAGAATTCCTAGCCTGACACATGTATGCAAACTAAAGTTTAGAGCAGAAATAAAGGACTGTACTGCAAGAAACTTAAACTTGCTGTTATGGAAACCTGTTAGCTCTGGATATGACTAATGATATCCAGGCTAAGAGAGAAGATGCAACAACTGATGAGATTATCAATCAGCAATCCCAATAAGCAATGATGTGTAATAAAATAAAACTACAGATATGCTATTTTCTGTGGCTAATTATTAAAATTCCAAGGGTGTCAGCCTGTGATGGGATGTTTTAATATGCAGATGGCCATAAAACCATTTTGTGACTTTCCCATTTTAACCAGAACTGATCTGGACCCTCTTTGTAATTTTCCCCCCATCAAATGTCTCTTTAATCTGAGCATATATGAGACATTTTCACATGTTCCAGGTACATTCATGGCTGGTGTGAATTTTTGCATATTCTGTTAAGTCAGTGGAGCTACAGCTATTTATAACAGCTAAGGATCTGCCCCTAATGCCATGTGGCTAATACTATGTATTCATTTTAAAGTGTGCTCCAGGTCCATTTAGTACCTACGCCATATCAGGAGATGCCTTCCACTTGATCTCAGGTATATTAATCTACAAACACATGCAGTGCACCTGTTGCAGTCCAGTCAGGATTGCTTACCTCTAACAATGAATAAGGAAAATAGGAACACACCTTAAAAGTGCCTCTCTTCCTGTGCTTCCCTTTCCTCCCTTGTGCATTATAGAAGTGCTATTTTTATGCTAAATACTCTCCTTCCCTGAAGAGAAGATTTGGTTCCTATGGCTGGAGAAACTAAATTAAGAGAATTGCTAGAGGAACATCCTTCTGGGGATTCACTAACTTGCTGCATCTGAGTTTAGCTCCCTTTTCATAACACATGGGCAGGCAGCTATGGCAGTTTGTCTGTTTAAAGTTGCAGGTGAGTCTTAGCACTCTCCCTGTACCTGCCACGTACTACTGAGTACCTTTGTCCTTTCTGCTGTGGAGTAAATAGGCTAGTGGCATGGAGATTCCATAGTGAAGTCAAATTGGAAGTAACCTTAGCTCTTCATTGCAAATTTACTGGAGTTCGAATTCAGCACCAGGACAGCTCCCTTTAGTGTGCTGTGGTAGCTGAACACCACATTGCAAGGAAGATGTGATCCTGCATCACAGAGTTTCCTAAATAACTTTGGGCAGACTACAACAATGTGTGCATTTTAGTATTTAGGCTAGGGACAAACATTCAAAAAGCCTGAATTGATTCAATCTTTGCAGGTTAGTCCAACCTGGCTAAGCTAAACTGGTTTGTAACCGTATAGACATCCCCTCTGGCCTGAAAAGAATCAGGCACATGCCTGCAGTGGCTCAGGGTAGAAGCCAGAGGGCACTACAGCAGCCCTCCCTTCCCTTAGACAGTGCTGAGTTGGAGGGGGGGTGCAGGCTGCTGTGATGTTTCCTCCCCTCCATACCCCCCAGCACAGATTGTAGCCAGCATGTTGTCAACTCACTAATGATGAGAGATGTAAGGCAGAGGGGCAGAGGGAATAATCACTGCTTAGCAGGGAGAAGCCTAGTTTAAATCCCTAGTCTCTGTCAGAGCTGCAGCCAGGGAGCAGGGGAGCAGAGAGCCCCACCCAGCTCAGAGAGCATGGCAGGATGCTGAGGGAATCTCATTTATCTTAAACCAGCAAGGAGTCTGGGACAGACATTGCATTAACTCGTTTGACCCTAATCAGTTAAGTCTGATACTACATTCAACCAGGTTTATCTTAAACGAGCAGGGAGGCTGTTCTGATGTGCTGGAATTCCACCGCATTGGAGCAGACTCAATTATTCAGGTCTTCTGGAGCATGGCAGTTACTGCTTTCTAGCATCCTCCTGCATCTCGTATTAGCATTCCTGCTAGGCAGACCCTTCCTGTGTAGATATAATACAGTGACAGTTCTTTTTTCTTTTTTTTTTTTTTGCAGTAGAGTCAGAACAGCTCCCCAGAATGGCAGATCCTTTGCTGGTAAAAACTTTCTTCTGTTCATTTGCAGGTGCATTCATGCTTTTTTGGCTGGTACAACTAAGTTGGCTATAGGCCAGTGTTTCTCAACCCATGGTACATGTGCCCCTGGGAGTACATGAGATATGGGCAGGGGGTATGTGGGTGCTGCGTTTCCCCCTCACCTGGCAGGATGGAGACATCTTTGCCTGCTCGGGCCAGATGTTCTGGCTGCTGCCCCTCTCACCATGTCCAGTGGGCCAGGGGTTTCACTCCCCAGCATCAGTGTGCTGGGGGATAGGGAGGGAGACCTTGTGCAGGCTGTTTTGCCTTTGGCTGTGGTCCATGAGGAAAAAGTGGGACTTGGCTCACAGCTGTGAAACTGGAAGTGCCATGACTTCTAGTTTTGCTTTTGCCATGTTGATTGGCAGGGCGTACGTAAGGTACCAAAGGTTGAGAGTCACAGCTATAGGCCATGCTATTTTTCATGTAGCCAGTTGACCTAGCTATGCTGGCAGAAATCTGTAATGTATGCAATGCCTAGGAAGTGGTTCAACAGGAACTTGCTAGGAAAGAGAGAGGGGGTAAGGGATGGATTAGCAAGTAGTTTATGTCAGTCAACAGTGACCAGGCAGTGGGAGCAATTATTAGCATGGCTCTGAAAACATGGAGGAGTACTGAGCTCTTTGAGGAACCAAATTCATTGGAGAGAAAAATTTGGAAATCCTGAGCAAGGGACCTGCTGCTTTGGTTCTCTTATGAAACAATAAACAGGAAAACCAACCCATGGAGCCCCAAATATTTGTTAATTTCTTGGGGCAAAGGGGCAACAGCAATAATAGAAGGAAGGTGTGTCAAGGGATTTAGACTAGGGCTCTGGTCGTATGAATGCTTAATGAAAGCCAGTTCACAGCATGAAGGCCTGATGAGCTTGCCATAATGGAAAATGTTGTATTAATTACCTTGTTCTAGGCGCTGCTGAAAAGGTAGACCATAAGAAAATATTTGAATGAGAGTGTAGTAAGCTTGTGGAGCAGCTCCACAAAGCCATTCCATGAACAGAACCATAATGCATTTTCTTGTGTTTTGCAAATTGAATCAGTCAGTACAATCAAAACCTTGTGGGGAAGGGGGAGGGTGTCGCCAAACATCAAAACAAGAAATGTGCTAGTTTAGGGGAAATGTTAGGACTTTGTCTAGTTTTTCATTACTGTTAAAGGAAAAAGTTGTATAAATATTTTTTATGACATATCAAGCCCTTTGTGGAGAGACAGAAATGTCTTGTTCTGAAATTTGAAAGGTGTAGATGTGAGAGAAAGCAGCAGCCACAGAGGAAGGGAAGGAAAAACGTTTGCTCTTCGTGTTCCTAGATACTGATGGCCAGTAAAAATGGAGGATCTTAAAGACAGAAAAAGTGATTCTGTCTGTGCTTACCCAGTAACAGGGCTGGAGAAAGCAATGTCAAATCTTCTTAATGGGTGCTGATTTCCAAGAACAGTAGGTAGTCCCCAGCAAATAAAGGAAGGATTCATTTCCAGAGATTCTAACCTCTGCGCAAGGCTGACTTGAGCAGGGTGTGGGGCCTAGGGCAAATCAGCCCATGTGGGGCCCCACCCCCGCTCCAATCCCACAGACCCTAGTCATGAAGAAGCTGCCACAGTCACCCCAATTCACCCCCCCCAGGGAAGGCCCTGTCTCTGTGTCCATCCTGCCTAGGTGCTATATTTTTCCTACCACATATGCATGGAATGGGAAAAGAAAAACAGGGCAATTTTTATATCTGTTTTAAAAACAGAAAAGTCTACATTCAACCTTTACAGCCCTTATTCATAGTATCTTATTTGGCACCTGTTTTGTGCTTGTCAACAATGTTTGCCCTGAATTCTTTCTGTCCCACTTCCCATGTTCCTTCCCTTGCAGGCCTTACTTTCTCTGCCTTCCATATTTTAGTCCATCCATTCCCCCCCTTGCCTATATGCTTAAAGGTAAGCAGATGCTAAATTGAGGCTTCTGGTGTTTCTTTTTCCTCTTGGAACTGCTAGCATTAAAACACTACATGCCTATCTCTAAGGATACTATTTAAAGTGTTACTGGAAAAATAGCATTATGGAAAATTTAGGTGAGGATGTCATTAAGAATGAAGCTAAACATTCAAACAGTAAAAAGATCTCTGGTATGTAGCGCCAAATGATTGTGAACAGAAACTAGATGTTGGGTCAGTCTTGTATAGCAGCAATTTTTGAGCTGTCTACTTTACCACATTCTCTTCACTGATTGATTATTAAACACGTCCTGGAGCTGGTGTCCTATGGTACTGCACCATGTTTGGTCAGTCATGCTTGGAACTTAAATGCTTAAGTTGAGCAAGTATCACCAGAAGCAGCTGACCTATGAGGAAGCACATGCATGGCTTTCAGAGGTCCTGGGTTCAACTCCCAGATTCTGTCACAGTACGTCACAGAATTCTATTCAGGCTAGGTATGTCACCTAACTTCTCAGCGCCACCCTCTCTTTTCAGCCCTTCTCTTTGTCTTTCAATGCCTGTTTGAATTCCCTTTGCCAACTGACTGAAGACTCCAAGGTGGTAATTCGTGTATGTTTGCTTCTAGCATAACTGTTTTGAGAAAGTTGTAAACTGATGCTGGTGTAAGCAATCATATCCTCAGGGCAGCCAGGAATTCAGATAAATTAATTTCTTGGAGAGAGATACTCCCCTTACTTCATTACATTTTCATGTTGGTTAAAGGAAAAAGAAAAAGGTTTTGACTTGTAAAAGACTCTGAGGGAGCTTGCACTTAATTTATTTTACAACCACTGAGGCTTAGGCTTGAATTTGGTGGATAAACTCCTGGTTTCAGATTATCCAGTCAAGTGAATAAAATAGTATAGGTGCCAGAATATACAGAATCCTATGTAAGAGCTACATCTTAATTTATTGAATTTGTTTCTTTTTTTCCCACTACTTTGTAGTCTTTTGTAAATAAAATGCCACCCCTTTTCCCTTATGACAGAATAGCTTGCTCTGCTGAATACAAGTCTTGCTTTCAAACCTACAACCCCCCCACCAGAAAAAACAAAACAAACAAAAAAACAGGTACTTTCTAGACTACCAGTTTTGCCACTTGCTTTGTTCTTACAGCTATGAAAGTATAATGGGTTTTACACAAGAAAAAAATATGGTTGTGCCATCATCTGTAATTTTCATGATTCTTGATTTTCTGTGCAAACTTAATGCTTCATTAATGTATTTTAAAAAATATATTAGATAGCACAACTATGGTTGCTGATGCTTGATAACATACTTGTAAGGGTTCTGTTACAATTTATTCTTGTAAAGTGGTACCTGAGTAATTTCTAGAACCATTCATCAACACTTCAGAAACATCAAATAGTACAGGCTTTCAGTCTTCCTTTTCTTAGTTTCATCTCCTTATTTTTGATTATTTTCCTTGGAGTTTGGTGAGCACTTAGTGAGGAATCCCCCCTGTGCAAAATGCACATTTTGGTTCTGCCATAAGGGTTCATCCTCTCTATGGACAGATATCTTGCAGTGATTGAGAGGCTTGTGTGTCCCAGTGGTCCTCAGAGGTATGTTGCCCAGAGTCTCACACTCTTGGCAGGGTCACCCATGGCAAACAGGCTTGAGGGGAAGTTCCAGACAAACCACAGTCCAACCCCCAAATCCTCAATGGCAGATAAGGTGGAAGATGATGTTGGGATCTCAGCATTTGCAAAGATGGAAGAAGGCTTCAGTAAGATGGAGGTCTCCTGTCATCTAGGGTTCTTCTTGCCACTGCACTCAGATTTCCACCTTGTCAAGATTGTGTGGTTGCTGTTCCACATACCAGCTTCCTCATGTTAAATTCCTCAGGAAACAACATGCTTTCCTGTAACAGCATCCAAAAGCCTTGCAGTGGTGGATCAGTGGTGACAGAGACAGAACTAATGAATCCAGCAGTCTCCAGCCATGAATCAGCATGCAGGCAGTTGTAACCTGATGGTGTGCAAGATAAGACAGGGGTGCAATTTGGCAGCTGTATTATGACTGAGCAGTCCTTTTCAGGATCCCCTTTGTTTACTCCACATAGGGAGAGGGCTTCAAAAAGTGCCCTAAACCTAGGCTATCTTATCTTTTTCTGGCTGGACAACCGTGTCCAGCAGGATCATGCTCTCTGCAGTTGAAAATATCATAAAAAGACAATGATTTTTGCAACATGGAGCTTTCACACCGTGATGGATAACCATGCCAAAGAACGACCAGAAAAAAGAATGGCCATAATGTTCAGGGAACTAGCAAAATACAACATTGACACTGCAGCTGTGAGTGAAACAAGATGACCAGATGAAGGTCAGCTGAGGGAAGAGGGTGGAGGCTATACCTTCTGGAAAGGGAAACTGGCCCTGGATGGATGTATTCACAGTGTCAGCTTCATCAAGAATCAGCTTGTCAGTTAACTTATGGAGCTCCCTATGGGCATTAACAAACATGACCCTCCATCTTAAGCTCAGCAGCAAACAATATGCCACTGTTGTCAGTGTATATACCCCAAAGCTTGATGCTGACGTGATGTCAAAGAATGGTTCTACTCCACCCTTGACCATGTACTGACTAACACTCGCAAGGAGGACAAGATGATTATCCTTGGTGACTTCAGCATCAGAGTTGGATGTGACCTGGACTCTGGAGTGGCACCACTAGGAAGGAAAGACTAGGGAAAGCCAACTCCAATGGCATCCTTCTCCTAAGCAGATGTACAGGGCATGGTCTTGTCGCCTTTCAAGAAAGGAGATAAGTTTGTGTGTGGGAACTATTGAGGTATCCCCCTCCTTTCCACAGCGGTGAAGATCTTTGTTTGGATCCTTCTGAACCATCTTCTTCCTCTTGCTGAGGAAGTCTTGCTGGAATCTCAATGTGGCTTCTGATCATCCCATGGGACAACTGACATGATCTTTATTGCCCACCAGGTCCAAGAAGAGTACAAGAAACAACACCAGGGCCTGCATATGGCCTTCAATGACCTCACTAAGGCCTTTGATTCCATCAATTGTGAAGCCTTGTGGAAAGTACTAACCAGATTTGGATGTTCTGAAAGGTTCATTAAGGTCCTGAGGCTTATTCATGAACAGATGTCTGCAACCTTTCTAAGTAGTGGATTGGTGACAGATCCCTTTGTCACTCAAACTGGTGCCAGGCAAGAATGTGTCACCCCAACTCTGTTCTCTGTTTATCTGGCAGTCATCTTGGTTCTCATCAAGGCCTGCCTTCCTTCTGGAATTGACACTGAATGCTGAAATGGGTGGAGGGCTCTTCAATCTGGGATGTTTTTGGTCATAGAACAAAGTACTCGACAACCATCCTTGATTGTTAATATGCTGATGACTGAATCATCCTTGCACACACTAAAAAAACCCTCCAGACTATGCTGGAACTTTTCTGAAAAGCTGCCTGAAGTTTGGGCTTCTCTTTTAAAGTCAAGAAACCTAAAGTGCTCTATCAGCTTGCCCCAGGCCACAAATGTGACTCCCCTTCCCAAATTATCATTGAAAGACCCTGGAGGTAGTCAAGCACTTCTCTTACCTCAGTAGCCACTGCTCTTTAAGAGTAAACATTCAGGAGATACAGCACAAATGCCTTCTTTGGGAAATTGCTTTGGCTTGTCTTTATTCATTGTGATCTCTGAAAGGACACCAAGATCCAGGTCTACAATGCAGTTGCCATCCTCACACTCTGCTACAGATGTGGAATGTGAGTGACCTACCATTGTCATCTCAAGAACTTGGAGAGGTATCACCAATGATGCTTCTGAAAAGTCCTCCACATCAAATGGAAAGTCCGCCATACGAATGCCAACATCCTTGCTGAAGCCATTTGGCATATTTACATGTGCTCTGGGGGAGGGGAAAGAGGGGGGGAGGCTTTAATTAGTGGCTCTGAGAGCCTCTCTAATTAAACCAGCTGGATTGTCTCATGTATCCATGTATTTACAGCATGTCAGAGAAGCTTCCTGGCGCATATACAGTACAGGCACCCATTGTTATCAGCATTGCGTCAGTGGGCTGAACGTTGCATGCAGATACCCGACTCTCAACTCCCAAAACAAGTGCTCTACTCCCAGCTTAATAATGGCCTGAGATCCTGTGGTGACCAGAGGAAATGCTGCAAGGACACACTGAAGGCATACCTCAAGAAAACCTATGCTGACATCAAGACCTGGGAAGAGCTGGCTGCTGACAGACGCTAATGGCACTGAAACCTCAAGCATGTGGCTGCTTGTTTTGAGTAAAGTGTCTTGAAGCAGAGAAGAGAGCATCGAGGAAGGGAAAGGAGAGAAATCCTGGCTTACGACCTATCCTCCCCTGAGGAAAGACGTGTAACTTCTGTGGACAGGTCTGTGCTCAAGGATTGGACTCTAAAGTCACCTCAAGACCCTTCAATGAGCCATGGCAGAGATCATCCTTGAATCAAGGGGTTGCCATTGCCACCGATTCTTAACAGTGACTATGTAATTTGCAGCTTTTGTGCGGAAGCATGTTTTACTAGTTGACTTTTAAATAGAAATTTACAGACTGAACTTGAAAAGTATAGTTTGACTCTTCTTCTGCTGGAATTTTTTTTATGACATCAAGAGACTTCCTGGCCAAAGCTGCAGTGTGTTTGGGAGGAAGGTCAGGCTGGTACGTTGATATTCTTTTTTGCTCCTCTTTTTAATGAAAGCTCTTCCTATCATTTCAGAGGAGTGCACAGTTTGACGTCATGTGTTGATGACTCACTGCTTTTAACAGGGCAGCAAGAAGACATTAAGCTCTGTCTGCAGCAGCTGGTCTGTTACTCATTCACAGAAAGCTCAGAGAAAGTTCAAGGGAAATGCTTGTGAATAATTAAATTTCACTTTTCATTATGGGGACTTCGTTGGTTTGTGGTAAGGATCTGTGAGAATCTGAGCACTAAAAAAGTTATTTTTTGAGGCCTTCTCTAGTTATATATTTGTAAATAGCATCTGGGGTGTTATCTATACCAATTAAGCATATGCAGGATTTGCCAACTTCGTAGCAAAAATATGTATCTTGGCTCTTACTATGGTTCCTGCACTTGTGGTAAACTCTCTACACACAGACTTGTTGAAAGAGAAACAAATAGGGAAAGATTTTTGGAGAAAACTAGTATTTATGTTGTGTATGAGAAGACATTTATTTTAGTAAGAGATCAGAGTTTCTTTTTACTGACATATCCTACTGGTATTTTTAGCATGCCGCCATGTTCAGCCAGGTAAGCTACACTTGTTTAGAGGTTTTCTGTGCACCCATTAGTGCTCCAGGAAGGAATTTAAGTTATTCTATAGATCACAGTCAACTCCTGAATTAATGATGAACCACTGCCTCTCCATAGTGTTTGGGAGTGTTCTGCTGTTTTCTGTTGGATGAGATAAAAGCCATGGCTACTGGCTAACTTGCAGTGATTAAAGCAGTGGGTTTCAACCATTTAAAACTCTAGGCACCCCTCCAAAACACTTCAAAATTTTGCAGTCTCCATTAAAAAAATCCCTAATATAAATACATCATGATTATAATATAAATATTATAATTGCATACTGATTATTAATTAGTAATTAATTTATTTGATCCTTATAATATTATGCTTACACTGCTGCCACAGCTGCTGTAGCCAAGTGAATCTGCACCATGTGCATCCTATAGAGCCAGTTTTGAAGGAAGCTCTGGCAGGAGCCTGCGTGATGTCTCTCAACAGCAGATCTAGATGGAACTGTTCTGCCTACCTCTGTCTTTATGAGGCACAGTGGAGACAAATGGAGAACTGGCTACAGCAGGAAGGCACACTGCCTTGCAGTTCTTCCCCATTCGACTCATGGACCTCCTAAAGACAGAGGCTTGTGGGGCAGATCTACCTGGTGGCAACAGCATTTATCTCCAGGCTAATTTCACTGCCATAGGTAAAACTGCTCTGTGTGCCTCTGTTTTCACAAGATACGCTTGATTCTATAAATACTGTGAACAGCTGCCACAGAAACACCACTCCTGGCTGCATAATGTAATGCGGCATGCCATTCTCCTGCCATTGCTTCATTTCAGCTCCAATGTTCCTCCTTGAAAAGAGATGTGGGACATTAGTGCATGATATTGTGTTTCTTCAAAATATTCTTTTAGTGTCATCCGTGAAAACCCATTGAGGGCAGAATCAAGATGCCACGGAGTTGTACAGGTGTTGACAAAAGTATAGATTGAACTAAAGAACCTCTACTTCTAGTAATATCAATATGCTAACCCCAAGTACTGTACTGAAAGATGATAAACTATGAGACCCTAAAAAATATGGTATTTGGGGTAAAATCTTGGGTCACAGTGAAGTCAAACTTAATTTCTTTTCATTTGCTTTTTGTTTTTTGTTGTTTTTTCACAATTGGAATGGCTAAAAATCATGCCACTGCCAGAATCTCATAATTACAATGTACAGTAAAAGCTCTGTTAATTGGCACCTTACAAGCCAGCATGTTTTATTAACTGGCATCCCAGCTTGTAAGGTAAAGTGAAACCGGAAGTGCCCACCATGGCACTTCCGGTTTCTCTGAGCCCTCATGGCCCAGGGCAAAGCAGCCTGTGCTGCTGAGCTCCCATAGCTTGGGGGCATAACAGGCTGCACGGGGCCTGCCTTCTTGTCCCGCGGGGCCATGGTTTTAACCATGTACATGGTTTTAAGAAACATGTCAAATACTGCTAGGTTTGCTGTAAGAGGTGACACAGCAGAGGATTTCAGGATGGAAACAACCCAACTATAGTGGTGGAGTCTCAAGTGATTTTTTCGGTTAGTAGGGTAAAACATTCTAAAAAAAGGGTGCTTGCAATCTTGACTATATTTGTTATAATATGCAATAGTATAGGTCTTTCCAGGCCACAACTGTTGTTAAAACATTAAACCTCAAAGAATGGTGAAAATCTGATAGAAACATATGAGTCATAAGAATAGTGACAAACTGTCAATGTGGGGAAGGGGAGAATTGTTTAAAATATAACAAGCACAATATTTTTGAGGTCATGCGTATAGGAGATACTCAAAGGAAATATCCGTTGTGTAATCATGTAGCATAATTATAAAGGACTGTAGACACAGGTAAATTACTGTTTTGCTTATCTTCAAGTATCCTATTAAAATAATGAAGGATTTACTAGAGAGTTGTTGACACAGAGAACACAGTAAACTTCTAAGACAGTGGTCTGCAACTTTTTAAGTCAGAGATCAATTTGGAATTTAAAAGGAACCCGAGATGTATCTCCCCCATCCCAGCAAGTAAGTCTGTGGGGAGGGAAGGGGTGGGGGCAAATTGAGGCAGAGGGAGAAAAAGTTATTTGGGGGTGTGTCCCCCGAGCAGGTAAGTCTGTGGGGGAAGGGGCAGGGGGAGGGGAAAGGGCCATGGGGGGCAGGGCAGATAGAGGCTCCGCCCTAGCATCACTCCCTCTCTCACTGCTGGGGCCCTTGATCTGCCCCCCCCACCTGCAATGCTGGTGAGGGTGGGAGCAGGGCTGGAGCAGGGGCAGGCCCTGCACAGCTGGGACAGGATTGGATGGAGAGGTATCACGCGAGTGGCTCATCCAGAAGGTGAGGGGTGAGACACAGCCCAGGAAGGCACACAAGGGCACGTGCCTCCAGAATTGCGTGGGGTGGGGCAGGGCAAGGCAGGTTGCAGCTGCTTACTGGGGCCAGGCTGTCTCTAGCAGAGGCTGTGGCCACACTGCGAGCAAGTTGGGCAGCAGCGCTGGGAGCAGGGCTACAGGGGGCTGCAGCTACCTGAAAATTCGCTGTAGCCCCCTCACCCTTTCCCAGCACTGCCACCACCTGGCCCGACCTCAGTGCAGCCACAACTTCTGCTGGGAACAGCCTGGCACCACCTCCCAGCCCCAGCCCACAGCATTGGCCTGCCCTCCCCTGCACAGATCAGGGGCACATGGCACTCATACCCTTGGGGAAGGGGAGGGCTAGGAGGGGGCGCCAGGCTGTTCCCAGTGGAGGCTGGGGCTGCGCTGCAGTTGGGCCAGGTGGCAGTGGTGCTGAGAGAGGGTTGTGGGGAGCAACAGCAAATTTTGGGGTGGCTGCAGCCTCCTGTCGCTCAGCTCCTAGCGCCACCACACAGCCTGATAGCAGTGCGGTGCCAGCCTCCATTGAGAACAGCCTGGCCCCAGCCTGCAGCTGCAGCCCTGCCTCACTCTGTCCCATGCAATTCTGGGGCCATGCACCTCTATGTCCTCTCCTGGGGTGCATGCCCCCCCATCTCTGCACCCCCCAGATGAGCCACTCGTGGGTCTATCCTGCCCTGCTCCAGCTCCACTCCCCCTCACCACTGCTGTAGATGCCCACATTTTAGGGGGGAGGTGCCCCTCTGATCTGTGCATGGAGGAAGCAGCTCCCATTGCAGGCTGGACTTTGCACTCCAAGCCCCACTTCAGCTGGCTCAGGAGTGACCAGACACCATGTGTGTCCAGTCACCAGGCAGGCAGGAGACAAGGTTCAGCCAAGGCTGGGATGCACATGGTGTCAGGCTGCTCCTGATCCAGCTGCAGTGGGGCAAAGCCTAGCCCACAGTGGCAGCCACCACTGCCAGGCACAGGTGGGGAGACATGTGCCCCCTGGAGCTTCTGCCAGGGTGCACACAGTGGCAGGAGCCCCTGGACGAACTGCCCAAGCTTGATTCTCCAACCAACCACCTGCACAGCTGGGGCCTCACTCACTAGGCTGCCCCTCACTGCAGGGGGCCTCGATCTGGCCCCTGCCCCTTCCCTCACCCGCTTACCTGCTGGGTTGGCAGGGCATATGCACATGTGCTCAGCTCCACCAGCCCATGTTTGACTGCAAGAGGATCCACTGGTCGATCCCGATTGACCGGTTGGTGACCACTGCTCTAAGAGCCACTTCGATGGATTGGCCATGTGAGGCCTGTTCTGAAATTGATGGCTTCACTTGAGTACAGCTCAACAAGAAGTCATCTGTGTGTGGTGCCCAAAAGCAGTAAGGACTGTCCAACTTCTGGTATATGTTATGAGGAAAGTGTCAAGGAAGGCTAGCAAGAGGTGCAGAACAGTGTGGTAGGTGAGACCTAAAGATGTTTGCCTTGACATTTTGGAGGGCAGAAGACTTCTTTTTTAGGAAAAAATAAATCTAAAAAGTGTTCTCAAACTCTTTTCAGTAGCTTAATGTGATGTGGGTGAGCACTCGGGATACAAGGGGACGGGTGCCAGAAAGAGGAGGGAGCAACTCATTCTCCCATTCATTCCTTGCTCTGCTTGTACTTCCTGGCTGTACATAGCAGTACTGAAGGCAATCTGTGTCATGAAGTGCAAGATGTCCTGGGAATTGTAGTTTTGTAAAATGGCAGTGGAGTTTGTAGAGTGGCAGTGCTGCTTCTGGAGGGTAAATTGACCCCATGTTTTGCCACTGAAATCAGCATTTTTTTCACCCTCCCAACATGGGCTTTAGTAGCAAAAAAAAAAGGTGGGGGGGGGGCAAGGTAAAAGTCCCATCCCCCAGCAGCAGTAAACTCCATTACCACTCTAGAAAACTACAATTCCGAGAATGCCTTGCACTCTGTGACATGTCTGCCCACATTTGTTCTGCATGCTGTTTAATGGAGCAGTGAGAGAGGTCTGCTCTGGGTGCATTATTAGCATGCTACACTGCTGCCTTTAATTTATTTTGCAAATACATGCACATTTTTTTGTTTAACTGAGGTATAGTCATAATTTAATTTTATAACAGTTCCTATTCTATATTCCTGACATTAATTCTTTTGGCTATAATACTCTGAAAAACTCTTGATCTGAAAGAATCTTAAAGAATAATAGAAATAAAACAAAAACCTGAGGGATTGAAACAATATATGGATTGGTGAAAAGATACTTATCAAAGATACCCTTCACTTATCTAATATCAAATTCAGTCCAGGTTGTTAACCTCTGATAATTATTTAGTGGATTATTTGTGAAGTATGTCCTGGTTTCAGCCTAGTTCCTATGAGGCACGTAAAGTTAATATCCAGTGGCAGTATTAATTGTCAAGCTTATTGTTGGTTTTAGCTGATGGGTTGGGGGGTGGCATTAAAATGGACCTAGAAGATCAGCAATTGAAATAATAGAGAAGAACTTGGATTTTCCACTCAGTCTGGGCAATACAAAGGAGAGAGGTTGAATGAAGGTGACAAGGTGACTGTAGTCATTCTTTTAAATTCAGGGAAAGATCTTTTGTCAGTACGCAAAACTTGTCCATGTTCACATGATCATGTGCATCTCTGTTCTCCCTCTGTCATACATACATGGTACCATACTTGTGAATTGTATAAATTCAAACTGCTGCCAGAATTAAATATTAGACTACCTTTCCTCAGGTATGGTTCCTCATTTTTACTGTGGTCTTGTTTAGCTAGGAAAGGCTAGGTAGTTTTATTGAATTTATTGATTTTTTATTGCAGCTGCTGATATCTTACTCACACAACAATACTCTATGGATTTATTCTAACACCACAGATGATAGATTTAATGTCATTATTAATTATTAACAGAATACTTAAAAGCTGAATCATAAAACTTCTTTTACCTTTTTAAATGTTTGAAGGGCAACCATAGTTAAATAGCTGGGCTTTAAAGTTACAACAGATACTCCCTCATGCTCCTGGGAATCTGCATGTTGTTTTTTAATATCGGTGATAAATTTCCTGCCTAAATTTCCTGCCTTATTTTAACTTCTGCTATAACTTTATATAATTTAACAAGAACTATATGGATTTCTTTTTTCTATGCTTGAGACATATAGGAGTTTAACCAGTCAGGGTACCAGATATTGCAAGTTAATGGTGTTTTCTAAATGTTTATAATAGTTCAATGTTTTTGAAGTAATTGCTAGTTAGTATGTGAACCCTTAAGAGATCTGGAGGATCCTTAGAATCTGCAGTAACCCAAGTGATATGTCTATTGATGTGCATAAGTTCTGCATGGAACTGTTCTGAATTAGAGCTGTTTAAAATGTGAAGTGTTTGTTGCACAAACCCTTGCAAATCTGTTGGCTTTTAGGTTTTTTTAATGTTAATGTTTTCCCTTCCAAATAATGAGAGCAGAGAGGTTCCATCCTAATACAGTCTCTCTGGAAATGTGAAAGGATAGCTGGAGAAAGCTCTCTCATGAGAAGGTTTTTGAAAGGGGGCATGATCTCCTAGACAATGATCTTCATTGGTGCAGTTGGGGTAGTATTGTTGAGTTACAGAGAGATGTTGAGAACTTATATACATGTCTTCTAAATAGTGAAATAAGGTTGCTGGTGCTGTGTAACAGGGGGCAGCTCGCGGGGCCAAGTCTCATGTCGGCCCACCCACCTGTGTCAATGGGGCAGTCTGCCCAGTCTTGCCTGCCATGCCTTTGCTGTTCCATAAACTGTTGGTATGATGCAGGAGACTGCTCATTACTGCCCCGATGCCAGGCTGCGCTATCTGCAGCTCCAAACCTTCCCTGTACTGCAGCCCATGCCTCACAGATGGCATCCAGATTAATATAAACCCCTGGGGTCTGAGACCAGAGCACACCTAGTCTGAAGTTGGGCTCCACACACCCTGCCTCTGCCCTTAAAGTGGCAGGCACCCAAAGGTGCACTGCCACATCCTGAGTTTTTAACTGTGGACTCAAGTGGGATCAGATGTACAACTCAGCCCCCCTCTACACCTTACAAGAATTGCACAATTAACTGATTAATTGTGCAGTTACCTTGACACCACCTACACATGCATGCCATATAAGGCTCCAACCAGCTATATTTTAGACCTCAAAAATGAGTAGTAACTTTGTAGCTGGTTGCTATCAAGCTCTAATTTGCAGGTGTGGCAGGATTTCCCCTGAAACTGGGAGCCCTGTCAGCTGATGGGGCTTCCAGTTGCAGGGGTACACCATGCCCATGTAGGGCTGGGAGTCTACAACTGAGGGGACTTTCAGTCCCAGCAGCTGCTGATTCTGGGCTCTGGCAATACCTCACAATTGCAGAGACAGAGTCCCAGAGGGTGAACTTCACCCATGTGTGTGAGTGCTGTTTCATAGTTTGTAGGGTCAGAAGGGACCTGAGCAGATCATCGAGTCCGACCCCCTGCTATGGCAGGAAAGAGTACTGGGGTCAAATGACCTTAGCAAGGTGTTTGTCTAGCTTTGATTAAAGACCACCAAGGTAGGAACCAGGACCATTTTGCTTGGAAGTTGGTTCTAGATCCTAGCCATCCTGGAAGTGAAGTAGTGCCTCCTGATGTCTATTCTGAATTTACCCTCTGCCAGCTTGTGACTGTTATTTCTAGTCACTACTGGTGGTGCTCGGGGGAACAGGGACTCCTCCAATGCCTGCTGGTCCCCTCTGACTAGTTTGTAACAGACCACTAGATCCCCTCTCAACCTTCTCTTGTGGATGCTGAACAGGTTCAGGTCCCTGAGCCTCTCCTCATAGGGCCTGCCCTGCTGTCCCCTGATCATTCGAGTGGCCCTCCTCTGGGCCCTCTCCATGTTGTCCACATCCCTCTTGAAGTGCAGTGCCCAGAACTGGATGCAGTTCTCCAGCTGTGGCCTGACCAGTGCTGCATAGAGGGGGAGGATCACCTCCTTGGACCTGCTTGAGATGCATCTGTGGATGCATGACAAGGTGTGGTTGGCCTTCCTGACTGCATCCCCACACTGCTGGCCCATGTTCATCTTGGCATCAATAATGACTCCAAGATCCTTTTCTACATCCACTGCTACCCCTGCATCTAAGGATTTGGTGACCTGGTTGTAGTAGGCTACCAGGTTGGTCTGACAGAACCTGCCTCTAATGTACCCATGTTGGTTGCCTCTAAGCAGAACCTCCCCTGCTGGCCTCTCACAGACATGCACTAGGATAATTCTCTCAAAAAGCTTACCCAGGTCTGAGGTAAGACTAACAGGCCTATAGTTTCCTGGGTCCTCCTTCCTCACTTTTTTGATGATGGGTACCACATTGGCCCTTTTCCAGTCCTCTGGCACCACACCAGAGCACCATAACTGTTCGTAAAGCTGTGCCAGGGGTCCTGCAATGACCTCAGCTAATTCCCTCAGCACTCTGGGGTGCAGATTGTCAAGACGAGGTGATTTAAATACATCCAGTCCCTCTAGAAGTTCCCTGACTAGATCTTCACTGACCCTTGGCCTAGATACACCTCCCCTGGGGCCTCTGGGACCTCAGTGCCTCCCTGACTATTCTCCTCAGGTCATTGAAGTCCGCCCTCCTGAAATCTAGGGCTGCTGCCTTGCTGCAGGCCTTTGCCACCTTGCACTGGATGGTGAATTTCAGCAGGTGATGATTGCTGTCATCCAGGTGGTTGAGCACCCGCAGCCCCCTCACCAGGTCGTCACTGGTGGCCAGCACCAGGTCCAACAAAGCATTTCCCCTCGTGGGGCTGTGCATCTCCTAGGTTAGATAGAGGTCCTGAATTCTGGCTAGTTGTCACTTGATATTTTACTATCTGATTAAGTAATGAAGATGGGATAAGATTATACCCTTAGTTCTGGTCTTTTTTTAGCTTTAACATAAATACATAACTGTGTTTGCAGGCAGGACCTGAGTCTTATAAAGAAATGTGAGAGTCTCCCAAATTTTTAATTGTATCCGTTGCGTGTTCAGAAGGAAATTGGGTTACTAATTGCTACTAACATGGTGGTGTTGAAGTTGTGCAAACAAGGAGAAAGATCATTGTCATTGTCATGACATGTTATAATGAGCCTTGGTTTTTTAAAGCTGGAATTTATAACTGCTGGGTTCCAGATTTATTTCATTAGCTTTCCTTAGAAAATACAATAGAAAAATAATCCAATCACTTAAGCTTTCATACAAACTGGCTAAAAGAGAAGGACACGCAAATTCCAGTAACTAAATACACTATTTCATGACTCATTTCCTTTAGTTAGTCACTGAGTCAGAGCTCGTATTTGTGCTTAAAAACTGTATGAACATTTCTGAATAAACTCCTGGGTACTTCATGTACTTTTTCTTTAGATATGGGAGGAGGATTTTAAATATGCTTTCCCCTACCTTTCTATTGCATTGAGATAAATCAGAGTATTACTTTTTAGGAGTTTAAAGGAAGAAAGGCTACAGCAATTATGCATTTTCCTTCAACTGTTGATTATAGACAGAGAGAAGCCTGAACTTAGATCTTGGATCTAAGATTTTTAATTCTGGGCTGGTTCTGAAATCTACATTTTGGATTTTGGCTTATCTCTAGAGTAGAACTAAAATCCTGATGGTCAGAACTAGCAACCTTTTGAGTTCGGTTGCCTGAGCTACTGCAAGGATTCTTAAAATATGCTTGAGAGTGTGCCAAGGAACAGGGCCACACCCCTGCTATACAGGAAGGCAAACCCCCCCACAGTCCACACTAGTCTGACCATGGGGTGAAATTCCTTCCTTACCCCAAATATGGTAATTAGTTTGACCATCCCGGTTTGGGAATGAGTGCAACGTACCTCAGCAAAGCATTACCTCATGCTTATAAACATATTCCACATGACTTCCACATCATAAAAGAAGCTGCATTAGTATAAAAAATACTCTTTAAAAAAATCCAATTTCTAGGGTTCACAATGAATGCTATCACATCCCACTCAGGTTGTGTCTCAAGTCTCTTGTTTTCATGCCCTTCCAGAACACTGACAGTGACTCAGAGTACAAGCTTCCTTAATTTATTCTGTAGACCAAGAAATTGAACTGAGTTTTGATTGAAAGCCTCTGCTGATTTTCCTTAAAAGGTAAAGGAACAACCTAGGAAAACTCTCCAAGAAATAGCCTGAGCTTCAAAAATGTCTTAAACCAAGTTTCTCGAAAAATAAAGAAAGATTATTTGGCAATTTATTGAAGATCAGGAAAAAATAGTATTTCCTCCATTGATTTTGAAGGAATCCTTGGATCTGTCCTTCACAGTTGCTCTTATCTTGACCTTCTACAGTTTCAAGTCATTTTCTTTACTAATTTTCTCCCTCATGCTAGTTGGAGCACTCTAAATTGCAATACTGTAGCCAACATGCCACATTTATCTCATCATAAGCCCCAGAAAGCAAAGTCCAGTTCAGTAAAGAATAAAAACCATTAAGATTGAAGACAAGCCAAATGCATTACCTATTCCTTAATAAAAAGCAGGAGTATGAACTCCCAATTTTAGATGAATCACAAGAAGTAAATGAAAGTGCTGCCTAATATAAACCCATCTTTTCACTTAGTGTTGTACTTACTCCTAGTAAATTCAAGACAGTGTTCTCAGCCTGCTCTATAATAACTTACTTCAGGAAAACATCTTCATTTACAGAATGACCTTCTTTAAATAGATATGCTCTTTGCTAGCAAGCAACAATGGGCACAATCGTGAGAGATGTTAAGACAAAGTCACTGTGAATATCATTCAACATCAAGTGAAATAATTTTTCAAAAATGTTTATTGGTGACTTCTTCAGCTTTCTTTTAGGATTCACAATAAACAAAGGAAACACTCCAAATTAGCATGGATACTTAACAAGGTGAGGAAATGAGGAGAATTTTGAAAATTATGTTAAGAGACCTAAAAGACTTTTCAATAAAAGACCTAATAGGATGGCTGCAGTATCTGTCACACAGAGTGAATAAATAACAAATAATGGTTTTCAAGGAAAGGCGTGGACTACCAGAGAACAACCTGGGTGCTTTCTCCTATTTAGTGCTACACAAGCCTCAAAATGTTTGGAATCTAGGTGCAAATTAGTGCGCTAGAATTTAGGTGCTTATGGCAACATCAAGAAAACCATTTAAGACTAAAGAATTAGTTGTATTGGCCATCCTGTGAGAGCAGGATTTCTTTCAAGATGTCAAGTAATTCAGCATCACCTAAAACACTATGATACTTGTCTTTTTTGATGTCTGGCAATGGGTCTATTTCTTCATGTAGACCAAAAGGTCACAGGTCTGACTAAACAGAAAAAGCTAATGGATGGGTGGAGAAAGTTCTATCACCAATCTCTTTCAAATCGAAGTGGGTATTCTTTGAAGGCTACATTGTGGGACAGACCCAGTCTTAGCAGAACACAGACTAAGAACTGGGGTTAATTTCTTATTCAGTTTCTGTTTCTATTATTTCTATAAACTTTTCTCATTAAGTTTATTGCTCTCCTTCATTAAGAGCCAGCTATGTATGTCAGCTAAGCAAAATACATTTTCTTTTTATTCCCGTCCCTTAGGATAACCCACACATTGCATAGAGGAGTAAGTTATAGGAAACATACCTTCACAAGGAATGAGTTATGACATTGATTAGGCTTTTGCTTTCTCTGCCAGGATCTAATACCCTGTATTTCTGGTTTTTCCATAAATGGTTTTTGTTTTGACTCTTGGTTAAACATGCTAACCTTTCCGTGAGGGCTTGTTTCTGCAGTCTGACTACAGGCTAAGCTTCCCCTGAAATAATTTATATTCCTTGTTCCAGCCGCACACTGTAGGTTAGCTTAGCACAATCAAAACATGACTGGATGGAGAGTTAATCTTACACCTTTTTCCCCTGCTCAAGCATGATCAGATTTTGGGTTTGGCCACATCAGAGAAAACAGGGGCTACTTGTCTAACCTCCCAATTCAGGGCAGGAAGTGAGGAAGGGCTTTAACTTTGCCCTTCCCTTGAACTTGCCAGGGAAAATAACTGGCCTGGCCTGAAATGGGATATAAGCTGCTCTATACAAAATGGTAAGATGACTTGGTTCTTCATCTTCTGAGCTATGGAGAGCAGTGGGGTGTCTGAGATGCAATTCATTTTCTGGCTTGCCTTCATCAGAGCAGATTCTAAATATACAGTGTAGCCCACCATGTCCTGAGGCATGGTGCTGGGGAGCAGGAAACCAGTATTGCTCTTCCCAAGCAATGCTTGTTCTGATGGCAAAGGGCTCAGCCTTTGCAGAGTGCTCAAGCTTTCAGCAAACTCATTTGCCTCTATAGTTTCTGCTGTACGTTATAGGTTAGCTTACAAAAATCAAGACTGAGGAGGTTTTTTTAGCACCTTAATCTTTAAATATTGCTAACAATATTAAGCCAACATGAGAGCTTTCTTCCTGGCATATCACAGGAGAGCAAGAGTTCTGCACATCAGAATATTGACCACCAGGGAAGTCCCATGATGTGAGTTAGCTAAAGCAGCGGTTCCCAAACTTTTTGCACCGGGACCCATTTGTAAACATCAATGGCCAGTCCCAAGCCAGTAAATAGTTAAGTAGAAAACAGCCTCTCAGCCCTGCTGGTGCCCCTCACTTCTTGTCTGCTTTCCCCAGACCCCACTCCCCCAGTATGTGGGGCAGGGGGTGGATGTATGGAGCAGTGTGTGTATATGGGGCATGGGGTGCATGTGACCCCCCCCCAGATTTCTGTGCCCACAGTGGGCATGAGGCTGCAACCTGGCTGGAATGGCACGGGCAGGAGCCTCCTCCGCAGCCCAGTAGGTGGCACCCAGCACAGGAAGGTAGAGTGGGACTTGCTGCTGCCACAGATACCCCCAGGACCTCTGCGCCACCAGCAGCATGAAGCGTAATGGACAGGGCAGGAGCCGTGCTGCCCTCACATCCTCTGGCCGCTAGCCACTTGTGTGTTGAGCCACAGCTGTACCCTGCTGCTATGGCCTGGCTGCTGCCACCATCACAACTCCCTCCAGGCCACTCATGCTACCCACTACTCCACCTCCTCTCTGAGGTGGCAGCTGGGCTGTGGCAGCTGGTCCATGCAGCAGGGTAAAGCCACAGCCTGCTGCGCAAGTGGCTGGCAGCTGGAGGAGGCGAGAGCAGCGTGCCCCCCATCTGCTACTCCTCTCACTGCTGGTGGTGCAGCTGGCATGGGGATTCTGGTGGTAGCAGTGGCAACAACAAGTATTGCCACCCTGCTCCACCCTCCCACTGAGTCCTGCCCATTGGGCTGCAGAGGCAGCTCCTGCCTGTGCCAATCCAGCTAGGCTGCCAGCCCCATGCTTGTTGTGGGTGCATAAATTGAAGGGAGGGCACATGCCCTTCTCAGCCCCCAACGCACCATCAATGCCTTCCCCCTGCTCCTGCCTCATAGTCTTACATGTGATGAGCTGCTCTCCATGCTGCTTGGCTGCCATGTGCATGTATGCACACACGTGCATGTGGCGCTTCCTGCCTGATCACCCTCCTCCTGCTCCCCTAGCTCCAGTCAGCCCCTTTCAGGCTGGAACGCTGCCACTGTACAAGGCGGAACTCACACTTTCTTATGTTTTTCTCCATTAAAGGAGAAAATTCATAATTTTCTGCTGCAAATGGAAAACCCAGATTGTTTATTAGTATGTACAGCATTAATATATAGTGAAGCACAGGCAGCATCTATTTTTTCAAAAATATATGCAAAATATGATGACTTTTTAAAGGTTGTTTGCAACCCTTTCATATATTCTTGCAACTCACTTTTAAGTTGCAACCCATGGCATGAGAAATGCTGAGCTAAGATATTAAGGAGAAAAACAAATTTGGCTCCACAAAACCTGATTAGTAATTAGGCTTTAAGACTGGCTAAAGAAAGCTTTTCTTTTGCAGTTATTGGTTTATATATATATATCATAGAAAATGAGGGTTGAAAGGGACCTCAGGAGGTCATCTAGTCCAACTCCCTTCTCAAGGCAGGACCATGTCCAAGTAGATCATCCCAGTCAAGACTTTGCCTACCCGACTCTTTAAAATCTCTAAGGAGGAGGATTCCACAGCCTCTCTGGGTAGCTCATTTCACTGCTCTCCTACCTTCCTAGTAAGAAAGTTTTTCCTAGTATCTAACCTAAACTTCCCTTGCTGCAACTTGAGACCACTGCTCCTTGTTCTGTCATTTGCCACCACTGAGAACAGCCTAGCTCCAACCTCTTCGTAACCTCACACCAGGTAGTTGAAGGCTGCTATTAAAGAGATGCTCTCAGTCTTATCTAGACCACATAAGCCCAGTTCCCTCAGCATCTCCTCATAAGTCATGTACCCCAGCCTCAAAACCACTTCTGTTGCCCTCCACTGGACTCTCTTCAATTTGTCCACATCCTTTCTGTAGTGGGAGGCCCAAAACTGAACACTATATTCCAGATGTGGCCTCACCAGTGCTGAATAGAGAGGAAGAATCACTTCCCTTGACTTGCTGGTGACACTCCTACTAATGCAGCCCAGTATGCCGTTAGCCTGTTGGCAACAAGGGCACGCTGCTGACTCATATTCAGCTAATTGTCCATTGTAAGCCCCAGGTCCTTATCTGCAGAGCTGCTGCTTAGCCAATCAGTCCCTGGCTTGTGCTGATGAATGGGACTGTTCTGTCCTAAGTGCAAGACTTCACACTTCTCCTTATTGAACCTCATCAGATTTCTTTTGTCTAATCCTCTAATTTGTCTAGTCACTCTGAAGCTTAGCCCTACCCTCCAGCATATCTACTGCTCCCCACCCAGCTTGGTGTCACCTGCAGACTTGCTTAGGATGCACTCTCTGCCATCTTCCAAATCGTAGATCCAAACTGTCCCTCGGACCAACTCCTGGGGCACTCTGCTTGATATCAGCTGCCAACTAAACATCAAGCCATTGATCACTACTCTCTAAGACTGATCCTCCAGCCAGTTTTCTATCCACCTTACAGTCCATTCATCCAGCCCATACTTCCTTAGCTTGCCTGTGAAAATGTTGTGGGGGACCATCTTGCTAAAATCAAGGTACACAACATCTACTGGTCTCCCTGTATTCACAGAGCCAGTCATCTCATCAATCAAGAAGAAGGCAATCAAGCATGACTTGCCCCTGGTGAATTCATGCTGACTCTTCCTAATCACCTTCTTTTCCTCCAAGTGCTTAGAAATGGATTCCTTGAGGATCTGCTCCATGATTTTTCCAGAGACTGAAGTGAGGCTGACTGATCTGTAGTTCCTCAGATCCTCCTTTTCCCTTTCTCAAATATGGATACTATGTTTGTTTTTTTCCAGTCATCCGAGATCTCTCCTGATTCCCATGAGTTTTCAAAGATAATGGCCAGCGACTCTGCAATTACATCAGCCAACTCCCTCAGTACCCTCAGGTGTGTCCCATCCAGTCCCATGGACTTGTACGTGTCCAGCTTTTCTAAATAGTCCCCAACCTGTTCTTTTGCCACTGTTAGATGCTCATCTCCTCCCCAAACTGTGCTGCCAGGTGCAGTAGTCTAGGACCTGACCTTGTTTGTGAAGACTGAGGTTAAAAAGACATCAACTACTTCAGCCTTTTTTTGCATCCTCTGTCACTAGGTTGCCTCCCTCATTCAGTAAGGGACCCACACTTCCCCGATCTTCCTCCTGTTACGGATATATTTGTAAAAACTCATCTAGTTACCCTTCACATCCCTTGCTACCTGCAACTCCAATTGTGCTTTGGTTTTTCTGACTTCATCTCTGTATGCCTGTGCAATATTCTTATACTCCTCCCTAGTTGTTTGTCCAAGTTTCCACTTCTTATAAACTTCTTTTTTGTGATTTATTTTACTGGAGAGTTCCTTGCTAAGCCAAGCTGATCTTCTGTCATACTTGCTAGTCTTCCTGTGCATCAGGATGGTTTGGCCTGCATTCTCAGTAAGGCTTCTTTAAAGTACAGCTAGCCCTTCTGGAGTCTTCTCTCCCTCAGTCTGGCTTCCCAGGGGATCCTGCTCATGAGTTCCCTAAGTGAGTCAAAGTCTGCTTTTCGGAAGTCCAGGATCCTTACTCTGCTGCTCTCCACCCTTCCTTTCCTCTGGATCCTGAACTCAATCATCTCATGGTCACTGCTGCCCAAGTTGCAATCTACAAGTACATTCCTCACCAGTTCTTCCCTGTCTGTGGAGTATTTGGGGTATATATTATATATAATATTGTTGCATAAAGACTGGTTGAGATGCTTAGAACTCTAATCCTACAAAGCTTGGTATGTGTAAAAATATGTGTGTGTGTGTGTATTATGTATATATGTGCATATAGCATATTTATATAATGTACTCTTAATGTCAAGCTGTGTGAGAACTTCCATTGTTATAAATTTGTAAACTTAAGTGCCTGCTCAAATCTCAGTGGAATCAAGCTGTGAACATAAACTTTTTAAAGAACTGCAATCTATGACAAATTTCTGCAAAGTTCATTTTCAGATTCAGGTTCTTGGTTCTGCTTGTTATGGCCCAGAGTCTTCCACTTGGGTCTCAGGATCCTATGAAGTAAGGAAGGGTGGCTGTACTTCTTGTTCTTCCAGGAAATAAGCATCAGCCATGTCATCTGAATCCAGATCAGCATGATTCTAAAATTCTGAACTGCTTGTATGTGGGGGTTTTGCTCTCGGCTTATATTTTTGTTGTTGTTTGAAGATTTTAACTCAAAGTGAGTAAGTAATGAAGAAAGAAATTGAAGACTCTTTTAAATTATCCAGAAAAGAATGCCATTCAGCCTTCCTTCCCATCATATTTTTACTTTATGATGCAACTTGTTGTGTTTTAGAGCATTAAACTGTCCAAAAGCAATAAGAAAACAACTGTGTTGGAGAGCTAAATTTAACTACACAAGCAGGCTGGGAATCTAATTACACTTCAGACTTCATTTTCATTTAACTCTCAGTAAGATATAGAAACTTTGCATCATTGGAACGCACTCTCATTGGCAGAACATACCATAAGAGTAGGACATTGTTGCCTAGCAACTACTAAGAGCTGATTAACTCTTTTCAGGTGCCACACAGTACTTACACAGAAAACATCCCAGCCCCCTTAAACATTGTAACTAGTGAAGTCACTGTTTGGAGAGCAAAGGTGGATTTGAGGTTTTAAAAATTAATACCGAACTGTCAATCTGCTGAAGGGAGACCCTTAACAAAAAACAACTCTCCAGTAATTGGTGTACATTTGGATGGAGAAAGAGGTAAGCGCTGTGAATTACCCCGAAGTGTGTGTGTGTGCAGAGGGGGGGGCTTCATTTAGTAGATTTCACTATGCACGCAGGCAGCTCCAAATTTGCAGCTTAGCTTAAATAAAGGCATAGTGCAAATACAGTTCTTTACAGTATGGCAACACTATTTCAGGCAATACCTAAGCACCACACTTTTTCACAGGAAAGGCAGAAGTACTTCAAAGATTGTTCCATGTTGCAGAAAAGAAACCCCTTCAATGATGCTCCATGTATGTGGAAATAATTGGAAAAAAAGGTCCTAAAGAATAAAATACACAAACTTCTTTCCCCTTCCATATCCAGGGAGTGCTAATCTACATGTTGATGAATGTGAGCAGCTTCTCTGTTTGCATGTTTGACTGATGCTGTTGGTAGAGAATAGATCTGCACTCCCTATAACTAGACATGATTCTTTCTGTAGGGGTGTCACGTAAGCAAAAGCTATTTGCTTGCCTGCTGGTTGGTTCTCTCTATGGCACTAGCAAACACTGGTTGCCTTTTAGGATCAAACCAGTTGACAAACTTCTTTTGGCATAATATGACTGTTATATGTTTTAATTTAACCTCTTGCACTTCTGGTCTGTACTTACTCAGTGTTTTTATTAGTCACAATGCCTTCTGACATGCACAGTTGCAGAACATCTTGTTTCGCATATGTCTCCTCATCTGTGACAAAGACTGGCAGCACTCAAGGCCTCCAAATCCACAAGAAGTTTTGAAGAGCAGCTAATAGGGTAAACATGCTGATTTTAGGCTGCTTGATGTTCTGCACGAGTGTTTTTTTGATAAATCTGTTCCACCAATAGATCTTGAGAGCCCACAACTACAACATAGGCACAAACTAATATGGATGGCTCTCTAAAACATAAGGAAGATTATTCACTGCTGTTCCATATGCATTTCCTTAAGCAGCTGTACCAAAAAAAAAGACATTGCCATCTATCATCATTTGACAGACCTCTCTTACCTATGGTTAACCATGGTGTACAATTTGCAAAGAGAATGAGTCAGCATTTAGGATTTGGATGGATCATCTGATTTTAGCAATCACAGCATATTATGCAGAAATGCACAGCTGTAGTTTGATGCTTTTACTCTGTTTACCCTAATGAGCCATGCATTAAAGGATAAATATATGGCCAGTTTGTGGTATTTTTCTGGCAGTGATCACATGGGTAGAAAAAATGTTTTTTGTCAAGGAATTACCCTGTTGGAGTTTAGTATGGATAAATGTGTTTTACAAAAAAAAAAAAAAATACAAGTAAGAAAGAAGGAAAGACAGATAATAAATTGCATGGAGGAAACTGGAAATCAGAGCTATTACTAAATAGGGGAAAAACATCAATGTGTCAATATCCAAGAAAGAATGCAGGTTCTCAACTAGATTTATAAATGTATTAAAAGCAAGGCAGTGTTTATTTTTCTGTCCACATGTTAGTGTCTGTATGGGACAGATATTAATGTAGATTTCTAAAATGGCATTCTCAAAAACTCCTCTGTATGGTATAATTGTTCTCTGCTTGATATTGGTGGGATTCACCATTAACTGCAAAAGGAGTAAAGCTAGGCTGGTGCTGATGCTTTTGAAAATTCTCCTTGGCTATAGTAGAGCAAAAGGTCTGAATGAATCTAATGACCACTGGAGCAACACCTGTCTTTGAATAGCCTGCCCTTGCCTTAGATCGGGGCGGGAATTATTTTGGGCGGAGGGCCACTTAGTTTTGGCAGGCTGTTGGGGGCTGCATGGTAGCCCTGCCCCTTGATAGGTGTCCCACCCCTTGACAGGTGCCCTGCCCCCCCTAGTCACCATCTTGGGACCAATGTCATTGGTCCCAAGACATTGGGACATTGGTCCCATGTCCCAGGGCCAGCACCAGTGGGGCCCAAAGCAGGGCACGGTCTGGCAGGGGTCTGTGGAGCCAGGCTGGGCTGCACCAGCAGGGAGAGGGGGGAGCTGGCCCAGCTCCATAGAGCCCCTGCCGGCTGGAACCCTGCGCTTCTGCCACCCTGCTATAGGTCCCACCAGCACTGGCCCTGGGACACCGGTGTGGGACCCGTGCTCCCACTGCTCCCTGCCTACTCACTCCCAGTGCCCCCCAGCCCCATGATACAGGTGGGGGGCAGTGCACAGCCCCGACCCTCTGCTCAGTGGCAGGGAAGAAGCTGGTGCTGAGCGTGGGGAAAAGCGGCCCCTTGTCTACCCCGTGGTCATCACTTCCTGCTGCAAGCACTTGCAGTGCACACAGGGCTATCCTGGGCAGGCACCGGCAGCCCCAATGTGGGCTGCAAGCAGCTGCAGCGTGAGGTGCTGGCTGCAGGGCAAGTGAAGGGCCGCTTTTCCTCACACTCAGCACCAGCTTGTAACCTGGCCCCGCTGCCAGCCTGAGCTTTGTGCTGGCTCCAGGCTTGCCCATCGGGTCTGCGTGCAGCAGCAGCAGCTGCGACCCCCCCATGTGCCATGCCATGTAGTGTTGGCTGTTGCTGCTGCCTGCCTGGGGCATTTGGCAGCACAGAGGTGGCAGTGGCAAACACTGCCCAGCATGGCAAGTGGGGGGGCCACAGCTACTGTCTCCACACGCAGCCTTGACAAGTGAGCCCAGAGCTGCACAGGGTCTGGGCTGGTGGTGGGGCTGGGTTACAAGGTGGTGCTGAGAGTGAGGTTGAAAAACTGGCCCCTCACTCGCCCTGTGCCTGGCGCCCCATGCTGCAGCTGCTCACAGCCCACCTGGGGCTGCCTGTGCCTGGTCCTGACAGCCCTGTGTGGGCTGTGAGTGGCTGCAGCAGGGAGTGTCTGTCATGGGGTGGGGAAGGGCTGCTTTTCTCTGTGCCAGGAAGGAGTAGGGAAGGAGCCCAGGGAAAAGCTGAGCATGGGTGCAGGGGGAAGTGGCCCTTGCCCTGCCCTGTGGCTGGTTCTCCCTGCTGCAGCCACTCGCAGTCCACACAGGGCTGTCCGGAGCAGGCACAGGCAGCCCCACGTGGGCTGTGAGCGGCTGCAGCATGGGGTGCCAGCCATGGGGCGGGTGAGGGGCCACTTTTCCACCCCCACACTCAGCTTTTCCCTGGGCCACTTTTCCCTGGGCTCCTTCCCTGCCTGGGGTCCTCCCCTGCCCTCCCCCCCACTTCCTCCTTACCTGAGGTTCTAGCACGGGGCAGCCACGTGGTCCTGGGCCTGAAGCCCCTGCTGGGGCTTCCGGCTGGGGGGGGCGGGGGGTGAGGCCAGGTAGGCCCTGCTGTTGTGGGAGCCCACCAGGGCTTCCCCTGGGTCCTACTGCCCTTGGTTCCTGTCGTTTTTTACAGGAACCAAGGGCAGAGAAATATTAATTTTCTAAATTGTTCAGGGGCCCTGTGGGCCAGATAGAATGGCCTCATGGGCTGGATGCAGCCTGCAGGTTGTATTTTGCCCACCTCTGCCTTAGATGATTAACTGTAGGAGGCCTCATGATTTCGGGCAACAGAGTAACTTCCCATCTTGTGGAAGACCCTATTGGCTAGAAAATCTGAAGTTTAATTTTGAATTACAGTTTATTATTACATTTTTAAAGTTTATTTTGGAAGGTCCATGGCACACTGGAGAAGGCTATTACAGTGACTAATGCTGGCCTGGGCTGTGGGAAGCACCTGCTCAATTCCTGTTCCCCTACAAACAACCTTTGTGACCCTGGGCCTGTCTTAGACTTTGCATCCAATCCCTATCTGTAAAATCTGTAGGAAAGTGCCATTATCTTTTTTCATATGGAGTTCTGAGGATAAATACAGTAAAAACCAAGGCACTTAGGTATTAATGTCATGGGAATCCATGTAAGTGCATTAGATAAATAATAGGATTTAGGAAACATAGATAAAGTGAAGCTATTCACTGGAACTAATGGTGCTCCTGTCATCTTAAACTGTGACTAAAATAGTAGCCCGTCAAGCAGTAGACATTATTATTGATACAAGAAGTCAAGAGAAAATTAATAGTAATTATGCTTTGAAAATTGTCATTTCTTGGTGTTTCATCCTCCCTCCCACCCCCAAGCCTGTCCTACCTTGATATTTAGTTATCACTGTTGCTATGTAGCAGAGTTGCATTTGTGCATGCAATATGTGAAACTGGCAATAATGAAGGACTGATCTCATTACAGTTTTGTTTAATTAGTGGGGAAAGCAACCATATCTGTAGGAGAGTTTCCAGTCTAAAATGTTCACTGAGATGAATTAATGTGCTTCCAGGTGAAGCTGTTTCTTTCAGTGCTGTCAACAGTAAGCCCTAGAGACCTTGTTCTTTCAATACCAATGACAAGCAGTGACAGACCTCATAATATTTGTTACAACATTGCCTTTAACTGTATCGAACATCAGCAGAAAGAGTTTCACGGCTTTGAATTGCTTAACCTGGACTGTTTGTTCTCATTATTCTGTTTAGCAAGATATTTTTAAAAAGTAAAATCTACAGTATGACATTATGTAATGCTTTTAAATTGGAATGACAAAATCAGCCACATTTTAATTAATTATGCTCAGATCTTCAATAATAGTAACACTCCAACACCTATAAAGCGTATTTTCCCCAGATAATGTCTCATGCAAATTTTAGTTATCTTGAGATATGACACTACTGACATCTGCCATAACATTTTTCAAACTCTTGCTGTTTAGTTTTTGAATAATTTTCCTCCCTTCAAATTTGGCTTTTCTCATAAAAAATGTGTCATCCATTTCTATAGTATCTGAGTGCATTGCAGTCCTGAATAGATATACCTTGCCAGCTCCCTTGGCAGTGAAAAAAAATACCGTTTATCTCCATTTTACTGATGGGAAAAACTGGATCACATACAGCCTTAGGGACTTCTCCACAAGATATCTGTGATACATTAGGGAACTGAAATACTAGCCTGAACTGTTTATTGCCGGCAAACTTTAGTGAAAAGGGGGATTGCAACCAAGCAAAAACATGGAGAATTTGGGGATTACAGTTTGGAAGGGAACCCTCAGATTTTGCTGAGTGGTCTTTTTTATTAGAAGTTAAAAAAACCAGTGACTTTTCTATTCCACTTGCCTGTGAATACTCACTGTGTGCATCAGACTTGGTGGGCCTCTGTGGGCTTGCCAGGAACTAACAGGATGTGCTTGTTCTATACTTCTTCCCACCTGGTATAATGGAAAAGAATGTAGTTTCTATAATATAATTAAAATGGTAAACATGTTTATTCCAAATGATAATATCATACTATCATAGTATTTGGGGTCAGAAGAGACTTAAACAGATCATCAGGTCCGACCCCCTGCCCTGGGCAGGAACAGGTGCCAGGGTCATATCACCCCAGCCAAATATCTGTCCAGCCTCCTCTTGAAGACCCCCAAGGTAAGAGAGTACCACCTCACTTGGGAGCCCATTCCAGAGCCCGGCAGCCCTAACTGTAAAGAAATGTCTCCTGATGTCCAGCCTGAACCTTCTCTCTAACAATTTGTGGCCTGTATTCCTAGTGGCTCTTGCTGTTTAGTTTTTGAATAATTTTCCTCCCTGGTGCCTGGGGGAACAGAGCCTCCCCCAATCCCTGCTGGTCCCCCTGGTGAGTTTCTCAGCCTTCTCTTGTGGAGGCTGAACAGGTTCAGGCCCTTTAGCCTCTCTTTGTAGGACCTGCCCTGCTGCCCCTTGACCATGCGAGTGGCCCTATGATACTGTGATAAATGACTGGGTAAATATACTGCTTAGTTTTTTGTTGTAACAGAAAACCTGCTTTCTGTGGCATGGGCTGAAGCATTAGTAGGGACCAAGCAGATGCTACTATTGCTTTGCAAATTTGTTAGCAGAGTGCTGGGAAAGTCACTGAAGAATCCTGTAATATATACATACCGTCTGTTGCATCATTGTCTGCTGAACATATGGCTTAAAGTGACAGCTAAAAGTTACTACTTAATTTTTGTAGTGCATGAGTGATGTTGTAGCCATGATGGTCCAGAAGTTGTGAGACAGTGAAGGATTTCTCAGGGTGATATCTTTTATTGGATTTTTTTTCTTAGGGTAATATATTTTATTGGACCAAATGTATAATTGTGGTAGAGATAAACAAGCTTTTGGATGAAAGACATTCTTTCTCAGGTCAACCAGAATAAGCCAATTAAAAAACACTTGTAGGAGGGGATGAGAGAAAATTTGTAGCAGACAAACAATTAATAGAAGAAAAGAAACTGAGTACTGGAAAATCCAGGAGGGTCATTCTCATCTTATCAAAATGGAGGAGGGTCATTCTCAACTTCAGGTAGATTATAAGGTCCCATAAAAGCAATATCTATGGTGAGTCCTTGGTTCTTAGTGTCCAGCCAGATGATGAATTTTTGTTCCCAAGTTCACTTTTTATAGCTGTTAGGTAGATTTCTCTTGAATAAAACAATAGTTAAGCCAGAGGGAGAGTAGTTTTTGAGAGAAATGCACTTCTAATGGGGGGGTGTATTCTTTATATTTTTTTCTGTGAGAGTTCATACAGTTGGTTCTATAAAATCTATCATCTTAAAATGTATCTGAGAGGCATAGATTTAGTTTTTTGGAAAGATCTATTACTGGTGTCTCAAATGGCCAAGGTGAAGCACAAAGTGCTTTGAAAACTCCTGGCGCTCTGGTGTAGTGCCCGAAGACTGGAAGAAGGCCAATGTGGTGCCGATCTTCAAGAAAGGGAGGAGAGTAGATCCGGCTAACTACAGGCCCATTAGCCTGACTTCTATCCTGGGGAAGATCTTAGAAAAGTTTATTAAGGAGGCCATCCTTGAGGGACTGGCCCAGGCTAACATTCTAAGGGACAGCCAGCATGGGTTTGTTGCGGGTAGGTCTTGTTTGACCAATCTCATTTCCTTCTATGATCAGGTGACCTATCACCTGGACAAGGGAGAAGAGATTGATGTCATATATCTTGACTTCAAAAAAGCTTTTGATCTGGTATCCCATGATCACCTCTTTGCCAAACTGGCCGGTTGTGGCTTTGGCTCCACCACGATCCGCTGGCTGGGAAATTGGCTTCGTGGTCGGACCCAGAGGGTTGTGATTGATGGCAGTCACTCATTGTGGTGCCCTGTGACCAGTGGGGTCCCTCAAGGCTCTGTCCTGGGACCCATACTGTTCAACATCTTCATTAATGATGTGGACATTGAAGTCAGGAGTGGACTGGCCAAGTTCGCCGATGACACCAAACTTTGGGGCAAAGCATCCACGCCAGAAGATAGGCGGGTGATCCAGGCTGACCTGGACAAGCTCAGCAAATGGGCAGATGAGAACCTCATGGTGTTTAACACCGAAAAATGCAAGGTTCTCCACCTTGGGAGGAAAAACCTGCAGCACCCTTATAGGCTCGGCAGTGCTACGTTGGATAGCACTACAGAAGAAAAAGACTTGGGGGTCATCATTAACCACAAGATGAACATGAGCCTCCAATGCGATGCTGCGGCTAATAAAGCGACCAAAATGCTGGTGTGCATCCATAGATGCTTCTCGAGCAAATCCCGGGACGTCATTCTCCCCTTGTACTCGGCCTTAGTGAGGCCGCAGCTGGAGTACTGCGTCCAGTTTTGGGCTCCACAATTCAAAAAGGATGTGGAGAAGCTTGAGAGAGTCCAGAGGAGAGCCACGCACATGATCAGAGCTCAGGAAAACAGATCTTACGATGACAGGCTGAGAGCCATGGGACTCTAGCCTGGAAAAGCGCAGGCTCAGGGGTGATCTGATGGCCACCTATAAGTTTATCAGGGGTGACCACCAGGATCTGGGGGAACATCTGTTCACCAGAGCGCCCCATGGGATGACGAGGTCGAACGGTCACAAACTCCTGCAAGACCGTTTCAGGCTGGACATAAGGAAGAATTTCTTTACTGTCCGAGCCCCCAAGGTCTGGAACAGTCTGCCAGCGGAGGTGGTTCAAGCGCCTACATTGAAGACCTTCAAGAGTAAATTGGATGCTTATCTTGCTGGGATCCTATGACCCCAGCTGACTTCCTGCCCTTTGGGCAGGGGGCTGGACTCGATGATCTCCCGAGGTCCCTTCCAGCCCTAATGTCTATGAAATCTATGAAAGTGGATGTAGAGAGATGAAGATGAAGATGACGATGATGATGATAATTATGATGATGGACACCTTTGTTCCACGTGCTTTAAACTGATAACTTTCTAAACAACATTTTCATCCTTTTAAAAGTATTTCCAAAGTAATTCTATGTCTCATTTCAATGTGTAATAATTTGATCCAGGAAGTTCAACAGTAGACAAGGTTATAATATGGTTGGTAAAGACAGGCTTCTGAAAATCTTATTCATGCTGAGCTGTATTTATGGACAAGAATAGTTTTTCTGAAGTCAATTCAATTTAGACAAAGCTCCAAGAATTCATGACAACAGTGGGCCGAAATGATAGTTGAATTATTTTATTCTATATTTCTTAAACGATTTTAACAGTAAAATCAAGAAAGAAAATATTATGGTTTCCTTTCCTGAAACTCTGCAAATCAATTTAATGAAGGCTCAGTAATAGAAGTGTAACTATATCTGAGATTAAGGGGATAGAAATTCATTGTTATGCAGAATAGTCAGGAGGTAATTACAAAAGTACATGCCTGAAGAGAAATGTTTTTTTACATCATCTAAAACAGATGTCCTGCTTGTTAACATTATATACTCCCCTTTTGCCTTTGGCTTCATCTGACTAGTTACCAATGCATGTTGATAAATTTACCCTTCAATTTTTGAATGATGGAAGAGGAGTGACCAGTCACAACCAATTGATTTCAATGGAGTTATAAAAAAATACCCCAGCTGAGGATTTATACTCTTAGGGTGTGTCCACACATGCAAGTGTGTGCGCTCGCAGCAGCTCAAATAGAAGCAGTGCAGATTTGAGCTGGGGCTTTTTGCCTCAGCACATGTGCTCGGACACACACTTTGTTGTGGAGCAAATTGTGCCACTTGAGACAAAATAACCCTGCCTGGCTTCTCCCGGATATGCAGCCAAGGGGAGCTAGAGCCCAGGGCCAGCACCTGTGCTGTCCCCAGCATTATAAAAAGCTGCTCTGTCCTGTCCTGCACCTGTGCTGTCCCCAGCGGTATAAAAAGCTACCCTGGCAAGCAGTTCAGGGCTACTCAGGAGCTTTTGGAGCCCAGCCAACTGGTACCTGGGGACACCACCCCTTGTGCTAGCTGGACTGCTGAAGCAGCCCTGAGAGTTCCCTGCACCCTCTACCCACTGCACGGGTCTGGCAGTGGAGGCTGCTGCATGGCTGTGACCTGCTGTGCACCTGCCAGACCCAGATGGGGACTGCACAGCCAGTAGAGGCATCTGCCCCTCTGGGCCAGCTGCCAGTGGACTGTGGTTGCGGAGTTGGCCTCTGTGCGGCACTACTGCTACGTGTGCCCCCTGCCCAGCCATCTGGGCAGCTATCGCCCGGAAGATGTTCCAGGTGTGGTGGCCTGCTTTGAACTGTCAAAGCATGTCCTCCTGACCCTAACTGGTCAGGAGGTCAGCCACAGCCAGCTGCGTCAAAGGTGCCAGCTCTGAACAGGCAGGGTCCTGCCGCTGGCTGCCCTAGCAGGAATTCTGGTGTTCCTTATTGAAAAACTGAAAAATCCCTGATAAAAAAAATCCCAAAGTCACTCTGTAAAATACCCCCAAATCCATGTTCCTCCACAAGTAAAACAAAAGACCAATATAAAGAGAGAGAAAGAGAGTGAGACAGCAACAGTAATCAGTTGTTAAAGCATGTCTCTTATCATAATAATAAAGTGAACTCTAAATATGTTTCACGAATTCATGAATATATATTTTGCTGCCCTCCCACAGGGATAATGACCCCCACACAAGGGGTACAGCTCCCCAACAGGGGGTTTGGGCCCCATACAAGGAGTTCAGCCTCCCCAACAGGGGGTTTGATCCCCACACAAGGGCTATGGCCCCCCAACAGGGCTATGGCCCCCACACAAGGGGTATGGCCCCCACACAAGGGGTACACCCCCCCAAACAGGGGCTACCATGCCCCCTGCAAGGCCCACATGCCCCACCCCAGCCCCTTGATTGCTGCCCCACCTGGTCCCATCCCCCACCTGCTGTTGCAGCCCTCCCAATAGCTGCCCCACCGATCCCCATCCCCTGCTCCCCTAGCCCCACCAATGGCTGCCCCACCCAGCCTCACCCCCCAACTTGCACCCCCAAGCCCCCGGCTACCCCCACAACCCCAGCCACCTCACTTAAAAAAACAAAACAAAAGACCCAGAAAAAAAGACAGAAAAAAAAGCCTCTGCTTACCTTAGAAGCAGGGTGGGGAGGCTCCAGGGCTTCCTGGCAGAGCCCCTCCCGGCAGCACAGGGCAGCGTGGAGGGGTGGGAAAGCCTGGGCTGGGGCTGCTGGGCTGTCACCCTGTCCCGCACTGTGCAGGTGGGGCCCCAGTCAGGCAGACAGCAGCTACAACTGCCAGTAAGTGCTGGGGTTTTTGTTTTTTTAACTATGGGGTGGGGGAGCAGGGATTAGAGGGCTTGGGGGGGCTGGGGCCAGTCAGGGCAGGGGTCAGGGGCCTTGGGGGGGGCTGGTGAGGGGAGGGGCCAGCCAGGGCAGGGGTCGGGGAGGCTGGGGGAGTGGGCGGGGCCAGAGTGGATCCCCCCCATAGTCCCCTCCCCCCCACCTTTTACGCACCGGCACTGGAGCCCTGGTGCTGAACACATGGTGTGGCTGGCCAGGTTTTCAGCACCAGGGTGAGGACCAATCACAGAGATGCTCTAGCAGCCAGAGTGTCTCTGTGGAGGACCCAGCCTCTGGTTGCCTCAGGACACGGTCCGGGACTGTGCCCTGCTCTGCTTTTTAAAATTTCATGTTTTTAGGCCCCTGGATAGCCAGGGGTCTAATTTTCTCCCCGTGCTGCAAACTTGTAGCACGGGGAACATTTTTTTATTCACACACGTGCCTTTTGTCCCACCTCAAAGGGGCTTGAGATGGGGCAAAAGGCATGTGCGCACTTGTCTGGATGCAGCCTTAGAGTCCTGACATCAAAGCCATAACTTGCAAGGAGCTGAAGTACGGGAATGCCTACTAAGGTGATGATGCCATTTCATACAAAAATAGGACTGGAAGAGCGCTCAAGAAGACACATAATCCAGCCCTGTACTCTAGGCAGAACTATTGCTATCAAATCCATCCTAGAAAAATGGTTATCTAACCTATACTTCTCATACTGGAAATCTGACAACATTTTCTGGTAATCTGTGCAAGTTCTTAATCTCCCTCGTAGATAGAAAAATTTTCCTAATATCTAACCTTATTGCAATTTAAGGCTATTATTTCCTGTTCCACACTCAGTGATTGCCACCTTCTTTGTGATAACCCTTCCTGTATATGAAGTCATTGTCTTAAATCCCTAATGTCTTCTCTTCTCCAGGCTAAATGATCCCAATTTATCTTATCTGTATTAAAATGTCATGTTTTCTACATCTCTCCTCATTCTTGTTGCTCTTTTGTAAACTCCCTTCAAATTCATAAAGAGCTTTCAAAATGGATACATGCATGCTTCCACCATAAATCCTTTTGAAAGTAAATATTTACAGCAATAAACGCTTTCCCATTCATTCATTCATTCACACAAATTAAATTTTTGCTTGCAAGAATGAACTGAAAACAAATGGGTACTGAAGTGGTAGGAACAAAAAACGCAGCTGGACTAGCATTAAGAGAAGTTTATAGTTTTTGTTCAAATAAATGCTTTAGACTACTTTTTGCATTTGCCCATTTGGGGTTAAATTTGTATGGTAAGACTAAACCTAGGTGTTATGGGGAGTGGTTTAATGAGGGACTTGATATTCCTGCAGATAAAAAAAAAAAATTGAGTCTTGATCATTGTACCAGAACTCCATCATTTGCTATTCTTGGTTGTGAATAAAAGAGCTGATGTTGTCTAGTAATTCTGTAAAAGTCTAGGTATTTACTTGAAGCTATGAAATAGTGAAAAATTAGTTCAGTTCTTTGTACAGCTTTAGCTCATGAGAGGGAGATTGAGAACTGCATTCTTTGTGATGTCCTTAGCTCTTAATAGGGTATGATTAAAATTTCATGCTTATTTTTCTGTGAGGCTGTGAGTCATAGGATTCTTCAGTCCTTGAAGTGTTAGTAATAGTTTTTTTTTCTTTCTTGCCTCTATACAATCTAGCCTACCAAGAGCAGTTAGCTGCCCTCTCTCTTAAACTTTTCATTTTCTGTGGTAATGAACTCATATGATCACTCCTTGACTAGCATGCTGCCTGCATTAATCACTACAAATGTGAATGTTGAAGTTTTTGGAATCTTGGGACCAATTAATTGTTTGGCTTAGTTGCTGTTGGTCTCTCTGGGCATGTCCAGATGAATGCGCATGTGTGTTTCCCTCAGGACAAATAGCAGTGGCACACAGTTATGTCCTTGTTACTTGCCCCTGGGGAATGCCTGTGCATGCGTGCCGTAGTGCATGAAACATTGGTCTCTGGTGGGGTAGGCGAGGCTGGGGCCAGCACCTGGGCTGGCTCCAGCAGCCTTCCTGGGGTCCTGGGAGCCTCCATGGGCTGCAGCTGCAACAATCCGGCAGCAGAGAGCCTGTCTGGCAGCTGAAGCATGGCTCTAGCCAGCCAGGCTCTGATTTTGGGTGATGCATTCTGCTGCCACATGCGTAACTGCTTTTTTAAGGTGCAGGCTTTTTTGACACCGGGATCGCCCAGTGTCAAACTCGCCCTTCCCCTCCCCCATGCTCAAAATTAGTAGCGTGGGGAAAGCCTATGTTTGTGGTGCATGTAGGGTGTGGCACCACAGATGGGTCTGCAGTGCTCAAACATGTATGTGCTTGTTTGGACGTGTCCTCTGTCCATTTGTTTGTGTTGTGTGCCTGAATGTTTCCAGATCAAAAGTGAAAAGCTGTTATAGGTAGCCAAAGAAGAAACATCAATGACAACGTCATCCCCCTATTCCTTATTTTAGTTGTGTTTTAGTTTCATGGGGAAACATCCTCAAATATGTTTACAAGTGTATAATTATTTGTGTACCCTCACTCTACTATAGGAAGCCCATGTTACAGATCAAAGAGGTCATCTATACCAGCTATCCCCAAAGGGCAGAAAAGCTGTGGGGTAAATATCCTTATGCTCTTTCTTAAGCATGGGATTTGGTCCAACAGAGAATGTAATGTAATTTCATCTCCAGACTACCTAGGATAATCACAAGATTATTCCTCTTCTTCTATCTAAAGAGTCTTAGAAAAGGTCATGAGACAAGTATTGCAAGGGCAGCTTTTCCCTTTTCTTTGCAAAGATTTTCATGCAGTGGGCTGCTTTTAAATACTGTAAATCAGGCTGTAATAAACATGGAACAAACTGAGCATTTTTTGCAAAACTATAAATATTAATGCATTTGCATTGCTTATCACATTCAATCAGTGCAATGACTTGTAACATCAATGAGTTTCAACTCTTACCTGTCTATGGTATCACTAACATCCAGTCAGGTTGTCAAGGTGCTTTTGAATTTTTAATTGAGTTTCCACAGACTAAAATATTTAGTCCCATGTACATTGACTAGGCCCCAGGTATCATCTAAGTGAATCTGGATCCTTGGTAGCATATGGTTAGGTCTGATTTAAGTAACTGAGGCCATTTGAAGTTGAGACTAGGGAAAACTGACCAAAGGGTAAATGTTTCTGTATATTACTAAATCAGCTTGATCCTTCTACTCCCATCAAATACTTTCCCCCTGAAATCAATACAATGCTTTGTTGCTTACAGTAATTATTCTGGGCTGGGACTTCATGTAATTGCACATTACATAACCTGCGTCCAATTACATAAAGTAAAGGTAATTGTTATGTAATTGGACTCACGTAATTGAACTCATACTGTACTTATGAGTTTGTACTTTTGTTACTGTGCTTGAATTCAAATGTTTATAACTGCTAATTAGATAGAAAGCACTGACTAGAGCAACACAGAATGTCTGAATGTTTGTCGCGATGTCCAATAGCCTATGCACCATGCACCTATTTTCATGGCTATGTTACAAATCCAAATTCAGAACTGTTTTTTTGAAAACCTTATGACCCTGAGCCACTTCCAGGTTTTGTGTTATGAAATCTTGCAGAACGCATTGCCTGACTTGGTTGCAAAAATCAAATGCAACAATACTTTAATTAGATTTACTATTTGGGGAATGTTTCAAGCTGGCTCAACTTTGAGCAAATCAGTTTAACTGTGTACATCTTCAGTAGTTCTGGTTTGGATTGTTCATACATAAGCAAAAGATGAGCAAGATGGAATCAAGGAAACCATCCTGCATTAAAGACAGTTTTAGTACATGGCAACCAAGTTACTCCAGTCTTCGCAGCAGGGATAACACAAAGAAGGAAAACTTGGTTGAAGTCTAATAAGGGCTATGTTTAAAATTAGGTTTCCTCTTGATGGCTTGTTTGCATACTTGTTCAATCCCCTCCTCTTTTTTACCATAGACAGGTGACTTTCATGAGAGAGAATCTTCAGAATTTGTTCTACCCATTACAAAGACTAGCGAACAGGGACTGATATGGTTCTTAGTGATGTCATAGATGATAAAACTGACACAATGAAATGGTGCAGGACTGGATCCTATTGACTTGCAGATCCAAGTACAAACAGAACAGTGCAGGGAGGGGGGAAATGCCCCGAATTGCTGAGCAGATTACAGTGAGGTCAAAGCAATATGAGTGTTCATTGCTTTGAGAAATCAGTGGGAAATCCTTGGTACTTAGAAGCTTTATTCAGTAGGTCACTAATGTAGGGATTAACTATGGATTGGAGATCCTAGTTCTAACAAAGTTTCTTGAAAATTGTTGGCAGACAAGGTTCTTTGGGTGAATGTAATATCTTTTATTAGACCAACTTAAATAGTTGGAAAACAATTATTAAGCAAGCTTTTGGGTTCAAAAACCTTTTGTCAGGCTGAGGAAGTTTCAGCAGTTGGTGTGAGCTCTTCCTGGGTGGAATGAAAAGTCAAGAAGCCAGAGGCTGGGCTGGTATGCAGGAAGAGCACACACCAACTGCTGAAACTTCCTTTTGTTTTCCAACTATTTAAGTTGGTCTAATAAAAGATATCACATTCACCCAAAGAACCTTGTCTGCCTATGTCCTTAGGCCAGCACAGCTACAACCTACACCCTTGAAAAATTTTGGGCACTCAATCATTTTTTTCATTGTGCCTCCGTACCCTGGCAGGGTACAGTTTTAGTGGTCATGCCCAGGACCTGGGGCCTCCTCCTTCCCCATAACTCCAATCCCATACTTCCAAGTTTGTTCTGGCAGGGGAATGAACTCAGCAGGGACATGTTCTCCCCCTGCTGGCTGGTGATGCAGTTAGTGCCCCCTCCAGCTGAGAGCGGGGCGTTACTCAGCTTTTAAAAAATTCAAAAAAGGAAATTGGTGCAGATGGAGTGAGGAAGGTGGCACTCAGCCTGTCTGCAGATGGGCCTTGGGGAACCCCAGCGGGAGGTTCACCTTTAGGAACACCAGCTGCTCCACCAAACCAGGATCCAAGCAGGTGCCGTGGGGTGTCACAACATCCATAGCCATGCTGAACACCCTCTACTTGGCACACTAGTCGGTGGACAGGACAGGTGTTGCCGGGCAACCTGCCACATCTGGCTGCGGCTTGTCCAGTAGGCCAAGGGGTCACATTCCAGTGGCTCCACATCCTCAGTGAGATAGGTAGCCACTGCAGCCTCAACTCTACCTGAGGCTGGGGTCTGGTGCATTTAGACCCCAGCATTGAAGCAATGCCCATGGCCCACATTGGCAGTGGCTGCTGTATAGGAGACTGGCTGGTGCTGGCCCCAGTGCTAGCACCAGTGCTGGGAGTGCTGGCACGGGAAGATGGATCCCCCTCTTCCACATCCCCTTCCCTCTGCACTTTGGTCTCCCTTTCTTTGTTCACCAGCACCTGCATCCAGTGATCAAGGGTTTTGGGGCTGTCAGAGTACATGCTCCCCTTCATCCTTGGGTCACACATGCCTGCCATCATGTGGACTGTACTGGACCACAAGGGATCCAGCCATCTCCTGATGCCCTTCTTCAACCACCTCACCAGTGCCTGCACGTCTGGTGACAGTGGCTTACCCCAGCCAGGAACATTGATCCCCTGGAGCTTTTCCATTTGATTTTCCAGTTCCTTCATTAGGGGATCACCTGGCTGAGGAGGGCGTTGCCAGCACTAAGGGTCTTGGTGGCCTTGAGGAAGGGCTCGAGGACCACCAACATCTGAGAGATGGTACTCCACTCAGCTCTGTTCAGGGGGGCACTGATCTCTATCTCCCCAAGCAAGGCCATCTCATGGGTGACCTTCTGTTGCTCCACCAGCCTCTCGAGCATCAGGTATGTGGAGTTCCACTGAGCCTCCACATCCTGCGTGATTCTGTGATGCAGGATGCTGAGTTCTGCCTGTTTCTCCTGCAGCATCTTGCCCCGCTTGATGCTGTGGAGGAAGTAGCCCACCACCTTCCTGCATTTGAAATCTGCTGGGTTGTAGCAGTACTGGTGGCAGCGCCATCACCGGCAAACCTGTCCCCCTCCAAGGCATCCCTCACTATTAGGTGCAGTCTGTGTGCCACACAGCAGATGCCAACAAAGTTGGCATCACGGACGGCTGTCACCATATTGGCCCCATTGTCAGTGACCACGAACCCGCGGGTGAGCTCGGCCTGCCCAACGAGCCACACTTGCACCATGAGGTTCATGGCCCCCATGATCTCCCTTGCCATGTGGGACTCATCCAGCACTTCGGCTTGTAGTAGAGCCCACTGACGGCCTGACTGGCTGCACTAGTGCCCCATGAGGGAGAGGTAGGTGTGATCACCACCCCAGCTGCCTCAGATGTTGGAGGTGAAGTGCAAGGCTACCTGCGGCCCTGCCTTGTGCAGCTCCTCCTTCAAGTACTCCCTGCATGCATCATACAGGGAGGGTACCACTGCCCTGTGAAAGGTGGTGCATGCAGGCACTTTGTAAACTGCGGCCAGAATTGCTGTAAACCACCTGAACCCTAGCCGCTCAACTAGGGAGAAGGGCTGGCTATCCAGAGCAAGCATCTCCCTAGTGCTCTGTGTGATCTCATGCGCCTTGGGAACACACCCCACTTTCTATCCACCTTTCCTCTACTGGTCCAGGGTGGCCTGCCTCTGCTTTGAGAGTAAGGGGGCTTTGGAGTGAGCGGGGGACTTCCCTTTCAGCACCCGCGCACTGGTGCCAGGCTAAGCAGCAGCAAGAAGGGTAAGGGGGTGCTGCCTCCTCAGATGCAGCAGCATGTCCATGGTGAAGTGTCTCATGTCCTTGCCATGGCTCATGTGACTTTGCAGTGCTGGCAGATGGCAAACCTGGGATCATCTGCCACCTCAAAATGCTCCTACACTACACTACTCCCCCACTTCTGGGTTGAAGGCAAGGATCCTGCCTTTTCCCCTTTCTCAGCAGGCTGAGGCTGAACAGCAGGAGGAGCTGCCTCTGCTGAGCCACTTGCCTCTACAACATCAGCTCCTCCGAGGTGCTGCTTTCTGGAGGAGACCTGCATCTGGGGGAAACTTGGGGGTTGTGGAGCACAAACTCTGATTCCCCCTCAATTGCTTGAGCCAGCGCGCTCAGCATCGCAGCTCCAGCTCCTCCTCTGGCAGTGGGAGGCTCACGCTGAGAGCTGAAATTGGGGTGGAGGAGGCAGTGATTCCACTGCTGCTGCCCACTTCTGGACTGAGCGGAGGTGGTGCAGGTACAGGGACGTCAGGTGCAGACACTGCACCCACCTCCTGCTTCCACTAGCAGCACCGATGTCACGGCTGCTCAGGAAGAGAATGCTGGGGGAAGAGTGTGGGGGGGCGGGCTTGCAGCTCTTCCCCTACCCCCTCTCCCTCCCCTGCTAGAAGACCTGGCACCTGCCTTTCCAGCATGTTTCATATTGATCTTTCCTGTGCTGCAAAAGGTCTGTGTGTGAATCCTTTCGTATTGTGCATTTTATTCCCTCTGTTACGTGTGTGCACTGGCCTCTTCTTTGAATGTTTGCTTTGGTGTTAAGGGTTATGTAAAAATTGTGTGCTGTCTGTCTTCTGTTGTGAATATTTGATTTTTTTATATATTGCGGGTCTCTGTGTATGTGTGTGTGTGCATGCACGCAAGCAATCTGTGCCTCCCTGCACAGTGACGGATCACACTGGCTGGGAAAACACACTTTTCTTTTTGGAAAGTCTCCCCCACAAAAAGAGCAAATATAAATTCAAAGAAATAAATTGAATTGTAATACTAATAATAATTGAATAGAATAGCTAAGCTAAGCTAAGCTAAATCCTACCCACTCCTTCATAACTAGAAAAAGGAGCAGGCAAGTCTCAGTCTGAGTGTTCCTCTCTCACACAGTTGCTGGCAGGGAACAAGCTGGAGAAGGCACAGAAGGGCTGCAAACAGAGGCTTTTATGCTGTTGCTAGTCCCACCCCACAGACGCTGCCATTGGAAAGGTATCCAGGGAGAAATCCTTCTCCCTGGCTACCTACAGACATCGTTTTTCCCCCCACCCCACTCCCCCTCCCTCTTCTAATTGTAAATCAAGATGCCTGAAGTGGGTCCAAAGCGTCCGAAGCGGATCCAAAGTGCTTCGGATGCTCCAACCTGCTTCAGATATCATTGCTGAAGCCCCACTTCGATCCAGGCCTGCTGCTTCGGACATCAAAGTGTCTGAAGTGGCTCCAGATCCGAATCGGGATCTGAAGACTTGTACGGCCCTAATTTCAGTAGATTTCAATGGCAGCAACCAGGAGTAGAATATCATTGTGGTAGGCTTGGCTTAGAGAGAATTTTCCACAAAAGTATGTTGTGTAAGAGAGCATTAATGTTGCAAAGTTAAGTATGCAGAAGTTGGGGAATGTGAGAATTAAGATTGTTTGTGCATCATGATGCAATTTTATATAACATTCAAATCAAGTGATTCCACCTACAGTTACAGGCTTTTAAAAGGTCAAGCCATTATCAGATTCAGAGCACTGAATCTGAAGTGATTTTTTGTGGCCCTTTTGGTATTGGGTTTGTTTCAGTTCTTAACATTTGTGCAATATTTAGTAACTCTCTCTGACACACAAGCCTGGCAAAAAGAATTGCTAAATGTTGGTCATTTCTAAAGGAACAGGAAGTTGCAGATTCTTACAGATAAATTTTACATTTGGGAAATTCTGAGGGCTTTTCAGGAAAAATCATTTGTTAAAGTCAAAATTCTTTCAAGGGCTTCTGATTGAATTCTACACTTTCCCACTGAGCATATTAAATGTGGGTGGTGACTGGAGTGAGAAATGTGGCATTCAAATTTAAAGTCCATTTTCCAGATGAGATTTACTTAAAGGGAGTGCTTTCAAATATCATTCTTGGTATAGAAGGGACAGAACACTTCTCTACCAATGAGTATATCAAGGGAGAGTTGTTCTTTGAGGTTCCTGGCTCAGAAATGGCCCCGGGTTTCTGTTTTCCTAGAATTCTGGTTGAGTCTATGTTGCCTCATACTCTTGTGACTATTGGCATTGACAAGGAAAGGAGTCATGGTAGGAACTGCTGACTCCATACTCACTATTTTGAAATTGGCAGTGGTTATGAAGAATTACTGTTAAATTAGGCCACCATTCAACAAATAATTTCTGCTCAGCAATGCACTTCATAGTTTCATAGTTGGTAGGGTCAGAATGGACCTGGGAAGATCAAGTCCGACCCCCTGCCATGGCAGGAAAGGGTATGGGGTCAAACGACCCCAGCTAGGTGTTTGTCTAGCCTTGTCTTAAAACCCCCCAGGGTAGGAGCCAGCCCCACTTCTCTTAGAAGGTGGTTCCAGATCCTAGCCGCCCTGGCTGCCCCCCTACAGCCCCGAACAACAGAGGTATAGTCCTCCCTGGTGATGGCCTCTCCCTTCCATTGCGTGTACACCTCCTTTTTAGCTAGGAGATGTTTCTGGATGCTTTTGGTGAGCAATGGGGGCTTATGCACCCTCTTGCCCCCTTTGACCCGTGTTGGGATTACCTCTCTTTGGGCTTGGAGGATTATCTCCTTAAGGAACGACTACTCTTCTTGGACACCCAACTCCCCTCCCCCCCCTCCAGGACCTCAGTGTCTCCCCGACTATTCTCCTTACCTCATTGAAGCAGCGCCTCCTGATATCTAACCTAAACCTACCCTCTGCCAGCTTGTGACTGTTTTTTCTAGTCACTCCTGGTAGTGCTCGGGGGAACAGGGACTTCCCCAATGCCTGCTGATCCCCCCCGACTAGTTTGTAACAGGCCACTAGATCCCCCCTCAGCCTTCTCTTGTGGACGCTGAACAGGCTTGGGTCCCTTAGCCTCTCCTCGTAGGGCCTGCCCTGCTGTCCCCTGATCATGGGAGTGGCCCTCCTCTGGACCCTCTCCGTGTTTAAAAAGGGATGTGGATCCCTCTTGAAGTGCGGTGCCCAGAACTGGACGCAGTACTCCAACTGTGGCCTGACCAGTGTTGCATAGAGGGGGAGGATCACCTCCTTGGACTTGCTCGAGATGCATCTGTGGATGCATGACAAGGTACGGTTGGCCTTCCTGACTGCGTCCTCACACTGTTGGCCCATGTTCATTTTGGCATCAATAATGACTCCAAGATCCTTTTCTGCCTCTGCACTGACGAGAAGGTAGTTCCCCAGCCTGTAGGCATGCTGCTGGTTCTTCCTCCCCAGGTGCAGCACCTTGCACTTGTCAGTGTTGAAACCCATCCTGTTCTCATCCGCCCACCCCTGTAACCTGTCCAGGTCTGATTGCAGCCTATTTCTCCCTTCTAGCATGCCCATATCCCCCCACATCTTAGTGTCATATGTGAATTTGAATAGGATGCTTTTTACCCCATCATCCAAGTCACTGATGAAAATGTTGAACAGTGCAGGCCCGAGGACATTGCCTTGGGGAACCTCATTGCCTACCTCCCTCCAGGTCAAATAAGACCCATCCACCACCACTCTCTGGGTGTGGCTCTCCAGTCAATTACTGACCCATCTGGCTGTGTAGGTATCGACACCACTGTCTCCTAGTTTTTTAATGAGAATGGGGTGAGAGACAGTGTCGAAGGCCTTCCTAAAGTCCAGAAAGACTATGTCCACCGTGACACCTGCATCCAAGGATTTTGTGACCTGGTCATAAAAGGCCACCAGGTTGGTCTGACAGGACCTGCCTCTGCTGAACCCATGTTGGTTGCCCCTAAGCATAACCTCTTCTGCTGGCCCCTCACAGACATGCGCTAGGATAATTCTCTCAAAAAGCTTACCCAGGACCGAGGTAAGACTAACAGGCCTATAGTTTCCTGGGTCCTCCTTCCTTCCATTTTTGAAAATGAGAACCACATTGGCCCTTTTCCAGTCCTTTGGCACCATGCCGGAGCACCATGAGTGCTCGTAAAGCCGTGCCAGGAATCTCACAATGACCTCTGCTAATTCCCTCAGCACTCTGGGGTGGAGATCGTCAGGACCTGCTGATTTAAATATGTCCAGTCCCTCCAGAAGTTCCCTGACTAGGTCCTCTCTGACCCTAGGCCTGGGTGCGCCTCCCCTGGGGCCTACAGGGGTCCCAGTGGGGGGAATGACCCGGTCCCTGCTCAGAAAAATGGAGGCAAAGAAATTGTTAAAATAGGTTAACTTTGCTGTCTGGTGCAATGACCAGATTTTCTAGTGTGTCCTGCAGATGTCCCATGTTACCCGGTACCTTCTTTTTATGCCCTATGTATTTAAAAAAGGACTTGTTGTTGTCCTTGATCTGGGTAGCTAGTCCCAGTTCCATCTCTGCCTTGGCCTTCCTGGCTGCCCCCCTACAGCCCCGAACAACAGAGGTATAGTCCTCCCTGGTGATGGCCTCTCCCTTCCATTGCGTGTACGCCGCCTTTTTAGCTAGGAGATGTTTCTGGATGCTTTTGGTGAGCAATGGGGGCTTTTGCGCCCTCTTGCCCCCTTTGACCCGTGTTGGGATTACCTCTCTTTGGGCTTGGAGGATTATCTCCTTAAGGAACGACTACTCTTCTTGGACACCCAACTCCCCTCCCCCCCCTCCAGGACCTCAGTGTCTCCCCGACTATTCTCCTTACCTCATTGAAATCCGCCGTCCTGAAGTTCAGGGCTGCTGCTTTGCTGCAGGCCTTTGCCACCTTGCGCTGGATGGTTAATTCCAGCAGGCGATGCTCGCTGTCATCCAAGTGGTCAAGCACCCGCAGCCCCCTCACCAGGTCATTGCCTGTGGCCAGGACCAGATCCAACAAGGTGTCTCCCCTGGTGGGGCTGTGAACCTCTTGGGTTACGTGGAGGCCCTGCATCTTGGCTAGGAACCTATGTGATCAGTCAGACTTGGCTGACTGCTCTTCCCAGCAGATGTCTGGAAAGTTCAGGTCACCCATGATGACCACGTCCTTTGACCTAACTGCCTCCGTGAGCTGACTTAAGAATTCCTGGTTTAACTCTTCCCCTTAGTTGGGTGGTCTGTAGTAGACCCCCACTGTTAAGTCCCTCTCCCCTTGACCTCCTAGTATTGTAACCCAGAACCCTTCAGTGTGCCCCTCCTCTGACCCAGTGCTACTCATTGAGGATGTGTATTTCTCCTTGATGTAGAGTGCCACACCCCCACCTATAGCTGTCCTATCCCTCCTGTACAACCTATAGCCCTTGATGTTCACTGCTCAGTCATGGGTTGGGTCCCCCCATGTTTCGGTGAGCCCCACTATGTCTGGGTTGGTGTTACATAGCAGGAGGGTAAATTCCTCCTGCTTTTTCTCCATATTATGAGCATAAGTGTAGAGGCATTTGAGGCCTCCTGAAGACGCAAGTACTGCCCCCCCAATCCCAGTACTCCCCAGGCCCCTGTTGCTTACATGGGTATTTGTTCTGCTTGTTGTTGGTCTAGGTTGGGCTGTTCTTGTGGGTGATGCTTGGTTTAGTGGTCCAAAGCTTCCTCTGCCCTCATCTTCCTCTTCCCCTGATGAGCCTAGTTTAAAGACCGCCGGAGGAGATCAGCCAACCTAGAAGAGAACACACGCTTACCTTTGGGGGAAAGGTGAAGCCCATCCCACCCAAGCATGTCTTTCATCCTGATGTGTGGGTCGTTGTCTAAGAAGCTGAAGCTTACCTCAAGAAACCATTTCAGAAGCTGCAAGTTTACCTCTCTGATGCAGGTCTCATGTCGTCTTCCATGTCCACTCAATGGTAGGACAGAAGAGAATACCACCTGTGCCCCTATCTCCTTCAGCATGCCCCCCAGAGCATGGTAGTCCCTCATCATCAGGTGATCAGGGCTTCTCCTGGCTGCATCATTAGTGCCCACTTGGATTAGGATCATGGGGTAGTAATCAGTGGGTCGGATAATGGCCAGGATCATCCCTGTCACATCCTGAATCTTTGCTCTGGGCAGACAGTAGACCTTGCATGTTGAGGAGTCATGGCGACAGATGGGACCCTCTGTACCTCTCAGGATGGAGTTGCCTATGACGAACACTCAATGTTTCTTCCTCTGCATCTGCTTAGCTCCTTCAGCCTGTTCAGAGTGTGGAGAGTGTGGAGTGGCCTCCTCTCCGGAGGTTTCCTCTTCTCCTTCCTTCTCCTGCAGTGTCTCCAGGGCCTTGTACCTGTTCTCTAGCTGGACTGGAGGAACTGGTACTGCTTTGCTGCGAGCAGCCCTGGCTCCAGAGGGGACCATCTGCCACTGTGTTGTGGAGGGCACCTTCCAGGGTGCTTCTCCCTTCAATGCATGGCTCTGCAGGGAGAGAAAATACCCATCAATTTCATCCTCTGCCTCCCTGATTCCCCTCAGCCTGCTAACCTCCTCCTGGAGCTCCCTCACCTGTGCCTCCAGGGCCCTGAGACAGGCGCCTGCAGGACAGGTGTGGGGGCTCCCCCGGCCCTGCTGGGCATCCCCCGCAGGTTGCGGGGTAGGGGGGGCGCCAGCTCCCCTATGGGCTCTGTCTGGGTGGAGGCCACAGACAAGCCCTAGGTAGGCGGCACCCCCAGGGCAGGGACCCTACCAGCACTCCACATTGACACCATTTTATGAATTGTTATTTATTTATATTTTTGTGTGGTGCCTTTGTCCTACCGTTGCTGGAGTCTCCCTCCTGGCCCTTCCTGCTTGTCTGCCTGTGCAAAAGCCAGAGCAAACGTCAGTGCACTCTTACAGAGTATGCCTGTTTGTGCACGCAGCTCAGGAGCGCAGCTCCCTGCTGGCTCAGCAAAAAGGGACTGGGGGGGGCTTCCCCACCCGCTCTGGCTCTGCTGCGCTGGTTCCCACTGCCCCCACTTACCTTAGAGGGATCAGCTGATGTTGCCCCTGCTGCTGCCTCTGCTGCCACCGCCTCCAGTCTGGTAAGGGAGCTCAGGTGTGCCCAGCTCCCTCCTCAGCTCCTGGCCCCGAGTGCTGGGAGCTGCATCAAACTGCAGTTTTTAAAGTCCGCAGTTTGAATTGGCAGTTGCCCAGCAGCCAGTGAGGCACCCCAGGCTTCCAGGAGGTGCCTGCTGGCAGCCCCACCTGCTTCGCTCCTCACTGGGGGGGAATTGGATGTCACCAGAGGCTGTGCCCCAAGGGTCAGCCCTGAGGTGGTCCCTAGCTTGAGGGGACAATTCTTCCCTAGCCCGCCCCCTGTTTGCGCATTAGATCCCATTGTGCCTTTATTTGCACATGTAGAGGGGGACTGTTAGGATGGTAAATACTTGCATTTTCCCACCTTTTTTTCCTGCTGATGTATGGTAAGCCCTTGCATTGGTCTTGCATCTGATGCACTCTTTACTTATGCTTGCATTTTCCCACCCTTTTTTCCCACTCCTTTTCCCCTGCTGTTTGTAATTTGCTCTTTCTCCTGCTCTTTTCCCTTGCTGATTTGTGCTGAGCCTGAACACTGAAAGGTCTTGGTCTTGCAGTTGATACATACATTGCCTATGCCCAAGTTGGAGATTTAACCAGGCCTATAAGACTTAAGATGTAAAGTTAGCAGAAGTGTAATGTTTGTTCTGTTCTACAAGTTTGTTTACTTTGGGGCTTTAAACGGTTAATTAGTTGTCCAATCATTTGACTATTTGTTTAGTTGTAAAGTAGAGGAGCTTAAACCAGACAGGGGAGGAAACCAATGGTATATTAAGAGGGAAAATATAAAAAAAAAGGCTTTTAAGATGATTAACTGTAAGTGACCAAAGATAGTAGGGGTGAATTAAGGATGAAGTAGAGGTGACGACCTCAGGCAGGGGCAGAGTGGAAAGTTTCATGGTAATGGCCTAATGCATAGCCAATTCCATGTAAATGCAGGGGCGGAGGCGAGGGCATAATGGGGACACTGGGCATGGTTTAATACTAATGAGGGTGGACTGGAAAGTATAAATGTATGAATGCACTGATGTTCTGGGCCGCTTCTTAGTTTGGTGGGGACCCGCCCGAAGTTGCATCCACTTCAATAAAGCTGTTGAATGCAGTGTGTGCTGGTGTTTGCTCCCTGCTCTGCTCTGGCTAATGAGTATCAGGATTCCATGGGCAACTGATTCATCAGATTCCCTAGTCATTGGGCCTCACGTGGGGTTGAGGTTTAACAGGGACTAAAAGTGCTAGTATGTCATAATGCCTGGCGGGTACGGGCTCATTTTGAACAGATGCAATTTCTGGTTTTCTAATGAAGATTATAATGTTTTTGTCTTCCCTTTTCTTTTCCTTACAAGAGTATTATGAATGTTGTATGGTTCTAAAATACAACCATCACTTTTAAAATAATTTGTTGATATTAATGGAAACTTTCTAACTAGGGATCAGACTTGAAGCGGAAAAGGTAGTAAGACTCTTCCAAGTGCCACCCAAAAGATGACTTCTTCCCATGCAAGCCACTAGAATGAGACTCCATCATGATATACTGTCCAGGTTGTCAATATGACTGTAGGAATTTGGCTTCATAGGTTTGACTCCAACCAGTGAGCTTGTATTCAACTTGACAGCTGGACAACTTGGGCCTGCCTGCTTGACAGGAAGGTGGTAAATGTGATATGTTTCCAATACCCAGTTCCTTCAAAGGAAGGGAAGTAGTTTCTTTGTCTTCATTAACAAAGAGAATCCCCACTGTTCCAAACTGGTCATGTAGAACAGATTGACTTTTATTAGTAAATGTTTAGGATTGGGAATCCAAAAAAAAGATGACAAAACCGGTAGGAAAATACAGATGGCCCGAGCAAGGGACTAACAATGGAGGGATGGGGGTGAGGAGGGGAATGCAACTAGGTTACAGGAGATACAAAGTTAGCCATCTAAGCCTGGGGGTGGGGAAGGGGGTTCGCGACGCTGAGAGAGAAAGGAGATAGATACACACAAACCCGTTACAATGGTCTGCAGTGGTGGAGGAAGTGGTTTGAAGGAAGTGTCTCAGTCTATATAGAGTCTTATCATGGGGGTTCTCTTCGGGTGGAGCGGGGTCGTCCGTGGTTGAAGAATCCTCTTCAACAGGCCGGGAAGCAACTTGCTGGTAGAAAAGAGGTAATAGGTGGAGCAAAAAAGACATTTTGCCCACCTACAAAAGGATTTACAATTAGAACTCTACAGAGAGGGGATCTGGGGTGCCTGCTACATCCCATAATCTGAAGTGAAAGTAGTCAGCTATTTATAATATAATGCTGCATGCTGTTTATACCATGTGTATCAGCACACTATAAGTAGAATAAGTTGCTATGTGTGGTCACAACTGCCCTCGTTAAATTAAACAGTTCTGACTTGGTCATGGTTTTTTGTTTTGTTTTTTCACACAACAATATCCTGAAGCAGTCAAATAAGATTAAAGAACTTATCAATATTACATCTGCAACAGATGGAGACCCCCTCCATGCATGGATGAGTAATCCACTTAGTAGTGCAGATGAGATTTTGGAGTGCTAGATTTAGTATCTCCCTATTGGTTATACATCCTTGCAGGCATATGTGCAAAATATAGTACAGGTGAGGTTGGCAATTTACTTGCCACCAGATAACACATTTAAAGAGTTGTTATTCAGACACTTTGCAGTGAGTTGCAAATGCCCATTTTTTGGTTAACCATACCATTGGTCCACGTAAAGGAATGGTTGTCATACCAGTGCAGGACATGCAGATACAAGAGATGTGCCCATTTCAGAGGATGGAAGAATAATTCTGGGAGGCTTTCCAGAGATGTGCTGAGGATTGACTGCAGCAGCTGTGTGTTATACAGACCAAATGGCTTAGGGGTGTGCCTCCCTTATAGCAGAGAGAGTTAGGGAGGGAATTGAGAGATAAGGGATTAAGAAAGAGGCAGAAAACTGTACTCTGTAATACTGTTGTCAGAATGACTTTATACGGTGGGTAGAATCCTTAAAACTAGTAGGATTACTTGTCCATTGAAGAACTACCAGAATGAGTAAAGGTGTCACAATCCGGCCCTTCTGGAAATTAGTTGGAGAATCCTGTTGATTACTGTTTGTAGATCCAAAAGCCAATGGCAAATTCTGGCTGTCAGAGTCCAAGTCACTGTTGCCCATAAAGCTGTATGTTTGTTAATTTGAGAAATGTTTCTTAACTGCATCATGGAAAAAATGACAGCAATAAGGATGCTGTGAGCTGGAGAACAAGGTACAACCCTGTGTCTGTTTACTTTCAGCATTTAAATCCTATTGAAAGTGAATTACTGGCCCAGCGCTCCTGCAGCTATTTCCATGACAAGCCTTCTGTTTTCTGTGAAGCTTTCTCAGCACAAATGGTTTGTCTGGGAACATTTCATTCTATTGGAAAAATAGCATATGCTTAATATTTTCTAAACAATACTCTAAATTTTGCTAGTACAGTCCCCTCCTCTCCAATATTTTCTAGAAAACTTTTTACCCATGTAACTCAGAGTCTCATAAAATTCTTTGACTTGTAGTGAAATCTGCCCTTTCCCGTAGTTTAAGGCCAAAAATTTACCTGGAACCCCTGCCAATCCTGATATAACAAATGTATGTATGATCTCCTGTGCAGGCATTTAACTCCTCTAGAAATTGTCCCTTATGATATACTACATCCATCTCCAGTTCTTTATATTACACTTAAGCAACAAACATTTGACCCTCGCCAACTTCTAAGGACTAAGGAAATTCCTATTCCCTCCTTTCACCTGTATATGAAGGATTCTGCTGCTACAAGAAAACCAGACTCACTCCACCCCCTAGCTCTGTGTTTCAATAACAGACCTAGGCAAGTGATTATGGCCCACATTTGCTGCTGTTCATCCTCAGCAATCATCCCTGCTCTCTGCACAATCGTGTCTCCAACAAAGCTTATACGGGTTGGAATGGAAGGGTACAGAACCACAGCAATGCCACCTAAAGAACAAGAGAGCTCTCTTTTCCCATTTTCCATCTTTGCTTATGGAAGGGCATCCTGTATAGCCAATAGATCAATGGTTTTCAACCTTTTTTCATTTGTGGACCCCCTAAAGATTTTGAACGGAGGTGCAGACCCCGTGGTATTATTTCCCCTAGACTTGTAAGTGTGGGTATTCACATACTTTTGATTGAGCATAGTAATCTTTTGTGGACCACTTAGACATAGTCTGTGGACCCCTCAAGGTCTGCAGACCACAGATTGAAAACCACTGCAATAGACAGATGATTGAATTTGCCAATTGTTATCTCCATTATTAGTACCTGCCTATAGAGACTAAGCGGTAGCGTGAGTGACTGGTGCCTCCTGAATCTGAGGGGGGCACCCGCAGAAGCCACCGATGGCAGTGAGCATCAATGTCAGCTGTCGGAGAGGCACCTGCCCTGTCAGGGGGGCACATGCACCCTCGTGCACCCCCTACCAGTTGCCTATGAGCGGTAGCCTAAAGACTAATTTCAAGTTCCCATCAATCCCACTTGAAGACATCACAACAGAAGCTTTATGCAAGGCGAGAGAGGAAGGATACTTGTGCCTACTGAATATAACATGTACTGAATATGAATGAGAAGGGGGAAACCCCCGCCCCCAATGTATTTACTGCATTGTAGTGGAAAATCATAGTAGTTTCCCTTAATGATAACTTCTATCCCTGCTGGTTGAGATCCTACTACTAGAGAGAGGGGGACTGGAATTAGGGATTTGGAAGACTTCGATATAAATCACAGAAGTCTATTATTGTCTGCTTCTCGTTCATTGGGCAATCTGTAGTTCAGTGTGGAGGCTTTAAGCAATTGTTTTCCTCATCCTGAAGATGTATTATGCATTGTTAGCTAGTTTGCAGCTAATTTTGGGAAATAATATTGATTCCTTGCAGTTTGACTTTTGATAGTGGATGTGTCTACATGTTCATCAATCCACCATAGTTACTGTGCATTACGTTTAGTAGTGGTATAACCGAGTACTAAATCAATGTGCACTAACTGGTGCTACCACACAGTAGCACTGACGCACAGATTTTTAGTGACGCTAACTTTGCAGTAGTCTAATATTATTGGGTAGTAGCATATTAGCATGGTTTTTGCCCTGCACATGGTTACTGCCCTGCTACTGCACAGTAGCATCAGGCTACTGTGCAGTTGGCATCTTGTGTAGATGCACCCAGTGTGTAGAGACACCTGCCTGTCATTTCCTCCAGCCTGAATAAGCTTTTGTGGATTGAGAGATAAGATACAACATAATCTAGCCATCAAATGAGTTTTCAAATTGCTAAAAAGTTACGGAAGTAATTGCTGGTTGTTAACTGCCTTGTAGAACTATCACATTTTTTGATTTACCTGGTTTTAACTATTGCTTTTTAAAAAGCAGCAAGTTACTCATTTTTAAAGACACATTATTCATCTGAGGCAGAAGCATTTTGAGAAATGTCATTGGTAAATGGCACGGAGATGTAGCCTTTGTCAGCTCCATTATGATGTCAAATTATTCTTCCGATTTTGGTTCTAAATTAGACGTATAGGTTCAATATTCCCATCAGAAATATTAGTTGATTAAACACCCCTAATATTACCCATGAAACTTAATATAGAACATCATGTACCTTAACTAATGCTGCTTGTTATGTAGCAATAGGTTGCTTCTAGCTTACTGGGTAGCTAATTAACCCTAGTTTGTCTTATGCTCTGCATTATGGCTTGAACATGACATCCACACTCACTATTAAGGCAAAACTTCCACTGAAGCTGAATGACTTTCTTACTGACTTACATGTATTGGATTTAGATGTTGTGAAGTTTACTGATGCACATCAATAACAATTAAAAGTCCAGAGTCCAAACTGCTACTTACCTAAAGGGGTGTGTAGTAAAAGCTGATTCAGTTTTCTATAATCAAGATGCTTTGTATGTGTTCTGGACAGTGAGTGGGATGATTATCAGTCTGTGGGGATCCTGATCCTTGAACTTAATGGAGAAGCTGCTGGGACCAGATGTGGAAGAATGCAGGAGGCAGCTTCAGGTAGTTGCCAAAGTTAAAGTACTGGAAGGCAGAGATATCTACTACAGAGGTCAAGGGAATGCTGGTTGTGGTCTGATCTCTTCAATTTTATGCAAATACTGTCATTAGATTTGGTTCAACATTTTTCAACAGGGCTGCTGAAATAATATATGTTGAAAAAAACCCACCCTACTAAAATTATAAAATGAAAACAAAAATTGTTCTGTCAGAGTTGCCACGTGTGCTTAGAGATAAAATGATAACTGTTTAATAGTACTGCACTGGGTTTTTGCCCATGGGTATAGGGCTTCCTTGAGTGCTTGCTATGTGTTTTTCCCATTTGGGAAAAACAAATTGATGCATTCCTAAAAAATGTTATTGATATGTGTCACGGAGTCACGGAAGTGCCCCGTGACTGTGAGGGTGATTGGCAGAGCTGCCAATCACCCAGGCAGCTCAGGTGCTGGTTACCAGGGTGACCAGGCGGGTCACATGGCCAGAAGGGGGCAGGGCCAGGCCTTTATAAACAGCTTAGGCCGGAGCCTGACTTACAGTTCTCTTCTGGCTGCCGCAGGAGCAGGAGCAGGAGCAGGAGCAGGAGCAGGAGCAGGAGCAGGAGCAGGAGCTCTGCGGCTGAGCTGAGCGGCCTGAGGCAGGTGTGGCACCCTTACCATACTAACCGGCTGCGATGATGCGGGGAACAAGATCGCCCTGGCGGGGCTTGGAGTTATGGTTAGGCGTACGGAGCCTCTGTGTTTATGTTGCAGCCAGATGGCTTGAGTTTATGTTACAGTTTGTACCGGAGGACCGGGTGAGGCTGTAGGGGAGCGAGGAGGCCTCATGGGGGCTCCCCAACAGCTTGGGGGTTCCCAGTGTCCGGTAGAGGCACAGTGCCAGGGGCACTATTGTCGGTACCAGGGAGGCACCGTATTGCGCCAGGGAGGCACGGTGTACAAGGTTGCAGACCCCAGCCCATAAGGGTGGGGTGTTGCCCAGTGGGGCAACTGGACCCAGAGAAGGGTCAAGGAGATAAGCACAGCAGCGAGCGCCTGTGCCCCGAGCGCGAGGCATGCAGCGTGTCAGCCCTAGAGAGGGCGAGGCCCCAGAGCGGGGCAAAGACAGAGCGCGAGGCGCGCGGCGTGTCAGCCCCAGAGGGGGTGAGGCCCCAGAGGGGGCGAAGCGCAGAGAGAGCGGTACAGGCCCCGAAGGGGGCGAGGACCCAGCGTGGGGCAGAATAACCCGTGGTAGCGAGCTGGCCCCAGGGCGCCGAGACTAGGGCGGCGAGAGCGAGCTGGCCCCAGGGCGCCGAGACTAGGGCGGCGAGAGCGCTCTAGACCCAGGGGGCGCCAGCGATTAGCTGGATGCCAGTAAGACAGGCCCAAGGGGGCGCCAGGTGGGCAAGGAGCCCGGGGGCCCGAGAGAGGGAACAAGGGCACCCGAGGGGCGAGGGACTATACAAACGTCCCCCAGAACAGCTGCGAGGCTTGGGGCGTGCTAAAGGGGAGGTTTGGAGGCACACATAGCCCTTAAGGCGGGATGCATATAGATACCCCATTCTGGAGTAGGGACAGGAACACCAGTACCGTCCACTAGGGAAACAGGCAGCCTCCATACTATATATATTAGTCATCAAAGTCGTGGCGGGCGAGATTCTGAGGGTGCTACGTTCACCCTAACGTGACGGTAGGGGGCGCTAGGGAGTTCACGGCCGCCCCTAGGCCCCGCTCCCTCACAATATGAAAGGAAAAAAAACTCCAAAGTATTTAATAGTATGCATATTGAATATACTAGTAAAATGAACTTCATTGACATGACATGAAATGTTTCTACCTTTCCTATGCAAAAAATTGATGCATCCAAGCTAAAACTTTTTTCTTTTAGTTTCTATTTTGTGAGAAACTTTAAGATGTTGGCTTTTTTCTGATTTTGAAGAATGGAATGGAAATCCTAGTTTCTGACCAACTTTAAACAACGTCTTGTTCCTAGGACAGGACTTGGGCTCTGCAGACATGTATCTGCTAGGCCAGGGATGACCAATACCTGACCAAGCCTGCATCACAGATGAGTTGGGGACCACTATGCTAGGCTAAGGAGAACACAATCTGTGCTTATATGTACACACCCAATGACATTAGCTAAAACAAACATAAGAAAGTTATATACCATTAATTCCATGAAGAGAATTTAGGGGCACAAAATCCTGAGCATTGAATATTATCCTAGTAGCTTCAAAAACTGGATTCTGAGGTTGGGCATTCCTAAAGCACTTGCCCTTTTAATGTCTTAGGAATGGCTGAAAATTGTGACCCTTTTACTTTGATAACTGATATCCTTTATAAATTACTGATTTTTTTTTTTTTTTTTTTTTTTTTTTTTTTCCAAGCAGTTGACTAAGTTGCTAAAAGGAAATTTGTGCTATTACAAATTACTGCCTCCTATTCCCAGACTGACTGTTAACAATGTGATGCTGTGTACACCAGAGACAGGCAAATCCAAAATCACTAAACATTTTCAGGTTTGTGAGTGACTAATGTGCAAATTAATGATGCTTTAACATAATTAACATACTGAAAATTCATGATTTTGGGGGTACAGCAGAGCTGTTGGAAATCATTTAGGATTAATTTGTATAAGTCTTTTTGCCATCAAAACCATCAAAACAATGCTATTCATTTGTTTAGAAAAGAAAAATATACCAAATACATGGATATATTTGCATTGGTGGGATTTTAATCACACTCTCACTGTATGTGTTTACTCATGAAACCACCATTAAGGTGGTGGCAAATACTGTGAAAATGTGTGTTTCAGATTCCAAAAGCACAGTACCATGTAATAGAAGTTCATTAATTCCACTTGAACTGCTAGTCTTATTGAAAGCTAGGAAGAATGTTGTGGCCTTATTTCTGTTATCAACGGTGCCAGCTTTAGCGTGTTGCCAAGCCTGTGAACCATTTTGTCACTAACTTGTGTTCTAGCTGAAAAATTTCTGACTCCTGACTCACTGCCCAGCTTCAGACATACCCTCATTCAGGCTGTTTGCACCTCACTTTGACTGAATGTGAATGAACAGCACTTTCACAGTGTTTACATGTAGGCTAAATACAGGTACACAGAAACAAGAAATCTCCCTTTTTTTTTTTTTTTAAGGGCCCCTTCTTATGACCCATTGCTTTTTGACAGAAAAGAGAGTTCTTGGTTTTCACTGAGCAATTTGACAGTAGCTACCCAATGGTGATGTCTTTCAGCTAAATTGCTGAAACTGAAGGGGGTGGGGGGGCAGCAAGGACACTTTAGAAGCCATGCTAAGTCTGTCACAATGCTGTATCACTTTGTTCTCTACGAAACTCTTACTGAGTAGCTATCCCAGCTTTCTCCATTGATCCATACTAAGTCTGACGCTCTGAAATGGGAGTTAGTAGAGAGCGAAAAGGCAGTTCAGCTGGTCTTGGATACATGAGCATGTGGCTGCTAACCAGCATCTTTGCCTATTCTGCATGACAGATGATTACCAAAAGTCTAAGTGATAAGGGGAAATGGAAAAAGATAAAAATGATTTGGTTCTTTCCATCACTCCTTCTGCAAACTAAAGAGAGGAAGATAAAAGAAGCAAAAGGGTTGGAATATAGCACTCAGGAAACTAAAGAAACAGACACCAATATCAGAGGAAGAAATAAGTTTCTTCTTTGCTTCCTTGTACTTATCCACCACAGCCTCACCCTGCATGGCCAAAACCCTCTGACACCACCCATTTCTGACCTCCACTGAGTCACTGCAGTGCATTCCCCAAGGTTGTGGTGTTTGTACTTTGAGAATTGGATTGTGCTTTAAACATATTTTCAATCATTTATGTTTAAAAGTTTTCCTTTCAGCAACTCCAATTCAATCAGGATACAGTTTCAGGTGGCTCTTCCTGAACCTTTTGGTGTGATTTTTATCTATGAAAGCAATTTACTTGAGGAGTCTTTTTGACGGTCCATGTTCCATTGATTGCCTCACAAATCCTGAAATCATTGTCTTTTTTTACTCAATGAAGACACCAAAGAAGCATTGATCTCTTTGAACAAAAATAAAAATCTCTTTGCTAAAGCTACCATTAATGGACCCAGAAAATGTGCAGTAAACCCTGCCTAGAGCAGTTGAAGACAGGACAGATGTGTATAACTCTATTAAATTCAGCAGTGCTGCACTAAGGATATGGCTTGTGTTTTTATCATACAAGTAAGATTTAGTAACTCCTCATCATTGAAATTCATTACAGACCAAATAGATATCTGTTTTCACCACCTGTATTTCTACAGAGTTCAACAAAAGAACCAGCTTTGTTATTTTCAGGTAAGCTTGCAAATCAACTTCCCCTGCCCTCTCCAGAAGGAACTGCTGTACATTGTGGGCATAATTTTGATTGGGCCAGGCCTGAGGATCTTGGGGAGAATCAGTTAAACGGTAAAAATGAGTCTTTACCATATACTGAATCTTTTTATATAAATTGGGGGTAGTGGTGTTCAGGTTCTGTCTGGCTCCTTCTGTAAGAGAAATAGCACTCTGGAGCTTGTGCTGCTGGCTCTGCAGAGCTGCTAAGAGGCTAGCACCCCTCTAAGCAAGCTGGATTTCCAGGGGAAATGGAGAGTTCTTTATGCAGAGAGGTGATCTAGGGCTTAGCATCTTGCAGACAATTGCTAACTAGATGTTATAACTCTGAGATTTTCAGAGATGTTGAATTACCATGGCTTCCATGGACAACACAGGCCATTGCCTGTGCCATTAAAATGCCTCTTTGCTGCTTCCTTCCCTACAGCTGAGCCGGCTCTCCTGAGCATTCTCTGTTACACTATGAGGAGTGGCAGTTCAGTAACATCAGAGGCTACTTGAAACAGAGCTAGACATCAATTCCAGCTCTGAAATTTAGATCCTCAGAGACCTGGGTCTAAGGCTGCATGTGGAAACCCAAATGTTCTTCAGGCACCTAAATCCAGAAATATAAAATGGGGAATAATACCATGGAGTCAGTGGAATTATACCAGCGTGAATGATATCTTACTGTTGATGAAAAGCAGATAATATGGTTTCAATAGTTGATGTTTCCTGTCACTATCTCTATAGTGAACTATTCAGATGTTTGATTCAAGTCATTCAAACTGAATTTGGATGATTCTGAAGTTTGTTCTGACTTCAGGTTTTCCTTTGCAATATGTAGTTTTCCAGTGACCTAACAGATGGCAGTCTTATTTTCTTGAAATTTATTTATTTTTCAATGCTGACCACACTTCAGCTAACTTGACTTTCTTTCTTTGTGCTCTGATATGACTGGAGTACGTGCTGTACCACAGTGACTTTGAGAGTTACAGTATTAGCAATTAGTCCTAAATATCACTGATGAATAATTACTAGTAAGAGCAAATAGTGAACTGCTGACATCTTTATACAGAGCCACACTCTGATCTCCCCTACTCCAAATGCAAATGAAAGCAGCATCTGGCCCATTGTAATTAAAATCTTTTCTAAACATTGGTTGGCAAGGTGCTAAGAGATCCTCTTTTTATTCCAGATGACTAAAAATAAATCTTATTTTGGGTTTGAGAGGTGGCAGCATGACTAAAATGAGACATTCACTTTCATTCATGTTTGCAGTCTATTAATCTCTTCTCTTCACTCTCAGTAGAGTATGACTCAGAACTTCTCATTGTCTCATTCCCTAAACGTATGTGTGTTTTGACTTTAAATTTTGCCATCTGACGCAAAGCAGTGCTGAAATCATGACAGTTTGATCCAGCAGGCTCCCAGAAGACTCTTGATCTTTGCTGGCTGGTAAATGTAAGTTGCTCATAGCAGTTATGCAAAGCAGATATTGATATTTTTACACTAAATGTTGGGAAGTGGATGTCATATGCCTGTGCAGGCATCTAAACTAGCCTGGAGGAAGTAGGGAGTGGGCAATAAAAATACTTTTCTAATTATAAGACAAGACATGTATTTTAATTTGTATTGGAATGTTTTGCAATCTTAGTGTCTATTACTCAAATTGGGGGTTGGATTGGAAAAAATAGTATACTTCCTTCCACGCAATTTTCCTTCCATCCTTTTATATTTTCTGTTCTGTGGCAGTTTCTGTTGTCTTTTTCCTTTTATGGTGGTCGTTGACCCAATTCCTTCTTCTCTAAGCCCTTATTTTATGATCTGGGGTACAATTCTAGGCAGCAAGGTCACTTAGACTGTAGAAAAGTATTCCAAAAGGCATAGTGGAAGACCCATAAATGAACAAGACAAAACACTGGAGGGCTCTGTGTGAGACGTATGCCTAGTGAACAGTTCCTGCATAACTGAAATCAATTGATTTATCAGGGATAAGAATAAGCCCTGAATGACCAACATGCCTACACCATTTTAAATTCTGTGATGCCTAACCACACTGGGAATCAGTGAAATCATTAGCAGACTTGACAGCTATATTGTCAAACATTGTCTTTAGATGAAGGGAATAGTTCAATATATTTTGAAGATACTGAGCCAGAACCTGGGCTTAACTATAGCTACTTTGCTCTAGTGTAGTGGTTCTCAACATTTTTTCATAGACCACTTGAAAATTGCTGAGGGTCTTGACAGACAACTTGGTCTCCATTGTCAGAAAAAATAAAAAGTGCAGGGCCAAGTACAGATATTCTCAGTTGTTCCACAGCCTTTCTGCAGACCACCTGAATGGAGCTCGTAGACCAGCAGTGGTGCACAGACCACAGTTTGAGAACCTCTGCTCTAGTGATTCCCTGAATCTGGTGACTTAAGAGTTAAAACAGGGTGGCCCAATTCTGTCAGGTTATGCCAGGGCTGAGTGCACTGAAAAAACATTGTGGGGGTGGATAGAGCTTATGTCTATCCTCTGAGGTCCTGCACTAAGTCAGTGCTTCAGTCAGACTCAAGGAATGGGCCCAGTGTTTCTGGGTGTCTGGGAAGACGGTAATAAAAGTATGACTTTACTTTTGTAAAGTTTAAATACATATATTTATTAAAATGGAAATGAAGTCCTTCAGAAATTGGTAGGGTCACCAGAGAAGGGCCAGAATAGTTCCTGATATGTTCCTCCTCATTTTTAACTCTGACTTGAGTTTGAAGTTGTGTCACAAAAATGATAATTGTATGGTCTCTGTGAGACTACTGAAGATACTGTGGGCTGAGACACAAGAGAAGGAAGAGCTGGAATACAACATATACAAGCCCCTGTAGTCATTAACCCATGGAAAAGAGGAAGGGAGGACAAACAGTTTATGAGAAGGATTTATAATTGAGATGGTGAAATAAAAAGTCAAAAGTATTAGCTTAATGTTATGGCAAGCAGCCAGTGGTGCTATTTCACATAGAATTCTGCATTTTTTTTTTCTTCATGTGAGAGCAAGTTTTGGGAAAGCATTTTGTGCTGTTAAATTTTGGGTTAGGCAATGTGTGTGGGGTTTGCAGAAACAAGGAGCTGTGTAAGCAACAGGAATGTTCTTTGTCTCTGTTTCTGATTTACAGTTGCTCCCTGGGAACTAAACGTGGATGCTGGGCTGACATTTTGGAGAGAAGAAAATCCCCTTCATGTTTGTGGATCATCTTATTTGAGCAATGACACCATTGCATGAAGCAAGTTACATTTCAAGTAAAGGAAGGTGACCCATGTGGTCTCCAATATTTGTTACTATTTGAAGAGCTGCAGTACCAATGTTAGTCAGACCCCAGTATCAGAAAAAGGGGCACAAGGACAGAAATCCTCCTCAACAAGATGATAACTTACTTTAATTATCTGCTACCTATGGTGGTTGAATTGGATTGGTATTTAGTGTAGTTGAACTCAATCCATTCCACATGTAATTCCTGACTTCAGTGGAGATGCACCCTGATTTGATATGTTGACTTCACTTCAATGGATTTGTTCTCATTTGCATCAGATGAAGATTTGATACACTGTCGTTAACACAAGCTGCAAATGCTGTCAAAGAAAGCTGTATTAGACAAATTGAGATGCTTTGGCAGAGCTCCTAGGATGGCCATCCCCAAATGTGAAGCAGCCTGAGGCAGACAGGCTTGCATTACGAAAGACTAAATCCCAGAGGGCCAAACTCTGGTATCGGCCATTACTGTGTAACAGGAAGCAATTTTAATTCGGTGAGTTCAGAATCTGAGGGGCATATGAAACAGAAATATGAAATACATCCAGGTTCTAGGCATTTGACAGTTCTGTGTTGGCTGGACTTTGTAATTGAAACAGAGGAACCACAAGGCAACAATGAACAAGAGTAAATTGGATGCTTATTTTAAAAAAACAAAACAAAACAAAACTCAAGAGTAAATTGGATGCTTATCTTGCTGGGATCCTATGACCCCAGCTGACTTCCTGCCCTTTGGGCAGGGGGCTGGACTCGATCTCCCGAGGTCCCTTCCAGCCCTAATGTCTATGAAATCTATGAAAACTGGGCCTAAGAGACAGCATGAATGATCTAATGGATGAAGCACAGGAGCCAAGGTTAGGAGGGCCTGGCATTCATTCCCAGCTCTGCCAATGGCCTGTTGTGTAACCTGGGGCAAGTCACTGTATAGCTCAAGATAGCAGTGGACCTGATCTCTGAGGCCCTTGGTGCTATTGTAACACTATTAAGAGTGGTAATCCTAGTATTTATCTGTATTAAAATAGTGTCCTGTTGAAGTTTTCCTGTAGCAGCATATAAACTACTCTTTGCCTCAACACCTGTCCAATTCTCTCTCACTATAGTATTTAAAATAAAAATAATCTTACAATGTAGGGGTCTCTGAACTTTTCTCATTAATGGCAAACTCTCTTTTTTACTACGCATATTATCTTCTCTTGGTTTTAGTGTTTTCCATGCACATTAATTGTCTGCTCAGCTTCTGAGGCAAACTTATGGGTGGAGAGCAGGTGCTACAAAACTCTTATGCCATGTTGATACTCCTTGGCTAATGGATTACATACTGCAGGATCTTGCTTTGGGGTCCTCCTAGGTTTCCTGGTTTCCAAGCTGACGCAGCAAAGGATTACTGCAGAAATTATTCTCTTTGAGCAGAATTCTGAACTAAATGGTTGTATGGAGTTAGGGGGATGAATTTTTTTTTGCATGAATACATTTTCCTGTTTGCTTTGAGCTTTTTAGGAATTGAAACTTTAACAGAGATAAGATATCTCTAAAAGCCGTAAGGGAAATGATGTGGGGGGCTGTTAATTAACAAATCCTTACCTGTCCACCTCAGCTAAGTTTATTTTTGCTAGACTTTAAGAGCAAAATAGTATTAAAACTATTGAAGACCCTGCAGAGTGCATGGAGGCAAGTGGAAAGCAGCTGGTTGGGGAAAAAGCAGGGGGGAAAAAGAGTGTTTGGAGGAAGACAGAGTGTGGCAGAGATTGCTGCATGTTCTGTTTGTCTTCCTCAGACCTAAGTTATATTTTTTTTTTGGGGAACAGGGTTGAATAGAACTTATTAATACATGCAAATTTTGTTGAGGCCCAGGCATACAATTTAGGTGTGACACAAGCACATAAACTGTTCTTTTAATTTGCTTCTCTACCTCCTGAGTATAGTAATAAAACTTCATCATAGAGAAGCTGGTTCTGAGTCACTTTAATCAGCCTTTGGCCACATGTTCCCAGAGGGGATGGTTTTATAGGTGCTGAATGTGATTTGACCTCTTGTCTTTTTTTCAACAGCTGAAGAATGGGAAGACTGCAGCTCAGAAACCCAAAGAGCTCCATGATTCTTCTCTGAGAGGCAGAATAAAGTAAAATCTATTGTCCAAGGGTTGCACTCTAGGGGCATGTCCCCACAAGTATGGATGTACAGTTTGTGGTGCCGCTAATTGCAGACAACACATATATGCATGCATTCACCACACTGCTGATTTGCAGGGTGGCAGGCTTTTTTTTTTTTTTTTTTTTTTTTACACCAGGAGATCCCAGTGTCAAAAAACCCACTAAAAAGTGGTGTGGTGCACATGGCTTCAGCATCAGCATGCACCACCATAAAGGGATCCTGGGCAAGCAGAGCTGCACTAAATGTCCCTGTGGAATGAGCACTAGCTGATCAGTGCTGGGTGTCAGTCAGACTGGTTTTGGACCTATTTGATTCTGTTGAATGTGGAATTCAGTCCAGTGATTAGGACTCCTCAGCCTCTTGCTTTACTTCAACTTCTTTGGTTTTCCATGACTGTGTTTACAACTTGAAACTTAGCAAAGCCTAACTTTTTTCTCTTAGACCATTTTTTTTCTGTTTGACTCAGATAATAAATTCTGAGCCTTTTATTGCATTTCAAGTTTGTTGAAGTCTGAGATAGTTAGTTACATACAACTGTGAAGAAATAAGCACTCCAATATAAGACTAAATGAAGGTTAAATAGATAAAAATAGAAAATATTTTCTAGAATTTCTGTATCTCAGATGACAAACTTTTCCTGGCTGAAGTAAAAGCTCTCCTCTACCCACAAAAATAGATATTGTATAGATGTTGGTGAAGGAAATAATTATGAAATGTGATAACTGCAGATATCCTATTAGAAACTCCATGTCTCCAATAAATTGTAAATTATTTTTGTTGCCATTAAAATTATATTAGGGGAAAAATTACTTCAGCATTCATAGAGTCTTAGTTTATTTTTAAGCCAACTGACCTTTAGTGATCTCCGTTTATACAAACTGGGAAACAGACTGAAATTAAGACTTCAAGAACAGTTACATATTTTGGTGTTGAAAAATATGTTTTCCCTCAGCCAAGTAAACATGTTCCCTGACGCTGTTTTCTGATCATCTGATTAAGGCACCAAGAAAATGGTGGTTATCTTGTGCTACAGACTGTACATATTCACTGTGTGAGAGAGACGTAGAGCAGTGAAGGGTCTTGCTAGAGTCCACCACAAAACCAGTGGCTAAGCTGGCAACAGAACGTAGGTGTTTCTGACTCCCAACATGCTGGACCATGCCATCTTGGGCTTGTTTTTTGGAAACAACTCTTCAAAACTTTAATTCTCCCTCCTTCCCCTCTGCTGTGCCCAATGTTGGTACCCTACAGGACAGTGGTAGTTTGAAGAGGTTTTCATTTTCCTGAAAGGGATAAACACAGTCTTATCCTATATCTTACTAGGAGCATTATGTTAGGTGGAAAGAGAAAGGGCTCCAGAGATTCTTTCCAGCTATGCCCAGTATAGTGAGGAGGTGCCTGGTCTGTGCTTGTGGCAGGATTTTTGCTGTCCTCATGACAATTTAATTGGTAACATTTATTGGTTTAGAAGGTACAGCCATTCTAATTTTTTAATTTTGTGCTGTAACGGGTCAGAATTGTCAGGAAAGATTCATTTTGAGGGAAAAGAAGGTCTTGTTTTATTAGCTGGAGTGAAATGGCTGTAATGGGGGAAAAAAAGGAAGCAGAAGGAATTTACTGTCATACAGAAATGGGTTTTAGTGATGTGCTTATATCTTGCACTGACTTACAAGCAAACCATATTTATTTATCCTCGTTGCCTACCTATACAAGCTCCAGCATTTACAAAGCTACTATGTAATTTAAGCTGAAATAAAATGCTAGTTTTTACATGGGGATACAGTAACACTTGCTATTACCTTTATTCTCTCCTGCATACACCTTCCTCTTTCTCCTGAATCCAGGAGAAAAAAAAAATAGGACAAAGCTGCTGTTCCTGCAGTTTCATTACGTCTCTGAGCCACAGCAAAGAGCCGCTCTTCCGCCTATATGGAATGCAGTAGCATTTGCACTCCTGCATACTCTTGATCATTAGTTTTGGGCAGTGAATTAATATAGATGGTCACAACCCTGCCCCAGTCTCCTGCAGGTACTGAGGTTGCTCCATTGGACCTTCCATGTCAGATTGAGGGGTGGGATTTTTCCCAAAGGCATTAAAAGGCTGGGGTTGTTCAATACTGGCCTTTCCCAGCACTTTTGATGTGCTTTCAGATGGCAGGATCCTGAAAGAGACAAGTACAAAACTGCATCTTGGGGATCTTGGCCTGTTGTATCCTGTGAGCCCTGCCTTGTTGTCACCCTACTCCTGCGCTAACAGTACGTGCTTTATAGTCTCCACTTGCATCATCTTCTCAATCCTACTGAAATTAGAAATATTTCTGTGGGTTCTTTCTGAACAGAGCCTGGTCTTTTAACAGCTAAATATCTGGGGAAGGCTTTCACCTATGAAAGTGAAGCATTTATTTATTTTACATTGTTAAATGCTTTTCTGGGCATTCTTAATGTGTTTGTGGGTGCTGAGAGCCAGAGGAAGCTAGGCACTTTCTATTTCTTGTACTCAGCATATGAACTTCTTTAAAAGATTTAATAAAGGTTTGGTTTTTTCCCCACCCCACTTATTGTCAAGATTTGACCAGCTTAGTTATTCGAAGGTTCTCAGTGTTTTGGATGCTATCAGGGTTGCAGTGTTCTCTAGGGGCAGACAGGTGGCGTAAACGTACAGACAAAATTGTCTCAAAATAGCTGAAACTATTCTTTTCTCCAGTATTCTCTCACCAGCTCAGTTGGGCTTGTGGTTTGTGACTGGCGAAGGTGACGTCAATGTGGCAGTGCAGAGTCAGGTGATGCACGGTATAAGCAGAGGGAGCTGTCCTGGTGCTGAAAACACTCCACAAACTCGGAGCAGACAGACAAGGAGGACTCTGCAGTATCTAAGACACACAGGTAAAGCAGCTTTTTTATCATAGTGCCAGAGAGATGCTCAATGTAATCTTTTCTGTTCATAGCATTTTAAAGACTACGCAACTGTAGAAAAACAGCACAACTGGGGCAACCGTTTGAAATAACAACCTGATGCACTTCAGTTGGCACTGAAATGGTGCTGCCTGGCTGACTGAGGGTTTTTCCTCTTCCTTTCTATTTTTTTCTCTAATTGATATAGGATTTTAAAATAATTAAAAGGGTAGAACTAAAAATAGAGAGTAAGGGGGGCGGGGAGGGTAAGTGAATGATTATGCAGTTAATGTTTACAATGTGGTACCAGATTCATTTCTTCAATGAAGCTAACAAGCATCATGTTTCTGTCTGAAAATCTTTTGGCCTCTTAGTGGTTCACTGACATGTTTACAACATCATTCTTTAGGCTTTATGGGTGTAAGAGGAGGGGTTGCCTTGGATACAAATACAATTCAATTAATCCTCTACACATCTAAACAGTTGTTTTAGTAATTTGGGAACTGTTTGGCTTATGAGACCCTAAAAATAACCTTTATTATTAATATTTATGGTCCTTGCCATAGGGATACAAATTTAGACCAGCTTTAAGAAGGCTAATTTAGTGCATATAGTTGCTAGGAAAGTAAACCTGCTAACAATAAAGAAGGCATGTTGCCTTTCCACATTTTCCTTATGGGAAGACTCCCATTATCACTAGAGCTCATGGAATCTTTGTAAGTTCCATAGGAAAGCTTAGGAGTTCTCATGACAATTTTTCATAGGAAATTTTACATTCTTATCAGAGAACCATGTGAATCTACAGTGAGGGACTGAGGGAGAAATATTACTGCTGCCATGGAAACCTTAGCGATAGAATTCATTTTATTATTTTGCTTCTTTTCTAAAGAACCTCTGTCACTGTGTTACCTTTGATAGAGTGCGTTACACTGACAATTTGGTTTCCTCATTTTCTTAAATGGTGACTGCCTAATCTGATATAAAAGAATTTGGGTAAGGAATGATTTTGCTGTTTGTCAGGTATAAACAAATGAATACAAACACTTTGATCAATCTAGATTGACCTCTCAGTTATGTATCTATAGGGGAAACAACCATTTAAAAATGTTGTATTTTAAGATTAGGACTAATATGGAATACTGTGTATAGTTTTTAAAGACATTCATCTTTAAAATGTACTTAATTTTTCTCAAATTGTAAAATTAAAGATCTGAAATATCAAGGTAAAGCACTTTTACCCTAAATAAGGCATTAGGTTATAAAATTATTTTATTAAACATAATGTCAGAGATTTAAATACCTTAAAACAAACAACATCATTTAGTAATACACTAGAAGTGAAACAGATTCATTCAAAAGGATGCCTGCAATATAATGAGAGAACTGTATATGATCTCTTTTTTAAAAACAAAACATTCACTTGAATCAAATGCTAGTAGAACTCCAAAGCAAACTTTGCCTTGGTATATCCATCCAATTCAAATTTATTTCAGACATTTTACAGAAGATGTAAAGATGCATACACTGTATACATTGTAAGTGGTTGAATTCACTTCCTCTAGTAGTAGGAGGTTATCAGTGGACTTTTTCCCTAGAAAAGCTAGAGATATCTACTACTTATTATGGAAAATTATTATGCAATAAACTTTCTGCCAAATGAAAATGTACAGAGTATTTGCTTAAATATATTAGTTGGTAACTTCTCATTAAAAATATCATTTTTTCCACTAGAAACATTAATTTTATTTGATTGCTAGTATAGATTCTATTAAACAGAAAATTGTAAGTTTTTGGGGTTTTTAATGTCTTGAGTGATTTTTTTCAAGGTTCAAGCCTTTTCTGAAACAGAATATACAGAGCTCTATTTTGTTTAATGGAAAACTACAGCAGATTTAGAGAGATCCTCCAACCAACAGTAAAACTGATATTCATAGGTATCAGTCCTGTAGATTATTACCGCATGATGTATTTGATATTCAGACTGATTGTCTGAAGCAGTTGGAGAAAAGGGAAAAAGAGTTCTGGGGAACTGATTTTGTTTTCATTATTTCTTTGTGTCAAGCTATTTCATGTTACACTACAGTGAAAAATAACCCGAGTGGAAATACCTATGAGTGAACCAAAAGGAACACATCCACTGTAATTTTCTACTTAGCACTGTGTTATCCACCGCTGTATATGTAGGTTTCTCTGTCAGCATGAATCACCAGCACCTCAACAGGATGTTTTCCAGAAGCCCATGGGAAAAGTGAAGAGCCAAAATAGGTCAATTAAGTGACGTGTTTTCTATCTTTACCTTTTTTCTCCTTTACAGTACTTTATTCATTAATGCAACTGCATCAGAGAAGGGAAGAGGCTAATACTCCTTACAGCCTATTCCTGTGAGATAAGTGTCTTTGACCACAGTGGGAGTGAAAAAGTGGGCAGTTCCTTGAAGGACTGGGCCTCCGTAGATACACTTTCGTATGTTGCTATGCTCCACTCATGTGATTTCTGTATAATGAATATAATTTTTTCACTTGTTTTCTATTTTTTAGATAGAGTGAAATTCTCTGCTGGTGTCAATGGGTGCAGCTGCACTGACATAAGGGGATGTCATCCATTTAAACCAATACATAATTTGGCCCATTCTAGTTTCCAGAATTATGTCCACTCTGGGCTCCATGCTACTCCTATTGAAATGAGTGCAGCCAGTCTGGCTGAAAGAAACAGAATTGGGCTTGTTGCCTTGTTAAAGCCAAAATTAAAAACTGATTGGCCACCCTGAAGAAATTGGTTAGAGGGCACAGAGGAGCCTCTGGCATATTTATTGCCTATGGGGAAATTCTTACCCCTGAAGCTTATTAACTAGAATTCGTGTATGACTAATAATTCATTAAAAATTATCATAAAAGTCAATTATGGAACTCAGTAATGACACAAACAAACCTGTAAGTCAACTTCTAGGCCAGGTTGCAGTCCATTATATTAACTGTATTTTTGTCTAACACCATTCAGTGGAATTCCCTTGGCATAAACTTATGTAGAATAAACAATTGGGCAGAAAACATTATAGAGACTCTTATTTAATATCTTGTGCAAATATAGGTGATTTGATATGCCATATACTAAATCCTTAATCTGATGCTCAAGCCAGCACTGAGATGAATTAATGAGGCATTAATAAAATGAGGTATAGCACACAAATTAATTATTTGTGTGCTATACAGGACTGTTATATCCTATTAGGGCCCCAGCATGGAATTCATGGAGACTGACTGTGGACTTTTTAACTGTAAAAGGCTCATAATGATTTCTGTAAGTTCTAATGACTTGAGGGAATGATAGGAAAGTTCTCAAAGCTTTCTAAACAGACTCCGAGAAAATATTTATGATTATCATATAGGACGCTTGGGAATTTGATTGGCTTCCCTTAATTACTAAAACCACAACCCAATATAGGTTTTTCAAGAATTCCAGTTTAAAATGGCAATCTTACATTAACTTTTGCTTCATGATTTACTGATTTTGACTTTGTATATTAATTCTTGTTTTTCTTTATTTTAAGGAAATATTTCAAACATGGCAGATGCTAAAACCTGCTGTCTTGGAGCAGCCTGCTCTCTCCCCATTTTTTTTGTCCTAATCTGTTGTGTTGATGCAGCTTCATTCCAACATTATCAGATGCTTCAGAAAGATCCAGACTATGTAATGAAAAACTTACAAAGGCTCCCAAGCCCAGATATGATCAGAGCTTTGGAATATATAGAAAGCCTCCGCAAACAAGCTAACAAGGGAGAAAGCAGCCCAGATTATAATTCCTACCAAGGTGCCCCATTTCTTCTGCAGCAGAAAGAAAGCAAAGATCAGAGCTATCTACCAGATAATATAAGGGATTCTTTGACTGAAGATGAGTCACAGTGGGTGAGGGTAATGCTGGAAGCCTTGAGGCAAGCAGAAAAAGAGTCAAAAGCTGGATCAAGAGAAAATAAACCATATACTATGAGTTCAGACAGTAACTTCCCAGTTGTAGTGAATGATGATTATGAAGCTTATAAGTGGCCTGAGAGGCATCCCAAAAATCCCAAAATGCCATATCCATACTATGAAGAAAGTTCAAGAGACAGTCCGTTTAAGCGTACCAATGAAATAGTGGAAGAACAATATACGCCCCAAAGCCTTGCTACTTTGGAGTCAGTGTTTCAAGAGTTGGGCAAGATGGCAGGGCCAACTAATCACAAAAAGGAAAGGCTAGATGAGGACCAGAAACTGTATACAGATGATGAAGATGATGTATATAAAGTGAATAATATTGCATATGAAGATGTAGTTGGCGGAGAAGACTGGAATCCAATAGAGGAAAAAGTGGAAAGCCAAATCCAAGAAGAGGTAAAAGATAGTAAAGAGGAAATTGATAAGCAAGAAGAAGAGATCAATGAAGAAATGAAGAGGTCAGGGAAACTTGCCTTCCTGGAGGATGAAATGAGGAGGGAGAATAAAGAGCAAATGTCAGATGATTTATCTAGGTTAATGAATTATTATCTGAAGCGGCTGATGAGCAGTGGTGGGAATGGGAAGCTAAGGACGGGACAACACGAAATAAAAAGGGCAGCCACATTTTTGGAAAAGCAATTTGATCCTCAGTCTATAGCTCAATTAATAGAAATCTCAAGGAATTTACAAATCCCTCCTGAGGATTTAATTGATATGTGGAAAGCTGGAGAAAAGAAACCACAACAAAGTGAAAGGCTGGAGACAGAGCAGGAAGCTGAGCTCCCAGAAGATCTTGATGACTTATCAGAAACGAATATAGGCCACTCCAATATATTTAAAAATAACAGGAACTCTAAAAATGGATACATGAAGCAGCCCATTAATATTGTGCCGGAAAATCTACCTGAAGACCTCAATATTGAAGATATTGTCAATCTTTTGGGAACTGATAATTTAGTTAATCAGAATCCCTCCTACTTAGTAAATCAGCTTAATCAAGAAAATGGTTTACCAAGACTGTCCTACATCTCTGGAAGACCTAAAGGATCTCAATTTCCTAACACCGCTTGGCTTAATGATTTGGAAAGACGACAAATGGAATATGAAAAACTGAATGAGAAAGATGAAGAACTTGCTGATTACTTGGCAAAGATGTTGGCAAAATACCCTGAAGTTATCAATACGAACCAGATGAAACGAATCCCAGCCCCAGTTTCATCTGAAAATGATCTGCTGGAGGATGACCAGCTTGAGCAAGCAATCAAAGAACATTTAAATCAACTGGGGCCACAAGAATCTGATAAATTAGCCTCTCTCAACAAAAGGCTTTCAATGACCCAGGAGAATGACGACACACAAACTAGGCAGTATCTGGATGAGGATATGCTAATGAAGGTGCTGGAGTACCTAAGCCAGGAAAAATCAGAAAAAGGAAGAGATCACATTACCAAAAGGGCAATGGAAAATATGTAATTTGTTCCCCAAATATTATTTCTCTTCAATGTGTTTGACTTCTAGCCAATTTGGTTGTAATTTTTTCCCCCCTTAACAGTAGACTCACAGTAGACTACTAACCATTGAACAGTCTGCTGTGTTGTCTCCGAGCTGTTATCTTGTTTATGGCTATACATATATATGTTATAAATCTTGAATTGAGTAACAAATTGCTTCAATTGTTTTAAGAAACAGTTTTATGAAATTAAGTAAAATTGTAATATGTAAACATATGACCATTGCATTGTTGACAAAAACACGATAAATGAATAGTGATAACTATGATTTGAAGTTTTTTAAATTAATTGGATTATTTTGTTACTGTCTGTAGTGATTTTGTGGAGTACTGAATAAAAAATAAAGCATTATATATAGATAGATAGTTTTATTTACAAGGCTTTTTCTATTCTGTGTTTTACTGTTCATGAATAAATTATTTCTGGACAAGAGACTGTGTTTCTTTGTGACAGTTGATAAACTTGGAGTTACTTTAAGGAAGCATTTTTTTTACTTTTATGTGCATTTTTTCTAAATTGCTGTTATTTTTTAATTCAGAATTACTTTGAAAAGTATATTCCTTACTTTCTCAGCTGTACATATCAATTGGCCTTATGATCAGAAGTACTGCTCAGCTGTAGCTCTTGATGAAACCACTGGGCATTGGGTATGAACTATATGTTTTGAAAATCAGGTGACTGCTCTGGAAGCCTATAAAATAAGAAAGTGTAACTCTTCATGACTGAATATTTCGCACCCAACTAGGACAGAATGCACATGTAAAGAACTCTTCTTCACAATTTCTAGATCTCTCATAGCTTAAATTTTCTATGTTACTGAAAAAGCGTATCTGCTGCCTACCAACATCTCTTCATACCCATTGTGTGGCATTCCCCATGGGGTCTTTTTCCATGGATACTTTTTTTTATTTTTACCAAATTGCAGACTCCATTCAATGCCACCAAAAAGCAACTATTCCTAATGCTTACACTGGCTTATCTGATAATCTGGTTTCATTAATAGATCTTGTAGTATAGACAAATTTGGTTGTTTTGTTGAATGGTTGCATCGGTCTGGGGAAAATCTGGTTGCGAATTTCAATCCTGGATCTTTTAAAAGTGGTCTCCAGCTCCTGTTAAGACTGTAAATCTGCCTGAAAATCTGAGGCTGCATAAATACTGGTACACATGAGTATTTAGGTACAGGAATAGTTCACTGATTTCACTGGGACTACTAATATATATCATTACCCATGTATAAGTATTTCCATCTCTGATGTCTACGTGGTTCCCTTCTGTGATACTGTTCAGCATCCTGTTCCTCCATATGGTAGATAGATGTGTGTGTCAGAGAATGATTATAGGAGGAATGAGTCAAGTAATATCTAATGAACAGTAACAGATTCCTTTGCAGATGTCATCATTATTTCATACAATTAGAGATTAGCAGTATGTAAATAAGATTCCTTGTTCAAGACTCAGTGAAAACTCCTTATTTTTTTCTATAGTAGGGCTGAAGTGTTCTTGTAACTATCATGGTCCAGGAAATATATGGGAAGTGAAGGTTTATTTGGGTAATAACTTTTATTGGCCCAATTGAAGAGCTGGGAGAGACTTAGACGCTCCATGCCCAAAAGTTCATCTAACCTCTCCAAGCTCTTCAGCTGGTTCAGTAAAATATATTATTTAAAAATACATAGTGAATTTCCTCTGTCAGTAGAATGATGAAAAGGCAGAAATTAAAAATACTATGTTGGGTCAGATGCTTTGCAGGATGAAGTTGGCAAAATTCTGTTGTCATTGATGCAGAAGCACTTACAGTGACCTAGACCCACTGTATTTTACTAAAAACAGAACTACATTTTTTTAAAACAATTAATATTCTCTCATTGGCTAAAGTCCCAAATATTCATTCTCTGGCAAGTTTTTGGGCAGTTACATCAATTATATGACAGAATGCTTTTTGAAAGCATTGACAAGTAACCTAGTGATTGCAGTAGGTTTATGTGAGACTTTAGGTTGCCTTCCAAGGTGATATATTTAAAAAGATGCTGAATTCATCAAACACTTTCAGGTTTATTTTGATACAATGTTGAATACAGTCTAATTATTGGAGTTTGTCCTTTAGTCTTCATTTTGAAACTCAACGTAAAAACTGAAGTTATCATCTCATGACACACAATGCTACATGGTCCTGAATCATACATGCACCTGGTTTTGGGAAAGGAGAATGAAGGGAAAAAAAAAGATGTTTTTCCATAGTCTTATCTACCATGACTCTGGCTCACCCAGAATGGAAGCCTTCAGCCTCACAGAACAGGAGCAGAGTCCTATAACCAGTGTCACCTCCCTAATTCAGCAGCAGCTTTGAGAGGGTTAAACTTGTAACTGTTGACCCTGAAGCAGGTAGAGGGGGAAGGGAAATGGGGCTGACAGTACGACTGTGCCACCACTCCATGTTGCTGGAGCCCTGGGTTTTCTGGTACTAAGTACAGCCTCTGCCCCCGCATCTCAACACCACTCTGCATCCCCCTTGCATCCATTCTGGCATGGAAATCAGTCTCCTCACTTCAAACATGTACTCCAATTTTGGATGGCTAATTTTTGGGAGAAAGGCCCTTGTGATATGTGAATAAATATAGTAACATTAATAGAATTCAGAACCTTCCTTTGCTAGGATTACATCGGTTACTTTCCTTATAGCAGAAAAGATCTGAATCACACGTTTTAGTGAGGATAAATCAAGTCAGATGAATGTAACAAAATGGGGACGTGCTCTCCATCAGTATCAATGTGAGGGACAGGCCCATCAACCCAGCATGGAATACCAGGTATGCTGTGGGCCACAGACATTACCATGGTGTATAATATGAGCAGCAGATGAATCCCTCTACTTCCCCCATATGCAGTGTTTTTCTGATGTGGTTGTACAGCGTGTGTCAAATCCCTACGACCACTTGTAATGCAACCTTTAATGCAGTGGAAAAAATGGTGTATTGAGCAAGTTCTTTAATGCTTGCTCTCTTACCATGGTGGTAACATATTGTTTCCATAGCATCTGGGCCTCATCAAGTTGCCACTATTTGGGGAAATTGTATGTACTGCTTCAGGCAGTGACAAAAAAGAAAAATAATCTTGTGCCTGGCACAAAGCTAACAAGGAAGGTAACTGAACTCTTTGATGACTATAAACTGAAATGGAGCACTTTCTGATAAAGATATGGACACCACCACCAGCAAACCTGTTTCTCAAGGTAGAACTATGCAGGGCAGATAATAAAGCAAAAGACTGCCTGTTTCAGGTGTTAAACCACCCAGTAATGCTGATTGCAGGGGGAGGGGATGGGAGTCACATGACAAAGGTGGTGGCTAGAGGTCATAAAAGAAAGAGTCTATAATAGCCAACTTGCAGAGCAGAATGAAACCAGAGGCCAAGGACTCCATATTCTGAATAATCAACCACGTACAGTAGGGGAGCTTTCTAGACCAGTGTTTCTCAACCTGCATGTTGTGACCCAAATTAGATCATGATAAAAATATGAAAGAGTCACAACAAACTTTAAAAATGGATCTTCCTTAAAGGAAAACAGTGTGGGAAACTGGCTTTTCCCTTGCAGGCTGGCAGAGTTCCAGCTTGCAAGAGGCTGTTTAGGCCCCCCCCCCCCCCATGCCCCACACCCCCTCACCCCACCCACCCCCTGGCCCACACAATGGGGCTCTGAGGCCTGGGGGTGGGAGGTGGCGAGTCCGGAGTGAGAAGCACTGGGTTGGGACTGGCTGTCAGTGTTTACAAATGGGTCCTCGAACAAAAAAGTTTGAGACCCACTCCTCTAGGCCTGTGCTTTTAAACGTGTGTCACTGATAGACTGCAAGGACAGACACTGTGGGGTTTCAAGGAGGATTGGCCAACCTCCAAAAAATTGCACCAGGCAGTGTCATGTGGATGTGCTGCTTTACACATGGTATCCTACTTGACTGCTTCCAGCACTACATCAGTTTAACTCTGCTGCTTCCCATTCTGAAGCTAGTGTGTGCAGAGCTGGCTTGCATGTCTGACAAGAGGATCACGAGGGATGTACGCTGTGGGGTTCTGCATGAGGTTGGGGGAAATTGACTGTAGAGTGGCAAGAGGGGCTGGAAAACATGTAGGTGATGGGAACTGTGCAGGGGGCTAGATGGGGGACTATGCATGCATGTGGGAGTTAAGTGCAGGGACCGCTTCCAGCAGAAATGGGTCCTAATTCAGGTAACTCACTCAAACAGTCCCATAGTCCATCTATCTGCTCAACCCCACATATGGTACTATGGTAGTCGGCCTCTGTTCATATGTCAGTTTGTTTAGGTAGGCTATGGGATCAAATGGTGAGTGTATTCTTAACCCCAGAGCCAAGCTCAAACAGCTATTCAAGAGCAGGGAAAAAAGGGAGGGAAGGAATGTAGTAGACATGCATGATTTAGTGTAGAACTATATTTTTAAACTAGCCAAAATAAAGTGTGATTTATTGTTTTGGAGCCATTACAAAACCTCTGTGTCAGTTTCCAGTATATCATGTGTCCCTAAAAAAAAGAACCATGTATCCAGAATACCACACAATTGGTTTTCTGGGAAGGAATGGACGTAAGCTATAGCCTTGGCTCATCTCTCAAGGAGTAGCAGACAGAGCATCTGTGCCAGATAAGTATGCTTGATAGGCTGAAGTCAAAGACAACGGCTGCAATCAATGGTGACCCAGCAAAGCCAGAAACGTACAAGTCAAGTGAGTTAGGATATATACACAGTAGGCAGGTGAGTATCCAGCGCAAGTTGTTCCACCAGGGCTGTGTAATAGGCTGCTCACGTTTATTGTGATTCTCTTCCATAGCAAACCTGGATGGCACAATATCTGTGTTAGAGTGTTGCCAAGATCAGGACAGTGGCTGAAATTCAGTATTGGAAATGAGTCTGGTGAGTTGGGGGAAGATGTGCAGGCAGTATTGCCATGCCTGCTACAATTGTGAAAATAACGTAGCTGATCCATATTTGACTTCCGATGGCCCTTATTTGCTCTAGTTGCTCCTGGAGACCTCCTTTTCAGTTCGATAGAAATGAACTGGCAATTTCTCTTGGGTATAGATTACCCCCACCCATCCACATTGTACATACAGCAATCAAATCTTGACTTTAGTAGGTTTTAGATCAAGCTGCAGAACAATATGCTTCTCCAGCAGAAGGCTGTCCCAGACATTATTAGATATGTAATGCCTCTAGTAATAATGGCTCTAACAATGTTTGTTTGTTCTCTTGTATTGTTTCATTCTCCTGTATTAAATTGCTGTACTAGTAGCTACACAAGGCGTAGCTGTGGATCAATATTAAAGTCACACATCAGAGCTAACATCTTGTGTTACTTCTCTCTCAAGGGTGCTGTAGAAAGGCATCTTCACTGGGTTTTGTTCCTTGGTTTCAAAAAAGATTATAAAGTACTTTTCATTTGTCATTTGGAAATTAAAGTAGCAGAAAGTCAAACTTTATTTTTTTAAATGGTGATACATGTGTAGTGTTGTCTTTTAAAAATTAATCTATTCTATTTCTCCATCAGTGGTTGCCAAACAGTGAACTCCTAAGAGCTACATCCTCTCTCTATGATCCTGCAATTTAATACTGAGCCAACAGGTTGCTATGGTAGCAAGGACAAGAGCAGCAGACAGGGGTTACATTAGTTGGCTGCTCTGTTTTGTAGTAATTGAGCAATGCAGCTAAAAGCTGAAGAACCTGCAGATCAAATCTGCTTTGAAGTTTCAACCTGGGTTTCTGCTTTGTGCTAAAAATCCCACAGGGATGGCCTCCAGCCTAAACCTTTTAGCCTTTCCTCTGAATTTAGAGTTGTGCTGTGAACAGAATGAGTATTTTCAATTCTATTTTTCATTTTTGTCAATATGTATAAGTATTATTAAGTACTGTTCATTCTAATGTCACTGAAGACTAACAGGTTCTAGGGGCTTCACATGGCATTTAAAAGGTACTCTCATAGCTTAAAAAGTATTCAATAAATTCTTGAATCAAAGACCAGTCTTCAAAATGCATTTTTTAGGATTCGGTATCTTTAATACAAAGAAACTCAAGAGTCGTTAAAAAATATGACTAGTATGCTGCCGTTTGTTGTTATGGCTTTGATTGACTGAGTTTGTCTTGAAAGAACATTTTTGGCTGCAGGGATGATGCTTCCTCCTTCAGCCTGATTCTTTACCAGAAGGCAGTATACCTTTGTTTGTAAATGTGAAACAAGCCAAAATAGACAGAAACAGCATCAGTCATTGAAAGTCAAGAAATACCACATAAAAAAGCATGACTCAGAACAGTGATTTATGACATAGCCAAAGCAAAATAAATATTAAAATTAATTGGATCAATCCCCTTCCCCCACCCCTTGTAAGCTTCTGAAGTTCTTCATCCAAGAAAATCTTTTGGGGTTCTTTAGCATAAGCAGCACCCCAATGACTGTTACATAATGGATTGAAATCTATCTCTGGGATAAAGTAATGATCTGAAGTCTACGGAGCTGGAAGGTCTTTCCATCAAGGAAATGCATATAAATGGATAAATGTACGCAGGTTCTGTGCATACAGAAGGAACCCACCAGAAAACTCCTGTCAGTACCTAAGCTGGACAAAACTGATCTGTCACTCGTATTCTGCCTTCTTCCATTATTTAAAGAAAGTGTCCCTTTGCTCAGTGAGCCACAATGAGGTTTTCTAGGACCTGTTTCCTAAACACATGTTTCATCTCATTAGGCTTATGGTCTCCTGAGACCTGAAAGAACAGCAACTCAGTCTGACCCCTGGGACAATGTATGAAGAAATGATTCCTTTCATTTTCTTTCAGCCACTTACAGACCCACTGAAGTCCATTGAAGTTCTGTCCCATAAGATGTAAACAATGGCACAGCCACTATTTTGAGAGTTAAAATAGTACAATGTACTTAGGAAAATTAATATATGTGCACTGATTAGTATGTTTTATAAGAGCATCTCACTTATAATGTGCAAGCAGTTCTCTTTAGGGATTTTTGTTGTTGTTTATATTTCTCATCCTTGCAAATAAGAGGACAAAATGTTGAGACTGAGCAAACAGATCTACATGGTATAATTGAGCTGCTTGAAGGTTTTAAACCAATTTAAATGTAAAAAGTTTTACTAGTGTCCTCTTGTCTGTTGGCAGCAAAAGAAGTACAGTAAATGTTTAGTGTCCTTAAGAAATACTATGCAAGCCTTTTGTTTCTAGTAATAAAATAAAAAAACAAGAAACAGTTGTATTTTTGAAGCAATAAACAGGAAAATATAAAATAAACAGAAAAATGAATAACCATAAAAACAAAATGAAAGTAGACCTATATTTAAGGCTGTCTTGGTACAGTACTCTTATACCCCTCTGTCTAAACTAAGATCCTGTTAAGTAGATGTTTATAACTAAGTTGACAAGATATGGTTTCCAATATGCACAAGAAAATGTTGGGTGCTTCATCTTATCCCCTTTGCTAAGCCTCTGAAAAATAACTTAAAGCTTCGTAACTGTTTACCTGTTCTTAGTACTGAATATGATGGCTACTGTGATTTTTCCTGATTTTATATTTTCCATTTAGGTGCTGTGGGACACATTCCTAACGCTGTGTACAGAATGCATAACACCATACACTACATACTAGGCTTCATATTGTGTTTATACAAAATAAAAGCCTCATCCATAGTTTTACCCAAGCAGACTGGCTTCAAAGAGTGCTGCATATCAGATAAATTCTCCAGGATCAGGGTTTAACTCCAGGAGCAATACTAATCAAATAATACCCTAAAACACCTATAGGACTGTATATTCCAGACATCTTAAGGGCATATAGACAAAAAATGGGCTAGTAGTTCTTGAAAGTATTTCATAGTCATAGTTCATAATGGTCAGTAACTGTTTTCACTTCGTATACCCTGAAGTAGCATGTACAGAAGATGGGGAGCAGGGCTGTCTCTGGGAAACTGAGAGCTCTGTGATGTTTTCCTCCTGTTCAAAGGCACTGGGATACATCAAAGCACACTTTTAAAGGCAGGACCTTTTGTTTTTTTCATTTGTTTCTATGCTCTCTGTTTCTCAACTGGTTTATATATTATGCATGGTGATTCTTTAGGTCTGCTGGACTTTGGGCCACCTCATTGACTCACAGATTAAATTTGGGCATTATGCTTTTTATGAAAGGAATCTGGATTTGTTGTAGTTATTTTTGTAAGGGCATGCCTACGCTGCAATTGTGGGTTTAATCGCAGTGCAGTGTAGACAAATCTAAGTTGGCTTTATACTAGCTAGACAGGAATTATTGTTTTAGCACTAATGCTGTACCACTGTTACTGCAGACTGAGATTTCCACTACACTGCACAGATTCTGCTTTTGGAGGAAAGGTAGCTCCATCAAGCAGAATTCATAAGATAAATCCTCTCCCCTCTATTCTCAGAAGAGTTGGCCAAATAAAGAAGGCAACCTCCTGGGGTCCTTCTATGAAGGAAGTTGATTGGACCCCTCTGAATACAGGTTCCTATCTCTTTCTCCCCCTGTGAGTACATGTGGAGAATCTGTGGTGAGCAAAGAGGATTCAAGAGGGAGCACAACAAATATTTCTGGCTCCTACAGCTACTCATTAGTCTGAAATAGGCAAGGTACTAACTGGTTTACTCTAGCCCCCCCCACAGAGCTAAGGCCTCTCTAACATGCTGCAGTAGGCCACCTGTCTAGCCTGGCACTGTCAGCCTCAGTCCTTGAACTACCTCCCTTAACTGGGTTCAGTAACACAGTCTTTCCTGGGCTCCACAACACAGGCCATAATGCCCTGGGTTCTGTACCACAGACAGAGTTCAGCAGAAAATATAAATAATCTACAATGAACACCTACAAGCATAGGTTAGTTCTCACCCAATACTCTTCCATCTACCTTGGAGAGACCTGTCTCTCCATGCAAACAATTCCTCCTTCTTTTCCTCACTTTCTCTTCATGTTCCCTTTTATTTCTGGGTCAGCCAGTCAACTTCCCTCATTTACTGATTGACTGGGCCAGCTGTGGCCCCTTAGGCAGGTAGCCTTTTTTTTTTTTTTTTTTACTGGCTGGCTAATGGATCCAGGCTGCAGGCCTGCAGCCTGCTAACATGGCAGTCATCTTGGGTAGCTACAACAGTCAACCTTTGGTAGGTTTTTATTCTTTTTATAAAAGCATCCATCTCTGGATAAAAAGAGTTTATAGCTTCCCTAAGACTGAGCAATTGGTACCAAACCTCATCCTGTTTTTTCCCAGGACAGACTATAAAAATGATATAGGCAGGCCCTAAGATGGTTAAGGGAATGGGGAGCCCATCCTGATGAAGGACAGTTAAAGGAAGTTGGAGTGTTTAGTTTAACAAAACAAAGATATGACTACTTTTTTATAAATGTACTCACTGGATAATTATCAGGTTGAGAAATATACTATTTGGGCTCAAGTACAAGATCAAATGGCTACAAACTTATGAAAAAACTTTAGATTGGAGATTAAAAGAAGATGATTGATAACTATCAGAAGAGCCAAGTTTCAGACTGCTGTCCCAAGCAAAGTATCAAGGGCAAAGAACCTGAATTGTTCAAGTTCAAACTCAATACATTTAGGGAAGGGTATGATGGGCTAGGGTGTTCTTGGTTCAATAATCAGTGTATTTGATTTATGGATATTAGCAATTTCCATGTTGAGGTACAGATGTAGTTATTTTGATGTGTGACAGATGCATGGCAATCCCAGGCTTCAGGACTTCAGCTGGGCAGAGATATTTGTTCTTCTTTACTGGTTTTTATGTTTTTTCTATCTTCCTTTGAAACACTAGACAAGGCCGGAGATAAGGCAAGAGGTCCGACTAGCATGCCCAGGTGTTCCTGCTGGTACTTTAAAACCGCACAGTTGAGTGGATTTAGGGTCTTGCTCTTCCACTCAGGGTCAAATTGATTGCCAAATTTGGGGTGAGCAAGAATTTTTTCCCCTAGGGCAAGGACCATGGTGAAGTTGGGGTGGGGGAGGGGTCCATTCCATACTGCAAGGGCAGTATGGTTTTCCTCTGAGGATCTTTGAGCATATTACTTCTCTGCTATTGCAGTATGAGAGTACTGACAGTGCACTCACCTCCCCTACTTTTTAACTACTGCACACTGGAAGGTGTTCTCAGTGTTTCTGGTTTTGGGCCTTGAAGATGTGGTGCATGAGGGTTTGGCCTGGACAATGTTCAGGTAGCTTTGGGTAAGCAGCTGCCTGAGAATGCAAGGACTAGATTCAACAGTCTGGTTGCTTCCTTCCAGCCCTAAATCCAAGTGTTCCAGCCACAGTGCTGCAAGTTGGTACTTTGGCCTCATTACATGTTTTTGTGGCAAAAAAAAGGATCTTTATACCCTGTCTCTGGATCTGTAGCTTCCCCTGGGAATATTGCTGTGCTAAGAAGCTCAGAATTAGACTTTTTGTCTCACTTCAGTGATAGTGGATTTAGGTGGATAATTGCCATTTGAAATGTTGAGTTGCATATTGGAAATATACTGTAGGTAACCTGCTTTCTCGCTATATAAACAACATGTGTTACAGTTCAATGTCTATCTGAGCAGCAAACAAGCTATGAATCTATAAGGATACAGCTGGCTCCCGGGTGCAGTTTACATTTGTTCAGGTAGCTAAGGTCAGAGTTAACTCAATGAAAGAAACTCAAAGTAGCAGTAGTAAACAGGTGCAAAGTCTCCAGTGTATAGAATGGAAAGGGTGATCCCTGCATCAGGGCGGATTATCTGAAGAGCAACTTTGCTTCTGCATTTTGGATGGTGATTCTAAATCCATAAAGCTGTTTAATAATTTATATACAGATATTGCAGGAGCTGAAAATGTGACTGATTAAATGTATTTAATGTTTCTCATGAGAAGGCCTGTTAACCCAAGAAACTGTGATGTCTGCACATATCTTAGAACTAGAGTATACAAATTACTCGTTTGTCTTTCGCCTCATAAAGGAAGAAAAGTGCCCTAATTCCAAATGTGAAATGAACATTGGTGAAAAGCCATACTATTATGATTATTTTAAATGTCAGCCAGCAGATTTATTATTGAGACACTGGGTCCAATATGCAGATTGTCTACAGAGCCTTTGGAGACTCCTTTCTTCTGCTGGGAATAGCTTGTTCAGGCCATGAGCTATGATGGTTCCAACATTTTTTTTGGTTTAGACAATTTCAGAACTATGGTTGGAAAAGTTCTAGTTCCTAAAAAATACATCCTAGTATGTAGGATACAGCCTCTTACTGGAGTTTTTCCCGAAATAAAATGTTTAGATTTGATGTTGATTAAAAATATATTGGGCATGTCAGTCAAAGAAGTCCTTCACATGAATACTATTTCCTATGCATCAGTGGGGTTTCCACAAAGAGGAACAGATAAACAACATCCAGAACAGGATCTTAGTGAAGATGTGGAGTAAAAGGTGAATATGACATCTTTGTAAATCTCCGATTATGACAACAATGGCATTTTTAGTCTTGAAAGTGAATTTGAACACCCTGAGCAAATTAAGCTGCATTTTTCACTACTTTGTTTAGATGTCAACAGAGCAGCTGAACACTTTTGAAAATCCGGCCCTTAACTTTCGAAGACTGCTGACAAGCAGAGTAATTCTCCAGGTGCTACACTTGATGCTTTTATTGCTATTTATTAAATGCATCCTGGAAAGGGTTTCCTTCAAATTCTTATTTCTCACAATGTTTACACTGCCTTAGATTGTCACCTAGTCCCCATGAATTAGACAGTAAAGGAACAGGTTGTGCCACTTTTTATAGCTTTCCTCCCACTAGCTAAAACAAGAAACTGTGTGAAATTCAGTACATCACCTTCAGAAGGAATATAGGGTGTGGACACACAATACTTTTTCCTATGCAGTAAGCTGCCCCTAATATTACTAGTAATTTTATTTCATAGGGGGAGCGGATACATGACCACGTGGCAGGCATTTACTACTTGCTGACACTCTGATGGTTTCTTGCTATTACAGTGACTTGCCACTAGATGTCTGATGAGCAGTTCTCCCATACATTTGGCCATACCTCTGGGAGCCTGCTGGGATGGGTACCATACTGCACACTAGGATTTTGGGTCCCAGGTGTTGGTAATCCCAGGCTTCTACTTGTGTTGGTCAATGTCTTGCGAAGAGACCACAGCAATCATCCTCATTCCCAATGTTGATGAAAGATCAGGATGGATGCCCATCGTATTTGGTTTCTGCAGGCCTTGACAGTAGCATACCATCAGGCTTGGGTGCAGCTGACCATTTTACAGCAGGTGCCTTACACATTCCTGCCTAGGTGCCCTGCCTACCTAGGCTACATCCCTGATCACCTGTGCCAGGTAGTTTTCTGAGGTCATATACCAGAAGCCTTACTTTAAATGGCTTGCTGAAGGTGATGAGGACATCTTTTGGGCAGTGGGAGATGCTCAGATTTAGATTTATGCACACGCTGTGCTTTTCCAGTTCTAGGTCAGGACTTTGAACACAGGCTGGTGGGGCTGAATGGTGCTGTGGCCCTGAGATGATCAGTATGGGTGAACTTCAGGATGCCTAGGGCAATTCTGGGACATCTAAGGGAAGATGACTCCTGAACTACAGAAGAAGATCACATACATAAACATTCCCCTAACGATGAAGAAGCACATGGCAAAAGCCATCAGGAAATTGGCAAGCCCCAACTGTCACCAGTCTGTCCCCAACTTGTTTGATGTGGGGAAGTTAACTGTGGGCAAGGCCATCAGGGATGTCTCTGCTGCCATCAGGGTATTTGCATCATGTTACTTTTGTCTTAGCAATCTCTGGGAAGTCACTGGGGGATGTTCCCATATGGGTTTTCCTAACTGTATGGGTGGAGTTGATAAAACACATGGTCCCATACTGTGCTCATCCCACTACAGCTCTGACAGCATGAATAAGAAGAGCTTCTAAAGTGTGCTGCAGGACCAGGAGGTGAGGTTTACTCATGAGATGACTATCTGGGGTGGGAAGGGGATCATCCTCATCATTGTATTTGTTGCGCATGTAGAATATTAGAAGATGAAAAGAGGTCATTTAAATCCCCAGCAACCATCTTGTGAGATTAAATGTAATCCAAGATCAAAATTGAAACTCTTTCTGGAAACTAAAGTGAAACTAGGGCATAAATGAAAATTCGTATTTACTTCTGAAAATGATCCAGTCCACAATCCCTCTGATCACTTGGAGGAGTAAGTTCCATTGGCCAGGTTTAAAACCTGTGTAAATTCTGGCTCAAATCCCACAAGATTTAGACTGGAGGAATGGCTATAAAGGTGCCTAGATCAGTAAATGTCATCTTATTAAATCCCCACAAAATATCCTGAATCGCACAAAAGCATTTTCATTATAGCCTGGAAACCTCTTGGCAATCCAGCACGCACCTACAGCTGTTCTTCTGAGCATGCTCAGAAGCTTCCAAGGACTCTAACACCACTATCACTCTCTTCCAATCCAGTTGTTTCTAGGAGGCCATGTAAATTACACACAAGTGCTGGAGTTTCTGTATGAGAATGGACTTCACACAGTGACTAACACCAATATGAGACTGGACACAAGTGGTGGTGCTCACCTTTCAGCCTAGTAGGGGTGGGAGACCGAGGCTGTAGCTCCCACTCACTTTGAGGGGTATAAACATATACCCCAACCTTGCCCAGGTCACTGTCTTAAATACCAGACCACAGGCTCAGTATAGGCAAGAGAAGACTCCACCTTTCATGTTGAAGCTAGTCCAAAGGACAGCTCAACCCTAAAGACTCATGGGGACACGAAGAAGAGCCTGTCTTACTCTGTGGTCCAGTGGGGTGGTCATGGCTGTGGGGTCTTCTCTCTACTCCCACTGCTAAGTATCCAGTCTAGTCAATGACTGTGCGATGCAAAATGCAGACATATTCCAGGGACAAACATCCAACCTTCCCTCTGCCATGGTATGCTTTCACCACTGGGCTATGCATTCCATATCTTGCTTGCTTATTCCCTGGACCATTTTAAGCATTTTGCATCATATCATTTTGACTAAATAACAGAGGGCACAGGGACTATAATGCAAGGCTCTTTCCCTCCCAGAGCAAAGGCCCTTTCACTGCACCACTGCATAAGGCTTCCTCTTGTTTGCTCTCCTTCTGGCTTCCTGATTTTCTCATTTTAGGTTGCCAGCTGGACCAACTCCACTAGAAGACATGGCAGATGCTCTTGGCATAACCTGCCCCGTAAGCAGTTGTAAAAATCCTGTATAGGGGAGTGGAAAGTCTAAGTGCAAGCCACCCCTCCTTTCTTCTCAAACCAGGGTCTCCTCCACGCCTCGGGTGTGTGGCCTACTTGGGTTTGAATTAGGAACAGTTGCTCTCTGATGGACACTCTTCTATCCCATGTAAGGTGCACTAGCTGTATTCAGGTTTAACTAGAAGAGTGCCTTGCTACTTAATGGTTTTGAGCAGGGATAACTGCTGCCTGCCTGTTTGTTCCATAGACAGTATGTGTCCCTACTGACTAATGGAAGAGGACTGTGCACAGAAAGCTGCAATATCCCTGGGAGTGGAACAAGAATGGAGTGGTTTACCCTCTGGAGGAGTCCAAGCCACCCACTGCCTATATTGAAAAAGGGGTGAGTGGCTTAGGTGCCTCTGCAGGGTGTAACAGAATTGGACTTCAGGGATGTAGTGGGCTTCCAATTCCCACTGACCCAGTTTAGAGGCATAATAGAACTAGGTCTCTTGAGGGAAGCACCTAACTCTGAGGAAAGTGGCAACCTAACTTAGAAATAATTTAACTTATAAGGATCTCTCCATGTGCTTTCTGCATTCATAAATTGACCCCCTGCTGGTTGATAGTTTCATTGTTCCAAGTGAACATAACTGTCATTTAGAAATGGTCGACATGCCTGGAAGAATTTCATGGGGAAAGAAAAGGAAGAGTGTGTGTGTGAGTGGGTGGGCAGTGCTGGGTTTGCCATCAAAAACACAACTAATCAACAAGTTTACAAATCTCCCAAAGGCAATGAATAACAGACTCATGCTAAAGAGACTCCCATGGTCTGGGCAAAGATGAGCAACTATCATCAGTGCCTATGCACCCACTATGACCAACCCAGATACAATTAAGGACAAATTTCACGAAGAACTGGAGTCTCTTTTCGCAGAAGTGCTGAAGGCAGACAAGCACATAACCCTTGGAAACTTAAATGCTAGGGTTGGGGCAGATCACCAGGCATGGCCAGGCATCATTGGAAAAAATGGCCTTGGGAAATGCAACAACAAGGGGCTCCTCCTCCTGAGTAAATGCACCAAACATGACATCCTCATCCCCGACACAGTCTTCCACCTGCCAAACTGCAACAAGACTTCTTGGATGTACCTGCACTCCAAGTACTGGTATGTCATTGATTATGTCATCATTAGGAGAAGAAACAGACAAGATCTCATGGCCTTTTGTCACTGACAAGTGCAGAATGCTGGACTGATCACAGGCTCACCGTATCCAAGCTGAATATCTGGATTCATCCTAGTAGATGATCACAAGGCAAAAAAGCACTCAAAAAGCTCAATGCCAGATTGAAACAAGAGAATGTGAGACATATATTTATTGAAGAACTGTGCAGCCAGTTAGAAGTAATTGATATAAACGCCAATAAACACTGAGGAAAATTGGGCATCCTTCAGAGACTGTCTACTTGGCTGCATCCAATACCCTTGGTCCCACATGTAAGCATCAAGATTGGTTTGATGAAAACAATACAGACATAGGGAGACTATTGAATGAGAAACATTGGCTCCATAAGGCCTGCTTAGAAGTCAGCACTTCAGTGTCTAAGAAGACAGCCTTGACTAACATCAGGAGGATTATCTAATGCAAACTAAGAAAGGTGCAAAACTTACGGCTGAGTAACAAGGCAGATGAAATTTGGTCCTATGCAGACAAATGCTATAAAGAACTTTTATGATGATCATGCCCATACATTGTCCTCAGAACATCAGGAACATCTCCAATACTGAGTGCTGATAGCACCACACTGCTCATCAATAAAGGAAAGGTACTGAAGAGATGGGCAGAGCACTTCAACAACATCCTCAAATCAACAATCATCTATTAGTGAGGAGGCAATTGATCGACTGCCCCAGGCAGACATTAACATATGCCTCTTGCTGATTCCTCCAACACTGACTGAGACTGTGAAAGCAATTAACCTGCCATCAAACAGTAAAGCACCTGGAGCAGATACTATACCAGCAGAGGTATACAAGGCCAGAGGCTCACACATGGCTTTGAAACTGACTGAACTCACCCACACAAGGTGTGCTCAAAATACTATACCTCAGGAGTACAAGGATGCGTCCGTTGTCCACTTATACAAGAGGAAAGGCAATAGACAATTCTGTGACAACCATCATGGCATCTCCTTCCTGTCAATAGCCAGTAAAATCCTCAGCAGAATTCTGTTGAATTGCCTTGTGGAAAATATTGAACAAGGGCCTGAGTCAGTGTGGTTTCAGGAAAGGATGTGGGACGACAGACTTGATGTTTGCAGCTTGTCAACTTCAGGAGAAATGCTGGGAACAAAACTCCAACCTGAAAATTACTTTCATTGACCTGACAAAAGCATTCGAAGTTGGGAGGGCCTTCGGAAGATCATGGCAAAATTCTGTTGCCCGGAGAAATTAATCACAATGGTTCAGCAATTCCATGATGGCATGCTTGCTTGTGTTGTGGATGATGGTGAGTCATCTGAACTGTATCCAGTCACCAATAGATCCAAGCAGGGCTGTGTGTTATCCCCAACCCACTTCAGTATGATGTTCTCTCCTATATTTACAGATGCCTTTCATGACTGTTACACTGGGATTGACACTTATTACAAGACTGATGGCAAGCTTCAATTTGAGGAGACTACAGGCAAAGATGAAGTTACAGGAAGTGACTGTTTATGATCTTGTTTGCTGATGAATGTTTCCTGAATGCAAATCTGAGTCTGACATGCAGTGGAGTATGGACCATTTCTCTTCAGCTTGTGACAACTTTGGTCTCACAATCAACACTAAGATGACAAACGTGATGCACCAGCCTTCATGAGGAAAGCTTTACATAGACCCTAGCATCACAGTGAATGGCCAAACCCTCCAGGCAGTGAACAAGTTCACCTATCTCGGCAGTACACTGTCACGTGAAGTTGATATCGATGATGAAACCATTGCCAGAATTGCTAAAGCAAGCGTGGCCTTTGGCAGATTATGTACAAATAACACAGAAGCATCAGCCAACAAATAAAATTGAAGGTTTACAAAGCCATTGTGTTGCCAGTCCTGATGTATGCATATGAAATCTGGACAGCACACAGACACCATGTTATGAAGCTGAACCACTTTCACATGGGCTGTCTAAGGAAACTGATACGGATAAGATGGCAAGACAAGGTCCCATTCACTGAGGTTCTCACACAAGAAGGCACTCCAAGCATCCGCATACTGTTGATGAAATCACAGATGAGATGGACAGGCCATGTTACCAGGATGTCAGCTGAGTGACTGCCAAAGAAGATCTTCTATGATGAGCTAAAGGAGGGAAAGCACTCTCAAGGAGGCCAGAAGAAACACTTCAAAGACTCCCTCAAGTCATCCTTGTAACATTTCAACATTGACCTGAAATCTTAAGAAGATCTCATTCATGATTGTTCCACCTGGCAAAGCCTCATCCATACTGGAGCTATCACTTATGAGTGGAGAAGAACTGGTGAGGCAGAGCAGAAGCACAAATAGTACAAATCTCATAACATCAGCATGTCCTCTGTTGATCAAGCAACTTAGTGGCATCTCTCACTCCGTGTGCCATAGGCAGTCCAAAGCACAAATTGGTCTGATCAGCCATTCGTGTGTTCACAGAAACCAAACCAATCAGTGATGTCACGGTCATCTTCGGCTTCAAAGGATAAACAACAGTGTGGTAAAAATGAAAATCTGAATAAAAAATAGTTCTCCCTCCCCCTCCAAGTGTCTTTTTTAAAGTATTTTAAAATTATTCATTTAAGATTTTTATAAGATTGAAATGAAACATAACAGAGTTTTAGTTTATTTTTACTTTATTTGAGCAAACATTGATATTTGAGACCAAAAACTATTACCATTTTTCAGGAATAATTCTATATGAGGAAAGGGTGTGGGTCACTTTTCTATTTGGTTACAACCTTATACATTAGCCTAATTGTGAAGTGTCTAGAGTTGAAAAATGTGCTAGGTATTCCTTTAAAAAATATATTTTCATGCAATATGGGAATCTTTTTGGGAAATATGGTTTTTCTTTATCATGGTTTGGCCATGAAATTCATTGAGACTGGCCTGACCTGCCCACTGTTGAGGCTAATTTTCTTTTTCTAAGTAATCATTTATGCCAGTATGGTATGTTTCAGGTCCAACGTAATAAGCTGACAATAGGTATTTTGCAATTCCCTTTTGAAAGACTAAGCCTGAAAATTCACAACTAGGCTCAAATATCAGAACTTATTTGGCATTATGGCTAAGGACCACATAGTTAGCACAAGGAAAGGTCACTACAAGGAAAGATACCGCCAAGAGTGATTGACAGAATCGCTAATAGAAAGTCTGAAAAGTAATTAGGCAATCAATGCGTTCTTGGCCTTTTGCCTTGTTTTGTTCTGTTAATCTGATGAGCAAAGCAATGGTTCCCACTATCCAAATGGTAGGAGGGCTGCTGAAAATTGGGACTAGTTTATTGTGTTAATCCAATTTGAAGGCAGAATTTAGATTTCATAACTGTGCTATGTGATAAATAAAATCATGTGATGAGTTGGGATGGCATGCATTTCCAGCCCTGGTTACTTTGCTATAGCTGTCAGTCAAGGTAAAAAAGAAATGGCTTTTAGCAGCTTAAAGCTGAATATTAATGTAGCTTTTTAGGGAAACTTGATTGGTGATATTATTGAAGAGCAGAATTTCTCATCAAGCAGCAAGTCCTACCTGATGCTGAACAAGGTCAGAGGGGCTAACAGCAGAGGGGATAGCAGGGTGGGCTTCTGTTATAGGACACCACCAGACCAGGATAAAGAGGCCTCTAAACAAAACTTACCAAAGTTTAAGTCATAGGACCTGTCTCTCATAGGTCCTCTCATAGTCCTCTCATAGTAGACTTCCATTACCGTGACATCTACTGAGAGAGAAGCACAGCAGTGCAAAAGAGTGCGTTAGGGATAACTTTTTGGTACAGATGATGATGGAGAAGCTGTTGGCGGGGGTGGGGGGTGGACTTCTTAGACTTGCTGCTCACATACAGGGAAGATTTGGTTGAGAATGAGAAGGTGGAAGCTAATTTGGCATAAAATGACAGACTTCAAGATCCTAAGGGAAAACAGGAATGAAAAACAGCTTATTCCTGAGATCTCTTCTACATCTCTGCAGTATATGCCTACAATTTCTATTTAATTAACCACAATGAACATGATTAAGTTAGTAAAGGATCTCAAGGATAAGCTAGTCCCCATCCTCAGCCATGCAGGCTACATTTGCAGGACATGGACTACTCTTCCCCCCACCACACAGGCCTTTCCCCCTTGCACAGCAGTGGGAGAGGTGGCTGCTCAGGCCCATGCCCCTATATATTAACTGCTTGCAGACACCATGTGGACTGTGGGCGACATCCTGGCCCTTTGCGGGCCACATATCGCCTGCAAGTAGTCAGCTGGGCAGCCCTAATCTAGTCCAACCCCCTGCACAGAAAAATGATGTCCTGGTCCTAAGCCATACCAAACATACTTACTTTCTGAAAAACACAACTTCCCTAGGCACACTTGCAGACCCATTTCATTGTCACTTCCTGCAACTTCACTGGTGTCAAAGGTCACGTGACATCACTTCCTGATGTGATACCACTTCCTGTGAGGTCTTTGAATATGACTCATTGGCCCACTGGGTAATAAAAAGTTCATGATCCGGCCCCACATTCAAAAAGATTGGACACCCCTGTGTTTTAAAAAAATACAACAAACTATGCAAAAAAACACAAAAGATATTATATCATTAGTCCTGTAGTTATTATAGTTCAATATACATCTCCTTTCCAGATTCATAAAACAAAATCTAGCCTTTGTGAGCATCTTGACAGTTGGCGCGTCTACATAAGAGGCTACATCGCCATAGCAATGAACTATGGTAAGGTAGCTCATTGCTACAGTGACATAGTATTAGCAGGTACAAACTGTGATGTTGATGCTACTGTGCAGTAGCATCGGAAATAACCTGTACAGTGCCAAGACTGTGCCGTAATGGCGGTTGCTGCACAATCATTTAGTACTTTCTAAAGCAAATACTAAATGACTGCGCAGTACCAACTGCACAGTCCGGTGCATGTGTAGGTGTGCCCACTGTCTCCAATACTTCATTGTCAGTCATTTCTACACTTGAGTTTATTAAAAAATGTTTCATAGTTGGTAGGGTCGAAAGGGACCTGAGCAGATCATCAAGTCCGACCCCCTGCCATATTACCACACCTGAGTTAGGGTTTTTAGCTAGAGCTAAAAACAAACAGCCTTCAGGGCTGTGCACTAGAAAACTTACATTACCTGAAATGACTAACAGACAACAGAATTGCAGAAGAAAGGGTACTTTGAATAGTGAAATATCAAAACCATTAAATGGGATAGAAGGTCTTTAACACATGTGGAATAGAGAAAAATTACAAGGAATCAGGGAGATAAGCCATGAAGTCAATTGACTCTCTCACTACTATCTGAATAAATATGCCACTGACCTCCCATGCAGTTGGTTTTAAAGGCTGAGTGGAGCCAGAATGAAGGGTGGGGTGCAACTGTGCCACTGCACCCCAGCTGGATTCACCTCTGGAGAACAGAATGATCAGGAACAGCTGGCAGGGATTCATGAAGAGCAAGTTGTGCCTGACCAACCTGATTTCTTTCTATGATAAGGTGACAAACTCTTCAGATGGGGGATGGGGGTTGAAACAGTAGGTATGATATACCTTGTTTGTAGCAGAACTTCTGACACTGTCTTCTATAATATTTTCATTAACAAGCTAGTGAAATTCAGACTAAATGAAAGGACAGTAATGTGGATACAAAACTGGCTGGATCATTGTGCTCAACAAGTAGTCACCAATGGCTTAATATCTAGCTGGGAGAAGGTATAGAGTGGGGTTTTTCAGGGGTCTGGCTTGGGTCTGGTATTGTTTAATATCTCCATTAATTATTTGGATGATGGCGCTAAGTCCACACTTAGCAAATTTATGGATGAAACCAAATTGAGTGGATTTGCAGACCCTAAGGGTTGAGGGTAGGGCAAGGGTTCAAAGTGACCCGGATATACAGGAGAAATGGTCTACAAGCAATTAGATTAAATTCAATAAGCACAAATGCAAAGTCCTGCATTTGGGACTAATTAATTACATACACAGATAAAACTGGAGAATAATTGGCTAGGCTGCAGAAGAGGACGTGGAGGTTACAGTGGATCATAAGCTGAATACGAGTCAACTGTGCACTCTTGTTGCTGAAAAAGCCAAAAGCATACTGGGTTGTATTAACAGAAGTGTCACTTGCAAATCAAGGAAAGTGATTCTTCCTCTTTGTCTGGCACTGGTGGAGCCTCACCTGGAGTACTGTGACCAGTTTTGGGCCCATTACTTCAAGAAGGATGTGGACAGATTGGAAAGAGTGCAGAAGTGTGACAACAGATAATTAGAGGCCTAGGAAATATGACCTATGAGCAGGTTTGGGTTTCTATTTCCCACAGAAAAACAGAGTAAACCATGGAGTTTATCTTTTGCCTGAGGCAAATGCGGAGTTTTCATCTTACCAGAGAACTCCCCAGATTTTGCAGTTTTGCAGTGATATCCTTGCAGGCTGGCAGAGTTCAAGCCTGCAAGGGGCTGGGAGGAAGTGGGAGGAGGGCAGTCAAGCAGGGGGGTGTCATGTACATGTATATGCACATGGCTCCAGGCAGCCTGGAGAGCAGCTCCTGCAGGTAAATCGAGAGGGAGGAGGGAGTTGGAATTGAGGTCCCCATAGGAAGGGAGGGCAGGGCTGGGGCTGGGGCTGGGGCTGCTGCCCAGCCAGGCAATGTGGCAGGCCAGAAGGGGGCGTTCCTGGGTTGAGCCACCTACCTCATATACTTTATTAAAAGTATAATTATCCAACTTAAAAACAAATGAAACATTTTGTTTTAGGAGACATGAAACAGTTGGGCCAAACTTGAGAGGAGTTTTTTCCCCTTAATTTTTGATTCCATAAAAGTTTGCAGAAAAAAATACAACTAGTGTCTGTTGGAGGAAGAATGCCTGTTAGCCCAGCAGCCTAGTGCCAATGAGTAAGAGACCCAAATCCTAGCTTTCTCCCTAAGCCAAGCTAGGTAGGTCTCACAGCCCCCTTATGTTGAAAATGGCCCACCAGGCAGCCAAGAGAGAAAGATATATGGAGCCAGAAGGCAAACACATAAAAAGAAGCCTGTGCCTATGTTTCCAGGGGCTGGGCGCTGCCCTGAAAAGGAAGGTGTTCTGGCACTTGACCTCTTCCCAGTGGTATGTCTGCATTTTGCATGAAATAGTCATCAGACAGGCAGGGAGACTCTTCATTGCTGCTTCTTTTTCTCTTGTCTATATACCACATTTGACTATTTTGTTACACATACATGTGCTCATTTATTATACTTTGCAAGATCTTTCATTCTACATGTGCCTTTGAACAGGTGGGCATTGCAGCAGGTGTTGCATAGTTGGAGGCTCTGTGCTACAGTTACAGGAGCCTGAACCAATAGTATAGCCCCAGTTCTTCCTTAGTTCATGAAACACACAACTTGGGTGATTCAGACTTCACTACCTTTGCCATGGTTCATCAGCCCCTGCTGGTAAGGACTCAGCTGCTGGAATGTACATTTTTTGGCTGTCAGGTAATTTTTTTCAGCCTCTCGTTGCACATCTGTAGTCATGTCTCCTTGGAGTTGTCTTCAATGCTGAGTAAATATAGGGAAACAATTACAATGATTAATGAAATGAGTTGCTTGTTTTATTTCCCCTGAATGTCTATATGAGACTAATAAAGACAATAATTCTTTCTTCATTTACTGTTAAAATGAAAATCAAAGACTTAAAATAACAAACTATGAGTGCAACTTTGTATTCACAGCATAGGTAGGAGGACAAATATTCCTAACTTGTCAGACATGTAAATATGAGATTTTTCTTTCATCAAGTAGCATCCATTATAGCGTAGTGCAGGTAAAAAAAAAAAAATTCAATTTCATATAAAAAAGTACCTCTATATTCAGATACATAAAAATCATTTTAATCAAAAAAGAATATTAAAAATATATTCACCACTGACATCTGCTTTGTATTTGATAGGTCAAGTAATGAATAACTAAAATTGGAAGAAAGTGGATTCTAAAAGATGGATTTTAAATAAATTTTGCTTCTCAAAGGGCAAACATTCTACAACACTTGACATATGTCATCTCAATGCTACAGTAACTTAATTGTTTAAAAGGTAAAGTATGCATTTGTTTATGAAAGACATTCACCTCCTGGAATAGGCTGCCTATTTGGAAGTATACTGGGTGTAACAACACAGTAACTAATTTTCTATGGCACTGAAACTGAAATATGCCGGTTACACAGCACCCCTAGTGTATAAAGTGTATTTCTTCTTCAATGTCTGCATGTGCCATGCACAAATACTTTTATGAAATGTAAGTAAGTTTTATCAGTAATGCAACTTTTTCAGTAAATCGTATAGCTATGTGATCCAAAAAAATAAATAATTGTGAGAAATTAAATGGACAACTTCATTAGAAATTTATGCAACCAGACAATGTCATCAAGGTATCTAGCAACTGAAGGGCTAGTGCCTGCATAACGGCAAGCATTCCCTGTGCTATATCAATGGAATTTGAGAATCGTGGGTTTATAGGAAAGTAGAGCTGGAAGGGACTTCTGCAGGTCATGTAGTCCGGTTCCCAGTTCCAAGCAGAAACATCCCTGACTAAGCAATCCCAGCAAAGTGTTGTCTAACCAGCTCTTGAAAATTTCCAGGGATGGAAATCCTATAGCTTGTCTAGATGAGCTGTTCCAATGCTTGACCACCTGCATGATCAGAAAGCTCCTCCTAATCTCCAACCTAAACTTCCTCTGCTACAGTTTGAGGCTATTAGTTTTAGTCCTGTCCACCACAGCAACAATAAATAGTTTATCTCCATCCTCTCTATCATCACCCTTCAGGTATTTTATGACTATTATCAAATCCTCCTTCCTCTTTTCTTCTCCAGACTAAAAAACCCTAGCTCTTTCAGCCTTTCCTCATAAGCAAGGATCCTGGTTTTCTCTGATTAAAAAACCCTGCAAATTCTCTGATTAAACCCCCCAGAATCAGTGGTTAAAATTGATGAGGAAAAGTACTGGGGCAAGCGAAAATAAAGTTAAGCCATAATAAGGAGCATAAGTAAAGGCTGAAAAACAAAGGGGCCTTGAGATGAAACTTATAGGGAGACAGCTAGAGAAAACATGTTTAGTCTAGCAGGGCTCCACAGTGATTTATTGTCAGACAACCAAGAATGTATTAAGGGGGAGATTTCTGTGCATCTTTTTCCCACAAGTATATAAGAGGCTGGACGCTGCAGCTGCAGAGAATTAGCTGCCCTTGCTTCTTCTCCTGTGGCCATGTAAAATAAAGTAAAGTGCTCTGTTAGCCAAGCAGTGATCCTGTTGATTGCCACATCAAAATGAGTGTCCCGGCCTCCCAATCCCCTGACCCTGCTGGTACCTCTTAGCCCACACCCACAGCTCCTGCTCCCCCATGCCCTGCTTGGAGAGGGCTCCCAGCTGCCAAGGCAATGGAACCAGGAACATGGGTCCACAGCTCCCTGCCCGTGGCAGGAGGCAGAGGCAGCTGCAATGGAGTGGAGCCCAGCTGCACCCTGCTGCCTGTCCTCTGCAGGCTTGGGCAGTAGGGATGCTGCTCCCTCTACACCATGCACTTCTACAGGGTAGGGGGGACCCACATCCCCCATATCTGTGTGCGGGATGGGGGCTGCATGCTGCCCACTGCAAGCTTGGGCTCTCACCCTGCTGCCCTCCCCTGGGACCTCTGCAGCCCAGTGTGTGCATCCTGGTGCTGCAAAGAACAGCAGAGCCATGCAGGAAGCTACGTGCTGCTGAGAGCTCTGCACTGCCCTGGCAATACATCCCCTGCATGCACAGCGACAGCTGGGGCAGCAGCACAGCTTTGTGCCCGGGGGTGTGAGCAGCACAGAGCTTGCAGCTGCCTGTGTGGCTCCGATGTTCTCTGCAATGTTGGGTTGCACATGCTGGGCTGTGGAGGCCCGAGGGGAAGGCATCAGGGCAGAAGCCCGAGCCTGAAGTGGGCAGCATGTAGCCCCTGCCCCACCCACAGATAGTGGGGGCACAGGTCCCTCCTGCCCTCCAGGAGTGCACGCAGCAGTAGGGACCCAGGCCTGCTTGCCCAACCCCAGACAAGCTGTCCACAGCCCCATCTCACTCTCTGCCAGGGCCCTGTGGTAAGCATTGGGTCCTAGGCACTGCCTGGGGCAGGAAGCCACCTTTGTTTCTCCCCAAAATCTCTATGCCGTGACAATTTGATTAGGATGGTCCCAGCAGAGGAGACGCACCTTTTACCCTGTCTCTTTAGGTAACCTGAGCTGGCTACATTCCTGAGGGAGGGGGGAAACCTGCTCCCTCTGCCTACATGACTGGTATCAGCTACCTGGGTGAGGGGCTTCTACCTTGCGGGCTAGAGTCTGCCTGGCAACTAGTGATGTATTTCAAATTGGTTGGCTGACAGCCAATAGGTGCTGGCTTCCATTGGACCAGGTGATCGAGGTCACAGGGGCTATATAAGTTAAGACTGCCCAGGAGGAGGGGGCAGCAGCCATGCAGGGGAGTCAGACTTAGAGAGGAGTTTACCATCTGAAACTGGCTCTCTCCCCCATAACTCACGAGCTGGGAATGGCCTGCCTCCAGAGGGAATCTCCAACAGCCTCTGGATGATGCTTGTGACTAAGCTACTTGAGATCTGGTTAGATATATAGCTGGCAGTAACTCAGATGCGTGATCAAAAGGCTACCTCAGCTAGTCTGTTTTGCTCTATGGGATTTCTATGATATTGCTCCATCTTGTACCCTATTTTCACCCTATCCCTGTAATCAATAAAGTTCTCCTTTATGACCGGTGTAGGAGAGTTATTGAGGGGTAGGTCTAAATTATGCCTAAGAGGCCCCTTAGGTCTGTGGACTAAGGGAGACTTTCCTTTTTGGCCCCTGATTTGGGGAAGTGCCCCAAGTGCCTGTACTGGGTTGAGTACCCATAGGACTATTAGGCTTGTGTTTCCCCAAGGACACAGGGCTGAGAGAGTCCCTTCTTGGGGTGGTGGCAGCTTACGTTACCCCCAGGCTAGTGAGCGTGCTCCAGGAAGGGGGTCAGCTGGATGCGAGGCACCCCTACGGAGGCACTCAGAGCTTGGAAGGCAACCAGGGACGACCTAATCAGCAACCTAATGATCAAAGGGAAGCTGGATGACTGACCATGAGCTGATCACCTTCACCATCCACTGTAAAGCTGGCAAAATCAGTCAGTAATACAGAAGTCCTCAACTTCAGGAAAGCTGACTTTGACAAGCTAAGGAGACTTGTAGGCGAGGCCCACAAGGGCCACAACCCAAAGGGGAAGGGATTCCAGGATAAGTAGTTGCTCCTCAAGGGAGCAATCCTGGATGTACAAACAAAGTCTATCCCGCTTTGGAGGAAAGGCAGCAAAAGGGTACAGCAGCCCCCCTGGCTCTCTAGGGAACTAGCATACCTCCTGCGTCTTAAGACAAAGATCTACAAAGGATGGAGGACTGGATCCACCACCAAGGAGGGATACTCTGCGCTGGTCTAGACCTGAAGGGAGCAAATCAGGAAAGCCAAGGCTGCGATGGAACTCCAACTATCTACAAATATCAAGGACAATAAAAAGTCCTTTTTTTTAGATATGTGGGGAGCCAGAGGAAAAGCAAGGGTAACATTGGACCCCTGCTAAACCAGATGGGACAACTGACAACCGACACCCAGGAAAAAGCTAAATGGGTACTTTGCATCAGTTTTCCACCAGTCCCAAGGGATGCCCCTGCTCATTACAGGATGGGAAGTCCTGGGTGAGGGAGATTCCTTGCCCTCCATCAATGCTGACCATGATGGAACAACTTGAGGCTGGATACCCTCAAGTCAGCCAGCCCCAACAGTTTACACCCCAGGGTACTCAAGGAGCTGGCAAGCATCATAGCTCAGCCCTTGGCACTGATCTTCAAGAACTCCTGGCGCTCTGGTGAAGTGCCTGAAGATTGGAAGAATGCCAATGTGGTGCCTAATCTTTAAGAAAGCGAGGAAAGTGAATCTGGCAAACTACAGGCCCATCAGCCTGATCTCTATTTTGGGGAAGATTTTGGACCAATCCTCATTTCCTTTTATGACCAGGTGACCTATCATCACCTGGATCTGGGGGAATGTCTGTTCACCAGAGCGCCCCAAGGGATGACAAGGTCGAATGGTCACAAACTCCTCTGTGACCGTTTCAGGCTGCATATAAGGAAGAACTTCTTTACTGTCTGAGCTCCCAAGGTTTGGAATAGACTGCCACTGGAGGTGGTTCAAGCACCTGCGTTGAACACCTTCAAGAGATATTTGGATGTTTATTTTGCTGGGATCCTATAATCCTTGCCAACTTCCTGCCCCTGGGGCAGGGGCCTGGACTCAATGATCTTCCAGGGTCCCTTCCAGCCCTAATGTCTATGAATCTATTATTTAGGGTGCATTAGACATTTTTAAGGCACTTTAAGGGCACGAGTTTACACATGCGCACCCTTAACACATTTTAAAAATGGCAATTTTAGGTTATTTGCCCCTAAATTTGATACCCACTTTTGCACATGTAGATGTGCTAAGGTGCATTAACACTCTGTATGTCAGCTGATCTGGGACTAACTTTAGTCCCAAGTTGGTCCGCACACAGCATTAATGCGCCTTAGCAAATGCATGTATAGACACGCACTTAAATCGTCTTAATGAATATTAAGCAAATGTGCATTAAGTTTAGGCACGCGTAAAAGCATGTGTAGACGCACCCACAAAAGCCAAAAGAAAAGTTTCCCCAAGCACAGTATAGTGATCTGACAAAAATCACATGCTCTGAAGCACATTGTTCCACTTTTAAAACACACTAATTGCTTAGTATTCTAAGCTGTGTTATAGTTTTTCCATAACAAAAAGAGTGTTCCCAACCCACTATAATTTTATATAACTGTCACGGAGTCATGTAAGTGCCCCGTGACTGTGAGTGTGATTGGCACAGCTGCCAATCACCCAGGCAGCTCAGGTGCTGGTTACCAGGGCGACCAGGCAGGTCACATGGCCAGAAGGGGGCAGGGCCGGGCCTTTATAAACAGCTTAGGCCGGAGCCTGCCTCATAGTTCCCTTCTGGCTGCTGCAGGAGCAGGAGCAGGAGCAGGAGCAGGAGCAGGAGCAGGAGCAGGAGCAGGAGCAGGAGCAGGAGCAGGAGCAGGAGCAGGAGCAGGAGCAGGAGCTCTGCGGCTGAGCTGAGTGGCCCAAGTTAAGTGGTCGCAGCCTTACCACGCTAACCGGCTGCGATGATGCGGGGAACAAGAACACCCTGAAGGGAGGTAGGATTGAGAGCCCTGGTGGGGCTTGGAGTACGGAGCCTCTGTGTTTATGTTACAGCCAGATGGCTTGAGCTTATGTTACAGTTTGCACCGGAGGACCGGGTGAGGCTGTAGGGGAGTGAGGAGGCCTCATGGGGGCTCCCCAACAGCTTGGGGGTTCCCGGTGCCCAGCAGCGGCACGGTGCCCAGTAGGGGCACAGTGCCAGTGGAGCACTATTGTTGGTGCTGGAGAGGCACCGTATTGCACCAGAGAGGCGCGGTGTGTGGGGTTGCAGACCCCAGCCCATAAGGGCGGTGTTTTGCCCAGTAGGGGCGCAGTGCCAGCAGAGCACTATTGTCTGTGCCGGAGAGGCACCGTGTGGCGCCAAGGAGGCGTGGCGTGTGGGGTTGCAGACCCCAGCCCATAAGGGTGGAGTTTTGCCCAGTGGGGCAACCGGACCCAGAAAAGGGTCAAGGGGACAGGCACGGCGGCGATCACCTGTGCCCCGAGCGTGCAGAGCGTGGTAGTAGCCCCAAGGCCCCAGAGAGGGCAAGGCCCCAGAGCGGGGCATAGAGAGAGCGCGAGGCGCGTGGTGTCGGCCCCAGAGAGGGCAAGGCCCCAGAGCGGGGCAGGAAAAGAGAGAGAGAGAGAGGGAGAGAGCAAGATGGCGAGGAACGCGGGCAAAGGGGCGCCGGTATTAGGTGGCGGTAGCGAGCCGGATGCCGGCGGGAACGCGGGCAAAGGCGTGCCGGTATTAGGCGGTGGTAGCGAGAACCCGGCCCAAGGGCGCTGGTATCAGGGCGGTGGTAGCGAGCCGGACCCAGGGGGCACCAGCGATTAGCCAGACGCCAGCGAGACAGGCCCAGGGCGCAGGGAGCAGGCTGGAAGATAGCAAGCCCGGCCCAAGGGGGCGCCAGGTGGGCGAGGAGCCCAGGGTGCCTGAGAGAGAGGGCATCATAGGGGTGAGGGACCATACAAACATCCCACAGAACAGCTGCGAGGCTTGGGGTGTGCTGAAGGGGAGGTTTGGAGGCACGCATAGCCCTTAAGGCAGGGCGCATAGAGATACCCCATTGCGGAAGTAGGGGCAGGAACATCAGTACCGTCAACTAGGGAAACAGAGGCAGCCTCCCATACAACTTATTGGTCATCAAAGTCGTGGCGGGCGAGATTCTGAGGGTGCTAAGTTCACCCTAACGTGACGGTAGGGGGCGCTAGGGAGTTCACGGCCACTCCTAGGCCCCACTCCCTCACAATAACTATCAGTTTTACATTGTTGGATTAATAGGTTGTCTTCTTTCATGTTGAGAAGGCAGTTCAATTTAGCAAGTGATTTGCTGAGATCATCTCTTTGATTGTAGCTATTTTTTGGCCATTTTGAAAGTAAAGAGCAGATGGCAAGGCAGTTAATGGCATTAGCAGACGCATATAATACATTATTGGCATGAAATGTGATTGTTAGTACAGATATTAAAGTGTTAAGATAGCAATTAGCTACAGTACTTTGATTAAAATAATTCCTTTCAGCTTTAAAGATGTTCTTCAGTGGTCTTGAAAATGCTTCTTTCATGTTAGCACCAACTCATAAGTTAATCATAGAACTGTATTACTGTTTCCATTAAGAATATTATGTTCTTGATTCTAATTTGCTGTTGCAGCACTCAAGACAAATAACAGCTTAATAACATAATAATAATGATAGTGTGGTTTTGTTTTGTTTTTTTTTTTTTGTTAAGCATCAGTAATGTGCTTGTTGTATCGGAGCACACAGGACACAGGCCAGTCCCTAGCCCAAAGATATTTAAATCCAAGCAAGGCAGATACACCATACCCAGGAAGATCAAAAAGTTAAAACCAAGGATGGATGGTCTAAAGTTCTGAAAATAACTAACTAGTCATTTTGGGTGCTCAGCTTAGGTTACCTGATTTTTCAGAAATACTGAACCCTATCCTCTAACCAGTGATAGAGAACTAGCCACCATCAACTTGCTAGGTATACAGTGCTGCACAACTAGATTCTTTCTGCAAAGTGGCTTTGCTTTCATGATATGAAAGAGCCAGGAACTGTTCTAAGCTAAAAAAATTGCTGTCTGCATTGGGTTGATAACACTGAGTCCTTGATTCAGCAAATCATTTGAACGAAGAGACTGGAACTAACCAGGTGCCTAAACTTAAAACATGTTTTCGCTGTACAATAGCTGAAGCAAAGCCTCTGTTTGTCCACAAGTATAGCATTGGAAGATGTGGCTTAAGCTGTGCCCAAATGGTTCCATCTGTGTAGGAGAGTTTGGCTTAAAAAATTTTTTAGAAGGGCCATTTCTAAGAACAGTCCATTCTCCTCTCCCATTCACTTATAGTTACTTCTCTAATACATGGCCGGGAAGCCAACTGGCATTACTCATGAGGGGGCACTTGTCCAAAAGATGCAGGACAGAAAACATCATGAACACAGACGTTTGTTGCTAATAGCTTTTGGCCCCTGCCAATGTGTGTTGGCTCTAAACTGGAGGTGAAAAGTAGAGTCAAACAAAAACACCTTGTACTACTCAAGTGCTAGCATAAGACCCCATTTAGCTGCAAGCCTATTCATTTTTTCAGCTGATGTATTACTGCCCTGAAAGGCAGTTAGAGAAAATATAATGATGTTTAACTTATTATTTTAATTCCCTGTACTGCCATTTATTAATCTTTTGTAGCATTTTGTGCCCCAAAAAACACTGAAACTTTGCATTATGAATTGTGGGAAGGGAAGATGACAAGAAGCTTTACAGTCTACAAGCCATCTATTCAGCTACCTATCACCTTTTATTAACATAATATCCAAGCACCTGAAGCTGCAGTTCTGACAAGTAAAAGAACAGCTGTTGCCTTCCTGGAACAGTGACATAAGGCTGTTCAGTCACGTACAAGAAAAATGAGAAAAACCTGGGATTTACTTTACATAACTCTGACGCAGATACTTGAAGTACTTGGGCACCTGTCCTTCTCCGACTTCCTGCATACGTTATTCGGATGCACCAACATTTTCAAAGAAGCTAACTTTCCTCCATCTAGCGTGCGCAAAGACACCAAAGGACAGTCATTGTCCCACCACTGAGAAGCTGCTTAAAGCCTTGTTCAAACAAAAGTTCCAGAGATTCCTTGTTGGGATTTTCAAATGAAGCAACAGCAGGCCAGTCTTGCCAGCCTGTCCCCTTTAGCATGACACAATATATCTAACACCTGCTACCTGCCAGTCCCTACAGCTGAAGGGCTGAAAGTAGCACTTGGCGAGTGGAAGATCAGTGGAGTACCAGCACAAAAGACAGCTGGATCCACAAGAAAACACAGATGGAGTGAGAGAGTGGTATTAATTTTGAGCAGCAAAAAGCAAGAGGAGTTTTTGGTGCGTAAGGCATGAGCATATAAACATCTGACCTGGTTTAGGTGCCTAATTCTAGGAGGTGACTCACCATCAAGGATTATAAATTGTGGTGTTTGTCAGCCACGTCTGAGCCAGTCAAGCCACTAAAACACTGATATCCTTCCACTCATCTCACTTCTCTGCTCGCTCCTTTCTTCAAGTGCCTGATCAGATACCTGGATTATGAATATCCTTTCCAAGACTGTCCAATTTTCTATACATACTTTATAGGGAGCCTAGACATCTAACTCAGCACAAATAATTGCTCTGGGCAGAAGGCCACTTTGGGATTAGGCATGGCAACATCAAGTGGAGGAACACCTAAAGACCTTTAGGGACCTTAGCCTATATTCCTTCAGCAAGGGCAGAATGGACAGGAGAGGGTCTATCAGGCTATGCCTTTATCAGATTGAGATCTGATCTTGTAATCATCTTAAAAGATACTGTAAAATGTTGTTGGTTTTAGAGCTGACTTCATTCATTCACTGAACTAAAAAAAAAATTGTGTCATGGAGCAGGGTCCTAGGAGCGGTCGTGATCACCCCTAGCACCCTCTACCATGCCAAGTTTCCTTCAACCACCCTCAAATCTCACTCGCCACATCTTGATCTTAAGCATTAAAGGGAGGCTGCCTTTCATCCTCTTGGACACTGTCTTCTGCTGTCACATGTTCTGTTTTTATAATAGGGTTTCCGTGCACCCTGGCCTTATTGGCAATGCATGTCTCCAACCACCCCCGTACCAGGCCCCAAACCTGGCTGATATACTGGACGCTGTTCAGCCTGTCTCACCTTCTGCACCCTGTCTTGCGCTCGGGCCCTCCACGGCCCTCATCTCTCACAACTGCGGCCCCTTTTGCTCTAGGGCTTCCGCAGCTTTGGGGCTTAGGTGGCCGTAGCTGTGCCTGGCCCCCAAATCTCCTCCTCGGGGTCTTGAACCTCCTGCAGGGCTCAGGTGGCCTCAGCCTCACCTGGCCTCCAATTCTCCGCTCCCTTTCTCTGATGCCGGCGTCAATGCACCCCAAATGCTGCACCCCCTCTGGCACCAGGGTCCCCACGCTACTGTGGAGCCCCTGTGAGGCCTCTTCCAACCCTTAATAGCCTCACCCAGTCCTCTGGTTGTAAACAGTAATCCATCAACACAAACTCAAGCCCCTTGGCTACAACAAATTCAAGCCATCTGGCTATAACCACATTCAAGCTTGCCACAAGGTTTCTCCTTCTCAGCCGTAACAACTGCCCATGCAGCCTGACCTCTTCCCTTTCCTCACTCTGGCAGAGTTCCCACCCCTATGGCTGCTGGCAGGGAACTGCCTGCCTGGCCTCAACCTGGGTTGAAATGGCAGCCAGGCCCTGCCCCTTCCGGTCAGCTGACTCACTAGTTTCCCGGGCAACTTGCAGCTGTGCTTCTTTATTACTACTGTGGCTGCCCCGGTAACCACCAGCTGGGCTCCTTACTTGCTGCTCTACAGTGCCCTGTTACACACCTCCCCTCTTAAGGTTCGCACTCACTAGGCCGAGTCTTCATTCTTATCTGCCACATGGGTTTTCCTTCTTTCTTTCAGGTCTTGGCTCTTGTTCTCCGACCATACTGATGCGCAGGGGCAGAGGTTTTAAGGTGCCTCCAACTTGCTTTTTACCCAAGGCGCATGATGCGGGATTTTATGGGATTAGCCCCGCCACGGGCAGTCCCCCCGCACTAGCCAACCTTGGTAAATCACGCCCTCCGCTGATCAAGCTCCAGCCTACCTTTTTGGGGTTCTCTCTCCTCATTTCTGGCCCTTCTATGTTCCATCCCTGTGCACCCTGGTCTCTTTCTTGGGGCAAATTGTGGGCTCTTTTGCCTGTCTATGACTCCCTGGAGATCCTGAAGCCTTCCCCAGATCTCCCACTGTCTGTTCAGTGCTTTCTGGGCATACTCCTCTTTCCAAAATTCTACTTTTTCCTGGCCAGTGGGTTTTCCCCCAGGTCCCTTTATAGATCTTCACGTAGGGCACTTCTCCAACTTTTCCTTCAATAACATTTCTTAGCATCCGCCACCCAACCCATCTCCCATCTAGGGATGTTACTCACATAGATCTGGGGCCTTTTCTCTGGCCCTCGGTCCCACCCGAGAGGTTGTTCCCTTCTCCTTGACTCTTGCCCCGGTCACCCCTTCTTTTGCTGGGCTCAGCTGGGTCTCTTTTTGCTGGATCTATCTTGGACTCTTGCTGCCTTAGGTGCTGGACCATCTGCGTCTCTTGGTCTGTCGAACGAGAGGTTCCCTTTCCTGGGAAAACCTGTTCCTCCGTTCTCTGTCGTCTCCACATCTCCCAAGTTGGTCACCACTGGATGCCCTCATCTAGGGGCTGCACTCCTTTCCCTGCCTTGCAGCAGGGATAGCTCTCTCAGCTGCTGTTTTAGCTGAAACATCTCTCGTGTATGCTGCTTTACGCATTGGTCCCATCTCTTATTCCAGCATTGCAAGAGGGCTGGCAAGACCTCTTCTTGTAGGGCTGTAGACTTTTCCCCTACCGATCCCTTCTCTGGGCTGCTTCTCTGCAGTGGCCCTGATCCAGCCTCCTCTCTTGGATCCTCCGGGCTTTGGCATATGGGGACTTCACCTGCTTTGGAGGTTTCCAGCCCTCTAGCCATATGGTCATTAGTTGTGCCTCCACTTCCCTCAGAGACCCTTTCACTACCTTCATCTCCTGTTGTTGCTCTTGGCATTTCAATCTTAACCGCCATCCCACACTTTGCTAGTTGGGCTCCTAGTATCTCTAGCCTCTCTTGCATCGTGTTTGCAATCCTCACTGCTTAGGCCATCTGTCCTACTTCTGTCTGTGTTGCTACCCCTGGTAGCACTGGCACCTCCGGCTCCCCAGGATTTTGGCCTTTTGTAGCCGTCTGACCGCGGGCTGCCAGTAGCGTTTTATTTTCTGCTTCCAACACCTGGATGTTTCGTCACAGTTTGTATTTAAAGCTGTAAATGTTCTTTTTCTGCCTGGTGATTCTCTATGAGGGTTTTAAGTGACTGTACCTGCTCTCTGAGGCGGTCTTTTCCCACCTCTACACTCTAACTGGGACTGTAACCCCTCATTCTCTTTTACCTTGGTTTCCAACTCCTTTTCAAGGGACAGGCTTTGATTTTTGCAACACCTCATAGTTTACCATGTAAGCTTTTTACCTTCTCCATCTCCTGCATGATCATCTTGCCATCTTCTACAGTCTGGGTACGGGTTTCCCTCAGATTTTCTCGCAGCTGGTTGACCAGACATTGAGCCCATTATCATCTCTCCTACCAGCTCTTCAGGTCCTCATGCAGGCCTTCTATTTTGTTCACTTGGCTGCAGACTTTCTTTTGTAGGACTCCTATTAGGCCTCTGGCCACCTCCAGCTTCTGCTGCATCTCCTGCTGTTCCCCTGCCTGGGTTGTGCAGGCTTCAGGTGACCCTGCTGTCTATACTTTCATCTCCTTCTGCATCTTCTGCAGCTTCTCACCCCTCTCTCAGCTCTTCTGGGCTTCATTCACAATAAGCTATTCTGCTGAGCAAGTTCTCTCAGCTTCTGCCGCTATCAAGTGCCTGATTTCTTTAGAGCCTCCTTCCTTTTTTTCCCTGCTTGTACCCACTGTTCTAACCCCACGGCCTTTGCCTCCACCTGTTCTTTCTGAGCCTTTGCTGCTTCTAATTCCCACTCTAGCCAGGCTGTTTTCTCCTCCAACTCACCCACCCACAATAGCCAGGCAAAATTCTCCTGTCTCAGGCTTTCCATGTCCACTGCTTCTGCCATAGCTAGCCTGGTCTTACTCCTTTCCTGATTTGGGCCCTAAGGGTTCCCCTTGTACAGTTTCTGGGGTGGTGACTTCCTACTCTGTCCCCACCCTGTTCTAGTCTGTGGTGCCTCTATCTTCCCACTATTCTCTCAAGTCCGGTTTTAGCCCATAGGTTTGTTTCCTTTTTCAGGGACATGGGTTCCTTCCCTGTGCATGGCCGATTTTTTTTTTCCTTCCAGCCAATGCACCACTTTGTCATGGAGCCGGGTCCTAGGAGCAGCCATGATCTCCCCTTGACCGTGCCAAGTTTCCTTCAACCACCCTCAAATCTCGCCCACCACATCTTGATCTTAAGTATTAAAGGGAGGCTGCCTTTCATCCTCTTGGACACGGTCTTCTCCTGCTGTCACATGTTCTGTTTTTTATAATGGGGTTTCAGTGCACCTTGGCCTTTATGGGCAATGCATGGCTTCAACCACCCCTGTACCATACCCCAAGCCTTGTTGATGTACTGGACGTTATTTGGTCTGTCTCACCTTCTGCACCCTCTCTTAGTTTCATAGTTTCATAGTAGCTAGAGTCGGAAGGGACCTAGGTAGATCATCTAGTCCGACCCCCTGCCTTAGCAGGAAAGAGCACCGGGGTCAGATGACCCCGGCAAGGTGCTCATCTAACTTCCTTTTAAAAATCCCCAGGCTAGGAGCCTGCACCACTTCCCCTGGAAGCTGGTTCCAGGCCCTAGCCGCCCTGACTGTGAAGTAGCGCCTCCTAATATCTAATCTAAACTTACCCTCCGCCAGTTTGTGACCGTTATTCCTGGTCACTCCTGGCAGCGCACGGGGGAACAGGGACTCCCCCAATACCTGCTGATCCCCCCTGACCAGTTTGTAGCAGGCCACAAGGTCCCCCCTTAACCTTCTCTTGTGGAGGCTAAACAGGTTCAGGTCCCGTAGCCTCTCCTCATAAGGCCTGCCCTGCTGACCCCTGATCATACGAGTGGCCCTCCTCTGAACTCTTTCCATATTGTCCACGTCCCTCTTGAAGTGTGGTGCCCAGAACTGGACGCAGTACTCCAGCTGCGGCCTGACCAGTGCCGCATAGAGGGGGAGGATCACCTCCCTGGACCTGCTCGAGATGCATCTGTGGATGCATGACAGGGTACAGTTGGCCTTCTTGACTGCCTCCTCACACTGCCGGCCCATGTTCATCGTGGAGTCAATGACGACTCCAAGATCCTTTTCCGTCTCCGTGCTGGCAAGAGGGGAGTTCCCCAACCTGTAAGTGTGGTGCCGGTTCTTCCTCCCCATGTGCAACACCTTGCACTTATCAGTGTTAAACCCCATCCTATTCTCATCCGCCCACCGTTGCAACCTGTCAAGGTCAGCTTGTAGCCTATTGCACCCTTCTAGTGCACCCACATCCCCCCACATCTTAGTGTCATCAGCAAACTTGAACAGGGTGCTTTCTACCCCCTCATCCAAGTCACTGATGAAGATGTTGAACAGTGCGGGCCCGAGGACCGAGCCCTGCGGAACCCCACTGCCCACATCCTTCCAGGTCGAGAAGAACCCATCCACTACCACCCTCTGGGTGCGGCCCTCCAACCAGTTGGCGACCCATTTGACCGTGTGGGCATCGACACCACAGTCTCCCAGCTTTTTGATGAGGACAGGGTGAGAGACAGTGTCGAAAGCCTTCCGGAAGTCCAAAAAGACTACATCCACAGCAACCCCTGCGTCTAATGATTTGGTGACCTGATCGTAAAAGGCCACCAGGTTGGTCTGACAAGACCTGCCACTGATGAACCCATGTTGGTTGCCCCTGAGCATGCATTCCCCCGCAGGGCCCTCCTGGATGTGTGCCAGGATAATTTTTTCAAAGAGCTTACCCGGGATTTGAGGTCAGACTAACTGGCCTGTAATTTCCCGGGTCCTCTTTTTTTCCCTTTTTTGAAGATAGGGACCACATTGGCCCTCTTCCAGTCCTCCGGCACCTCGCCAGAGCACCACGAGTGCTCATAGAGCCGCGCCAGGGGTCCCGCAATGACCTCGGCCAGTTCCTGTAGAACCCTAGGGTGAAGATCGTCCAGCCCAGCGGACTTGAACACGTCCAGCCTCTCCAGAAGTACCCTAACTAACTCCTCGCTAACCCCTGGCCCAGGCGTGTCTCTCTCGGGGCCCGAGGGGGGCCCAGCAGGGAGGTGGCTGAACTGGTCCCTACTTAGGAAGACAGAGGCAAAGAAATCGTTAAATATGTTGGCTTTGTCATCTGGCGTGATGACTAAGTTGCCCATCGTGTCCTGCAGGGGCCCCACATTACCCGGGACCCTCTTTTTACCCCCTATGTATTTTGAAGAAGGACTTCTTATTGTCCTAATCCGGGAAGCTAGTCCTATCTCCAACTCTGCCTTGGCCCTCCTGACTGCCCCCCTACATCCTCGGGCGACTGTAACATAGTCCTTCTTGGCGATGACCCCATCTCTCCATTGGGTATATGCCTCCCTTTTAGCAAGGAGACATTCCTGGATGCTCTTAGTGAGCCATGGGGGTTTATGTGCCCTCCTGCTCCCTTTGACCCTTGTTGGGATTACCTCCCTTTGGGCATGGAGGATCGTCTCCTTAAGGAGCAACCACTCACCTTCGACATCTGATTCCCTTCCCCTCTGGGTCCTCAGCGCTTCCCCAACGATCCTCCTTAGCTTGTTGAAGTCAGCCCTCCTAAAGTCTAGGGCTGTTGCCTTGCTGCAGCCCTTTGCCACCTTACGCTGGATGGTGAATTCCAGCAAGCGATGATCGCTGTCTCCCAGGTGGCCCATCACCCGCAGCCCCCTCACCAGGTCATCACCCGTGGCCAGCACCAGGTCCAACAAGGCGTCTCCCCTGGTGGGACTGTGCACCTCCTGGGTTAGATGGAGGTCCTGCACTCTGGCTAAGAACCGACGTGAGCGATCAGACTTGGCTGACTGCTCCTCCCAGCAGATGTCTGGGAAGTTCAGGTCCCCCATGATGACCACATCCTTAGCCCTCACTGCCTCTGTAAGCTGACCTAAGAATTCCTGGTCGAGCTCTTCTCCCTGGTTGGGAGGTCTATAGTAGACTCCCACCGTTAAGTCTCTCTCCCCTGCACTGCCTTTTACTCTAACCCAGAGCACCTCAGAGTGCCCCCCCTCTACCCCCTTGCTAATTAACGAGGAAGTATATTCCTCCTTGATGTAGAGTGCTACTCCTCCACCTTTCCTTCCTATCCTGTCCTTCCTGTATAGCCTATAGCCCTTGACACTCACCGCCCAGTCATGCGATGAGTCCCACCACGTTTCTGTGATCCCTACTATGTCAGGGCTGGTGACAGCTAGGAGGAGGGCGAGTTCCTCCTGCTTCTTCCCCATACTTCGAGCATTCGTGTAGAGGCATTTGAGGCCTTCAATGGTTGTGCCCACTGACCCCCTAGTCTCAGCAATGCCCCGTCCCCCATCGCTTACCTGTTTCTCCCTTTTGACCATTGGTCTGGGCTCGCTGGCTGTTGCTGGGCCTGGTAGTTCATCGTCTCCTCCGCCCTCATCTTCCCCCTCCCCTGACGAGCCTAGTTTAAAGCCCGCCGAAGGAGGTTCACCAACCTGGAAGAGAACATACGCTTACCTTTAGGGGAAAGGTGGAGCCCATCCCATCCCAGCATGTCTCTCATCACGATGTGCCGGTCATGGCTGAGGAAGCCAAAGCCCGCCTCGAAGCACCATTCCTGTAGCCTCCAGTTGGTCTCCGCAATGCACATCTTGCACTCGGGCCCTCCGTGTCCCTCACCTCTCACAACTGCATCCCACAGGCACTCTGATTTTCTGCCCCCTTTGGCTCTAGGGCTTCTGCAGCTTTGGGGCTCAGGTGGCCATAGCTGTGCCTGGCCCCCAAATCTCCTCCTCAGGGTCTTGAACCTCCTGCAGGGCTCAAGTGGCCTCGGCCCTACCTGGTCTCCAATTCTCCACTCCCCTTCTCTGGTGCCAAGCACAGCGCACCCCAAATGGTGCACCCTCTCTGGCGCCAGGGTCCCTACGCTACCATGGAGCCCCTATGAGGCCTCTTCCAACCCCTAATAGCCTCACCCAGTCCTCCAGTTATAAACAGTAAACTATCAACACAAACTAAAGCCCCTTGGCTACAACACAAATTCAAGCCATCTGGCTATAACCACATTCAAGCCTGTCACAGGGTTTCTCCCTCTCTCACCTGTAGCAACTACCTGTGCATCCTGGCCTCTTCCCTTTCCTCACTCCGGCAGAGTTCCCACCCCCAGTAACCAGCAGCTGGGCTCCTTACTTGCTGCTCCACAAGTAGCAGGTACTTCGGTGCCCTGCTACAAATGGAAGCAGATGGAAAAATGTTTCGGGTTCCAATTTGATCTAAGTCTTTCATTTCATTTTCCATTTTTTTGTTTGTTTTTTAATGTTTACAATTTATTTATAAGTTGGCCTCAAAATATTTTGAAATGAAAAAAATCAACAAATTCACTTATTTCAGACCATTCTTTACTTCTGTTTTTGCTTTAAGTTTTTTTTTTTTATTGAAATACATTAAAATCAAGTTGAATACAAATTCATGAAAAGTTTATTTGCGCTTTTCTTCAAATAAACCCCTCAGCTCAGCTTCTCAGACCTGCTTTGTGATATTAGCACAAAGAGCAGCCATCTATTTTCAGTCTGAATGACATTATTCTTACAGCAAGAAAATAAACGAAAACTGAAATACATTCTCCGTATACAGGTTGGTGCTATCACTGAAATTCAAGGTTATTTTACAAATGCATAGTGAGGTACACTTGCTAGCTTTTCTACCAACTTCGCATCTGAGGTAGGGAAGACACAAGTCTAGTGCCACTCACTTATGGACAAAATGTGATCATGCAAGAGACTGATAGTTCCCATTTTACACACTGACTTGAGTTTTTCCCTTGGGCCTCTTCCCCAGGCAAGATTCTGTGGATTTCCACTGAAACCAAAGCATTTCCCTCTGTCACTTCCTAGGAATGCAGCAGCAGAGACACCAGTTGCTCACCCTGTAGCACAGCTCCCCCTGCAAAAAGTGCAAATGGTCTAATCGTGCTGAACCCACAAGTGTGAATCAAGCCTCTAGGTGACAACTCTAGGCTGCTTACAGACACATATTCCAAAGCTGCTGTAACTTTCTGGATGCTTTACAATGCACCTGATGCTCCTTTCTTTACATATCTCTTGTATTCTGTTTGGAATCACACCAAGCTCTTTATTGCTGAATCAGTCCTGAGTATCCCTAATGCTCAAAGGGGTGCACTCTGAAGTACAAAAATCCAAAAAGAATAACATTTTAAACTACAGCACATGAACTGCACATTCTGGGGTTGATTTATATGTTGCTTTTTCACGGATATAAAGCACAGGTCAAAACGTGAACGTTATTAACAACCAGCATTTGGGAAGAAAACTTTGTAGTGGTAAAAGCATGTTTTGTTGCCACAGAATGAGAGTCTGGGGTTATTATTCAGACCTTCAAACGCACAGACTACAGGCGAAACCCAAATGGCTGATATACATAGCTCCCCAGTTACAGGTTAGTTAAAAGCAATAAACTGAACCTGTTCTGACAGAACTAAAAATATGGAGATTCAGTCACTAGGGCATGGTTTGCCTCAGAGCTGCAGCAGTGCCGTGTTAATTTCCTGACATTTTCAAATGCATACCAAATCGGGCTGGTGACTCACCCCTCCTGATAAGCTATCAGTTCCTGTGGGCAGCAGCAGCAACAGCTGCTGCTGCTCTATTAGTCATTCACAAAAATATTCCTGAGAGAGCTCAGGGGAAATGGCAGGGTAAACTGTCATTCAATTTCCATTTTCATTATCAGCAGTCATCTGTTCTGCTTTTCTTGTCTGGTGTGTCTCTCAGCCCTGATGCTGAAAGGGATTGTTCTGCCATGGTGATCTCTTTCTACGGCGCTATCTGCCTCTCATGCAGATTATACAAGTGAAAATTAAATTCTCTGGGTGTGATTTGTTAAACAAAAATTAGTGTGTTAGAGCCATATTATACAATTGTCTGTTTTGTGTGACTATTTACATGAATATATATACTAAAATGAAAGAACAAAAATATTTTTATGGAAGCTCCAGTTATTGTGTGATTTCACATATCAAGTTTCTGACATTTAATATAGACATAACCTGGTTTATTTAAGTTCCTGCTTCTGTATATTCAGAGGTACTTTGTCTGCATGCAGGGATCCAGATTCATGACTCCTACTGAGATGTGCTGAGCAGTTACAAGGTAGCATTTGGTTTCACATCTCCACCCACTGCCTTGTAAGTATATCCCTAGTGTTCATTTATTTCAAAGAAGGGGTTCTTAATATCGGCTGGAGTCACTAATAGAGAAATAAAAAAATGATAGTAGTCTAAAGTGCAAAGTATACTTATGATTTTCTCCACTGTTTTATTTCATGGAGCTGTTTATAACATGGATTTTTAAATAAGTCACTTCCATTTCCCTCACGTAAGGTTCTCACACCACTTCACAAATATTGGTCCAAATTACTTATGAAAACATCCTTAGAGTTCAGCAGGATGGATGGCCCATTAACTAAGCCTCCCTACATTATTTTAAGTTTCATTAGTATTACAGCTGTTTGAATTATTCATTTGTAAATTGTATTCAATAGAAACTTATTCCTGCTTTCCATTCACAGAAGTTTTGTGAACAGATCGCGGTCTATGACAATGTGTTGGCCACTCTCACAACACTATTTTTAACACTTCAGATAATCAATTTTCCACCTATGAGCTTTTGGTAAACTTGCTTGGTTGCTGATTTTTCACTATTTGTTACTTGATTGTGATATGTGACTGGTCATCTGAGTCACGTGGCACTGATAGTACAGCCGTTTAAAAAGGAGAAATACAAATAATGAAGATGCAGAACAAGTTATGAACACACCACAGGAGTTCCTCATTTTCCTTTGTGGACCATTGCCAAAACCTTTATGCTATTAGTAAGATTCTTAGGAATGCTCAAAACAGCAAACACAATAGGGGTGTGTGAAAATGGGCATATCAGACATAAAGCACACTATCTGCAGCCTTGGAAGCATTCCACTTCACTCATTCAAAACTCATTCAGGAGTGACAGGTCAGTATATGCTGAGGTGAGACCCATTTTAGCCTTTGAATGGGTATACCCTGTGCTTTCTCCTTAACTGCCATGAGAGCTCAGCTTTGCAGAAGGATGCAGAAGTAGGCCCTGGCATCCCCCATGGAGGCTCTTCTGCCTCTTAGGGCTCCTTTTTCCAGGTGCTAGAGGAGTAAAAGTAATGGGATTGTACCTAGTCCATGCATGGGGCCACAGAGGAAAGGAGTAGTGTATCCTTGAGCCCTTTCCCTTGCCTTTGGAGTTGGCAAAGGTTGGCCACAAATCACAATCAACTGGATTTCCAAATCTCTTCACCTTGACTATACTGGGAAGCAGTATAAGGTTTCTGATTTTCCACTTCTTTGGGGAAAAAATGATCTTCCTCCCTTCTATATTCCATTCTGTTTTTGTCTCTTTAAAAAAAATTGAACAGAATAAAGTATGTAAAATAATATATAGTGCAGAGATGGTAGATCAGGGATTCCTGCTCTTCCTGTCTCAGGATGCAGAAAACAAATCGATGACACTGAAGAGCAGCAAATTCAAAATTGATGAAAGAAAATACTCTTTCACAAAACACATAATTAGACAGCCAGTGCTTCAGGTGGCTTGTGAGACCAAGAACATGGCAAGATTTAAAGAGGGACTAGATTTATATGGATGACAGAGATATCAGGGGTTACAACTGGTGATTTAAAAATAAAAGGAAGAAATGTAACACCTCCTATTCCAGTCTCTAACTATTAGAGTTTAAGAGAAGACCTTCATGAAGATCAGAGTATTTCTTACTTTGCTGTTAAACTGTTTATGGAATCTTTCTGTTCTTTTTAGGGTTACCCATTGTTGGAAAAGTCCCATTATGGACAAGGAGGACCACATGAGTCTTACTTTTTTACCCTGGTTCCTGTTGGTGTCACTTATTGCTATTTAAATGTAGCTTTCTGTTCTGCTCTTCCAGGAACAAAGAATGATCCAGAAGATGATTTAAAACAGTAAGGCCTTCATAGAAAAGAGCTTATGGGTTTCCTCTCTAGCACTGGTGATGCATAGGGGGTGCACACAGGTGTATGTGCACCCCCTGAGATTGGCACTGCACGCCTTGTGATTGGCTACTGCTGCTTACCACCCCTCTCCCCCTGGCACCAACTCCAGTGGCAGCATCTGCAGGCGGTCACCGACCACCGGTTGGTGCTGCTCATCCTGCCACCTCCCTCCCCTGCCGCCACTACCGTGGCTGCCTGTGGGAGCTCCCCATTCGCCGCTGCCATGTCCCTCCCTCAGCTGCTGCCACCCCTGCCCCCTGCGGGCAGTCATCATGTCCCCCAGCCTCTGGAGGCACGCGTCATTCATGCTCTGAAGAAAGCTACGTGTGAACTCAACACTGCAGCTCGCAGAAAGAAGTCATAACAGATGCAAACTGTTTAGAATTCGTAGATGATGAAGAAAGCAACACTTCGATGGGTTTGGAGGAGGGTTACCAGAAGGTTGGGAGGGAGAATGAATCAGAGGCATTAAAGCACTTAGAGTAGTATTTAGGCAATTATATTTCATTAGAGTGTATGCAAACTCAGAATACATGAGATTATTTATGAAAGGAATTTACTGCTAGAGATAATGAGGTAGTTTTACCAAGCTATAAATCTGCAGGACAGTAAGAACACAGATCAGTGTTATTGCGAGTGCTCGGCTAACAATGTAAACACTGGTGACATTTAGAATACTTGCTTACCTGGGGAAGGAGATTTAAGCTACTTTCAAAATATTATCTAATATGAAAGTAAATCTCTGCAGATCCTTCATCACAACTCTGAATAATGCCAAGAAAAATCATAATAACCAGTGTCTAGGACTGTGATGTCTCTCTCAAAGAGAGGCCAGGGAATTAATTCTTCAAGTCCACATTCTGAATCCAGGCGGGCTGCTTTCCAGTGCTGTAGCAAGGTGGGAGAGGGGGTGAGCGGGGTGATTGCCTTGGGCGCTGAAGCAAAGGGGCACCAACAGGTACTGCCCAGCCAGGGTGGGGCGTGGGACAAAGCAGTAGGTGGCTTGTTTGGGAGGGCACAGGGATGAGGGAAGGCTGGCTCCTACCGCTGTGTGTGCTCCTCGGCAAGCATGGGGATGGGAGTGCCCCCCAGATCCATGCATGGGGTGTGGATGGACTGCTGCTTTATAGGTGCTTCAGTTTTTGAACGTTACATTCTACCAGTTTCCCCTGCTCAGACCCAGTAGCACCTTGTTTTTTATAGTACAACATCTAGTTCACATCTGCACCCAAACAGGGTCCAGCGAGTAGGCACTCTTCCGCTCAGCACCCCTCAGGGGATGCATTGGGTAGGCATGTTAATTGCATGCCGGCAGGGTACCAAAAGGTTAGGCATAGCAGTGCTCAGTGTTTCAGCACCTAAGTCCCTTTCTTGGATTAGGACAAAGAGCCAAGGCCCAGGGATGAGTATTATTTACATACCAGTACTACCAGTTCCATGACAAGTATTTCACAGGCAAGTAGAATATTCTGTAAAGCTTGTAAGTGCAGAATACCAATCGCCTCTTTTCTGGGAATAGCACTAACACATAAACACAAAGGGCCAAAGGCTGTTTAGCCTGCATTCAGCATCTCAGGCAGAAGCTCTTCCCATGCAGCCCAGTACATGGTTTGCTTTGTATTAAATGAGCAGCAGGATTCACGGGCTTACAAAAGAATCAGTTCACTAACCATCAAAGTGGAAAGAAAAAGAAGATTTTAGCCATAGAAACATTTATACCCTTAGCACAAGAGTCCTGTCAGATCAGACAGGATGCTGACAAGCAGAAGTCGCTGAAAATAGGTTACCATTTTCTACCATTTTTTTCCCAGGAAATTTAATGCTTGTTAAACGGTAGCAAAGTGACAGCCCTGAAAAATGAAGCGGTCAAGGAGGTACAGGACTGGCAACAGAAGCATGGCTTCATGCACTGTTTTATCACTGTGCCTCAACCTTGATCTGGAAAGACGAGTTCTAGGGGCAAGAGAATAGTCAGGCCATGGCTTCTGCCTGCAAAGGCTGCCAGATAGGGCTGTAGCTATTTTTTATAGCTCAGCCTCAAATATATACTATTTCCACACAATCTTGTATTAGAAGGTCCGTTACAATATCAATCACAATTGAATTTTCCATGTCAGATCCCATTAAGACTATGAGACTTCTAGATTCTCTCTCTGAAAGTAAGGAACTTGGAAAACAGGACTGGAAGGGACCTTTTGGCTCACTGAGTAGAGTCCTTTGCTAGCACATGTCTTAGTGCTGCAACGATGAGTGAGCAAGCTGGGCATCAGCCCCAGGTACTGACTGATTAGGGGAGGGGGACAGCAGACTGGTGGTCCTTGGGGAGCTCAGTACCTTACAGCAGCAGCACAGATGTAGGGACCCTGTACAGCAGCAGAAGCAGCCTGTGAATTAAGAGCAAATCAAGAGGGGGTTCCCTTCCTACCCGCATTGGAAGGCTCTCCCACAACCTTTGAGAACCTTGCAGATGATTAGAAACTCTTTTGACTTCCAGCCTGAATTTCTTCCTGACCGATTTATACCCCATTCTACCCTCATGCTGTCTGTGGTCATCTTCACTTGCCTGTTTGTCCAGATCTCACATAATCACCTTATGCTTTCTCCATGCAGTTCCTGAGCGCGATACAACTTCTCAACAGCTAGACCCATACCTTGTCATGTTTTAGCCCTTCTTAAAGACCCACTTTTGCCATGCTGCCTACAGTGAATCAGGCTGACTTATATTTAGGTTGCCTAATTTTTTTTTTTTACCTTCCTGAGTTTCTTAAATAAAATATTAAGAAGTAACAACAGGTAACACCCATCATCCCAGGAAGTGATGTCATAAATAGCATTAAATTGCTTTGTTTCATCATCTTACCTGTATAGATACTACTGGGGTACAGTTCAAGCAGAGTTACTAAGAGATTGGAGAGAGGATTATTGGGAGTGTGACAGAAAGGGAAAGGTGCACCCAGCAGATCAAGCCACTTGTAGCCAAACGGCTGCAATCCTCAGTTCAGTGACTCAATCCCACAGTCATGTCAAAGATTTCTGGTCTGTGCCTAGCAAACCAAGTGGCCCTTATTCCGCTAAGCAGCCCTGGACAGAAGGCACAGAGTCATATTCTCCTTTTATTTTATAATTTCCAGCTGATCTGGAGCCCACAAGATGCTGCTGAGAACTTCTGGGAAGTTTCTGAGCTCCTTCCACTATTGCTGACTTTAATGGGACTGTGGGATCCTCAACAGTTTGCAAGAAAACACCTTTGAGAGGTTACAATATCACTGCCCATTTCTTTCCATTTGACCACACAGGACAGCCATTACAGCCCCCAACATAGTAACTGCCTTTGCACACAAAGATCTCCCACTCTGCAGTGCTTTCTAAGTGCCTCATCTTTCTCAATCATCCTCCAATCTGTTTTACCTTGAAGAAACCAGCTGCTTATAATGGCCGGATCATCTGTTTTGAACATTTGCTCTATGTAATCCTCACTTATGTGGTGGGCCTTTGCCATAGAAACCTGCCTTAGCAACAGAGGCACAGCAGCAGAAAGACTAGCCAATAGCTTTGGAAACAGGCAGCCTCATCTCCTCTGCATAGTGAAGCAGGTGTTCCATGGAGCACCCATCTCCTATCTCTTTAACAGTGCATTACGAAATAGATCAGGTGTTCACAGGAGGATGGGAGGAGAGCAGTGGAACATCTGTATTTTGAAGCCACCCTTCCATTCAGTGTGCTTGGCACAATTCTATATGCAACTTAATAGGGGGGAAATTCTTGCAATAACTGACTTTGAAAGACAAGGATATTTTCTAACTCTCATTGCCATGGGCATGCTGAGGAGGGGCAGGAAGGGGCAGGGAGGAAGAGGGGAGACAAACAGAGTTGTAAGACCTGAACAGAGATCTCTGGAGCTATTCTGCTTATGCGATAAAGGACAGAGTGCAACAGGGGGCCGGAGGCTGATACTCTAAAGACTACCACTGACTTCTCGTACAGCCTGCTGCCAGATGCCCATGTGTTCTAGACACATCACCAGCTTTATTGATTGGCCAGGCTGCCTAAGGCTCCCACAAGCTCTAACTCTACGTAGTTGCTGACATTTCAAACACATGTGCTGCAGAAAATGTAATTTACTGGTGGTCTAGCTCTAGTTATATTACTATCTTTGCCATAAATTTCTTCTTTAATTTTGGACCAGTCACCTAACACTGCATCCCCCCCTCCACTTTCCCTTTCCCCTCCTACCTTCTGTTTCCCTTATCTATAGGAGGGTATATTGTTTTGCAGGGATCTTTTGGGGAGAAACTTATTATTTTTTGTGAAGTATGGCAACACTATACTGAAGAATGCAATAAAAAAAGCAAATAAATAAAGACCTAGCAGTGGTGGTGCAGTATACCCTCCCAAGACCTTGTTCCCTACCTTTTCAGTGTATTTGCACAAGTTAGGCAAATTTTAGCAGGGAAAATTCAGATTCTGTTACCCTTAGAGCAGCATCTCGCAGTAAGTCAAGCAAGTCTTTTGGAAGCTGAGAAAACTGATACATGCGTCAACCAGTTGAGAGTGAAGGTACTGATTTAATATGCTTGAACTTTACAAGTAGATTATCTTGGGAGAACAAATACACTTGGCAATGAACATCAGGCAGTTCATCTGTGCAGCAATTCTAGATCTATTCCAAGCTCTTGCTGTTATCAGACTTGCCATATAAGACACCTAGCCTTAAATGAGTTATATGTCTGTTTTTCCTATCTTAAAACATTGCTACTGAAATGGCTCTTTCAGCTTAATACATGCACAGTGGCATGATATTTACAACTGCAACTAATGCCAATGGAAATTAGGATTGCATTTGTTCAGATCACTAGGATTGTTCATTTATTTTGTCTGCATCTAGTGCTGCATCCTACATCACTTGCTCTGTCTGTACTAAGGGCTTCAGACTTGTTCCTTTGTTCTTTAGTTTGTTCCACCTTAGTAATGAGGGAATCTCCAAAGAAGTCTGAGTTCTTTTGGTGCTGCTCCCAAATTCTTGAATGGTTCTCTGGAGCTTGCCTAACATTTACAAACCTCTCAAGTACAATAAATTGGTTTGGAAGAATTATTAGAGGAACACTACTAGTGCCAGCCAGAAAACTTAGACTGAACCATTTTCCACTGAGAATGCAGCTTCCTTGGAATCAGAAGTCAGCTTCACTGCAGTTTTGTCTCAGAAAACCACAAAGGGAAAACAACCCTGGCAGTGTCAAAAATGCCTGTTGTGACATTTGTACAATAACAGTTTGGGTTTGCTTTTGTTTTCTGTATTATGATATAACATTTAAAGGCAAAACTGAAACAAAACAGCCAGTTTTGTCAAGGGAAATGTTTCAATCAACCTGATACCATTTTTTCTCTGAATTTTCATTTGCTGTGAATCTCTTAGATTTCAGGTTTCTCTTCCCAGCACCACCACAAAATTCTGAAATCTTATATTCCACTGCAAAATAAAGTGTTTGTTCTCCATACAGCCCTAAGCACTACTGCTGATGCCCTATTTTGCCCTGGCAGGCTCCAACTTGGAGCCCAGGAGGAAGAGGAAAATATATCATTCAGTATCTTAATAAAATGTTGATCTATTCTGGAGGAAAGTGGGTGAAGGCTCCAGGAAGGGCTCTGATTACTTTTGAATCATTCATCCGTGTAGGAAGGTTATGTCTCATTCTTCTCGAGGGCTGAAGTTTTTATGGCCTTACTCATAAAGTAAGAGTAATTCTTTGAGCAATGCCACTGATTTCAAGGGAAGAAAGGACCAAACTAGGCCCTATAAGTCTCTCTGCAAAGAGTAAACTTGGAAAACTGTAGCTCTACATTTTCATTTTCTGACTCATCCAGTCATAAACACACCATGCATCGAACTCATTGCTCCCAGTATTACAAGATGACTCACTTGTAAACCCGTGCTTTTCTCCTATTAAATTCTCCCTGCCAGGTTTTTCATTATCTGTTCTGCTGCTTGTGGAATAATCACCTACGAGAAGAGCTCAGCCAGCTCAGGCTGCATTGCCAAATATCTTTACTCTGCTAAGCTGACAACATCAGCCCTTAATTAATGCAAGTACAGAGCCTGAATGTCCAACCATTATTTGCAAAGACTGGTACTTTTTTGAGTTATCCTGTTCAACAGAAGCAAATGTTACTTACCAATGCAGATTGCAGAATCAGCCGAATATTTATTAGATACAAAAAAGTATGCATAGGAAGAGAAAATATTCCCTGGCATTTTAAGCTAAGTACAGATGTTCAAAAATGGTGGAAAGCATTCTATTACACTTTACTTAAAGGCTAGGGACAGAAATTACGCATAAACCAGTATAAGTGATTGGAAACCAGTTCAAATCTGTAACACAATAGAAGTTCAATGTACATAAACCACTTTCAAAATGGCCAAAAGTGGCTTCGGATAAACCTGGATGTAGTATCAGGCTTAACTGATTTAAGCGAAATCGGTTTATTGAACTTCTGTTCCAGATCACCTCCAGATTCAAGTTAACTCAGCATCCCAGGATGTTTTGCACCTCCCCCACAACCCTACCCTTGCAGGGTGGGCAGGCTAGCTTTGACTGAAGCTGTTTGTTCCAGCCCAGCAGGGAGATGTGCTCTACCACAGTGATTCTCAATCCTCTTTGTACCCAGACCCATTTGTAAACATCAATAGCCAATCCTGACCCAGTAAATAGTTTAAGCAGAAAATTGTCCTCTGGTTGTGCCTGTGCCCCTCACTCCCCACCTGCTGCCCCTAAGCCCTAACCCCTTAGTGTGTGGGGCATGGAGGCCCAAGTTTTCCTTCAAGGGAAAACTCATGGTTTCCCATGTTTTTCTCCTTTAAAAGGAGAATCCATTTTAAAACTTTGTTTGTGACCCTTTCATATATTCTTGCGACCCACTTTTGGGTTGGGTTGAGAAACGCTGCTCTAGTACCCCCCGGTTTCTGGCTTGGGCCACAGCAGACAAGTAGGTGCACTTCCAGAATCAAAACTGAATGTCTGTTCACTTGCTTATTGGTTGTATCTGTGAAGCTTAGACTAACCTGCAAAGACTGAATCGATTCAGCCTTGGGCTTTTTGATTGTCTGTACTGAGCCAAAGTGCAATTAGTTAGAGTGAATTCCAACCAAACAGACATGCTGTTCAGTGATGGGGCTCAGTCTCTGCCTGCACTGCCCAAGGCTAGCAGGTGCAGGGCACTCCCATATGCCTCCTAGGAAGCTACTGGAGTGCCTCCCTTAGCTCTATCCTCTTCCAGCTCAGCACTGTCAGCAGAGGCTTGGGGTGGGGGGGAGAAGAGGGGGAAGAGAGCCCTCCTGCCATGCAGACCTGGCTTGGCTCCCTCGCTGGATAAGAGCCAGCAAGCTGTGTGGGGGGCTTCACTGGGGCGGGGGGCATCCTCCAGCTGCAGCCAGTAGTAGCACTGCAAGGTCCCTGTATCACTTTTCACTGTGCTAGGAACTCTGGTGGGAGGTGGGTAGAAAAGGAGTCCCTCTGCTAGGCACCCCCTCCTCTCCCTTCCCCCCCCTAGCTTTCCAACTTGGGTTTTTGTTGAGGCAGGGTCAGGCCAGGCCAGATTTCCCAGCACAGCAAAAAGTGATGCAGGGAACTTATGCTGTTGCTGCTGGCTGCAGCTGTGGGAAAGGATCCCCCTGCAGCAGGGGAGCCTAGCTCAGCTTGCGGTGGGACCTGAGCTGGGAAGCTGGAGGGGGACCTGCCTGGAAGGTTCACTGCACTGGGAACTTTGGTGGTGGTGGTGGAGGGGTATGTGTGGAAAAGGAGCTAGGAAGTTGGGAAGGGAGTTGGGAAGGCCTGCCTTTCCCTTCTCCCCATCTGAGTTTATGGTGCGGGGAGAAGCAGTGCAAGGAACTTGCACTGCTACTGCTGGCTGCAGTTGGGAGAAAGGAGACCCACTGTCAGGCTGCTCCGCTGTCAGGCAGCTCCCCCAGCTTGCCAAAAGAGTGCATAAAGTAGCATACATTTCTGCAAACACCTAGAGAAAAGCCAGTCTTAAATGACAAGGTACTGCTTAGTTTTGATATTGTTAATGTTTTGAAAAATGAGTATATCAAAGGTTTGATTGCATTAAATCTTTTTTTCCCTTTGAAGAAATATAAGCCTACCAGTTTGAAATTAAATACACATTGAATTTGAGCAAAGGTATACACAATTATACCTATACACACATGCAGAACATGACAATATGAACAAATTACCATGAGGAAAGGAGGCAAGGGCATTAGCATATATCAACTGCTTTGCAGTAAATGCTTATGCGTTCCCATGAAAATATGAGAAGTGTGTGAAAGTGTGTCACTACACATACACAGTGTTTCTAGAAAAACAAAAAAAAGAACTGTTAACTGTAATGTTATCTCTGCCTTAAAAAAAGTAAGTAGAAAATATAGAACAAGTCAAAAATAGAATATTTGCTCTCAAAAAACAAATCATCCTATAGCCAATAAAGTTAAGATTTTCAAGCTTGTTATGAATGGGATAATACATCATTTTCAGTTAATGTATAACAACAGGTTCCCATATATTTCCATTCAGGAGCAAGCAATTCAAGAAAATTAACCTGATTTTGAATGTGACATAATCTCTTATCATTCCCACATATATTTTTGGTAACTCCACCAGACTTGTTTAAGCTGAAGGAAAATTACTCTTACAGAGCCACAGGAAAAAAAAATATTATGGTATAAGTTTAAAGAAAAAGCCATGAGTCATGGACCACTGCATGAATTATTTTCTGGGCATAAAAAAAACTGGAAAAAACATGTTTTTGAGGATCTAGCCTCTTCTTAGAGCTGTATTCCAATAACAGTTCATTGAAAATAGGATTTTTTAATCAATAAAATTTTAATTAAAAATGTACTCCTGTGTTTTGATGAAAAATTGTTGTTTTGAAAAAAAAATCTTCAGCCAACTCTAATTCTGATTAATGGAAAACAAATGACTAATCAGCTCCTTAAACATCAATCAACATTTGTAAGTAGCAGGAAGATTCTTCTTCTGGGCAGAGATGTACATAATAAGATGGTGCCTGTGATTGTTGCTCTGAATTTTCTCCTGGTAACCTGGTATTACCTATCTCTTTCTCCATCACTAAGCAGTAATTTTTAGCATTTGGGATAGATCTTTTCTGCTGTCTGGGGTGGAGGAGGTCTCCATATCTTATCTGGAATGAATAAGAATGCTATGCTGATATAGATGCTGTAAAAACATGTGATGACAAAAGGCTTCCATGTCACCATTGGCTGAATACTAAACATTTGGGCAAAAAATACCAGTCTAAAAGGCAGAAGAGAAACGGAGCAGGTAAGTGTAGTTAATTACAGAAATGTATTTAGATTCCAAAGTAATCTCTAGGTTTTGAGCACCTTAGAGCAGGGATGATCATTCTTGAGTGCTCACAAAGTCATAGACATGCTAGAAAAAAAATGATAAAAAACATTTGTATTTACAAAGGCCTAATTTTGCACAGAGGCCTGATTGAAAAGTTACCTCGATAGATTTTCATTCATTCACTTTCTGAATTGTGATACTATAAGGTGCACGATGTAGGAAGAGAAATAGGCCCGTATCCAAAATGCTCAGTTACTGCAGTAATGTGGCCCACACAAATATGTCCCTGCTTAGGAAACAGTTACTTAAAAAAAAGCTTAAATGTGTTGACTTTCAGGGCATGCTGCAAAACCCATTGGCTTTCCTGGGCAAACTGAGTAGGTGAAGGTTCAGAGGCAGAAGGTCTCCAACCACACTGGGCACATCTATATGTTCATTAATGCACAGTAGTTAACGAGCATTTAATTTAATACTTGCTTAATGAAGTACTAACTAAATGTGCAGTAACTATAGTTACTGCACAGTAGTGCCAGCAAATGCCTTTTTAGTGATGCTACTGCCTGGTAGCATAATAATACTACACAGTAGCGTATTAGCACTGTCCATGCTGCGACACCACTGAGCAGTGTTATTAGGCTACTGCGCATTAAGCAACTTATGAACTGCGCCCACTGAGTCCATCTGTTCATTTTGTTGTTTGGGTTGCCCGTCTGCATTCTGTGAGATGGGCTGGCAGGCTGGCATGACTATTTATTTTGTATGAGACAATCTAATCAGTGCACTGGCTGGGACATTTTCATCTTCATTTTAGAAAGCTAAATGCATACAGTAAAAATCTAATCAATGTGTTATTTTTCAGGACAATTTGTGTAATCTAGATGGCAGCCTAGCTGCTTATTTATAGGCTGAACCTTAGAGTGATAACTAATCAGTGTCTAACCTCCAGCTGTTTTTTTCAGGAGGCCAAGTCACTCTTCTGGGAGGCACTCTTATTATGACACTCTTCTGGGAGGTGGGAAGTGAAGGTTTGAATCCAACAGGCAAAGGCAAAGGAACCTGGGCATCCCATCTCTGGGTAAATATTATAGCTGCTAGGCTATCATATAAAAGGGAAGCGCCACTTTAACTGGAATGAAGTGATAGCTCCTTGACTCTTCAAAGGCATGACTTAAGCATCTAATGTCAAATTAGGGCAGTGAATCTTAAGTGCAGGTCTAAACCATGAAGAGGATCGGACATACCTTGGTCACAAGCATTCTCGGTTGACTATCCTAGGCCATTTTCTACTCCACCTGCAGGATGTTGTGGATCCCATTCTAAGGTACTTGGCTCTTGGGAGGTTATAGAGAGTTGAAATGCCAAATTCAGGGCTGCAGATGCCTTGCAGGGGCAGGAACCTCAGAGGCGAGTGTTGCAATACTCAGCAATGCAACATCTAAGTCCGTTCCCAAATCTAGTCCTAAATGACTTGCCCAAGGTCACTCAGAAAGTCAGTGACACAGAAAGGATTTTAATGCAAATTTTACAGGTCCTAGTCAAGTGCACCAGCCACTGGACCATGCTTCCTCACACTAGATCTCAAGGTATCAGAGACTGACAGCTCTAGGAAGAGATTAAAAGTTCAGATGTTTGGCAGGTCCAAGATATCATATAAAGGTCCAATACTTCTGTCACTTATTGGTGCCTTTTAGTAGCTTTCAGTGGTAGCAGGGCCTGGAGCAGGGTTAGGAAATTATTTCAGCTGGAGGGCTGCTTAATGAGTTTTGGTATGCTATTGACAGCTGCAACAGTAGCCCTGCCCCTTGACAGGTGCCCTGCCCCTTGGTCGCTATTTTGGGACTGGAAGTTCTGCCCCCCCCCCCCAATCCCTGACTTTTGGCACCAGAAGTCCCTCCCCTTACTCACAGAAGTACAGGGAGGGTTACCATCTTGGAAATGGAAGTGGAAAAAAATAAATCACCTACTAAAAGTCAAACATCTACTACAACATGTTTTAGTTTGGTTTGAAAAGGTATTTTTGTCCTGATTTGTATATGTTTGCATAATCTATATAGATGTGATTGCATAATAGCTAAAAAATAAATACTCTTATATATTGGAGGGGGGGGCATGTGTGGGATGTGTTGCGGTGGGGGGGAAGCCCTGCATGATGGAGCCAGCTGCCTTCCCTTCTCCCTGCTGCCGTGTGAAGCAGACAGGACTCCCCTGGGAAGCAGGGGGCAGGGCTCCCTGCCACTTTCGGTGGAGTTCCAGGAGCTACACATGGTGACAGGGCATGGGGCCAGGCTGCCAGCTCCATTGTACACGGCTTTCCCCCCCAGTGGCACATGAGTCCTGGGAGCTGCACGAGGCAAGCCAGCCTAGCTCCACTCCTTGCCACTGAGAGCTCCACACTCCAGCTGGGCATGAGGCCTGGGCTCTGTGCTTCCACCAGTTCTAGCCCCATGCTCCTTGCTCTTGCCCAGCTACAGCTTTCCTCCCTGCTGCCCAGAGCAAGTGCTGCATCAGACACAAGGAGCTGCTGCTGGAGGCTGAGGAAGTTGTGTATGTTAACAGCGGTGGGGCCCTCCCATGCATGTGGGTGGAAGCAAAGCGAGTGGGCTGGGTGGGATACAATTAATTGGTGGGTGCCCATGAACTGGATGAAAATTACCTGGTGGGTAGAATCTGGCCCGTGGGCCATATTTTTCCCAGCCCTGGCCTAGAGTGAGGCCATTCAGAATATTTCAGTGTTGGCTGACCCCTTCTGACACTTAGTGGGCAGAAGTAACAGAGTCTGTAGACAAAAGGGACATTATGTGGTTGAAGCAGAGCTCGCAGAACTTGCATAATGAAGCATCATTTTCAGACAGTATTTTGGGGTTTTATTGAATAACAGAACATTAATTTAAGCCATTACAAAAGATTAGTGCAAATTAAGAAACAGCTCTTTTACAAAAAGATGCATCCTGATGCAGAGAATATTAGAAGGATGCAGATTAGGAACATGCATCTAATTTTTTTTATTATTTGACTTCCCACTAGTCTTATTGCAAGTCTTTGATAGAACCCGACTCCTCTGATGGGTCAACAAAACAGACAACAAGGGGTGCATCTACACATGCAATTTATGCTTGCATGTGTAGATGCACATGGGTTTACTACACAGTAAACCAGCCCTAGGCAGGCATCTACATGTGCAGCCATTTGGAGGCAGATTTGCTCTTCATGGCACTAACCTGCTCTGGCCCTACTCCACTCCTCTGCAGCAGCCAAGGGGAGTTGGAGGCTCCAGCTACAGCTGCCTGAGGCCAGGGGCACTCTTTAAAAAGCAGCCCCACATGGTGTTCCCTGGTCACCTGCATTTTTGGCCTGGAACAGTCTGCAGCATGCTGGTATAACCCCCTCCAATTGTCACTGGAGCCTGTTCAATGGCTGACAATCATCCCACTATGATCCACGCCCAGGTCCTGGCAGTGACACCCTGTGCCCTGGGCTCCTGTCTGCCACACTGCTCACTGTGCATTGCCACTGTGGTGACTGCCTCCTGGCCCAGGTCAGTCTCTGTGTTGTTTCTACACCCCGCCCCATGCTGTGCAGCCATGTGGCCAGGATCACTGCAGCATCTCAGGCTCCCAGCCCCTGGCTGATTGCCTGGACCCCAACAGGGATGCCAGTGATGTGCATGTGGGTGCTGCCATTGGTGGTGGAGCTGGTCTGGGAGACAGTGCTGGGGTCCATGCAGGCTGCTGCGGCCAGCACGGGGCCACTGCTGTGCGACCCAATGGCCAGAGGCAGGCAGCAGGTGGCACAGGCCCCCTTGGTCACAGCACAGTTTTAAAGGCCAGCCTGGGGCAAGCAGAGAGCCACCCCAGCCCTGGGGCTGGAGAACTCTGAGCACCGTGGCCCTGAGCCTAGCCCAAGGGTAGCCCCCTGGTGGTAGGGCTGACTGGTGGGGCAAATTTGCTCCCAGTCAGCATCTACACGTGTGACTGCACAGAAACTATGGCTTAGTTAATTTTCTACTGCATTTGCAGGTATCAAACTACCCAGCAGCAGACTAATTTACTGTACAGTGGGTGTGTGAGACTAACTGTGCAGTAGCCTAATAACGCTGTGCAAGTAGTGTGTTGGGCAAAACCAACCTAATACATTATTGTGCAGTTAGCATCTGTAAAAACCCATGCACTGGCATTAGCACATTCATTTAGTACATGATTATTCAAGTACTGAACTGAATGTGCAGTAACAACGGCATACTAATGAATGTGCAGATGCACCCAGTAACTGCCTGTATGTGTTGATGGTGGCTCTTTACCACACAGTAAATTAGTCTACTGCATTGTAAAGTGTCTTGTGTAGACACACCCAAGTAGCTGGAAGTACTATTACTCTCATTTTAAGAGGAGGAAAGAGGCACAAAGACACTGAGCGATTTGCTCAGATTTTACCCTGGAGGTATACAGCAGCCAGGAAATGACTCTGGAGCTCCTGATTTCCAGTCATTTGCCTTAATCAAGGAATGCTGAATCACGCCCTGGTTTGAAAATCCCACTATGAACAAAATATTTGTAAACATGATATTAAAGAGAAAGAAGCAAGAGCCATAGCAATTGGGTTTGGCTTGGGGCCTTTCTTGAAAGAAAATGAAGCACGAAATATTTCTTAAGGTGAGGATTGTATTGACAGTGCTACTGAAGTTATACGTAGGAAAGAGCTTTAATTCAGCAAGCCAATTTCTGATCTCAGTTGCACTGGGGTTAAAGCCAGAGCAACCGCATTGCCTTCAAGGGAGGCACAGTCCTCTGGCTGTATCCTGTTGCAAGTGTGATCAGAATCTGGCTCATGGTCTCTTAGTAACAGTTACAATGCTAGGAATACATGCTCTCTGAGGAAAAGAGAAAGATCTGGTTTCAACAAACAATGCTATTTTGTGCATTTTGAACAGATTTCTGGCCTACAATGTCATAACTTAGTTAAAGACAGGTTAAGTTTTTCATGCCAATTATAGAAGATTTGGGTAAACATTTTGATTTCACTGTGATGCTTCTTATAGTTTGCACTATAAATTTTTTTTACAGATTCTTTCCCTGCTATCTTTTACAAAAACAAGCCATGATTCAGCAAAGCACTTAATACATCCTTAACTTTATCTCAGTGAGAAATCAGTAGGTATTTAGGATGCACAAGAAATATAAAAGTATCTGTGTAGTACATAGCATAGCTGCTAAAACAATAAAGTTGTATTTAACAAGCCCAAAAAATAATTTGCTGGGGTGCTTGCAAGTTCAGGGTGTCATGACTTCAGCAATGATGTGTGTCAGATGGTGGGATATAAAGTCACAGCATAAATCTCTCTGGGGAGTAAGGCAATGAGCAAGTCTGAATCATACTTTCCATCTGAGGTAAAGAGAATGAATCAACACAACAAACATCAGTGAAAGTGATCTTTCTTTCTAATCATGTAGACTGCACCCTGATTTTCTCACATTCTCGTATGGAAAGGAAAGGGCCTCTGAACACCTTCCTAGATGGTAACTCAAAGATTTCAATAAATAAATATTTCTAGTGTTATCCCACCCCGGCAATCCCTTTACTTGCCTTATTAGACTTAGGCAGAAACTATGCTTCCCATTTGCAGAAGCAGCAGCAGCAAGAGCAAATAAGCCCTGAAGAAATTTGAGGGATAGACTACTGATTTTTTTGTTGTTGTTGCTTTGTTTTCTGTTTGTTGAAAGCGTTTCCAGGACAGCTTTGATTATAAACTAGCTTTTTTTGGTTGGTTGGGTTTTTGTGTTTGTTTTTTTGTCAACTGTTTTATACTGACAATAAAATATCTCTTTGTCCCTGCACAAGTTTTTTCCATTGGTCCATCTCTCCCAGGGCTCTTGTCCTTTCTGGAGCAAAATGGATATCCAGTAGGTAAGGGTGTTGTTTTTTAAGCCAGGGGTGGCCAGTCAATAAGGGGCACTTGGGTGCTACCCCATCAGTTTCAGAAGGACATGGTCAATGTCATGATTATGTTCATGCACTATGCATACACAACAAAAAGTTGAATATGCACAGTAAGCACCTCAGGGCAATCTCCTTACTGCCTGAGTAGTGTATGAGCAGTAGAAACACTTGAACAGTTAGAATGGATGGCAATAACTACTTGTTTAAGCAGGCAGAAGGCACCTGTACTGATGCCCCAGCATGGGCAAATTGCTGTTGGGAGGAAGGCAGGAAGGCAGGGGGCACCATGTGGGCACAGACACAGAAGTTTACAATGGTGCAACATGACAATAATGGAGCAGATACATAGGCTAGGGAAAGATATTACACATGAACCAATTTAAGTGAGCAAAAACTGGTTTAAACCTGTAACAGAACATAAGTTTAGCGTACATAAACCAGGTTCAAAATGGCTGAAACTGGTTTAAGATAAATCTGGTTGAATGTAGTATCAGACTTAACTGATTTGGGTCAAACCAGTTTATGTAATTTCTGGCCCAGTCCCTTTCCTGGTTTAAGTTAAACCAGGGTCCCCCAGTATCCCAGATGCTTTGCAGCCCTGGGCTGTGCTGTCTGTTTCAGAGACCAGGGCTGGCTCTGCCTCTCTGCTCTGTAGCCTGAGCTCCGGGGCATACTGCAGGTACAGCATGGTCTGACTTGCTTCCCTCTCCCCGCCCGCCCCCATCCCCTCACTGCCCCCTGCTCAAACAGGGATCCTCCCTCCCTCCCATTTCCCATGGAATGGACCCCAGCCTCATGGATCCTAGGCATGTAGTATGGTAGCTAATGCTGGGGGGGGGGTGTGTGTGTGTGTGTGTGTGTGTCCAGTTTCACTGGGACAGGCAGACATAACAGTGTCCACTTAGGGCTTTTTGGAGCTAATCAACAGGTCAGCTGGTAATGACCCGCCATTCCTTCCTGGGAAAAAGCTGTTTAAAAAGATCTTGAACTAATGAGAGATACTTTTATTTTGTTGATGGGCTGATAAATGTGACGTTATCAGACCCCTGCTGGCTCCCTCACCTGCCAGGTTTGCAGATGATATGAAGCAGCAGGGAGAGGGAGATTGAAAAGCTCAGTATCATCAACAGATGCATGCACTGCGCACACCCACTTTGCCTCAGAGTGTTAGCTGGGGACAGGCAACACTCCCACCCCTTGAGCAGTGTAGACAGGGTGAGGGTTTACACCCCTCCTTACTCAGGGCATCCTGCTGGAGCCTGGCCACACTCCGCCCTCAGCTCAGCACCATGGAATGGAAGGGAGGGCGGCTCTAGTTCCTCCCAACTTCTAGCCTGAGCCACTGCAGGCATGTGCCTGCATTTCTCCAGTTCAGACATTCCCATCTGTGCAGTTGCAAACTGGTTCAACTTAGGTAGGTTAGACTAACCTGCAAAGATTGAATCAATTCAGGCTCAGGCTCTTTGAATGTCTGTTCCTAGTCATAAAGTTTAGCCCTACACTAATGGAAGTCACTCTACTCCAGTTTAAGATTATTCTGCCAAAACCTGTGTTAATGATATATATAGATAAGTTACACAGATGTACATGCCATGTGTCCAAAGCGCTAGTCAATTTAAATGGACTGTTCCTGGGTAGCTTTTTATTTCAGGCATTCATCTCCACAGAATCACATTTGACTCAGATCTGCATGACCATTGATGATGCATAGGGGGTGCACGTGTACCCCCTGAGCTTGGCGGTGCACCCCATGCAAAAAGTGCTGCTGACGATGCCAGTAGCACCTGTGGGTGGTCCGCTGCCAGCATCATCTGTGGGTGGTCTCTAACCACTGGCTGGTATTTCTCCTCCCCCCCCGCTCTTCCAACTCCACTGATAACACTGCCATGGCTGCCTGCGGGAGCTCACTGCTGCCACCATGGCCCTGCCACCACCATCACCGCTGCCTGTGGGAGCTTGCCGTGCCCCCCCAGCCTCTGGGGGCATGCAGCATTCATGTGCATGACACATTAATGATATCATTAAGATCCATGAAAATAGTTGTAAGAACACAGTGGGAACTTATATCATTTTATCTTCTTCATCATCCTTGTGCTCTGCTAATCAAAGCCTGCCAACTGGTCTCATTATCTAAAGATATAGTAAACATTTTAAAGTGATCTGTTGGGAGATTACCAAAATTATTTGAGTCCAGTTCATTTACAGATCAAAATGATCTTCAGCTGCTCTTTTGAAAAGCAAATCTAAAATATGGTTCTAGAAGTAAAAAGCCTCTAGTTAGTTCATTAGTTAATTGCTCTCAGTTACTTTATTTGATAATATAAGTACAAAGAAGCAGTGTTCAGCTATAAATAGAACTCATTGAGATATGGAGTACAGTAATTTGCATAAAGGATGTGAGAAACTGATGAGATGTAATTGGTAATGGAATTTGCAAAGGTTCATTAACAACCACAGTTTGAGCAGGTAAGTTTTGCAAGTTGAAATAAGTATATAGTTTTGAAGATTTTTACATATTTATTTTTGGTAGGTCATGTCAGTCATGACCAGGGATCCTGGTTTTCCTTGATTAAAAAAAAGACAAATTCTCTGATAAAAAAATTAAATAAAATCACAAATTCTCTGATAAACCCCCCCAAATACATGATTACAATTAAAGACCCCCCAAAGCACCCCCCAGCCCTGCTGGTGCCCTTTACTCCCCACCCATAGCCCCCTGCCCCCCCACCCTGTTGGAGGGGGCTCCCAGCTGCCAGGGCTATGGGGCCAGGGACCTGGGTACGCAGCCCCCAGCCCCTGGCAGGAGGCAGTGGCTGCTTCCCCCCTCTCCCATTGCTGCAGGCTCAGGTGGGGGAGTCCAGGCCGCTGCTGGGGCGTGCACTTCCCAGGAGGCAGCGGGGACATATGCCACCCCATATCTCTGCACAGGGTGGGTGTGGGGTGGGCCGCACCCTGTGGGCTTGGGCAGGGCAGGGCTAGCTCCCTACCCTCCCTGCTGCCAGGGTCTCCGCAGGCTGGTGGGTCCAACCTGCCCCGGCAGGGAACAGCAGAGCTGCATGAACAAGCTGCTTACCACTGCAAGCTCCATGCTTCCCTCACAATGTGCCCCCTGTGCATGCAGCTGCAGCAAGGGCAGTGGGGAGGGCCTGCACTCCTGAAAGCTGCCACGCATACAGAGGGCACATCACTACAATAGCACAGAGCTCACAGTGGCAGGCAGCTTCTCTGCATCACCCTACGGCACCAGGTTGAACCTGCCAGGGTGAGGACATTACAGGGAACGGCAGCAGGGCAGGAACCCAAGCCTGCAGTAGGTAGCCCATCCCTACCCCCACCCCATGCACAGATCCAGGGGGCACAGGTCCCCCCTGCCTCCTGAGAGTGCACACAGCAGCAGGGAGCCAGTCTGGCCCCTCTCCTGCCCTCCAGACGAGCCATCTGTAGCCCCATCCTGCTCCACACTGGGGCCCTACAGCCGCACATTGTGGGCCTGGGCCCCAAACCCCAAGCACTTCCTGGCTGGGCAGCAGCCCCAATCCCAGCCCTAGCCCTGCCCAATTTCCTCCCTCCTTCCCTACAGTTCAATTTCCCTTCCCCCCATACTTACCTACAGGAGCTGCTCTCCAGACTGCTTGAGGCCATGTGCATATACATGCACATGGCACCCCCTGCCTGACTACCTTTCTCTCACTTCTTCCCGGCCCCCTGCAGGATGGAAATCTGCCAGCTTGCAGAGGGCTCATCCCAAAACTGCAAAATCTGCAGGCTTCTCTGGTAAAATGAGAAAATCTGCATTTGCATCCAGTAAAAGCTAGAATCTGTGGTTTACTCTGTTCTTATGTGGGAAATGGAAAACCTGGATCCCTGGTCATGACAGCACATTTTATATATATAAAAAATACCTGTGAATATGCAGCCATTTCCCTATATTATTTTGTTCCTAAATGAAACTGTGTGCCTTAAAATCATATATATATATATATTGTAGGCCTCCGTGAAGCAGCTAATATTCACTTCAGATTCAGATTTGGCCGATTTGCGGGACAGTGATCAATTCGGTGATTTGAATCACTGTCCCAAATCGATTCAGCTGAATCTGATTTGGGGATTCAGCTGCCATCAAATTGGCTGAATCAGCCCCATCTACTACCTGCTCTCCCAGCCCCATCAATGGCTGTCCTGTCCAACCCCAGCGCCTGGCTCTTTGGAAAAAAAAAAAAAAAAGGCCCAGAACTCACTGGCTGCTGCAGGTGGGGGTGGGGGGATCCCCACTGCCCTCTACTGCTCTGCATTGCATGGAGGGCTCTGCCATGAACCCCCAGAAGCTCCAACAGGTGCTGTAGCAGTTGGTGAGTTCGAGTGTGGGGCACTGGGGGGCAGCGGGGATTTCCCCCATGCCTGACATTAGCTGTTGAGTGGGGGCTTTTTTTTAAGTGGGGCATCCATGTGGCGGGAGCTGGCAGAGAAGGTGGGGGTTGGAGAGTGTTCGGGGGTCCCCCCCATGGTCCCCTCCCCCTTCCTCTAGCCTCCCCACCCCCTACTTACCAGTGGGGATGGGGACTGCCTGAATCTCTAAAGCTGTCTGAATCTTTTCCAAATTGATTCAGAGAGCTTCGAATCGATTTGGACCTTTTAATTGGTCTCCTGATTCAATTCAGATTTAGACATTCGGCCACCAAATTAGGTTGAATATTCTCCAAATTGAGTCAGCAGCTGAAGCTTCACACAGCTCTAATATATTGCTTCATCAATTTATTTGCATAACATTATAGAAACCAGAGTGTTTCATACAAGACAGTAACTATGTTTACAGGAGAGAACTGAACAGAACAACTTGAAAGAGTAACAGAGTCATAATACATGCTTCTTATGGGTAGAGGTTGCACACCTCCCCACCTTCTAGAACAGAAATATTAATAAGAATCTCTCTCTTATTCAGTATATCAGCCAAGGTAAGAAGCCACTTGATTAATTCACTGCAGTTTGGTTTTTGTAGAGTTGCAAGTATGGTCATTTTCTGACTCCATTATGATTTATTGGAGAAAGTACTCAGTGGGTGTGTCTACTAACTTTGACTAACTCTGTAGTAAACATCTTGTGTCTACACATGCAGCAATGCAGTGCTATTAGGTGGGAGTAAACTAATTAACTCTGTAGCAACGCATGTATAGACACTGGAGGGGCTGGCGAAGGCACAAGAATACGTCAGTGAGGGGGCTGCCTCCTGGCTAGCCCTGCACTGGAGCAGTCTTGTGCCCCAGCAGCCCCTCTACAGCACATTGAGCTGGGCTGTGTCAACCCTGGGTTGGCAGGCTAAGCTTCTGGGCCCCCTTTCAGCAGAGGCTGCTTTGAGCTGGCTCAATATGCTGCATTCCCAGACACACATGTAAATGTGGTGCTGTGGAAACAAAAAGCTCTGGCATGATAAGCACCAGAGTGTATTTCTTTGACTTAGTTGTATATGGAGACATGTCCAGTGCTACAGAAGGATGGATGGCCTAGGTTTTCCTGGCCCTCTGGCCATTGCATAACACAAATGTCAGGAGACTTGTTCTATTAAATAAAGGGCTTCATTTAAGACCTCTGGAGTTAATGAGGGTCTTCTCATTGATTTCACTGCACTCTGGATCAAGAACTAACTTCAAAAACAGCTAAAAATAACTGCATTATGACATTGGCAAAGAACATTGGCAAAATCAGTCAGAACCTTTTCCAGCAAAATGGACATTAAGTTATTTGTCCAATTCAGCTGCACACAGAAAGGAAAAGAGCACAACATACAAGAAGACGATGCCAAACATCTCAACAGAAAGATCTGGTTGATAAACTCTGGGCTCCTTTATTTCACTCCCAGGTTGAACTGTTGCAGCTTCTTTTCTCTGGAGGATGATCATGAAAGTTTACAATCACTACAGCTCTCAGCAATCTGCCTCATAAGTAACAGACCCTTCACAGACACTACCTTTATGGCACAACTAATATGTTAATTGCACCATAAATGGCAAACATGCCATATCTTCAGCAAAATTTATGGCACCATACATTAAGAAGCCAGTGTAACTGTTTTATTTTTTTTTCTTCTGTATAACTGCCGCATGGCACTCTCACATTTATGTAACCTTGAAGTCTTAACTAGTAAGCTAAATAAGTGCTTTGTATTTTTCTCTGTTGGCATTAAGCTACACATGTGCATTTTGTAGATTTTATTTCTTATCTAGAAGTGTTATTTTTGCAGAAATGAAACTTATGTAAAAAGTCTGCCTAGCAATTACTATGTAAAAGAAACTATCCTATCCCTGTATGCTCAGCTTATATCATAGTTAGTGTCACAGAGGCAGTGCAATCAACATCTATAAAGAGGCAAAGAAACACAAAACAACAGAGACGATGACTGGAAAACTCTATAGGCCCGATCACCCTATAGACAAGTTCTCAGCCTCTTCGTCTGGGCGTACCCCAGCAAAGACAAAGGCCTCAAAAATCCGACAACTGACAACGATTCACCATGTTACAGTTTTGTACTGTATATCCCATTCATGAGCTGTTGACCAGTTCTGGGACTTAAAGAGCCGGCAGCCGCACCTAGCTTTGGAGTGGTTCCAGTGTTGGAACACAAGGGCTGGCTCTGGAGCCCCGTGAACCAACAGACCCCCTTTGTATCCAGCATACTGTAACTGAAGAAACATCGGAGACTTCACTCCTTGACTGCCTCTCATCGTAGCTTAGACAGCATATCTATGCTCGCTATACTTGTATTTACTGCAGCTTCGTTCCAACCGGCCTCCCCTCTTATTTGTAAGAGGGTGAGGCCAGGTGAGTGAATAAAATCTTTTTGTTTTACTTTATATCTACTCTGTAATAACTTCTACTACTAACAACCCATATCAATGAGCAGTTGACCAGTTCTGGGACTTAAAGAGCCGGCAGCCGCACCTATCTTTGGACTAGCTCCACTGTTGGAACGCAAGGGCTGGCTCTGGAACCTCATGAACCAACGGACATTCTATAGAATAAGAAAACTAACAACTTACTCTAAGTCGTCTACTTGTGCCAACTCGGCGAACCTCGAGGGTGGCTATAAAGCTACCTCCAATCCCGCCCCACAAGCTGCGCGCTCACACAGCTCCGCAAAGCCCGTGGCTCCCCAAGCGGTGCTGGAACCGCTAGCCCGGCATTCCGCCACAGCCAGCTACAAAGATGTTCCACATAAAATGTAGAACATCTTTCCACATATAATATAGAACAGCTTTATGGCTGGGTTTCTATGACACCTTAAATTAAATGTGTTGCATGCCCCCTCATACCAACAAATCAGCTAATTGTCAGCATTGGGAGGGAAACAGCTCTGGCCCAGCTGGAGACCCCCAGGCTGCCTCAGTCCCCATGCTAACAATCAGCTGAAAGTTTCTAGGGGGAAAATCTTCCACCTTATTTTTTTTGCTGCCAAAGCCCATGTCCAAAGGGGAAAAAAATGGTGAGTTCAGCAGCAAAAATGGGGTCAATTCTCCCTTCCATAGTAGTGAACTCCACTGCCACTCTACAAAACTACTATTCTCAGAACACCTTGTGTTCTATGACGCATATTGCCTATGCCAGGTGCTTCCTTTGGCTGGAAAGCAGCAGGTAGGCAGTAGCCCCAGGGAGAGGCACTGCCTCCGTCTTGTCCTTTTGGTGCCCCACCCTGGGCATGTGCCCTGCTTGCCCACCCCATGTTATGCTACTGAAGGCAAATGAAATGTTCTATTTCAACAAAATGAAAACTGTGTAAAATTTTGCATCGTACATGGTAAAACCAAAAAGAAAAAAAAATGAAGAGAAAAATTAAAGTGTTCTATTCTAAACAGACCAACTTTGACTTATTGACATAAGTTGGGCACACCCTTGTTTAGGATCTTTTAGATAGAGAAGGTGCTGCCTTGAGTAGGAAGATGGACTCGATCACCTGAGATCCTTTCTTACCTTAGGAAAAACCACATGAAGATAGTGAGTGCATCTACATGTGTACTTTAATGTGCATTAGCCTATTTTAATGCACATTAAAGCATCATAAAAAACCCATGTTCTTTGTGTTAGCCAAAAAAAAAGGCTGATGTGCATTAAAATAGCCTAATGCACATTCTCCCTATATTTCACAATGGAGGGCATTTTTACACATACTCCAGGAGTGTGTGTGTGGGGGGGAAGCACTTTAATTAGGGTGGCTCCAAGACCCATTCTAATTTAAGTGCCTGGGGCATTATGTATCAGTGGCCTCACACTTCAAAATGGCAGTGGGGGCACTTTATTTAAAGCTCATCAAACAAGTTTTAAAGTGTTTCTGCTGCCATTTTGAAGTGCAGGATCACTGACAGATGAGATGTGGAGGCTGGCAGAAGCACACTAATTACCACACTCCAGCAGACTTGATCGAGTCTGCTCTGATGCGCTGTAATTACAGTTGGTTAGCACCACCAGCCGGCTCATCTATACGCACCCAGAGGTACTAGATTTAAAGTGCATTACCTAAAGTGAATCAATGAATGTGTGGATGCACCTAATATGCGGTTTAGGTTCAACTTGTGGATCTAATTCCATTGATGTGGCTTCTGCCTTTCACCTTATCCTCAATTTTGTTGTGCACAGACAATTTCAGATCAGTCCAGGTCATTTTCCCCCTTTTTTTCACTGTTTAATGCTTGCCTTTACTCCACAAACATCTCCAAAGATAAGACTTTTTTCAGATTGATTTGATTCTTATACATAATTGTTAGATAAACAAAGTGAAAGAGTCCTTTAGTGTAAAGTTCTGCACCACCAGTTTTTTTCTAAATCATCATATTTGCCCGCCACAATAAACATTTTTCCCATTACATCTGTGCTGTAGTGAAGAATGGTGACTCTGAAACATTATTAAAGATTAGAACCCCAGAATCATATATCTGATGAATGCAACAGTGATAGAAATACCTACCTGCTACATGAAATGAGCTGTAAAGCAACAGCAAAGCATTCAGCTATATCTGTTAGTTAAAGCATTGTCCATGACCTGGGAAAAAGATGCTAAATGAATTACCAAGTCATTCACAATTATTATCCGGAGAGACTAAAATAGGGATTTGGGAAACAAGCAGTCTGTTTTGATAGCTAAGAAAAGTTCTTTGACTCCACAGGAAAGACAGTGAAGTACAGTGAAAGATGTGGTAACAAAGATGAAGACAATATATGACAAAGTATGGGCATGTGATGCTAAAGTGGTAGACAGAATTTTTTTTTAGAGTGGAAGGGACAAACCCTATGTGGGAAGGGCTGCATGAGAAGAGACACAGAAGATTAGAATATACTAAAATGGTGAAAAAACATGGGACCAGAGCCCCTCAGTATGTTATACCAATGAAAAACTGGCTATACCCCAAATCTACCTGCCTCCAGTGGAAATCTGCTTTGGTTAAGAAGGCCACTGTCTTGTTCTGGAGAGATGCCTGGCAGGGTCTGGCCACTGTCTTAGGAGTCTTAATAACCCTTTTTCTACTAAAAGACTTGGCCATTTAGGATGCTAAGTGTTAAATTCTGTAGCTTCTTGTGTCTAAAAGAGTCAAGAAATACTACCAGTTTAGAGAAAGGCTGCATAAAAAAGTCATCTGCAGAATTTCCCACTATTTGTAGACAGCAGTTTTAGAAGAAAAAAGCAGCAAACAAACTGGACCTGGAACATAAAGAAAGATGTTGTTGACTTTATGGGAAGCTATTTAAAAGTGACAAGGCAAACACTCAGCTGAGAGGGAAGAGAAGCTGTGAGAAGAAACAGAAGAAAACAAGAGATGGGTGCTCTGCTGAAATACAAATACTCCATGTGCTCTTCAACTACTTCAAATATGTCCATGTTTAAATGAAGATTTTATCATGCAAGATGGTTTTGTTCTGTTTTTTCCTCCTTCTGGCAACCTGTGATTTCAACATTACAAATTTTTGCTATGTGTACTACTCTTTGTTCCCTTGTTCTGCCTTGAGAAACAGAACACTGTTGCTTACTTCCAGGACTATTTTGTCATGCAGAGTAAAAGGAAAACTAAACAATGTTAACTCATTCTAATTTAATTTGGAGAATTTGCAATACCTGCTCCTGAAAGGGCTCAGGGAAAGCAGGCACAACACTAGGTTGACAGATGTATAAGTACAAATATACCCTGAACAGAATGCCCTGATCCAGATATGAATTATCAAAAGTTCAGGAAGAGGCACTGTAGTATATGCAGGACTGCTTATGAATATTTAAGCATCCCCACATGCAAGCATGTGCACTTGCAGCAGCTCAAATAGAAGCAGTGCAAATTTAAGCCAGGGCTTTTTGCCTCAGCACACGTGCCTGGACATTCACTGTGGTGTGGGGCAAATTGTGCCACTTGGGACAAAATAACCCTGCCTGGCTTCTCCGGATCTGCAGCCGGGGGAGCTACAGCCTGGGGCCAGCACAGGGGGAACTCAGTGCCCAAGATGAGTGGTCGTTCCTTAAGGAGACGATACTCAGGGCCCAAGGGGTGACCATCCCAACAAGAAGCAAGGGGGCAGGAGTGCTCGAAAGCCCCCCTGGCTCAACAAGGGTGTCCAGGAATGCCCGATTGCCAAAAAGTGTGTACAACTGGTGGAAGGGGGGTGCTACCTCCTCTGCTTGGGCCTGTAGGGGGGCTTTCAGCAAAGCTAAGGCAGACATAGAGCTAGGACTAGCATCAAAAATCAAAGATAATAAAAAGTCCTTTTTCACATATATAGGGAGATGAAGAAAGCACCAGGAAATGTGGGGCCCCTGTAATCTGGTGGTTGCGCCAGAGGAGAAAGCAGACCTCTTAACCAATTCTTCACCTCCATTTTCTTGTGCAGGGACCGGGACTTCACTGTGATACAAGATGGACTTGAGGGGAATGCCTCCAGACCTCAGGTTGGGGAGGACCGGGTTAGAGAGCTTCTGGAGGGGCTGGACGTGTTCAAATCAGCGGGTCCAGATGCTCTCCACCCCAGGGTGTTGAGGGAGCTAGCAGGGGTTATTGCAGGGCCTTTGGCACAGCTTTACAAGTGCTTGTGGTGCTCAGGCCAGGTGCCAGATGATTGGAAGATAGCCAACGTGGTCGCCATCTTTAAAAAAGGGAGGAGGGAGGACCTGGGCAACTATAGGCCCATCAGTCTTACCTCAATCCTGTGGAAACTCTTTGAGAAGATCCTCAAGGAGCACATCTGTGATGGGCTGGCTTCAGGGATGATGCTCAAGGGCAACCAGCATGGTTTCATTAGGGGCAGGTCATGTCAGACCAACCCGATTGCCTTTTATGATCAGGTCACAAAAGTATTGGATGCAGGTGTCAACATGGATGTAGTCTTTCTGGACTTCAGCAAGACCTTTGACACAGTCTCCCACCCCATCCTCATTAAAAAAATAGGCTACTGTGGCATTGATGCCTACACAGTCAGATGGATTGCAGATTGGCTGAAGGGTCGTACTCAGAGGGTGGTGGTAGATGGGTCATATTCCCCCTAGGGAGAAGAGGACAGTGGAGTCCCCCAGGGCTCAGTCCTTGGACCTGCACTGTTCAATTTCTTTATCAGAGATTTGGACGACAGGGTGAAATGCAACCTGTTTAAATTCGCTGATGATACCAAAATTTGCGGGGAGGTAAGCACACTAGTAGGGAGGGAAAGACTGCAGCAAGACCTGGATAGGTTGCATGGGTGGGCTAACAAAAACAGGATGCGCTTCAATACTGACAAGTACAGGGTGCTGCACTTGGGCAATAGTAACCAGCAGCACACTTATAAGATGGCACACTCCCTTCTTGAGAGCATGGAGGCAGAAAGGGATCTTGGAGTCATTATTGACTCCAAGATGAACATGGGCCAACAATGGGAGGTCACGGTTGGCAGGGCTAACGGGACCTTGTCGTGCATCCACAGGTGCATCTCAAGCAGGGCCAAGGAGGTGATCCTCCCCCTCTATGCAACACTGGCCAGGCTACAGCTGGAGTACTGTGCCCAGTTCTGTGCGCCCCACTTCAGGAGGGATGTGGACAACATTGAGAGAGTCCAGAGGAGGGCTACCCACATGATCCGGGGACAACAGCGCAGACCCTACAATGAGAGACTGCAGGACCTGAACCTGTCCAGCCTTCACAAGAGAAAGCTGAGGGGGGACCTGGTGACCATCTATAAACTCACTAGGGGGGACCAGAAGGGTTTGGGAGACCTTGTTTCCCCTAGCGCCCCCTGGCATAACAAGGAATAATGGCCACAAGTTGTTGGAGAGTAGGTTTAGATTAGACATCTGTAAGAACTACTTCACAGCGTGGCTAGGAGCTGGAACCAACTTCCAAGAGAAGTGGTGCTGGCTCCTACCCTGGGGGGCTTTAAGAAGAGGCTTGATGCCTACTTGGCTGGAGTAATTTGAGCCCAGTTTTTCTCCTGCCCAGGCAGGGGGTCAGACTTGAAGATCTACAAGGTCCCTTCCAACCCTACTTCTATGATTCTATGGATGTTTGATGGAGGAATGTGGGGTTTGCAGGAAGGGGATGGGAAGAGGTGTGGGGGAAGGTGGGTGGGTGGGTGTGGAGTGATGTGGGTTTGTGTGTAGATAGGTATGGGGTAACTGTGGGGGAGCTGTGGGTGTGGGGGGTACCTTGTGGAGGGGCTTATTTAGAAAAAGTGAAAGGTAGGTGGGGTGGATCCCCTGCCCCCACCCCCCACTACACATGGACTACCCCCACTGCAGGGCCCCAGCTGCCCCAGGGAGGGCCTGTGGGGAGGCTTTGCACTGGAGCAAGTTGCATGGCTCCTGTGCAAAGGCACACTAGCTGCATGGCCTAGGCTGGAGCAGGCCAGTGGAGCGTGTTTTCTATTAGGCTCAGGCCAGATCAGGCTCCATTTTTCATGAGGCTAAAACTTCATACAGAATGCACCCCACTGGCCCAATCAGGCCCAGGCAGTGCAGCTAGTGTGCTTTAACACAGGAGCTGTGTGACCTGCTCCAGTGCAAAGCTAGACTAATGAGTTGTGTTGGACTCGGCTGGGCCGGGTCCCACTGTGTGCTGCCAGCTCCACCAAGGCTGCCATGCACCACTGGCTCTGGCCACTCATTCCTCTCCTTGCCACCCCAAAGGGCAGCACAGGCTGCCACACACCAGCCCCCCCCACCCAGCACCAGCAGTGCCAGCACCAGCAGGCAGTGTGCTATGGCTCTGCTGAAGGCATAGGTGGGCAGTGATGTGGTGCTGTGTGACCTGGACTCCTACATGTTGAATGGACCCAGCCCGGCCCATCCAAAGCCGTGCACTAGCACACCAGGCTGGCTGCATTCGGCATGTAGGAGCCCAGGTCACATAGCACCACGTCACTGCACATTGTGCCTGCATCAGAGCCACAGCCATGCTGCCTGCTGCCGCAAGCACTGCGGGGGTCGAGTGGGGGGAACAGGTATGTGGCAGCCCCTGCCTGAGCCCCTCCGTGTCACCACCAACTGGGACATCCCCACCTGCTGCTCCCTATCCCTCTCCACTCCCCATAGCCCCCAAGAACCCCCTCCACTCCCAACACCCCCCAACGACCCCCTGCTACTCCTCACACCCATTAATGCCCACTCACAACCATAAACCCCCCCACCCCATTCCCTACCTTACCTTGGACGGTGCCAGGGGCAGCAGGAGCACCAGAGAGACACTTTGGACAAAACCAAAGCATCTCTCCTGGAGGACTGACTCCTGTGTTCACTCCATCACTGTCTGGGACTGTGCCTTGCCCTGCTGTTCTGTGGAACAGTTTTTTATGATATCCAGGGGTCTAATTTTGCCCTCGTGCTGCAAGTTTGCAGCATGGGGAACATTATTTTGTTCCTGCACGTGCCTCTTGTAGTGCCTCAAAGGGGTTTGAGATGCTGCAAGAGGCACGTGCGTGCTCATCTGGATGCACCCTAAGGGCTTGAACTTCAAGTCCAGAGTCAATTTATCAATCCCCATTGACTTTTCTGGTGGCCAGAATTTCATCCACACACGGTATAGTTTTTTTATATGCTATTTCAACAGAATATATTGGGTCTCCATTGTTCTATAAAACACACTGAAAATACAGAATGACCACAATGATCAGCACTCCACCAAAAAGAATCAAACCAGGGGGCAACTCATGCTTGAAAGGCCAAATCTATACCTGATAGTGCCTGATGTCCTGTAAAAGCATCAAATAACAGTACTTTGAATGGAACAGCAAGACCTATACCTCGCTTTAGCCTTCTTCAAAGAGACAAATATCTGTCTAGCTCAGAATAGATGCCTGACCTTCTTTGAATAGAAATAAATAAGACCTAATATTTTTAGGAAGATGAATCTTTATGCAGTTAAGCTGACCTGAATTTCAAGACCAACTTTTTTTACTATGTCTTTAGTGCTAAGCTGAGTTAGGTTTTCTACTTTAAAACAAGCTAATGAAAGATTCTGATTTAGAATTCAGTTTCTGCTCTTTCACTTTCTAAATGCAATGAATATTTGTAGGCAGTGCTGTACAACATGCAGACTTGTATTTATTACATAATAATATTAATGGGACAACTTCTCAATTATTGTATATCCATTGACTCCAAGAGAAGAATAGCAACTTGCATGCATTGAGGAGTTGGTCCAGTAATACATCTATAGCTAAATTAAAAACAACACACACATGATTTGTCCTATTAAGTCTGAAACTATCCCACCTTTCATGTGATATTACAGAAAAAGCACAACCAGCTTAAGGTCAATTAAGCTCCAGGCAGGGTGGGAAGTGGGGGCTGGGGTGGGGAAGCCAGGTTCTCCATCCTATGTTTTCTTTGAAATTGAGACTCTCTAGCACCCCTACAGCCTGAAGAAAGTGACACACATCCTAGTGACTCAGGCCTCAGTAGCAGTTGTATCCAGAGCAGGGCCCTGACTTTCCTTCTGCTTGCCAAAGGTAGGCACAAATGGACCAGAAGGGTTTGGGAGATACCTCAGTGGTTGTGTCCCAGGTTGCTAATGCTGAGGTTCATAGTTCAGAATCCATCTGCCTCTGGGATCTAGATTGGCTGCTCACTCTTAGCCATTTTGGTTTTGGGGGGTTTTTGGAGGGGAGGGAAAGGAGGTTTGGCAGTGACCACCCCTTTGGGCATGAAAATTATGGCCCAGGTTCAGCACCAGCCACTTGTCTCAGTTGGTAAGGTTCTAGGCCTTGTGTAGTAGGAATGTGAATGCAAGGCTCTTGTCTTCCACATCACATCATGATGAGACTCCTGGTTTCTTATCCTCCCAAGGCTACAGCTGTAAAGAGTTGGTACTTAGAAACCAGAAGCACATAAGTACAAGATGTTCCATCTTAGTGATTTGCTTTGCAGTTCAATATAAGAAAAAAAACAAACCAAAAAACAAATAACTCACATCCCTTGTAACATTTGAGACAGGAAACTGACCTCCTCAAGCAGCCAAGAACTGGGAATAGGCAGGGAAATACCATATTTAAAATTCTAGCGTAGCTGACAAATTTAACTTTGGCCTCAAAATTTCCTGACAGTTGTCTCCTAATTGCCCCTACCTTTTATAATTCGATTTAGATGACTAATATTAGTTTTCAAAAGTTGGTTTGATATTTATATTGGTTATTAAAGAGGAGACATCAAGAGATGAGATTGCTAGCATCTCCTGACATTTGAACAAGCCTGGAAATTCCATCAATATAGTACACTGTTTATCAAAGCCTAGTTCATATAATTTCTTACCCATCAATCAAGCAAAGTCAATCCTGACCTAAGGCGGAATAAACCAGCCCAGGCAATGTATTTTATACCAGGAATTCTGGTCTCCTCTGGTTTCTTTTGCAAATGGGAGTTAAAGATTATACATCATTCAGAAAACTCATACCGCGTCTCAACAGTTATTGGGTTTGGCAGTGGAAATTGTACATAGAATCATAAATAAGAAGAGCTGGAAGGGACCTCCAAAAGTAAAGGGCATTCAGAGGTCATCTAGTCCAACCCCTTGCCTAAGGCAGGATCCAAACCATTCTATACTATCCATAATCTAAACTCTACATAAAATTACTATCAGCCCTGACACAAAGATATAACACCCTAACCTGCCACAGGTAAAGCAAGGAAACCATAGTAGCCAATGTCCTGTTTCTGTAAAAGGTTGTAAATACATGCTCAAGAGATTCTAGGTAGAGGGCTATGCCCCACACTACAGAGGAAGGTAAAAACCTCTACAGTATGTACCAATCTGACCATGGGGTAAAATTCCTTTCTGACCCCAAATGTGGTGATCAGTCTGAACCTGAGCAGAGGGGTGAGACCTTCTAGGCAGGAACCTCCAGCTTTGATCTCAGCAAGAAAGTGGCACACTCAAAATCCCCAGTCTTGCTATACCCAACACCCAATGCCACTGAGGGAGGTTAACACCACCACAATGCATGTAGCAGAAAGGAGAGGGGGATGGGGGCAACCAGCAAAGCTCAGAAGCTTGGGAAATACCCATAGTAAAACATAGGCATAGCTATGCCTAGATCATCCGTGAGCAGTAGAGGTCCAACCTTTTCTTGAACACCTCCAGTGATGGAGAGTCCACAGACTTCCCTAGGCTGTCTATTCCATTGCCTTACTGCTCTAACAGTGAAGATGTTCTTGCTGATATCCAATCTAAACATACTTTGTTGCAACTTCAAGCTGCTGGTCCATGCCACCCTCTCTGCAGAAAGAGAGAAAAGGTGCTCTCGCTGTACGTACCACTATGTCATGTGATGGGGTGGATACCATGTTATGCTGCACCAGCAAGGCATACAGCTCAACTACTGCATGTCAGTAGTTTCTTACAGGCCAACACAAAGGTAGGCAGGTATGGAAATGAATCTGTGCACACTTGGTTCTTTTAGACCAATGGTTCCCAGCTTTTTAGGCTCAAGGCACCCCTCAGAAAATGCCAGCTCTTAGTTTTCACTCTCTCTTTTTTCTGACTACTGAAAAATATAGCAAGTCTTCCACTGCAAAGGACTCAGAGGGTGCATCCAGATGAGCCCACACATGCCTCTTGCAGCATCTCAAACCCCTTTGAGATGCTGCAAGAGGCACATGCAGGAACAGGAAAAGTTTCTCCCCACTTCAAGTTTGCAGCATGGGGACAAAATTAGACCCCTGGATATGCAGGGTCAAAAAAAAAGCTAAAAAGAGCAGAGCAGGGCATGGTCCAGGACAGTGCCCTGAGGCAATAGGGAGAATAAAGAAGGCACCGGGTAATGTGGAGCCCCTGCAGGATATGCTTGGTAATCTGGTGGTTGCACCAGATGAGAAAGCAAACCTCTTTAACAAATTCTTCACCTCCATTTTTTTGTGCAGGGACTGGAACTTCCTGACCAAAATTCCAGACAGACTCAGGAGAAATGCTGCTGGGCCTAAGGTTGGAGAGGACCGGGTTAGAGAGCTTCTGGAGGGGCTGGACATGTTCAAATCAGCAGGTCCAGATGCTCTCCACCCCATGGTGTTGAGGAAATTGGCAGGGGTTATTGCAGGGCCCCTTGCACAACTTTCTGAGCACTCGTGGTGCTCTGGCCAGGTGCCAGATGACTGGAAGAAAGCCAACGTGCTCCCCATCTTTAAAAAAGGGAAGAGGGAGGATCCGGGCAACTATAGGCCCATTAGTTTTACTTCAGTCCTGGGGAAACTCTTTGAGAAGATTATCAAGGAGCACATCTGTGATGGGCCAGCAGCAGGGATGATGCTCAAGGGCAACCAGCATGGTTTCATTAGGGGCACGTCCTGTCAGACCAATCAGATTGCCTTCTACGATCAGGTCACAAAATCACTGGACGCAGGTGTCATGGTGGATGTAGCGTTTCTGGATTCAGCAAGGCCTTCGACACCGTCTCCCACCTCATTCTCATTAATAAACTAGGTGACTATGGCATTGATGCCTACACAGTCAAATGGATTGCAAATTGACTGAAGGGTCGTACTCAGAAGGTAGTGGTGGGTGGGTCTTTTTTGATCTGGAGGGAAGTGGACAGTGGAGTCCCACAGGACTCGGTCCTTGGGCTTGCACTGTTCAATTTCTTTATTAGTGACACTTGGAGGGGCTGGATGCATTTAAGTCAGCAGACCTGGATGATTTTCATCCAAGGGTGCTGAAGGAATTGGCCAGTGTCATAGCAGAGCCACTGGCACAGCTGTTCAAGCACTCTTGGTGCTCAGATCAGGTTCCAGAGGATTGGAAAAGGGCCAATGCAGTCCCTATTTTCAAGAAGGGGAGGAAAGAGGATCCAGGTAACTATAGATTGGTTAGTCTCATCTCTATCCTCAGGAAAACCTTTGAAAAAATTATTCAGGATCACATCTGTGGGAGTCCAGCAGGGAAAGCAATGCTAAAGGGCAACCAGCATGGATTCATAGCAGATAGATTCTGCCTAACTTTGTTTCCTTTTACGACCAGGTCACAAAATGCTTAGAAGTGGATGTCATCTACTTGGATTTTAAGAAGGCCTTCAATATGGTATCTCATTATATTCTTATAGATGAATTTAGTAACTGTGATGTAAATGATTACACGGTCAGGTGGGTAGCAAATTGGCTTAGGGGTTGCATCCAGAGATTAGTGGTGGATGGGTCGGTATCAATCTGGAAAGATGTGGGCAGTGAAGTCCCACAAGGCTCGGTCCTTGGACTGGTGCTGTTCAGGGTCTTCATCAGTGACTTGGATGAGGGCATGGAAAGCACTCTGTCCAAATTCGCAGATGATACCAAAATATGGGGTAAAGTGAACACACTAGAAGGTAGGGAACAAATCCAGGCAGATCTGGACAGGTTGGAAAAGTGGGCGGAACAGAATAGGGTGCAGTTGAATAAGGACAAATGCAAGGTGCTGCACCTAGGGAGAAGGAATCACCAGCGTGCTTACAGGCTGGGGGATGACCTTCTCAGCAGCGCAGCAGGTTGACTCCAAGATGAACATGACTTGTCAATGTGACAAAATGATCAACAAATGATCAAAAAGGCTTATGCATTAGCAGGTGCATAACAAACAGGTCCAAGGTAGTGCTATTTCCCCTTTATGTGGCATTGGTCAGGCCGTAGTTGGCGTAGTATGTCCATTTTTGGGCACCACACTTCAATAGGGATGTGGACAACCTCAAGAAGGTTCAGAGGAAAGTTTCGTATGGTAGGGGCCTGCAGGCAAAGCTCTATGAGGAGAGATTGAGGGTCTTGGATCTCTTTAGCCTCTGCAAGAGAAGGCTAAAAGGGGATCTTGTGGCTGCCTACAAATTAATCAGTGGAGGGGGACGGGATGGGACAGTAAGGAATAGGAGATGCTCTGTTTACCAAGGCACCCCTTGGAGTTACTAGGAACAGTGGCCACAAACTGATGGAGAGCAGATTTAGGTTAGACATCAGGAAGAACTTCTTTATGGAAAGGGTTGCCAAAATCTGGAATGGGTTTCCAAGGGAGGTAGTGCTCTTTCCCACCTTGGGCATACATCTGGCTGGGGTAGTCTGACCCCAGTGCTCTTTCCTGCCCAGGGCAGGAGATCGGACGTGGTGATCTTCTAAGGTTCCTTCCAACTGAAACATCTATGATATTAGAATTCTTACCTTATAGTTACTCAGAGACAGAAAACCTCAGAAGCTTGTCTACTAGTGCCTGAATAAAACTGTTGAATTCACTTTAGTGGTTGGACTCTGAATTTTTTGTTAATGTTTGAAGTGGCTTCCTGTACCTTATAGCTAACCAAGGCTCTCAGGAAATTCTTGATGATCTTGAGAAGATGCAAGGAATTTGCATTGCCACTAATTAAAAAATTGTGAACAAACAAAATATCCCACCTTTTGATAGCAATCATATTCTACAAAGTAACTGTCAAAGGTGGAGTGTTTATATACTAAATGAAATTATCCATATGCCATACAGCACATTTGATTGTCTAGTTGCTTTTTAATTACATGTGTGATCAATTTCCTCATTTGAAAGGTGCATTTAAAATATTCAGTAATAATCTACAGGAGCACATTTGTCTTGGGGTTGTGCTTGAGGCTGAACACCAGACTTGCCATTAGAACAGTGTTCCAATTATCCCATTCCCCTGTCCTGAAATGCCATCATGATTCCATGCTTCAGAAGAAGGTGCATAATATTTTATTAGGACATCATGGAAGAACCTATACATTCAGAGGTATAACTGGGCAGCTGAGCACCTGGGGCAGAACTGGCTCCTGGATGCTGGTGGTGTGGCTAGTCATCAACAGCAACAGCTATTGTTCTTCTTGCTCCAAATTGGCCCCCAGGCAGCTGCCCTGCTCACTTTGACTTAGTTATGCTACTGTGGTCACTGGGAAGTTTCTTCTTAATGCCCCTCAATTATTTGCTAATTTAGTCAGAAATACCTCTTTTCTCCTTGGTGCTTAGAATTGACTATTGCAAGTGTCATAAAGGACAAGATAAATAAAGCGTGCGGCTCCTTGGAGGTTAATAGGAATTATGTTATTGATTTCAACAGTACCAGCTATTTGCCCTGGTTTGAAAGATATTTAAATAGCTTTTCAAGTCTAGATCAGTGTTCAGAAGAGCACAGTTTAGTATTAAACAGATACATTAAAACAGATATTGTACCCTGGACCTCACTACACAGGCTTATTTCATGTATATACTTAGTGTGAAATTCTGAAAATAACAGCCATGCTATTAACATTCAAAGTGTCAATATGAAGCAAAGTCTGCTGTTAGTTATTGCTCATAGCTGCAGCTTCAGCCATTGTGGGGGATTTGTGTTGGTATAATTAAGAGAAGAATGTAGCAAGATTTGACCTAACACTTATGTTAACAAACACAAATTTGGACCAGAGTTGCTTCCCTTGATCTATTTCATAAATCTACAACAAACATGATATTAACAAAGCTTTAACATAAGGTGCAAAGGAAATATGGATGAATATATAAATCTTATGATTCAAGTTAAAATATTTGTCTAGATCCATTCCTTCATACCATCAAGGGATTTATGAGTTCTCTCTAGCAGTTAATTTACTTCTTCTTTCATTAAAGATTTGATGTCATATGCAGGGCACAAGAGGGTGGGGATGCGGTGGGGAGGGAAGAGAGTAGCCACCCCGGCCTCTGATCTTCCTTATGGTCCACCAGGCTTGCTGGTCCTTATCCAGTCCCTTTTACCTCCAGTCTCTTTCCTGCCATGACTTTGGTGTTGCTCTGTTGGTTGTTGGGGTAGGGTGATCCCTGGCACTGGGTGTAACCTCACAGCTCCTGGTCTGCCTGGTCAGGCTAGCCCCACCTTAGGGCCATTATTCTCTTTCTGGTATTTCCCTTTTTGATGGGGTGATCATCACGTAGGAGTCTAAGCAGGTGTCAGGGTTTCAGCTGTCACAGCCTTGCTCCCTTTTTCTCTCCAACTGTACCCTTTGGCTTGGCCCACTGTTCCAAGACCTCAGCTTCAAGGAATTGGCTTTGCCCTGATGGCAGCTCCCCTTTCATGGGGATCCCCTTTCACCTCTATAGCCTATGCCCTTCTGCCTTGGGGTTGACTTTTGGTACCTACTGCAGAGAAGTACAGGATTTCCCAAACAGATTGATTGTTTTATGATATCACAGTCAATACACATAATAATTGACTGCAGGTATAGTGGTTTAGACCTGGGGAGATTTAGATTATGAAAACCACACTAAATGAGATAACTCTCCTAATCCCTGTCCTATGTTAATTTTGAAACTTTCTAATTCAACTATATTGCAAGCATTGCGCTACATTAATTTTTTTCAGGAATTAGTTTTATAAAGGCTTCAGTATTTTTACTTTTTAAGAAAGGAGTTTTAGAGATGCATTTTTTACCTAGAAAGTCCACTAAAATGCAATACCACTCACTAAACAGCATTTATTAATATACAATAATTTCATGCATCTTTCCTTTAGATTAATTCCAACTAGTAAAGAATGCAATTTGGAAGAAAGGAACCTCTGGCCCACATTTTCTGAAAAGAGAAAACTGCAGTTTGTGCACAAATATGCAGATGTAATATCGAACCTCTTGTATATACTCAATTATGGCAACTGCACATGCACATCAGGTGATTATAAAAACACAAATAACTAGACAATCAACTCACCGTTTGCATGAACTACTTCCCAATTTTCATATGCAATGACATTGATTGAGCATGCCAATCTAGTCACACAAGCTTGTATGTTAACATTCAAATCCACAGATTACAGGATTCTTGTTTTGAAACCTCCTCCCTCTTGTGCTTTTATCAGGCTCCTACAGGCCTTGCTGCATTACCTTGGTTGCCTTCAAGACTTTGGATCAGGCCCTTAGAGAAGAAAGGTTTTGAGACAGTCAGTCCCACAAGCACCCATGGCACGAGTTTTGTCTGTCAGCAGCTAGGGGTGCAGGGCCCCAGAACCCCCCTGCACCAATCTCCTCCACAGCTGGCAGGCATTGTGGCCTCAGCAGGGGCCACCATCCCTGCAGCTGTCATCCCGCTGAGCCTTAACACACACAGGGTCACCCATGTCACGAGTTTTGTTTGTCTGCAGGTTGAGGTGCAGTTCCCCCCAAACCCCTACACCGATCTTCTTGAAACTTGGCAGGCTTTGTGGCCTCAGCAAGAGCTACCAGCCCTGCAGTTTTGACCCCCCTGTGGTGTAACACAACTGTGACAGGAGTTTGACTTTCAGAAATTTGGGGTACAGTTCCTCCCAAACCCCTACACTCATCTTCCTGAAACTTGGTAAATTTCATGCTTGCAGCAGAGGCTACCATCTCTGCAAGTTTCATCCAAATCAGACAAAAAACAACAAAGTTATAGATATTTCATTGATTCCCCCATTATACCCTATGGCCAGATCTCCGAGGCTGGATCGAGGCAGAAACCTGGTCTGGAGCTCTGGATCAGATCACTGCCATCTGAAGTGGCCGGATCTGAAGCTGGATCGAATCGCCGCCAACTCGCACAGGCCTATCAGTTAATCAATATGATGTGCAGTTCCAAGTATTGTGTTAAGCACAGGTGCATAATTCAGACCATTTTCCCCAAAACTTTTATAAGATGCAATTAGAAACCACTGTCCAAAATCAAAAAATCTAACCATTTGTGTGCATATTAAAATTAGGTTTCCTTAGGTCACAGAAATTTGTCCTACTTTCTTGTCTATGGTGAATCTATTTTAGAGGTAACTCCTGTAAGGCTTGAGAAATAACAACAACAACAATTTATGTTTCATATGCTGGGTGAAATAAATAATCTGTGTGTCCATTATTAGGTAGCATACTTGTCAAAGGTATTGCAAATACCTATGGGTAATTATTCATACATAAGAAAAAAAATTTGGCTTTAGAATAAAACCTGTGTAATAGCTAACACTGTTGCTATAACAACCACATTTCAAAGACACAAATATACAACATGTTTGCAACAACATCTACATTAACAAAATGCCTACTTATTAAACTTTACTTGGAAAAAGGACCAATTAAAATAGAAGCTTCTTTGTTCAAAAATGAAAAATAGTATCTTTTGTTACTTTCCACAGGGCTCAACACTTAAAGGGCTGATACAATTCAATGGAAGATTTTCAATTTGCTGCAAAGGACTTCAGATTTACCTCTAAATGTTTCCTATCAAACAAAAGTAAATCAGTTCTAACATTTTCATTTCACTTCAGCACAGATTTAGGCATCAGGTTGCTTCTAGTTAATGGTGCAAATTACAATTAGCACATGCTAATGTTAAAGTTAGCATGCATATGCTGTTAGCAGCTGCATGTTAAAGGTTAAAACCCTCTCTGACACATACAGCTTAGACCTACTGCTAGGGGGCTTGGAAGCAGGGTTGTGACTAGGAGCTGCCAAGTCTGTTCTGTGCCTGCCTACTCAGATCCTGCCTCAACTGCTCAATCTCTGTGGTATTTAAGCTTCTGCTGCTCCAGGATCAGGTCCTGCCAGATCCACTTACATGGATCCAAGTGCACCCCTACATGACTGGCTCCAGCCTGTGCTGTCCTCCACAAGTCCAGGTTGAGCCCATGGCACCCAGGCCAGGCCTCACATCTACCCAGCTGCTCTCTGCCCTCCTGTGCCTCCCATGACTGCCCAGAAGCTCCCTGCCCACCTCTCCCTGCTTCCCCTTTTGCCCCTCTCACCTTGTCCCTCTTCCTTCCCCTCCTCCTATCCTTCAGGCCCCACTTCCCTCTGCACTCACTCAGAACAGCTGCCTGGCTGTTTCTGGATGTCATTCCAGGGTAGTAGAGTGCTGGACAACAGCTAGTCCACATCAGTAGGTTGGAAGCAATGATGCTTGGGAGACTGGAGGACTGCAAATTGCTGGTTTTACCCTCATGAAGCAGACTGAAGTTAATGGCATATGAGTTTAACACCAGGCCGAGATAATCCTCACCTGAAGACAATTACCTCTGAGGGTGAGATTAAATGATAGAGTTAGCAGGTGCTAATTCTAAGGAATGTTAGTTTGTGCTAAGGTTGGCAAGTACTAGTGAACAGTCAGATGGTCAGGATTAATACCCTCTCTAATGTGCACTGCTGAGATCTGCCTCTAGAAAGCTTGTGAGGACCGGTGTGACTACGGACTGCCTCTGCTCACTGGCTCTTTAGTTACAGTATAGCCCTGGAAGTAGAGTGGGGAAAGAGTCCCCCTGAACTACTTGGGTTGCCCCCTCTGCCTTTCAAATTGCACTACTGCTTCCCATCAGCCTCAGTACCCCCTCACGTCACTTTCCTGCCACCTCAATCAGCCCAAAAGCAGCAGTTATTTGACACCTCGCTACATTTTAATTAAGTGCATTCAATGGAATATTTTTCAGTTCACAAAGAGCTACTAAAGTTTATCTATAATCAGCATAGCACATTCCTATATGTAGTCTATGATGGGGGGTGGTTATGGAATAATAAAACATATACCAAAAGAAAGATTATGTACGAGTCAAGTTGAAGCCAGCAGAGATTAATGTTCAGTGGATTTCTATAGCAGGATATGCTATTTAACATTCTGCATAACCATGAATGATTTTCATGGAATAAGAAAGTTCTCCTGAAGTTGAATGGTGACATAAAAGAGACTATCCCCTAAGAAGCACAGTAATTTCCACTGGTTAGGTGACTGGAATTGTTTTTCAGGAAAGGTTTTAAGAATAGAAAGTCTTTACACAGTAACAATTGAAAAAAATCATTTACATGTTCGAAATGGCTACTGTTTTGTAGCGATGATTTTTATACTAATGAAGGGACTTCAGTCCACATTCTAAATATGCCCTGTCACTTGAAATGGGAAAAACAGAGCATTCTGGGACAAAAAAAAAGCAGTGATTTTCATTAAATTTGGTGGAAAGGTTCCTATGTGAAAACAGGACTCATGTAAAAACCTGTAAATGAACCTTAATGAGAGGATAATCAAGACTCATTACCTATAATGTTGCATTGTGTGAAGATACGGATGTTAATTCCACTCAAGTAAAAATTCCATCGTAACTTTGATAGTCATGACTTATACCACTGAAAATATTTCCCCTAGATGTGTAATAGAAGTGAGAGCTTGTACACTTTTACTTACTACTACTTTGATTAGTACCTCTAAGAACAGTATGTGCTCAACAAATATTTTCTTATGTACAGTTGCACTGTTATCTCTTTTGGTCTTTCACTACCCTGATTTTGCAAATTTATGTAGACAAGGAAATTTAGGTTCAAGATTAAATTTGACATAGCTTCACACTGCTCTCCTATACTGTGATCCCATCAATACAAAGCAATAAACAGAGGCATCTCTAGTGAGATTTTTCTTAAAGCTCATCTTGAAAATATTGATTGAAGCTTTTAACCAACATTTATTGTTTTTGTCTGAATGCACACCTTCACAAAACATAGTTGGAAGCTAATGTCAAAAATTGTGTTTCTCTTACACTGACTGAGTATTCAGTGTTTCTAGTTAAAACACAAATCCTGAAGTTAGGACATGTACGTGTATTAATAGCCCTTTTAAGTAAATTGAAGCTCTGACATTTATTAGAAGACAGAAGATAACAGGTGCAGCATATCACTGCATCTGGAAAAATGCAGGCTTTGAACTTGGCTCTGCAGTAACAATAACCCTCCTCTAAGAAGATCTGCTTTTTTGGATGGATGAGTCAGTCTGGCAACTACCTTAATTTATCTGTTTTAAAATCCTGAGGCTTTCTACAGCTTTTACCAGTTTGCTTGTTGGTTGCTAGGTTAATTCAATTTTTTCAGTTCATTGTTAATCAAGAAAAGATGATGAAAGAAACATAGAAAATCAAATGCTTTAAAAATGTGGTTAAAGATAGATTGAAATCCTTGTCAGTTGCTTTGAATGGAAGTTTTGAAATTAATTTCAAAGGTGCTATGATTCCCCACCCCCAATGCTTACTGCATTAAATGTTAGCTATAGGCATAAGTTGGCAAATTCTGCTGTAGTTCTGATCTGCTACAGTCAGGAGCCTAAAGTTGACAGCTACTCAATAAGCCAAGTGGAAAGAGTAGCGCTCAAAAATCAGAGAATATGAAATAATGTTATTAATTTCATCTAAGGCACAGGAGAGTCTAACTCATTTGAGGCACAACAGAGTCTAGCTAATATTTTTGCCTAAATGTTCAACACACAACTCCTAGTGGATACAGTTCATAAAGACAAGTGTTACATATAGCAGCCAAGACAAAAGCTCAGTTCTGCACAACATAGTGTTGGAATGTTGTACATGTAAGCAGGAATTAAAAAGTGATTAGGAAAGGGGATGAAGTAAATCTGATTATGCACTAAAGAAAGCATGTCTGTATACAAACGAAATTACTCCTGCTGAATAGCAGGAATAAGCCCTAGAAGAGAATGAATAGCTTAGTACCTCATATTAAGTCTACTGAGTATCCTTAGGCATCATACCTTTCAGCATAAAGAGCATCTCTAGGACATGCCTATTTTCTCTTGCATCTCACATTTTTTTAAGTTGAAGCCCTGAGAATGTGGTGAGGATACCACTGCAGAACTTACTCATGTCTTACTTCCACTCAGGGCAGAAAGGACACAGACATTGGATAATGAGGCCTGTTATTTCTCTACAAGTAGCTTTTCTCCTTATGCTTCCATCAGAGCACAGAAGCCTTGTGCACGCTGCTTATCACTGCATAAGCATTGGCAAAACCCAGACTGAAATGGAAGACTTCATCTCTATTGAGACATGCCTTGCACATATTCTTGCATGCACTCCAGGTATAAAGAGTTGTATTCTCCTTGGCCAACATTTCCATTTTATGGAAAGATCTCCCTTAGTCCCCCTACACAATTTTCAGAGTCTTTGAGCAATGAGAACAATGCGCATCAAACTGCCTCTGCTAAATGTTGTCATCTGTCTCTCCTAAAAAAGCTTTCAGTTATCCAGTATAGCAGATGGCAAGAAGATAGATGACATCCTTTGTACATTTCATCACATTTGATCCATTATCAATTATTAATACCCACTTTTGGTTAGATATGTGCAACATAGACCATTTTTCACAGTTTCTAAACTGATGCTTTTAGTATGGGATTCAATTACAGCTGAGTTATGAGAGAAGTTGTGCTAATTTTTTTCCTAGAGTCTTTCATAGACTCTAACGAGTCTTAGCTTCTTCGGTTAAAAGGTAATGTCAGAGCCAAACACCTACTTTTAATTAAAGATCAGCTATAAAGAGTCTGAGTGCCAGGTAAGAATAGGAATGAGAATATGAGGTAAGTGGTAACTAGATTTGTTTATCCTCTCTTCCACTTGTACAAAGAAGCAAAGCAACCCATAAGGGACCCAGTTTTGCAATATTATTAAAGGTGGTTGGAAATGTCCCATCCCCCCTCCCACCTTTTAAAAAAGGTACATTTTTTGTAAAACTTCTAATTTAAAAATATTATGCCCTAAAACAAAAATATTTAAATTTTAAAGCTCCACTCCAGGTCCTGCTAAGAGCTGGAGTGGAGTGCTTCTTATGACATTTTCCTTTCTAGGTTAGGCCCCCAAGTTCAACACTGCTCAAGTTGGGTCCCCTCTTGTTATGAAGTCCATCCATCAAGAGAGATTAAGACCATTGTGGTATGAATCATCATCATCTCTATGTAGTCATGTGGAAGGACAAAGGCCACTATAAGTGATTTTCCTGCATAGTTATCGTTTAAATAAACAGACAGTTGTGGAAATTTTGCAACCTCCATCTGCTTTTCTGATGACAAGCAAGATAGCAGAAAACTGGAGGGTATTCAGGCAAAGGTTTGAGTGGAACTAGGGGAAGGAGAAAACCCTGGCTATATATACAATTTGATCTTCAAAAAAAGACAAAATATGCAGTTAAATGTAATCCTGTCAAAATTTAAGGAGTACTGCATGCCAAAGATGAATAAGTCTCTTGAAAAACATGATTTTTATGTACAAACAAACAACAAAACAAAGTAAAGATGAATATGTTTCTGAACTAAAGAGACCAAGTTAAAATTGTGCTTTTGGGAACCTGTCAGAAACTCCAATTATAATTCTCTATATATAAACTCCTTCATCTGTCTGTAATGCTTTATTCACACTCGGATTGGTTATCTCGGCAGCCAGTCAGAGTGTTCCAACAGCATTCTGGTTAGGAGGCGGTGGCAGCATGGCAGAGAACTGCCATGACACCAGGGACAGAGGGGACAGAGCTGGGGGGGAAGCCATCACTGCTGCCCTTGCCCCCCTCCCTGACCCTGCTTCCTGGAGGCAGTGGCAGCATGGGGTGCTGCCCCAGGGGGATGGAGGGGATGGTGGGGCAAGCTTTCCTCCCCGCTTCATGGAGGCAGTGGTGGCATAAGGAGGGGGGGAAAATGGGGTGAGGCTTGCTGTACCACTGGGTTGGGGGGAATAGGGTTGGGTATGGAGCGGTTGGAGGGGAGCTGCCCTGGACTTGAACTGCTGGGAGGAGTGGGATTGGACCCAAAGCAATGGGGGGTGGGGGAAACCAGAGCTAGACCTGAAGTGGGGGGGTGGGGGCAGACCAGGATGGGGGAGTGGGCTGGAGGCTGGGCTCCTTCCGCACCAGCTCCTCTATCATTCTTGACGGGCAATTTGCTAGTTTTTTTTAGTAATGTAGTGTCTGACAGGCCACAAATAATCCTACCAAGTGTGAGTGTCTTCTCCCTTGAAAAGACTATCAAATATTCCTCTGTAGATGGGTGTTAATGGAATCTTGTATTCATTTATTTTTGTAGTTATTGTTAGGACAGAAGATGTAGTGATAGAAATTAATTTAGAGACACTCCCTTACTTAGAAGACTACAGAAGTTTGGAAATGGGAGATGGACCTTCAGTTAGAGAAAAAGCAAGGGTCTGTAGAGGTTGCCTACTGCTCCATAGTAAATTTCATTGTTTAGTTCTCATTCACATATTAAAGGTATCAGAGGTAAAGATAATTGGAACAAGCATTATACATCCTCCTACAAATTATAGATACAGAAACATATTATGAGAATTCAGAAAGACATGGAATACTATTAGTAAGCTAACATGGGGTGGTGAGAATTTCTTCTGAACTACAGCTGATGTTCTTGCACCCTGATGCATGAAAATTAAGAACCAAGGTCCTTTTAAACAGCCCCAAATATTTTTTTTCCAATCATTTCATTGATCTAGATTTCTCCTGGTTTTCAGAGATGATGACCATGAGTCAGGGACAAATCCAGGGGGGATGTAGTGGTGGAGTCACTCCTTCTTTGATTCCTGTCCATGCAAAGTTTAAAATCAACTGCCTAACAGCAGCAGCAGCATTTCTAGTCAGGCAGCAGCAAAGGAATCACTTGACTTCATGGCTCATTATAATCTGCCTGATAACTTTACAACTCTTTATTCCACGGTGTTAATGACCACTCCAAATTTTAATGGTCATGATGTCCCACTAACTAAGTTATCCTTTTTTCCACAATTCTGCTATCTGTTAGCTACTCCTCTTAATGTACTTCCTATTTCACAGTTCAATAGAATGGTTTTAGCTCTAGCTAAAGGCATTAATTCAAATGAGAACATAGTAACTCTGGTGTGGAAATAACTTTCATCGAAGAACTGGACACACTGTCAAGATGCTCAAGAAGGCCAGATTTTGTCTTCTGTATCTGAAAGGTACAGAGTTCTGAAAGAGACTTAATACATAAAAGATACATAATTCTAATCACAACAGGACTGAAGAAACAACATTTCTGGATTATTTGTTTTGTCTAGTCTGTTGTGTTGTTATACGTAACATAGCAAATCATGTTCCAATAAAGTTACATTTGTTTTTGCTTTGATCTTAAACTTAGTAATATAGCTCCAGGCCTCTAGCATATTAGTAAAGCTTCTAGGTTCTTTTAACCTGGCCAAATGTGTTGTGTTCTATGCACCACACCATCTGCACGCCCGTTTTCAAAAGCCTGCATTTGCCAATGCCAGTATTTACTTCAGTCTGTGCATATCTCTCTTTCATGTTTTTAGATTTTGTATTAATATTTATCAATATAGACTGTGAAAGCTTAAGGGGTAATAATACATTCTTAAATGCTCTGAAAAAGAATTTAAACTGTTCAACCATCTCTCATTAAACTGAGATGTTTCTTAGTAGTCTTAAAACATATTCAGATGATTTTAATATGATTTATCCTTTAAATCCTCAGTTTTGTCCCAGCAACTCTATAATTGCTTTGCTAACTAAACATTTGTAGTTTGCAGCTCTTCAGTAAAGTTATCCAGTCTGCCAGAAATAAGTAGTGAGTTCATCTTAACTTTCTGTCAAACGCTGTTTACATTTACACTGATTTTCCCAAAGCCCAATTACTGTTGTCACTTTCTTTTATAGCTTTGAGCAATGGAAATATTGGAAGGTGCTGATTCAGTCTCATTTTCACTTCCTTCATTTGCTGCCTCTGCAAAAGGAATATCCTTAGTTTCTGAATATATTAGAAGAGATGAAACCCACTCGTATTTTAGTCAAAGAAAAACATTCTGAAGGTTGCTTGTGTCTCCAAGTTTTAGTAACATTAAAAAATAAATGAACAACTGTCCATAAATAGGTTTTCCCTTTAAAGAAAGATTTCATGTTTAGAGCAGGACAGACTTAAGCTATTGCAACCCTTTGAAAATATAAATCTCTCTAATAGAGACAGGCATTATCATAAACAAAGATTATTTCTGATATGCCAGTATTGCAGATGACTGTGACTAACTCAGGAGAATAAAGAAACTGTGATCTATGTTGATTTTAATAGCTTTCCAAGTTCTTTTTTTAATATCAATGCTATTTTACTAAAATAATATGATGTGTTTTACTAGACACTATAAACACTATTGTAGAACTTTAGAACTTACTGACTTGTATTTTTAAGCAAAATATAAAGTTATAGAAGTCAGAAACCATTGCTAAGATCTCCTGTGCTTCCAGTCTTGAAAAGCATGAGAAAAATTCAGGTAAATTACAGTACCTATACATATGTTCATAAAGATTTGATATTACTGTAGCTACTTAAGGAAACAAATTATTTTACCAATTACCAGTGATGTAAGTCTATGATTATCTTCTGTATTGCATCCATGCAATATTGTCTGTTGAACAGGCAAGGATAAAAAATAATTTTTGTGGTAACTGAAAAGAAATCATTTTGGGTGCCATTTAAAAAATATCATCAATTCACTTTGATATTGAAGTATTCAATATTGAGTATTGAAAATTCCAGGGCTCATGCTTTATTTCCCAACATACAGTTTTATTATAAACTATAGCTGAGAAAAATAGTAATACTTTTTAAAGATTTTCTGTTTAACGCCTACATAAAGGAGGTGGATAATCTCCCAAAATTGTTGCTATCTGATGAGCATTAAAATGTGTATTAAAAATGGTTAATGTCAGTTCATTTATCAGTAGACAAGCATTCCCATTACTAAAAAAAGAAAGAAAGAAAGAAAAAAAAACCCCACACACCTCCTTGTTGCACCTGAAACAGAGAAATTCAACAGTGAGTGAAAGGACTTAGCTGGATATCTCCAAAAAATCTCTGCTTAGTAGCTGTCTACTTCTGGAGACTCCTAAACTCATGAAGCACCTATCTTCTTGACTTGAAAGTTTTCTAGATGTCTGTGAAACTGCTTTACCATTATATTTCTGGATTGGGCACGTCAGGTGGATGAGCCAGGCCCAGAAGCAGCATGGATGCAATGTAGATATACCCTAAAGCCTCTGATGGGTGTGATCTGGTAGGTTGCCCCGCAGAATGTCTATTATAGGATGGGACCCATCATAGTTGCTTTATGTTTAAAATATAGGCAGTAATGGTACTGCTACCCACCCTCCAGTGGTTAAACCACTCACTGAGGAAAAGGGACACGCAGGTACAATGCTGTTCATATATTTTAAATTAAACAGTAACTGGATGAAAAGCAGTGCTGTGGTGGTACACAAGCCCCTAACTGATTATTCATCCATTTCCAATATGGAAATGGCCACACAAATATAGGTGTACATATACACATATGTGTACAAATGTATGTGTACATGTGCAATGATGTATTGAAAATGGGTCCAGCTTCAACAAGAGGAGCTAAGCAAGTATGGGAGCATGGGATAGGTAACCTGAGTTTATTTTGGCCCGCTGCTCTCCTTTTATTTGGACAGTGGCTTAACCAGTCTACATTTAACAAGACCTAGAAAGCTGTTCAAAACACAGGTATCATTCCTAACTAATGAGAGTAAGAAAACGAGTCACTTATCAAAATAAATTTAAGATGTTTGCACTTTGCCCCAGCGTACCTAACTATAGCAGGGGAATGGGTAGGGTTTGCCAGGACTTCTGTCTTTTAGAAGTGAGACAGTGTAGAGGTTGGGTTTCAGAGAGAGAACTTTCTGCTGTTTTCCCTGCAGTCTGTGCCCTTTGTATCCCAAATCCTTGAATAAGCAGTACAAAAGGTGCAATGGAGAATCCTCATCACTACAAAAAGGCTTTGTCTATCACGAAAGAAATAAATTGAAGGCCTCTTTCTGTAGCCACTGAAATCAATGTGAAAACTCTTACGGACTTAAGGGTCGGAATCAAGACCTTTGAGAGTAAGTGAGTTAAGAGAAATAAATAATTATGACTTTAAACAAGAGCATGATGAACACAGCACAGCCCTACCTGCAGCTGTTGCTCACACAAGAATTGTAGCAGGACCCCTTGGATAAGCAGCATTTCCAGGACTGAGCTCACCATTTTCATTTATTACTGAGGAAGGATTGACATGGTCACTCAGGTCCCTTAAATTCTCCACTGCTTAGAATTTTAGCTGTGTGGCCACAGAAGTAGAACAAAGTAAGAGGAGAACCCCATGCTTGTTCCTAACAAATTTGGAAGGGATCAAAATAAAAACCAGTTTTGTATCTATTTGCCTTAATGGTATTCTGCCTATAGGCAATTGCTGGGGAAAAAAGGAAGATTACATTTGAGTGGAAGGAAAGTTGTGGCTATACAAGACAGCTATGGCGTGCATGGGTGGGAAAGGTTCATTATCATGCTGCCACAGGTATAGCATTCCATATAATCAAAATAGTGCACAGACAGCCTCTAAAAATAGATGTTGCAGAGGCATGATCAGAGGGCAGGAAAACAGGCCTTATGATGAGAGGGTGAGAGCCTGGAAAAGTGCAGGCTCAGGGGGGACCTGGTAGATGCCTATAAGTATATAAGGGGTGTACATCAGGATCTGGAGCAATGCCTGTTCACCAGAGCACCCCAAGGGATGACAAAGTCAAACGGTCACAAACTCCTCCAAGACCATTTTAGGCTGGACATAAGGAAGAACTTCTTTACTGTCTGAGCCCTCAAGGTCTGGAACAGACTGTTGCCAGAGGTGGTGCAAGCACCTACTCTGGACTCCTTTAAGAGACATTTGGATGTTTATCTTGCTGGGATCCTTTGACCCCTGCTGATTTCCTGTCCCTGGGGTAGAGGGCTGGACTCGATGATCTTCTGAGATCCCTTCCAGCCCTAATATCTATGAAATCTATAAATTCCAAGATTCTAAGTCAGGCCAAGCTCCCAGTAGAATCAGCAGGACTTCTTCCCTGGTAGAGTTTGCACTAACAGACTATGATGCAGGCAAGCAAAACAATGCAGAACTCAATCAGAATAAAAGCAATTAAGAACAAGACATGCATAGGTAAAGTCTTTATAACCAATTCAAATCAAGTTAGTGGATTTCAAACATGTCTGTCAGCCATGTCAGCCAGCTTGAGTTGGCTTTGCATTTTAGCAAAAGTTTGACTTTCTTAGCTTTAGCCACAATGAGAGATTCTCTAGAGAAGTCCTTTAGGTAAATGACTGGCATGGGAACATTATGGGGACTTCTTAGAATTAGTAAGTCTTTTAAAATGTTCCCTGCATGTAAAAATCAATGAACTGCACTTTGCAAATCTATATATATTTTCCAAAAGGGGATTCAATCAGGCCATGCAGACAGAAGTACAGCTTGCAGCTGTAACTCAGAACATTTTCTGCAAAGCATTCTGCGTTACAACATTACACCAGAACAAACAGAAGTTCACTATTGGTCAAGGGAGGGGAATCTAGTTGTGGCTGGGAGCCTGTAGTCAGGTTCCCACAGCAATGGCCAGGGTCTCTGCCAGTGCTCCCTGTTTTCAGAATGAGAGGGCAGTAGAGGGAACTCATTCTTGGCGCTCGCCAGCTGGTGCTGAAGGGTGGGGTGGGTGAATTGGAGCAACCCACCACCTAGAGAGGGATCCAATACACCCACCTCACCCTCGGGGGGTGAGGGGGACTGAAAACTCCCCAGACTGAACACCCTCTGCTCCCTTCTCTCCCTCCCCCACAATTCTGAAAACAGTGACAGGCTGGGAGCTCCATAGACGCAAGTTACAGAAGATTCTACATTTTGAAATGTCTTCATCTGATACCTTATGTGATGTGGGGTCAGATTTTCACCCAAATGGCCATTTTTAAGCTGTTTGCAGCTGCGCGTTTGTGTTTGGTCATGGCGACTGCTTTCAGTGGCCAGATTGGGCAAAAATTGTCACTTCTGTCTGCGCCTTCAGCTCAGCCCTCACACTGTTTTAGCTATGCAAGAAGAAATAAAGAGTGTTCTATTTTTTCCCTTAAATTATAAAAAACAGAGTCTTTTCTAGGGACATGTGAATAACAGCCAGATTCACAAGAGATTATTGCTGTTATTTTATGACAGGGTCCATCTGCTTTTGTTTTACCTATATTGCATGTTGTAAGAATTAAACCTGATGTTTTGAACTTTGATTTGTAGTAAAATTTCTAACCTTTTCCATGTAAAGTAAATGCAGAATTGAAATATGTACTCTCCCCTACCATGCACTTGAGGAAGCAAGGACACCACATTTATTTATTATCATCAGTGCTATTCAGGGCTGTTTTCTGGAGAAAGAAAAGAGCTGGACAGACACAAGTAAGATTTTAATTTATTTTTTGTGCTTTTCAGTTTAGGTTACTGAAGAAGTTATATTGAAAGTACAAGAGCCACTAGTTAAAACAGAAAGAAATGTATAGATTAATCATTTAAGTGTTTTCCACTGAGCAAAGCCTCCAGTGTGAATTAAAAATTCAAAACCCAAAAATCTCCAGTTTGGAAATACCATTGGGCTATGTCATGGGAATTGTAGTTTGGGTGTTTCTGGTCCCCATTTTCCAACTTGGGTCAGTCTCCTGTGCCTAACAACATCTCCCATGTTGCACTGTGGCCTTCCCTTTTGCTGGGGCACCCTTGCACATCAGAACCCCCTAACTGACCTATTGGGAGATGTTGCCTAGTTGGGAAGCCCAGAGGAAAATGATGGGCCTGAAGCATCAAAATTACAACTTCTACTGAACCAGCATGACAATTGGTGTTTCAGACAAAACTTTTTAGGATTTGGGGGGTTTGATTTATTTTGGGGGGCTTTCCACAGAAAATACTTTTCCTCAAATACATTAATTTAGTCAAAAATCTAATTTTTCATTCAATATTGTTTGGAAAGAAAAATCTTGACTTAAAATTTGACCTAAAATTAACAAGTCTTACACATGTATAGTAGTAAGAAACACATTTATAAAAACAGTCAAGATTTATTATTTTACATAATTATTGTAGCAAGTGCTAGACCCCTGGGGTAACCGTGATGTCCCTGGTGGCCACAGAGCTCCTGCTTCGCTCTGACTATCTGGATACCCTTCCCTTTTACCCACCTGCCATGTAATTATTTAACTTGGAAAAGAGAGGCTGCCCAATGGTTCCAGAGTGAGCCCTTGTACACTAACAAGCTGCACTCTAGCACACTAAGTGTCTTAAGAGCAAGTTTTGTGGCCTCCAAACTCCCCTGTAGCCATACCCATGCCTCACAGATGTTGCTGTCCAATCACTTTCTCTGGTTGGGGCCTCAGCGTTCCTGGCCTCCGTCCCTTCCTCTTACTGGGCTGTAGCAGGGCACCAGGGTGCCTGCTACTAGATAATGGTGTGTAGCAGGGCACTAAGGAGCCTGCTACTGATAATGGTGATATAGGCTTAGCTGCCACTCAATAGGGCAGCACAGCTGTGAGTTGACAAAGCAACTAATTGGGTCAGCTGATCGGAAGGGGGCAGGGCCTGGCCTTCATAAACAAAGAAGGCTGAGGCCAGAGCCAGTTCCCCTCTGGCAGCCTAAGGAGTAAGAGCTCTGCTAGAGCAAGCAGGGCAGTGTTGTGCACCAGCATGCGGATATAGGGTGGAGAGGACCCTGACAGGGATGAGAGAAGGATAGCCAGGTTGGCCTAAGATTTGTGTTATGGCCTAGGGGCTTTGTGTTTCTGTTTTGGTTGGTTGTTGTGATTATTATACCAGAGGACTGGGCGAGGCTGTAGGGGTGGAGGAGGCCTCATTAGGAGCTCCCCAGTAAGGTGGGGTGTTCCTAGCACCATAGGGGTGCTGCATTTTGGGGTGTCCCGACCCCAGCCCAGTGTGGGCAGCTTCGGGAAGAGCTCAGTGTTGTGCATAGACAGAAGCCCCAGTGGGGCATAGGCCCAAAGAGGTGGGTTGGGGGGGCCAGGTGAGGCTAAGGTCGCCTGAGCCCCAATCCTGAGAAGTCCGAGTCGGGCGCAGGATCCGAAAAGGGATCCGGGGGCCAGGTAAGGCTGAGGCTGCCGGAGCCCCAATTCAGGGAAGCCTGAGTCCGGCATAGAGGGCCCCAGTGCGGGCGGGCGCGAGAAGCACGAGCAGGGCCCCAGTGCAGGCAGGCGCAGGAGGTGCGAGCAAGGCCTCAGTGCGGGCGGGCCCCAGTGCGGGTGAATGCAGGAGGCGCAAGCAAGGCCCCGGTGCGGGCGGAGAGCGCGAGAAGCGCGAGCAAGGGCCCCAGTGCGGGCGGAGAGCACGAGAAGCGCGAGCAAGGGCCCCAGTTTGGGCAGGGGAGCGCGTGAGGCGCGAGTATCTTGGAGCAGGCCCCAGGAGAGGGCGTGTATATTGGAGCAGGCCCCGGGAGAGGGCGTGTATATTGGACATTGGGCAGGCCCAGTGGGGCACTGCCTGTGAGGGGGGAGCCCCGGAAGGGGGCAAGCCCAGTGGAAGGCCCCGGAGAGAAGGGCGAGTCTACTAGGAAGCCCGAGGAGAGAGTGGGCTACTTAGAACAGTCACAGAGACAGGCCAGCGAGGGCCGGCACAGGGAGTAGCCCCGGAATATGGTATAGCAAGACTGGCCCCGTGCCAAGGGGGGCAAGAAGGCAGCCTCCCATTGATAATATAAGATCAAAGACATGGCGGGCAAGACAGAGGGTGTGTTCAGGACCCAGACTTGGCACGGTAGGCAAGGGTGCCAGGGGAGGTCACGGCACCCCTAGAGACCGTCCTGTCACATGGGCCTTCTAGCCCAGGCTCACTGTGCTGAACCTGGTTTCTGGGATCCAGCCCCTATCTTTGCCTTGTTCAGGCAGCAGGCTCCCGTGGCCTGTCTCCACCCTGTACAGTTACTGCTGAGACTGCCTCAGCCCTGATAGTTCCTGTAAGCAGCGTCACCTGTTTGGGCTGTGTTGGATGCTATGTGCATCTCCCGTCTGAGGAAACCAGCCCTTCAGTCCAGAAAATTTGGCTTTCAACATGGCTTGTTCTGACTATTGTATACTCTGCACAAGGGTGAAGATTGGGGCTCTGCCTCCCCTTTCCACATGCCAACTGGTTTGCCATAGCAGCAATGTACTTCAGAGCTGTGAGCTGTATCCTCTGGTCACTGTGGGGGACATTCAGTTCTGGGTTGCAATTTTCAGTGCACTCATACAAACTGCAGCACCAACAACTAAGTTTACAGGCTTGAACACCAGCTTGCTGTTAAATAAAAACTCTTAATCAAATCAAGGTCTGGTTTGTTGCATCACTACAAAATAATAACCAACTCAGACCCTACAGTCCTTTAAATAGTCCTCACATACACAAAAAAGAAAACAAAAGATAAAAGTTTATTGGCACTACTCATGCGTCCCCAGGCGAAGCTGTCTCCTGCTGTAGCTACATGTCACTAGCACTACAAAGAAGGGATCTGGCACTCCTCCACTGTCCCTGGTCTTGGAACAGCAGCCTTTGCTGCTTCTGCTGCTCCTCCTTGGAGCCTAGTTTGTCAATGCCCCATGCTCTGCTGTGCTTCCAAGTCTGGGCTCTGCTCATTTCTCCCCATGCTGGATCTGCAGGGCATGTCTCTTACACTGCATTGCTCCTGGTCCCAGCTCCATGCTGCTGCAGCTACTATCCACCCCCAGCACCAGACTTCCAGTTATACCGGTGGTTCCGGCATGCCCGCCAATGTGGAGTGAACAGAAACTTACATACCAGGGTTGCTGCTGCTCATGCCACTTTCCTGTTTCTCTGCCATCACCACTGCCACTCCTGGAGGTAGGTGGGGAGTCTCTTCAGCCAGCAAGGCGCTTTCACCCTGGCTTCCCTTCTTGCCCTGGAGTCTTTCAAAGGGCTTCCTTCTGTGGGTTGCCTCTTGCTGGGGCTTCCCGCTCCCACATATATCCCCACTATTAAGTTGCCACTCAGCACTTTGCCACTCACTTTACCTGTATCCCATGACTTTGTGCTCTTAGACTAATCCTGTTCCAGTCTTTTATCTGGTTCTTCGCATCTGGATAAAAAGTCAGCCACTTTATTAACTGAACCTGGCCTATATCCCACTGTGAATTTAAAGGACTGCAAGGCCAATGCCCACTGAATTATGCATGCATTGTCCATCTCAGTTTTACACAACCACCGCAATGGAGCGTGGTCGGTTATTAAATGGAACTTTCATTCTGTCAAGTAGTACCTGAAGTATTCCATAGTCCACTTAATGGCCAAACACTCTCGTTCGATGGTAGCACATCTGTTGCCTGCATTATTCAGCTTCTTTTTGGTGTACATAATTAGTTGCTACACCCCATCCTGTTCTTGGGTTAGAACTGCATCCAAGGCTGTGCTGGAAGCATCTGTCTGTAATATAAAAGGTTTTGTGAAATCTGGCTGTGAACTAGCATGTCCTGGTGCAGAGTTTCCATAATTTTCACAAATGCCTCAACCACCTGAAGGGTCCACCTCACCAAGCTGATCACTTGCCCCTTAATGGCATTAGACGAAGGGGTGCCAACTCCACAAAGTTCACCTTTGGGCTGGTGAAAAACCTACACAAAGTAATCATTAAGTAGGTTGGCTTTTTCCTGGGTGTCAGTAGTCAGCTGCCCCAGCTGGTTTAGCATGGGTCTAATATTGCCCTTGTTTTTCTTTTGACTTCCCAAGTATCTGAAGGACTTTTTGTCCTAGATTCATGTAACCAGATGGAGTTCAGTTGCAGCCTTGGCTTTTCTAGTTTTGCTCCCTGCAGGTGCGGATCAGTGCAGTATACTCTTCCTCAGTGGTGTTTCCTGTCCTCCATCCATTATACACCTCTCTTTTTAGACATAGGACATCTGTGAGTTCCCTGTTGAGCCAAGGGGGTTGTTGAGCCCTTTTGCTACCTTTCCTATGGGTGGCGATGGACTCCCCTTGTTCTTCTAGGATTGCTTCCTTAAGGAGCAACCACTTATCATGAACTCCCCTCCCTGTGAAATCATGGCCTCTCACGGCCTCAAGAACAAGCCTCCCAAGCTTATGAAAGTCAGCTTTCCTAAAGTCAAGCACTACTGCATTGCTGGCTGACTTGCCAGCTTTGTGATGGATAGTGAAAGTGATTAACTTGTTGCCACTGTCACCCAACTTCCTTTCAATTCTTAGGTCACTGATTAGATCATCCCCTTTGACCAGTACCAGGTCTAGCAGTGCCTTGCCTCTTGTCAGCCCATAAACTTCTTGGGACAGGTAGAGCTCATCCACACATATAAAGAAGCTTTGTGGCCAATCAGATTTGGCTGAGTGCTTATCCCATGAGATGTATGGGTAGCTGAAGTCTGACCATGCACTGAGAGCATGCAGCCTTGGCCAATTCCCTGGTGAATGCTTGGTCAAGCACTTGTTCCTGGTTTGGAGGTCTGTAGTAGACTCCTACCATTGTATCCCCCCCACTACATTCCCCTTGTATTCTAATCCAAAGGGTCTCCAGTTGTCCTCCTTGAGTGCTAATCTCAGCTTGTAGGGATGTGTAGCTCTAGCTCTCCTTCAAATAAAGAGCTACACCCCCATCCTTTTTTTTGGCATGATCTTTTCTGTACAGGCTACAGCCATTTATACCAATAGTCCAGTCATAGGAGGAGTCCCACCAGGTCTCCATAATCCGTATGAGATCGCAGTCAGTTCTGTTTAGCTGAAGGACCAGTTCCTCCTGTTTATTCCCCAAACTCCTAGTATTATTGTACAGGCATGTAAGTGTGCCGTTGGAGGCCCTAGGCTTCCTTGTACTCAGGGAGAAGCTCTGTTCCTGGACTGGGGTAGGAGTGGGTTCCCTTGAGCATCCTAACCTGCTGGTTTTGCAGTTGATACTTGGTGAACTTGCTCTGGTGGTTGTCCGCCAATCCCCCGGCAAGCTTAGTTTAAAGCCCGGTTGATCAAGTCAGCCATTTTGGCTGAGAAGAGCTTCTTCCCCAGTGGAGTGAGGTGGACGCCATCTCTTCCCAACAGACCACAGCCTCTCTCTCTGAAGAGCAGACTGTGGTCATAGCAGCTGAAGCCTTCATGGTGGCACCAGCACCGCAGTCTTCTATTTTCCTGATGTCTTGACTGTGATCTTCCCTATCATCTTCAAGTGTAATCAGCTACCCCTCTGGTTCCTTTCATTCCTTTAATAAATTAACATGAAATACTTGTCATTCCTGCAGGTGCCCTGGAAGATAAACTTTGTAGTCCACGGGGCTGTATTAGTAAGAAACTTACTTGTGGCCATGGCCACAAGTACTAGCACCTTGTCCTCAATCTTGAACTCATGTTCCTTTACCCTTCATGCCTTTTTCTGCTTTTGCTGGGTGTGGCAAAGTGGGTTTCCCTCAGGCCAGCCATCGCCAGCCTTCCACCTGCCTCCAGGCATGCTGCCCACCTGTCTTTCCTGCCACAACTTGCTGGAAAATCAATAAGCTGTTAAATAAGGTGGGAGACTGGCCATTTCTTGCCCCAATGCCAGGGCACTATCTGCGGCTCTGATCCTCCCCTACACCTCAGCCTAAGCCTCACAGATGGCATTCAGATGTTAACAAGCACCCCAGCCACACATTGGACTCTAGAATCTTCCTGGCAGGACCCTCCTTTGAACCCTCCACTCAGGTGGCCTACGCTGCCTTCATCTGGGCTGCTGAGCTCCTCGTAGGTGTGGTCCCCCACTCGGGACCTTTGGCCATACACAGACCCTGGCCTCATCTCCAAGGCCAGGTGGGGTCCTAGGTCCACAACCCTAGGTACCCCTCGCAGTGGGCACCTGGCCCTTTTGACCTTCTCAGCCCTGGCCCCAGCATGGGCCAGTTGAGGGGCACTCTACCTCTGGCCTCACTAGCCCCACAGTCTCTCCCTGGGTCCCCCTTCCTGGATGTGGGGAGCTGGGGGTATCTCACAGCATGACTGGTGCCCCAGAGTCTCACAGGGGACTCTTACTCCCACCCTGGGGCAGCAGGTCATGGTGCTACTACAGATGGTATTTCTACCTACCTGAAGGTGAGGGCTGGGGTTAAGGAACCCCTACCCGCCTTTCACTGGGGTTGTCACTGGCCTGGCATTTCCTGGGGGCTCCCATGCTACTGGGAGCCCCACCAGGCCACCCACTCCTGACAGGGTGCAGTTTTAGGTTGTACCCAGGACCAGGAGCCTCCTGACCATCCCCTACAGCTCCTCCCTTACCTCCAAATGATACCAGCAGCCCTGCAGCCAGGTGATGTTGTTGCCTGGCTTCCAGCAGCAAAACTGCCCTGTTTATATGGGCAGCCCTAGATTAAAAATGGTTGCCCTCATCAGGCACCTGGTAGCTGCCAGTTCCAGGCCCTTAAAGTGGCAGGCACCCACAGTGCCCTGCCACACTGGTTGCCCTCTAAGCTCTCCCAGGCCACCCGCTGGGCTACCTGTAGTCAGGTCTGGAGCTTATGTCAGTATGCTCCTGCACCTCCTACTTTTGTTGTTGGTTGCTTTCATCCCTCCTTCACTAATTCTAAAAGACCCCTGGAGCTATGACCATAAATCAAATAGTGAAAATCTAGTCGATGCCCGAGGAACTCCTCTTAAGGCAAACAGGAGTAGCGTGACCAACAAGTCCCACTTCCTCAGGTCCTCTTGTGTACACCAGTGCAACATGCCCTTCAAAGTGCTGTTCAGTCTTTTCACCAACCCATTCATTTGTGGTTAGTAAATGGTGGTGAGGAGCTGCTTGATCCCTAATGTTTGACACAGCCTTCAATACTCCTGATGTAAAATTAGGGCTTTGGCTTGTTACAACCTCTTGAGGGAAGCCCACTTGTGAGATACACCTTAACAGCTCTTCAGCAATGTAGGGACCTGTGACAGACCTAAGAAGTATCGCCTCAGGCTACCATGTGGTATAGTTGATTATTATGAGCATGTACTGGTGCCCTGTGCTATTCTTGGGCAATGGCCCTACTATATCCATCACAATCCTTGAAAAAGGAGCATCTTTAATAGGCATTGGCTGTAGTGGCACTTGGGGGGTGTCTAACCTCACTAACTATTTGACAGGCATCACACAACGCACACCAGTGTGCAACATTTTCATGTACATTGGGCAAGAAGAACCACTGTAAAATTTTAGCCAAGGTCTTGTCATGGCCTATGTGCCCTCCATCAGCACTGCATGATTGAGTTGCCATAAGGCCCTTTGAAATGGTGTTTACACCATTAGTTTCATAGATGTAGGGTTGGAAGGAACCTTGTAGATCTTCTAGTCTGACCCCCTGCCCTGGGCAGGAGAGAAAACTGGGCTCAAATGACCCCAGCTAGGTAAATGTCAAGCCTCCTCTTGGAGAGTTGTGATACCTCTTCCCCTTCTACCCTTTCTTTCTTAACCCAGTACAATAAATGCTGGGTGTTCAAGTCAAGGCGTACCTTTTCCTCATTGATCCAGGTCAACTCTGTTTTCTCAATCCACTGAAACTCTTCCTCCTCATTCTGTGCATCTCTAAATTAGGTACCACTGGTTATACTGTCCAGATCAATTCTCCTTTCCACCATAATTTCCCTTCTTCACTGAGCCATGCAGCTTCTGCATGAACGTCTCTATATACATTCCCGGCCTGTTTAACTTGATCCAACACATCATATAGTAGGGGCCAGTCATACCCCATGATCAGCTCACAAGCCATGTGTGGTGCGATCCCTACCTTCATCTTGCCTTGGTACTCAAGAAACTTCAGTGGGATGAACCTTTCTTATACTGGGTAGATTCCCCATGCATGCAGACCATGTTTACTGGGTCTGTCCATCAGAGCAGCTGGCAGGGGACTAAATCTACACAGACCATTGTCTCTGCACATCCCATGTCCAGCATAGCTTTGATTGGTCTCTTCCCAATCAGAGCAGTGACCACCAGACATTCCTAGGTCATAGTCTCTTCACAATTCCCAAAGCTACAGTCCATGTCCTCTATTCCCTCCTCCTCTTTAGGTCTTTCCCTAAGGACCTAGGTACTTCCCCCAGGTCTCCACTACTCATGTGTACATAATAAGCATTATCTAGCGTATGTCCGGTCTTTTTGCATTTATAGCACATGGTGTTGTGGGGGCCAAACTGGCCTGCCTCTTGTTGCTTCTCCTCCTCCCAACTACTGTGCATCCCGGAGTTTCTCACAATTTGTTCTCTGCCATAGTCTGGTTCAGACACTGCAAAAGCTTCAGCAAACCTTAAAGGCCTCCTCACAATTCTGAGGCAGGTGCCACCTAACCCACCTTTGTGTGTTCTCTTCTAAGTCACTCAGAATTTGTTCTAACAAAACCTGGTCTGTTAGGCCACTGCGATCATATAGTGTGGGCCTGAGCCACTTATTCATCAGGTCCTTTAGGAGTTGCGTCAAGGCTCAAGGCGTTCTATCTTCCCAGCCTTTTTTGGCCTGAAACAACCAGCGGTAATCTGGGGTTATTCCTAACCTATTTAAAATAGCTGCCTTAACTTTGTCATAATGGGAGGCTTCATCCTGGGATAAAGCCCAGTAAGCTGCCTGAGCCTTCCCAGTTAGTACGGCTCCAAGTTGGCTGGCCCATGTGCTTACTCTAATCCTGCTTCACTTGCTGTCCAGTCAAATGCCTCGATATATGTCTCCGGGTCATCATCCTTCAACATCTTAGGCATTAAAAAAAAAAAATTACAGGTTATGCTGGAGGCATTCTTGCTGACAAGTAACCTGTTGCTGCTGTATTCCAGCACTTTACTACAGTGCCTATAGTGTGAGCCAGCCTTTCCAGTTGGGACATCGTGGTTGACTATACATTGACTGCATCCATCTTGTCTGACTTTTGCTCAAAAATCCCATCAGCTCCACCAAGTTGTAAGTAGTGTCACCTGTATGGGCTGTTTCACATGCTATGTGCACCTCCCATCTAGGGAAATTGGCCCTCTGGTCCAAACTGTCTGGCTTTTGGTGTGGCTTATGTCTTGTTCTGACTGTAGTATACCCTGCACGAGGGTGAAAATTGGGGTTTCGTCTCCCCTTATACCCCTTTCACACACCAACCTGTTCACTGTAGCGGCGATGTACTTCAGGGCTGTGAGCCATATCCTTCAGCCACTGTGGGGGACATTCAGTTCTGGGTTGCACTCATTTCCTCTGTGCTGGAGCTGCGGGACACATCTCCTGCACTGTGCTGCTTCTGGTCCCAGCTCCATGCTGCTGCAGCTAACCCACCCCCTGCTGGCATTGTACTTTTTCTGCACATCCATGGGGCACATCTCCTGCATTAGTTATGCCAGTGGTTCCTGCATATTCACTAATGTGGACCAAGCAGGAACTTACACACTGGGGCTGCCACTGCTCCTGCCACTTTCCTGTTGTCTCTGCAGTCTCTACTCCTGGAGGCAGGTGGGGAGTCTCTTCAGGCAGCGAGGAGCTTTCACACCAGCTTTCCTCCTTGTCCCAGAGTCTTTTGAAGGGCTTCCTTCTGTGGGTCGCCTCTGAGGATTCCTGCTCCCACAGTCCCAACCCAAGCTGCCAGGATAAATCCAGAAATGAAAACAAAACACACCGGCTAAAACTAAAACCCCTGTCCCACCATGTGTATAATTAAACTTTGCCCCCCCTACCCTGGTCATAGCCTCTGAAAGTCTTCAGCACCTTATTTGCATTCCCAAGGCAGCTCAGAAGTCAGCCAGGCACTCTCCTGCAGACCTTCCTAGCCAGAAGCTCTTTCCTTTGCAACTTGCCTCAGGCCCCAGGCTTATTTGCTCCTTAAGCCCTGCCCCCTTCTGGTCAGGTGGCTTCCCTTGCCTGGCTGCAGGTGTGCCCTTCTACCTAAATGGGCAGCTCACTGCCTTGGCAGCAGCATTTCCTTGCTGTCTTCCCTCTTGCAGCCAGCCCCTGTTCATCTGCCTGGGCTTTACCTGCTACTGCTTCTCTCTTGAAGTAACAAGAGCCTTCTGGCTCTTTGTTATATTATAAATGCTTTATAGCACCTGTATTTATTAGGAAGCCATCAAAGAATCCATAAGAGGTATATATCACCTTTATCTAGCCAAACAAAGAAAAAAAAGAGTCTAATGTTATTTCAAGCAATATATCTTCCCTTTAGTCTTCTAGCCACTTCTTTTTCTATCCCCATTGCTGCATGAAAGGTCCATTTAAATTAACAGGAGAAATTAAAATGATCTTTAACATGTCTCTTGGCCATAAGGTCTACAAAGGATTCAACCATGTGTGCTGATATGTTATACTTGCTGTTTCAGGAAAGGCCTCTAGGTAGTACTTACTACATCATCAGTAGTATTAGTAGAGGGGATATATTTTATATAGTAGTAATAATAATATCCTAGATGATTATGCAGAGGAAATAAATAAATTCCCACATTACTGCACAATGCAGAAGCAAACAAGTAGAAATATTTTTTACTCACTTTTTCTGGAATAGCAAAGAGAGATTTGGGTTGTAGCAACCAACAGGTTTAAGACATTCCAAATCAAAGTATGATTTTTAAAGTGTCAGTGTCTCCAGAACATGTACCTTGAATTTAACAGAGACAGATAATACTTACAACCAGTTTTGTTTATTTGATTGATGGAAGTAGTACTGCAACAATTTCAAAGAAGCAGTCATGGAAACAAATGGTTTTACTGTTCTGTAGCACTTCCAATTACTTTGCTGGCTTGTAGCAACTGCAGCTTCTCCAGAGTTGTGACAAGGGAGCTTATATTCATCAGGAACACAACTAGTACAAAACATTAAACAACGTATTTACAATAACAATATCAGCTACTTGCAGTATTCCATCTATCCATCAATACAGAGAGAGAGAGACAGACAGACAGATATACTGTATTTACTTGAATACAAGATGAGTTTTTTTCTCTACCAACTGACCTGGGGAAACCAGCCCCTCATTTTATAATCCCATACAAGAAAATCTTACTAAATACATTATCTATCATTAAACTGCTGCCAAAATCACCATGTATTCAGCCATGGAGGCCAACTATTAAGTTGATTAAATGCAGCCAACACTAAAAATGACTATGAAATGCATGGCCCACATTGGGCAAATATGCTGAATGGTACCTTTTGTGTTTGTGTGTGGCCCTTCAAAGAAAAAAAGGGGCAATTGGTCCTCCAAGAGGGAATAAGCACTGGACCTGCAGGAACTGCAATACCAAGCCAGTACTGGAGGTACTGCAATATCAGGCCAACACTGGAGGTTCTATAATACTTACCCACAGCACTTGGAGAGGCTGGAGCTTGAAAATCTCAAGCAGTACCCTTTCCAGGAAATAACTGTTCACCATCAATCCCATCTGCCTTCTGTTGCCAGTTAAAAGTAACCTTTATCTACAGCCTCTGCTCCTCCCTAGGTTCTCTTGAAGCCTCTTCCATACTTTCCTACCATGCCACTCCTGGTGGGCTGGACTTCTGTGATATTTCTGCTGTCCTTTGCTTCTTGCCCAATATACTTTCTTCTGCTGCTCCTATTCTGCTTCTGGCTCTCTGTTCCTGTCTTTTTTCTGGTGGCATTGCATCACTCTCATCATTACTGCCTTTGCCATTACTCCTGCTGTCCCTTCTTTCTTCCTTTCTTTTCCACCTTCATCCACTCTCCATCTCCAGATCTTCATTTTCACTCTTCAATTATTTTCCCACCTAATTCTTACTTACCACCATTGCTATTGTTTTGAGCTTTGGATCCTCTTCCACTCCTTACACCCCAAGGCTCTGTCAGTACCTTTCTTTGCCTTTAAAGTACTAACCAGGCTTTCAATGCTGATGGGAACCTACCACAAGAGTAAATTAATACAGTCTATCTGAATAAGACGTATGATAATGGACTTTAAGTGCAATCCCCCTCATTGCCAACTCTTTTTCAAGTCATGGTGAGCCACAACACTACAAACAGTTCAGCCAGGGTAGAATCCCTCTAGCATGCCTTCTCTCAGCCTGGTACATATGATTAGTGTGTCACCATGTTACATGAGGTAAAGCCAGACCAGGTTGTCCTGCATGTCATCGGCACATCAATTTTTGGAGAATCCCAGGATTTGTGGCAAGAACACACAGTTCCAGTCAGGATTGGGGTTAATTAGCCCATGGATCCTTTGTGGGGGAGAAGGGAGTATCTGGAGTATATACACAAACTGAACAGTGCTGAACTGTGGGGTCACTGTGGAGGGTGGGGCACACCAATCATATGCACCAGCTGAGAGAGGGCATGACAGGGGGATTCTGAGTGAACTGTATGCAATGTCATGTATCAACATGGCTTGAAATTATATTGACTCTGGGGGAAGAGTGCAGGGGGCGGCCCATGGGGTAAATTGTGGGCCTTTTGGCTTTGGACTAATACCATGTATAGTTTAGAGAACCCCAAGATGATGGGGCTTGGGCCTGCATTTAGGATGCTGTGACAGGAGTATCGCTATCGGAGTCTTTCTAGGAGTGACTCCGCCCTCCTGTTATGAGCCAACCGCCTGCTTACTCACCTGCCATGCCTTGATCTTAATTGATTAGTTGATTGAGGTAATTAGCAGGAGGCTGCCCATGTTATGCACCCCCCAGTGCCAGGGGGCACTACCAACCTGCTCTCCAACAACTTGTGGCCATTATTCCTTGTTATGCCAGGGGGCACTAGGGGAAACAAGGTCTCTCCCAAACCCTTCTGGTCCCCCCTAGTAAGTTTATAGACTGTCACCAGGTCCCCCCTCAGCCTTCTCTTGTGAAGGCTGAACAGGTTCAGGTCCCCTAGTCTCTCATTGTAGGGTCTGCCCTGTAGTCCCTGGATCATTCAGGTGGCCCTCCTCTGGACCCTCTCCATGTTGTCCACATCCCTCCTGAAGTGGGGCACACAGAACTGGACACAGTACTCCAACTGTGGCCTGACCAGTGCATAGAGGGGGAGGATCACCTCCTTGGCCCTGCTAGAGGTGCATCTGTGGATGCACGACAAAGTCCGGTTAGTCCTGCCAACCGTGACCTCACATTGTTGGCCCATGTTCATCTTGACCTATCCAAGTCTTGCTGCAGTCTTTCCCTCCCTACTAATGTGCTCACCTCACCACAAATTTTGGTATCATCAGCAAAATTAAACAGGGTGCTTTTCACCCCATTGTCCAAATCGCCGATAAAGAGATTGAACAGCGCGGGCCCAAGTCTTACAGTACTGACGCAATTTGACCTGGGCCCTGTTATGCCTTGGCCCTCTCCTTTACTTCTGGGGCTCCTCACTGCCCCCGCTGCCCTGAGGCTCCTCACTGCCCCCCCCTGCTCTGGGGCTCCTCACTGCCCTCCAAATGCTGTGCCTTCTCTGGTGCCAGGGTCCCCATGCTACTGTGGAGATCCTATGAGGCCTCCTCCAACCCTTAATAGTCTCACCTGGTCCTCCGGTAAACAGTAAACATAAGAACACAAAGCCCCAGGACTACAACATAAAAGCTAGACCATCTGGTCAAACAACATTCAATCCCTACCAGAGAGAGAGTACTTCAACCCCAGCAGCGACCAGGGGATGTTCCCACTGTCAGAGTTCTCCCCTGTACTAGCCAAGTCACCAGAGGGGAACTGCCCTCCTGGTCTCCTGCCTGGGCTTAAGAAGGGCTAAATCCTCCCCCTTCTCGCCACTAGAGGTCTCTCCTGAGCCGTTTCTGCTTTCAGGCACAGGGTACCTAAGTGCTCTGCAACAGATGCCCACCATGGATTTGGATTATCTGAAGCCCCAGGGTGAAAAGTGAAGGCTGAACAGTCAGTAGGATTTGGAACATTTAGCTAATTTGACTTGGAACACAAAATTTAAAATATATATATATTTAAAATTTATACTAGATATAAGTAGGTGCCAAAGTGCTGCTCAAAGGTATGTTTACGAAACACCCGTGCTAATACTTGCAGAAGTTTCAAAAAAGGTAATATGCATAAATTCTGGATTAACTAAGTCTATGGGTACTATATGCAAATTGCTATAGCCATGCTTAATTTCAAGGTTACTGTTTTCACATTTGTTCCTTATTTTCATATGCTCAGGGAGAGCAGGGTATGACAGTAAGAGGAGATGAAAGGGTTTCCATGGGAAAAAGGTTAGGGGGAAGCAGAGAGCAAAGGGCTACTTGATCCCCTAGATTACAGTAGATAATATGGCTGTGAGAAACAGGACTTCCTGTTACCTGTCAAATCCTAGACATCTGAGTAAAACAATTTGGATTGGTTGTTGAATGCTTCACTTGCTTTCAGCAGGGATGATATATATAGCCTTAAAATTTCTGGATGATGATGCAAACTCAAAGGTTCACATTAAAATATAATGATAGAAAATTATTTTTGTAGCTGTTGGGGCCATCAGATTCTTTCTAAATGGTGCAGAAATATCAACCTTAAATAATTCATATCCTAAATGAGTAATTCTCCTCCCATGAAAATGAGGAAGCATCTGCTGGCCTTCGAAGAGTTCATTCTAACAGGGAATTATTTAGATGCATACAGAAAAGTCATGGACTAGCCTCGCCTCCATAGATCTAAAAGGAGAGAGAATCACATCTTCCCAGAATGCTAAGAAAATGGTAGGAGCACTGCCCAGGCTTACCTTTAGCTCAGGCTTCCTATGACAGAACACATGAAGTGCTCTCTCCAAGGCTTAAGATGCAAAAATGCAGAAGGGTGTCCAGAAGAATTTGGGTTTCATGTTGAGTTTTATATGTATGGCCCCCCTATTTTTAAATGCTCAAGCAAGCTGCCATGGAGCTAAGAGAAAATGGACACCAAAAGCCAGTGTAAAGTATGCAGAAAATCCAAATTCTACACAGATCTAATAAGGATGTATAAGGAGCCTGATGTGTTCTGTCACACCACATCTTTTTTCATATAATCAAAGAGGGGTAAAGAACCTTGTAACACTAATACACGCACACCCATGCATTCATAATATAGAAGGAAAAATTGCTTTTGTCCTTGGCGTTCTCTGACCTGGGAGTCTTGAACTGTACCAGATTTATTAGCTAACTTTTTTTAAACTTGCCTTTTAAGCAGCACCTTTTCCCTTCTCACTTAGAGATCTGTGACCAGGAGCATCTAAGAAGATGGAAAGAACATTGCTTAACTTAAATATGTAAGTTAATATATTATTTATTATATAACATCCTGGAGAATCTCAAAGTGAATCACAGACTATAAATAGAGATCATGCATCTACTTCTGGGGCACAGAAATAGCATCCATGGAATCTGGAAGCTTTGTGTTATTGTACTATATTGTCCTTGGACTCTACAGGAATAGAAGAATAGGCAGCAACCTCCTGTGCTCTTGGCAATGATGATCAGTTCTATTAGTAGAATATAATCCATTGCCAAGGAAAGGGTAACAGTATCCTCCACACTCTTTATAGATATTGAAAGAAGTTTTAGATTCATTCAAGAAGCCCTTAGATATCTTTATCTGAGGCTAAGGAAGAGAAGGAAAATTGTTTGATGGCAATGCCTAGAAGCCCATAAGAACTGGAGCCCCTGATTCTATTTAAGTGCTGTACAAATACATGAAAAATAGTCTTTGTCACTGTAGCACATCAGGGTCCCAGGGGAGGCCATAATGCCCCCTGGTGACTCTGCAACCATAACCTGCTCTTCCTTTAGGGGGTCTTCCCTTCTGTCTCATCTGCTGCACCTGGATGTATTTATAGGATTAAAAGGGAGACTGCCCACAGGCCTTAGCATGAGCCCCAGTCCAGCTAAGTTCCCACTGTTCATCCAGAATTGATGCATGTTACCTTTTTTGAAACTGCTGCAAGTATTGACACAGGTGTTTCATAAACACACCTTTGAGCAGCACTTTGACACCTACTTCCATCTAGTATAATTTTAAATATGTAAATATAATATTCTTTTTTAGTTTTGTGGTCCAAGTCAAATTAGCCAAATAAGTCCCAAATCCTATGACTGAGCAGAACTCAATCTCAACTATGAAGTCTTGACTATGCCCTCAGGCTTGGTATGGGGCCTCTCAGCCTGACCGTGCCTCTATAGGGTACCTATGGCCTTAAGAGCTAATTGTGTGGCTCCCATTCTTCCCCTACACCATGCCCAAGCCTTGCGGGTGTTGCTTTACTGTCAATTTCTCCAGCGGAGCTTCAGTCCCCTTGGCCTCTGCCCCTTTCCTCTAGCTAGGCCTTCTAGCCTGGGCCCACTGAATTGGACCTGGGTTTGAGGCACCAGCTCTAATCTGGCCTTTTTAGGCCCTGCTCTGGGCTCTGTGGCCTCATACTCCGTCCTACATCAGACTCAGTACTTGCTTGGGCCTTCAGCCTGCTCCTGGCAGGGCTCAAAGCAATCGTGTGCCCCAAGGGCACTAATGAGACTCCTGAGTACCACTCCTCACAGTCCCAACCCAAATCACCAGTTCTAAACAGCAACCAAATAAGCCCACTGGGCTATAACATAAACTCTACCTTCCAGCTTGCAGGGCTGGGCTAATTTGGTAGCCCAGGCCCTGGGCCTGTATGCCTCCTAGGGCCCTGCCCCTTTCCAGTCAGGAGACTACCCTGGGCTGCCTGCAGGTTAGTCTGCTAACTGGTCTCATTGCCCAGTTGCTATAGTGACCTGAAGTAGCTGTGCCCTCCCTGGCCCACAGTGCTCCCTCTCTGGCCTGCTTCTCTCTTAAAGTAACAGAGAGTCCCAGGCTCTCCCTCTGAAAATCCGATATAGATATTAGATACTGACCTGAATTCTCTACAGTGGAAGCAATAGGAACCTCTCTCAAACATAGATCTAAGTGAGAACAGCAGTAAATCCTATGATTTCATGGATATGCTGATGCAGATCAAAGCAACTGTGCTTCCTACATAGAATATAGCTCATTTATTTCTGTTGTGACTTCAAAAATACATTTCCTGTCCTAAGAGCAGCCAAAGTAGGATAAATGTTTCTGACCTTATACTAAATGAAGGCAGAGGCAGTGACACACCATTACAGACAGTCTTTCAGAGACCTTTGCCAAACAAAGGCAAGGGATGTCGTTGCCATGGGTGATCTAAATTACCCAGACATCTGCTGAGAGGAGCAGTCAGCCAGGTCTGACCGCTCATGGAGGTTCCCGGCCAAGATACAGGACCTCCACTTAACTTAGGAGGTGCACAGTCCTTCCAGGGGGAGTGTCCCGCTGGACCTGGTCCTGGCCATAGGCAATGGCCTGGTGAGGAGACTCCATCCATTCACCATCCAGCTCAGGGTATCAAGGGCCTTTAGACTTTAAGAGGGACAACTTCAATGAGCTGAGGAGATTAGTGGGAGAGGCACTAGGGTCCTGGAGAGTAGGGGAACTGGGTACCCAAGATGAGTGGTCCTTCCTTAAGGAGACGATACTCAGAGCCCAAGGGGTGACAATCCCAACAAAAAGCAAAGGGGGCAAGAGTGCCCAAAAGCCCCCCTGGCTCACCAAGGGCATTCGTGAATGCCTGATTGCCAAAAAGGAGGCATACACCCAGTTGAAGGGAGGGGCTATCACCAAAGGAGTATACCTCCACTGCTAGGGTCTGTAGGGGGTCTGTTAGGAAAGCTAAGGCAAATACGGAACTAGGGCTAGTATCAAGGATAACAAAAAGTCCTTTTTTAAATACATAGGGAGAATGAAGAAGGCCCTGGGTAATGTGGGGTCCCTGCTGGATATGCTTGACAATCTGGTGGTTGTACCAGAGGAAAAACAGGCCTCTTTAACAATTTCTTCACCTCTATTTTCTTGTGCAGGGACTGGGACTCCGCTACCGAGATTCAGGATGGACTTGGGAGAAACTCTGCCAAGCCTAGGGTCAGGGAGGACTCGGTTAGAAAACTTCTGGAGGGGTTGGACGTATTCAAATCAGCAGGTTCAGATGCTCTCCACGTCAGGGTGTTGAGGGAATAGCAGGGGTTATCGTGGGGCCCCTGGCATGACTTTACAAGCATTTGTGGTACTCTGGCCATGTGCCTGATGACTGGAAGAGGGCCAATGTGGTCCCCATCTTGAAAAAGGGGAAGAGGGAGGACCCCGGCAACTATAGGCCCATTAGTCTTACTTCAATCCTGGGGAAGCTCTTTGAGAAGATTATCAAGGAGCACATCTGTGATGGGCCAGCAGCAGGGATGATGCTCAAGAGCAACCAGCATGGTTTCATTAGGGGCAGGTCCTGTCAGACAAACCTGATTGCTTTCCACGATCACGTCACAAAATCATTGGATGCAGGTGTCACAGTAGATGTAGCCTTTCTGGACTTCAGGAAGGCCTTTGACACTATCTCCCACCCCATTCTCATTAAAAAGCTAGGTGACTCTGGTATTGATGCCTACACAGTCAGATGGATTACAAATTGGCTGAGGGGTTGTACTCAGAGAATGGTGGTGGACGGTCATTGTCAACCTGGAGGGAAGTGGGCAGTGGAGTCCCCCAGGGCTCGGTCCTTGGGCCTGCACCATTCGATTTCTTTATTAGCAACTTGGATGGTGGGGTGAAGAGCAGCCTGTTTAAATTCGCAGATGACACCAAGATTTGGGGTGAGGTGGGCATGCTAGAAGGGAAGGACAGATTACAGCAGGACCTGAACAGGTTACAGGGGTGGGCAAATGAAAATAGGATGGGATTCAATATTGACAAGTGCAGGGTGCTACACTTGGGCAGTAGGAACCAGCAGCATACCTATAGGCTGGGGAACTGCCTTCTCGAAAACACGGTGGCTGAAAGGGATCCTGGAGTCATTATTGACTCCAGGATGAACATGGGGAGACAATGCGAGGTCATGGTCAGTAGAGCTAACTGCACCTTGTTGTGCATCCACAGATGCATCTCAAGCAGGGCCAAGGAGGTGATCCTCCTCCTCTATGCAACACTGGTCAGGCTGCAGTTGGAGTACTGTATCCAGTTCTGGGCGCTGCACTTCAGGAGGGATGTGAACAGCATTGAGTGGGTCCAAAGGAGGGCACTTGCATGATCTCGGGACAGCAGGGCAGACCCTTTGAGGAGAGGCTACGGGACCTTAACCTGTTCAGCCTTCACAAGAAAAGGCTGAGGGGGGACCTGGTGGTCATCTATAAACATACTAGGGGGGACCAGCGGGGTTTGGGACAGACCTTGTTCCCCTGAGCACCTCCCAGAGTAACAAGGAATAACGGCCATAAGTTGCTAGGGAGTACGTTTAGACTACACATTAGAAGGCACTACTTCACAGTCAGGGCGGCTAGGATCTGGAACCAACTTCTAAGGGAAGTGGTGCTGACTCCTACCCTGGGGTCTTTAAGAGGAGGCTTGACGTTTACTTAGCTGGGGTCATTTGAGCCCAATTTTCTCTCCTGCCCAGGGCAGGGGGTCAGACTAGAAGATCTACAAGGTCCCTTCCGATCCTACATCTATGAATCTATGAAATGATATAATGCCGCGTTTGATTCTGTTCTTATACCAATGCAAATCACTCCTATGAAGTCAATGGAAGCTGAAGATGTTTGTCGCTTCCAAATCACATCAATCTTAAGAACTTAAATACAGCCTTAAAGGATATTCATTTTTGGAAAATTCTGGCCTACATTTTATGTCATTTCAGTAAAGGAATTAAAAATAATTCTATAACTGAGAACTGTGACTAATCAATTCTAATTCACTAAGAAAATAGTAAAAACTACCTGCATGCCATTCTCTCTCTCTCAATTTTTTTAGTATAGTAAAGGGGGCATAGATCCAAAATTCCATTCACTCTTTATTATAGAGAAAAGCATCAAAAGATCTGCTAACTTGCAATGTGGAAACAGAATTTGAACTAACAACATAAATCTAAGGTTATATCCAACACCCAGCAGCCCAGCAATTAAGAAAGTTAAACAACTGTAGGATTTACCTGATAGTATAAAAAGTTTAGCATTAATTGCATAACAAAATACTAACATCTAGGGGGAAAAGGGAGTAAGACTTAATCCTAGAATCCGGAGTATCATTTCTTGCTCTTAAATTAAAGACTGATTTTTGGATGCCTCTTCCTTAAGTAACTCAATATATTGATCTTGATATATTGAAAATGATGTTCCAGGAGATGAAATTACGGGCCTATGGTCAGAGTGGAAGTCTGTGTTAAGACCAGGAATAGAACCCAGTTTCTGAGGCCTGTATCTTCACTACACAAATTGCTTTCCAAATCTAACATTTCAATAAGGATTGCACATGGTGAAAAGGAATTTCAAGCTGAGCCTGAAGCATTGACATTACAAGGAAATGAGGAAGATGGCTGTTTAATGCTGTTCAAAATAATAAACAGCTCAGCAGAGTTCCAATTTCAAACATAATTTTGAAATGAGGAATTCATACAGGGAATAATTAAGTCTCAGCACTTTGCAGCTGTAAGATGAAATTTTAGAATTCTAAAAGAAGCTTCCTTGAACAGTTTATGGCCAGCACAGCACAGACACATACAAAAATGGGTAGAGACATAATAGATTTAGGCTCCTTTATGCTGCTCTGTTTGTGTATCAAGTAGAAGAAGGGAAACAATGGGCCTTAATTGTGAGGGAGATTTAGTAGACTATTGCCCCCAAAAGATGTTAAACCTTTTGACTTCCCAGTACTCTGTTGGGTGGGATTTAAAGGATAGAGACTTTTTTTTTCTTAGAAAGCACTAGAGCTATTCAAACAGTATTGACCCTGGGCTGCTAACTTTTCATGGACCTAAAGCAGCATTCACAGAAAATGATAAAATCAAATACCAGCCTGATTACAAGTGGATAATTTGTCATCTACCCTTTCTCACAGCCTCTGTGCTACCCTCAGCCATAAAACTAGTTACATTTTCATTGCTAGCTTTTTTATGTATGTAGCCTGTGGGACTGTGAGTTGAAAGTCATTTATGATGTAGAATATCTTGTAACGTTATATAAAGCACAGTTTTAATTATATGAAAGCACTGATGCATCGTTTTGGATCTACTGTCACACTGGAGACCATCCCAGTTCAGCTCCCAGTTCAAATAATTTTTAAAGTACAGGAAACCAAGAGAATGTCTATTTGGTATTTTCCATGTGAAATTAAGCATGAAGCACTTACACCATTTATTGCTATGATAAGTTCTAAATTTTAATTAAAAGTGGAAAGTGACAAGATTGTTGAAACTGCTGTGAGTTGGTGGAAGGTGATTAAGACTGTTCCGTGTGTCTACAAATGTACCTGTTAAGATGCTAAGGAGGGCTGTTTAAGCATGATTTGCCTTCAAACTAGAAATATAGCAGTGGGACATAGAAAAATGAAATAGAAGTAGACATAAGAATGAGTCATTTTTATGTAATCCCATAATTTTCTAAATGATGGAACTGCTTTTGCTTCTTTTGACTTCAATTCCTCCCTGTGCTGCTTCAGAGCAATACACAGGGAAATCCCTTTGTCCCAGAGTGGCTGAAACAAACTTTAACTCTAAAAAAAATTAAGAATTTTTTGGAGGGGGTGTGAGGGGAAGACAAGTTGCCAACGCATGCCTGGATGCCTTAGGGGATTTCCAGCAACTGAGGTTCCAATAAGCAGAGAAATACAAAATTGCTTCATTTTAATAACAGAAAGGCAAAACCAAAGCAATCCTGGGAATAAAGTATCTTTGTTCATAGTGCCTGACCAAATGAAGGGAAATACCTTGCAGGTAGTTCATTCTCCCTGACTTTCAGTGGTAGTAAAGCTCAACATATCTGCAAAACTGTGGCATTAGAATACAAATCTCAGGCAGTGCTGGGTTCCATTTAAACATGAACTGAAGCTAAGTCTGTGTGAGCAAAAATGATCATTTAAGCAACAAGGTTGATCATTCTTGAAAGGACGGAACTGGAAACCAGCAAAGTACTTTTACTGTTGATAAATACCCAAGGCTTTGGGCAAACGACTTGACCTTTATTCATGGAATGGAACTATAACTCAAAAGAACTAATTGAACATTACTGAAATAAAAGTAAAAGAAATAAATCATGATAATAATAATTCTTTGCAATATCTTTAAAATATATTCTAGTATCTCTCTGTCCAAAGCAAAAAAAAAAGAAAAGAAAAGAAAAATAGTTATCAGATTGAGGCTTCTTCTGTCAGAGCAAAACATCCTCCTACTCTTTCTCTTTTAATAGAGATTTAGCTATTCTTTGCACAGCTTTGAGACTCCAGAGCCCAGCTGTGACTAAGAGCAACTCTAAAAAAGTGAGTCATAACAACAGTCCAGTTTGCTGAACGCGCTTGAGCAGCCCACTTACTTGGCTAGTCTGACACTTTTTTCATAGAGGCTTGAGGAACAAATGTTGTATCTATTAGGATGAATTATGTTTACACTGATCAAACCCCACTGAACAAGTCCAGGTATTAGAGCTACTTGGTTCTTGCCAGTGGCTCTGCCTGCCTTTGCAAGGTTAGCTGCAGGATTTACCTTCAGTCATAAATATTCACCTTAGGGTGAAACTCAGAATACAAGATTTCAGCCAAAGAGTTTTTGTTTTATTTAAACTTACTGCATCAAACATCCCCTGACTATGCATAGGGCTTGGAGGCACAGAAGACCCTTTGAAATGCAGGACTCTGCACCCACCTAGTTAATCCCAGCCATGCAGTAGCTCTGTGGCTGTGATTCACAAAGCAATCAACAGGGGAGGGGAACAAATGTATGAGCTTTGTCAGACCTTTGACTCAGACATCTCTTTCCCTCAGAAAGGCCCCATAGACACTCAATAGTTTAGATCTGCCAAAAGGAATAAGAAAAGCCCCTTTTTACCCCTTAGCTAATCCATGGTAATCATGGATGGCTCAGTCAGGTTTCATCAGTCAGAGTGTACAGGGAAGTGTGTTCGCAGAGGTATCTCAGTGCCAAAGAAGTTCTTTTGTCAAGACAAGCATGGCAGGTGTGCACTGCTATGATATGACTAGGTGTTCTTTAAAGATGCCAGAGCACATGCTGTCACAGGACAGGGCTGAAAGGATGTGGAGTCAAGTCATTCAGGTCAGAGACTGTGGCACATTTAATTATAGTATATTAGCTGTTCCACGTGGAGGTGCTTGATATGAGGCAAGGAAATTGTACAGTGGCACCCTACAGAAATTCTGTTCATTATTAATAGGGACTAGTTATAGTTGAGATCTACTGTATTAAAGGAAATTCCCTGTGCCTTATGTGTGGGCAAGGTATCCACTGCTTCCTAAATGAGCCAATATATCCAATATAAGCCCAGTCAAGCCGCCTTATCTGGCCATGGTCAGGAAGAAAATTGAAGGACAGAGGTCAGGTGTGGAAAAGCATATTTGAACTTTTGTGTTTGAGACCTACATTCTTTACCTTAATAAACTATAACATCCAGACAGAATCAAAGTCATGAATATAGTACTATAGTTAAGGAAAATGGAGACTTAGAGCTGTGCTCAAAGGAATCTCAGGTATGCCTTGCTTTCTTTCATTTGGCATGCACAGTTCAATATATTTTATCCTAAAACTCCATCACAGCAATCTTCATGTCATCTTACGTACAATCTCCTCATACCCAAGACATCCCTGAGGCCCTCCCTGGGCCATACACTAGATAAAACATAGAAAGTACGAACATTTAAACTGCAGTTTATTTTGTTTGGGATGGGAACGGCAGGTGGGAATTGTGCCTTTGCATAGTTTAGCTTTCCGGATATGGTAAGGGTTGGGGAAAGGCTGCAAAAACAGATGTTCCATTGAGCAGAGGCCGTTGGAAATGCATCACTGAATAAAGAAGATCTATTTCAAGTATATTGGTCCTGAATGATTATTGAACGCTACGACCTCCAGCATCTTGTCTAATGCTTCCAATAATCATCTAATTACCTAGGATAATGTATGGAATATAATAAAGCCGGCAGTCTTCCTCATTAGTATGATCCAGATGATACCACAGGGAATATCTTTGTTAAGGGAAAGGTTACTTAACTGACTTGAGAATGATTGATTGTGTTCATTTCAATTTTATTCCCTGTGTTAGATGTGTGCTTGTTTTTTCTTTTTTCTAAGGGTGAATTTAATAAGATTGTGGACACACTTACTTCATCTGAAATATTACCGCTGAAAGCTTTGATCTCCTCTGTATTTCCCTGAATTAGTTTAACAGTTTTAAATAAAAGATGAATTAGGGGGAAAGAGCAAGGGACAGCCCAAATGCACTAAATTAGAGCTACATTTTTAGAGAATTGAGAACAGATGGAGACAACTTCCTGGCGCAAGTACTGAAACAGCCAGCTAGAGGCCATGTTCTTTTTGACCTGGTGCTCACAAACAGGGTAGAATTAGTGGGGAATGTAGTAGTGGTGGATGGCAACTTGGGCAGCAGTGACCACAAGTTGATTGAGCTCAAGATCCTGAGGAAAGGAAGGATGGATAGCAGCAGAGCAAGGACCCTGGACTTCAGAAAAGCAGACTTTGACTCACTCAGGAAACTCATGGGCAGGATCCCCTTGGAAACCAGATTAAAGGGAGAGGAGTCCAGGAGAGCTAGCTGTACTTTAAGGAAGCCTTAGTGAGAGTGCAGGAACAAGTGAGAATGAAAGAACAGGAGTGGTGTGCCCGTCTTCAAGAAGGGGGTGAGAGAGGACCCAGGGAACTACAGGCCAATCAGCCTGACCTCATGCTCAGGAAAAATCCTTGAAAAATTTCTCAAGGTGTTCATATGTGATAAGCTAGTAAAAGGCAAAAATTTGACTGACAGCCAGCATGGTTTTGTCACAGGTAGGTCATGTCTGACTAACCTCATCTCCTTCTACAACCAGGTGACTCACCACCTGGATAAGGGGGATGAGGTTGATGCCATTTACTTGGACTTGAGGAAGGCCTTTAACTTGGTGTCCCATGAGGTTCTGAAGGTAAAACTAGGAGACTGTGGGCTCAACAATTCAACAGTCAGGTGGATGGGAAACTGGCTGTAGGGTCGGACCTAGAGACTAATAGACAACCTGGGACAAGGTAGCCAGTGGGGTCCCCCAGGATTCGGTACTTGGACTAGTGCTTTTCAACATCTTCATCAATGATCTCAATGTGGGGGTGAAAAGCACATGGGCAAAGTTCAACAATGACACTAAGCTGTGGGGAAGTGTGGCCATGCCTCATGATAGGCTGATAATCCAGGTGGACCGAGACAAATTAGTTAGAACCAGAACCAGATGCTGTTCAACACAGAAATATAAAGTGCTTCATCTGGGGAGGAAAAATCCACAACAAACTTACAGGCTTCCTGATGCTATGCTAGCTAGCACCACATCCGAAAGGGACCTGTGGATTATAATTGACCATAAAATGAATATGAGCCACCAGTGTGATGCTACAGTTAGCAGAGCAAACAATACACTGGCATGCATCAATCAATGTATCTCAAGCAAAACTAAGGAAGTTATTCTCCCACTCTACTCAGCATTGGTGGGGCCACAGCTAGAGTACTGTGTCCAGTTCTGGGCACCATACTTCAAGAAGGATGTGGAGAAGCTTGAGAGAGTCCAGAAAAGAGCCACTCATATGCTTAGAGGCCTGAAGAGCAAGCCATGTAAGGAAAGGCTGACAGATATGGGACCGTTCAGCCTAGAAAAGAGAAGACTTTGCGGGGATTTGGTAGCAATTTATAAATATGTCAGGAGAGATTATTAGGGCAGGTGAACAGCTATTCACCAAAGCGCCCCAGGGTAATACCAGGAACAATGGTTATAAACTCCTAGAAGGAGATTTCAGACTGGATATAAGGAAAAACTTCTTTACAGTTCTTGTGACCAGACTCTACAATAGACTCCCAGTGGGGGTGGTGCAGGCACCTACCCTGGATATCTTCCAAAGGAGACCGGGTGTGCACCTTGCTGGGGTTAGTTGACTCCAGCAGTCTTTCCTGTCCAGAATCAAAAGACCGATGCAAAGTACCCATTTAGCAAGTTGGCTTTTTCCTGGGTGTCAGTTGTCTCATCTGGTTTAGCAGGGGTCCAATGTTGTCCTTGCTTTTCCTCCAGCTCCTCAGATGACCTCCTAAGTCCCTTCCAACACTAATTTTCTATGATTCTATAATTCCAATACTTGAGAAATCAATGGTTTGACACTCCCTTTCACCACAATCTGTGGTGTCTGCCAGAGAATCTGTGGATCTAGGATCAGCTTTCTTAGCCATCAATGGATTCATCAACAACCATTTACTTAACCCATGGAAGTGACCATCCTTAACTACGAGGGATTGCTGATGCCAACATAGGTCCTACAATAAGCTCTGTGGGGATGCAATGTGGGCTTTATTTATATGATTCAAGTCAGAAATGTTTACTTTTGAAAACAATGTAACATAATGTGTATGCTTTCAGGAAAGTTTTGCCTGCTCTTTTAGGATTTAGAATTGGCCATAAAGCTACCGCTTTACCTGAAGTTCTTAATATCTGTATAGAAAATTACATAGCCTTGCTGCAATTTGGCACCTCTCAAGTATTTAACATTAACAATGTTTGTTCTCCTTCCCATCCTGTGCAAGAAATATTTTGAGAAGTTTATTATAGATACTCACACCTGATCCCCAAGTAAATATTTGTTTCAAAACCATAAAGTATATTTTAATTGGAAACATTAAGTATCAACAGAAACATTTATTACCAAGTTTATTTTGGCACAGGAACTTGGGTTGGAGAGAAATGCACATGATAGAATTTATTTCTAAATGCTCTGATTTCTTGGTTTTCATTACAACTGCATGTCACACCAGTTTTCTTGTTGACCACCCCTACCCGCTGTCTAACAGTTCTTCTTTGCCTCCTTTTGCTATTGACTAGAAGGACTGGATTAGAGCTGTGTATCTCTTCAAAGGTAGAATATAATTTTCATGCTACCCTCAGCCATAAAACTAGTTACATTTTCATTGCTACATTTCACATGTTGCTGCGTTGGGGACACAGGCGACTGGTAGGGGAGACATGGCAGGGCATGTGCCTCCCTGACAACGCTGTCCCCTGATGCCACCAGCGGCTTCTGTGGGTGCTTGTCATTCCCATCCCCATGCCCACCACCGCCCATGCCACCGCTGGGTTCTGCAGGTGCTTGCCAGCCACATCCCTGACACCAACACTGCTGCTGGCTTCTGCAGGTGCCCCTCGAAACTCAGGAGGCACGAGTTGCCCATGGTTGGGGAGTCAAGTAGTAGGCCTGTGCGAACCAGCAAGTATTTGCTCTGGATTCGGACTCGGCTGATTCGGAGGGACAGTGATTCAATTTGGTGATTTGAATCATTGTCCCAATTTGATTCAGCTGATTCGGATCCAGAGATTCAGCACTGATTCGGAGATTCAGCCACAAACTACACAGGCAGCAGTCCTCAATGGCGTTGTACACAGCTGCCTCCAGTAAATCTGTTGTGGTGGGAGGAGGGAAGGGGCATGGGGGTGGTGGAGCAGATCAATGCCCCCACAGCAAGGGAGGGATTGGGGCTGGGGCTGGGACAAGCTACCCAGCCAGGGCAGGGAGGCACAAGACTCAGGGAGGGGGGTGCCTGCTACTTCGTACTGCTGCATGCCACTGATCCAGGAGCTGGTCTTCCAGTGGCTCCTCTGGCAGCTCTTGCCACTGGTCCAGGAGGGCATGGGAGCATGGGGCAGGCTACACTTTGGATGGGCAGTAGAAGGCACTGGGACCAGGGGCTATGCCTTCCACTGCTTGCCCAGCCAGGGTGGGGAGGCATGGGATGGTGCCACTGCACTACCTTGGACAAGTGGCGTGCAGTGGCAGAAGTTGCTTCAGCCTCCTCGCACCTCCTGGACCAGCTGTGGCTTCATGTGCCCCACCCTGGCTGAACAAGCAGTGGCAGGGCATGGGATCAGGCGTATGTACCCAGATTGGGGCAGGGCCAGTGATAGGAACTATAGGGAATTTTAGGGTGGCTGCAGTCCCCACATAATCCCCACTCCACTGTGCTCTGCAGGGCAGGTGAAGCCAGGGCTGCACTCTGGGCTGTGACTGGGGCTAGCAACCCAGAGCACAGCTCTGGCTCCATCCACCCTAAGGAGCACAGCTCAGCAGTGGCCAGCTGGGCCTAGCCGACTGGAGCACAGCCCAGTCCACTCCATGCAGATCCAGGGGCACATGCCTGCCCCCATGCCCTCCCAGACCACTGAAGAAGCCACCAGAAGGGCAGTTCTTGGACCGGTGGTGTGCAGTGGTGGGAGCCCCCCTCTCCAAGTCCTATGCCCCCCTGCCCTGGCTGGGAAGCTTTTCCTAGCCACAGACCCAATCCCTCCCTTGCTGTGGGGAAGTTGATCTGCTCCCCACCATGCCCCTTCCCTCCCCTCTCCTAACACCACAACAGACTTACCAGCTGGAGGCAGCTGTGTCCAGCATCATCAAGGACTTCTGAATCTCCAAATCTATCTGAATTGATTTGGAGACTTCCGAATCACTTCGGACCTTTGAATGGGTCTCCCAATTCGATTTAGATTTGGAGATTTGGCCACCAAATCAGGCCGAATCTCCTCCAAATTGAATCACCTACCAAAGCTTCACACAGCCCTATTAAGCAGGAAACTTAATGGGTAGGGGAAGCATTATATAATAAATGCACAATTTCCAGTCATGTACCTTCACACATCAGGAAAGTCCAAGACATTTAGTACATTCCTGGTCTGGATCAAACATGATAAAGGGAAGGAAAACCTGTTCTCAGATTCTTGGAACCCCTACGCAGGAATTTTGGTTGTGCTAGGCCATACTTATGCTAAGTTATAGTAAGCTATGGTGTTGAAAAGCAATATAGGAGAAAGGGGCCTCCTGATCATGGGATGACCTAGTAGGGGAAAAAATTAAAAACTCAGAAATAAACAACATGACATTGAAAGGAGTACATAAACAGCAACTACAAATGTAAAAGTTAGAACTTACTAATGAGGGTGCAGATGCATGAACATGGCAAACAAAACAAAAATGAACATTTCAACACAGAGAGTAGGATAAGAGTGGGTGCAAGACAGGGGGATACACAAGTATAGATACAGAGTTGAGAGACCTGCCTCATAGAGACATAGGGAAATGTAAATAATGTATGGTGTCTCTGTCCATCAAGGAAAAGCTTCACTAATTTGGACGGACTTGTGTACTGTCCAGCAACAATAAACCTTTCTGAGCTTTTGCCACAGAACACATATTCAAGTTGTGTTTTCTGCGTTGCCTTCAGGATCTGAAACACGCCTTGTTAACATCAGCCTTTCAGTACATACATATTCCATAAGTCTGTACATCAAAAGCGACAGCAACCAAATAGATACTACCCCAAAAAACACTCCACACACCTCACACTAACGTCCTACTTTAATAAAATAACACAGTGTTTTAACTGGAAGGTCTTACCATCTTAGAAAGGAGATAAATTATTCCCCTTTTAGATGGGGAAGCTGAAGCATGAGAAGAGGAAGTGCCTTATCCAGGTCATCCCAGTACAGCAATAGAAGAGGCAGGGACTAAACCAAACCTGGTGTAGTCCAGTGCTTTATCCACCAAGCCACACTAGTCCTGCTATACACTAAGAAGAATCAGATATTTAGGAGGTTATAACGGGTGAATCAGAGACATTTTTATCAATAAAATTGGGTTTTTTTCTCTCTAAGCTCCCATCTTGATAAAAGTTCATTGAGACAAATCATTTGACCAATTTTTTTTTTACTGTGTACCAATGAAAACATCAAAGAACATTTAACTGGTTCCAACCCAGTAATATTTACTATTCTCCAAACAATGTGGCTTCTGTCAATATGCTTGGAGTTCAGACAAAGACAGCTTTTATTCGGCATACTCATGAAGTGCTATAGTCAATTATTATAATCTTTACTTTAGTGTTAAGCCAGACTGTTATTTACATTTCAGGGGGCTGAGGCAGACTTTTCTACACTTTATATTGATTGCATCAGTATGCATGGATTTTTGTCTTCTCTGTTAAGCTTTCATGGCTACTTTCCATTCCCTGCACTCAACAAGGGGAGCTGTCTCCAAGACGACACATTACATGATCTGTATTCTCTCGGCAGCAGGCAGCGTGTAGAAAGATTTTTTTCTTTTCATTGTATCTTTTACAAGCTCTCGTTGATACTGCCTAGTCAGTGCAATTTATTATGGCTATAACATACCTGACTGCAAGTCATAGAGCAAGTATAATGGTCAGGTCAAAATCTCATGGTTCATATAACCTCAGCACTAGGATCTCAACTATAATGTTGATGGACACTTAAGGAAATTTTTCCTGCAAGCCCTTTAATTTGATGACATATGTCATTCTTAAACTGAATGATGGGGCATTCTCACCATGGTCTTTAGTCTCCTGTCACTCACACTGGTTCTACACACCAGCGTTTCTTAGCGTTATTTCTGTTTTTTTCTGATGTGAAAAGAAAATTAGGTCCAGCAACCATGGTATACAAAAGTGACTGTATATATGCTAAAAGAGGGCAAATTTTCAGAAAAGGCAGAGCTATTACCCTCTAAAAATCAGTCTGCTTTGTTTTGCAAGAAGCACCTAAAGAGTGGGGCTCCCAAAATTGTTCTGTCACTTTTGAAAATCTAGCCAATGGCCTTTTGGATTTCAGTCAATCTTACTCAAATGAATCCAAGTTATAAGGATGAGACTTTTCTGGATGGCTATTTTACTTTCATACTACTTGAAAAACAGGAAGTAGAGGAAAGCTCAAAAGAAATCCCAAGCAAAGTTCTGCATGGTACATGACTCAGCCAGACAGCATTGAGGAGTCCTTTGGAAGTCTGGGAATTCTAAACAGTTTACTTTTCTTTAGCGATGAGCCTTTGCTTCTCAGTCTCTCTTTTTTATACTTTGCATAAGATGTACAAATACATAAAAGATCCTTTATTTAACAAGCTTGTAAAATCCTTCCTTTCAGCTATCTTAAAGCCAAGCAAATACTAAATTTTAAAAGCTACTGAAAAAAGAGAGTTAAGATAAGATTGCTTGTGCCACTGTTTATGTAAGCCAAGATGGCATTTGCTGGGAGGCCTAAGAACATAGTCTCTATCCCTGTGCATTCAGGAATTTTACAGGATGCTGCCACTACATCTAGGTTTGATTCTAAAGTTACTAAACCCCTGCTCTTCTCTTATTTGTGCTATGTTTCATATCAACAACTTCTGTGCAAGCTGGGCAAGAATCTTTTTGCCTGTAGCATCAATTGGGTACTGTTTAGGCAATATGAACTCATTTTGCCTAGACAAAGATAAAAGATCTCTTCTGAGAGAGCCATTCTAAAGAGGGAACCACAACACAAGTTTCCAGCTTTACTCCTACTCAGTCAATGTACCGGTAGCTCTTGGATCTGAAGCAGTGCCCATATTATTCCACAATCCAGGCCAGAACACCTTGGTCCTGATCTATAGTGACCTTTCCTAAGTCATTTCAACCAATGGGATTTAGCTGTGAAAAATTATTTGGAAGAAGAGAGTGATGAGTGGCTGAGTTCTCTCTAATGTTACTGTGTAGGACCAAATAGACCTGGTGTAGAAATGACAATTTCCAATGTTCTGATTTTTCATTTGTCACCAAAATCCAACAGGGTTCTTTTTACTCAAGCTTAAAACATTTCATGAACTTTTGTAACTTATTAGATGCAGTCTTCAAAGTGCTGCATTACAGACAACAGACAAATGACATTGAGTGTTAGCCTCACTTCACTCAGGCAAAAGGTGGGGCAGTGTGGTACTTCATAGATTGGCTCATTCAGAGAGGCATGAGCTTTCTTAGGTTATCACCCTCTATGTCAAATGTTATGACCGGATTTGCAGAGCAGGAGTAATAATTAGAAAGCAATAGGATAATTTATATACAAAGGATAGGGAAAATGGGAGGAAAGAATGGGGCACTGATGAGAGGGGGGAAAGCAAGTTGAAGGGATCAAAGGAGATGAAGTTAAAGAACTGAAGAACAGAGAGGTCATAAAAAACCTGTTTAATGAATATTTCTGTGAATCTGGATAGTGATGCTTGCAAAGTTAGTTTTCCTTCTGGCACAACTTCATGCCATTATTTAGAAATGACCTTTCTACTGATTTTCTATGGAGGGCAAGTCATTAAAAATAAATATTTGTTTTAGTTATTGAATTTCTTCATATACAGCATGTTTTCCTGTTTACTCATCCTGTTAAGTATTTTGGTAGCTCTAGTGTCACAAACCTTAAGTGGCAGCATAGTCACAAAAGCTTTTTTCTTTTTAAATTATTGCTCTATCTGTCATTATGAACCACCGTGGGCAAAACTGTCCTTTCACATCAGCACACAGAATGTGAATGCTAGCATTTCACTTTAATAACAAGGGCAGATCTCTCACTGTTATCAGCAGGAATTCTATGCATGTAAGGACATGACAACAGGGGTTCTACTTTGTGGATCTTAGCTTATTTTGCACATACTACACCAGTGGTTCTCAACTTATTTAGACTCAAGGGACCCCTCATTAGACTCTAGGCACCCCTCAGAAAAATGCCTCCTCTTTTAGCTCTCACTTGTTTTTGGACTCTAGAAAAAAATAGGGCAATTCTATTGCAAAGAAACCAGGGGAGCTTATACCCGTGATAGGTATGCCCCCTAAACTGAAAGGGTGGGTTTTTATTTTTCTGTCATGTTATGGCAAGGGGCCTGATCCTTTCATTTTTGGTGGAGCCTGCCCACAGCCAAAGCCTGAGCTGCTAGTGGGCTGAGCAGCCCCTGAGCTGCAGGGGTCCCCAGTCCTTCCCTCCACAGTGGCAGCTCCATCAGGCAAAGAGCTGGATTGGGCCAGGTGTGGTCTCCAAGCCGGGGCAGCACCTGGTTCACTAGCAGCTCTTCTGGGCAGCCTCGGGAGCACTGCCACCTCAGAGGGAAGGAACAAGACTTCCTGCAGCTCAGAGGCTGCTTGGCTGACTGGCAGCTTACCCCCCGGCTATGAGAAAGGCTCTGCCAAAAAGAAAAAAGGATCAGGTCCCTTGCCACTTCTGCCTTCAGGAGGCACCTGTTGAAGGCAAAAGTAGCAAGGGGCCCAATCCTTTTTTTTCTGCAGGGCCTGCCCACCTTTCCTGTTGCCAGGAGATGAGCTGACTAGTTTTGTTGCAATACGTTGTTGCGAACAAAACTGCATCAGGAGGTAGTTTAGGTTGCAACAATGCAAATTCATCTAAAATCCTCAAAACTCGTTAGGTGTAATATGCAACTCCATTAAGTGTCATAAAGGGAAATTTTCAGCATGTGTCCATCATGACATCGTCACTTATACAAGCGCCCATGGATTTCTAAATGAAAACTCTGGGTTTATCTTGTCTATCATGTGAAGGTGTTTGCACATGCATCAGTGCTAATATTGTGTGGCACCCTGGGATACCCTTCAAAGGATCTCATGGCACCCTAAGGAATTGCAGCACCCTGACCAAGAATCACTGCTCTGCACACATATGATATTACTCACATGCCTGGTGGTGGAGGTATGAATATGGGGGGGCAGGCATTTTTTTTTCCTGCAGAATTAACGTTACTGATTTTCTTCTGATGCATTTGAATTAACATGATTTAAAAAGCAGTGGTCTGCACAGACAAATTCATCCCACACAGTCTATCCATCTGCCAAAGCAGGTCAATACTGCCACAGTTGTGTGGGATGATATGGTTTTTTACAGGCACTCTCTGCTACTCTTTTGCTGTCACTTGGCGCTTCACCAAAGACTTTCACAGAAAGAACAGTCTGTGCATCCACTACTAAATCTAACTCTAAGGAAGAACTGTGAAAACAATAGGACAAGCACCCAACTTCCCCACTGCAGATCTCTGATTCATACAAGTATAGACCAAAAGAGGTAGATCATGAGCCAAATACTTGGTTGACCATTCCTATGACTTTTAAGTGACTCAGTGCAAGCAGCCATGATACTGATTTGAGCTCCAAAAGTCTGAGCCCCGCCCCCCCGCCATCCAGCTTGGTGACTGGTGCCTCCTGGGTCTGGGGGGGGGGATCTGGTATCCCCCTGTGGCCAATTCCCAAGCCGGGGCAGGGGGGGCCTGTGTGCTCCCTGGCACACCATTTGCTCTTAGAGTGTTCTAGAATACACTAGAATTAAGGGCTTTCCTGAATCTAGTACCCAAATTTTTTGAGCATCCATGACTACTATTTAACTCCATCTGTGTGAAACTACTTAGGTTTGTTATACAATTTATCAAGCATAAAGTGTTTTAAAACTGTGTATATCCAATACATACACATACGTATATGCATACATACAAACATACAGTCAATCATGCCAGAAATCATGCAGTATCTTTAGTTATATGACACTGCACAAGACAACTTGCAAGCATTTGAAAATTGTGCCCACATAATATACTTTGCATTATAAATACTACACAATGGGTGTATCTACTAGTCCTGTGCCTAAATTTAATGAGCATTAGCTTAATGTGCATTAAGGCAATTTAGGCTCGTGTCTACACATGTGTGCATTAAAGCACATTAAAACTGTGCATGCAAACTGACCTGGGACTAAAGTTACTTACAAGTCAGTCCACACACAGCATTAATGTACATTAAAATGTCTACTAGCCCTGCATGAATAGGCAGCTATTCAATTCGGCTTCAGATCTGGCCACTTTGGATGCCAGGGATCTGATCCAGCGCTCTGGATCTGTTTCCTGCTTCGATTTGCCCGAAGCGGCTCTGAAGCTTCAGAGCTGCTTCAGAGAACCAGCCATAGGGTATAATGGAGAATCAATGAAATATCAATAACTTTGTTGTATTTTGTCTGATTTGGATGAAACTTGTAGAGATGGTAGCCTCCTCTGAGAGCATGAAGCCTGCCAAGTTTCAAGAAGATAGGTATAGGGTTTTGGCAGGAAATGCACCCCAAATTTTTGAAAACAAAACTCATGTCACTTCTATGTGTTACACCACAGGAAGGTGAAAACTGTAGCAGTGGTGGCCCCTGGTGAGGCCACAAAGCTTGCCAAGTTTCAAGAAGATCAGGGCAGGGGTTTGGGGGGAACTGCACCTCAAGCTGTGGACAAGCAAAACTCATGACATGAGTGACCCTGTGTGTGTTAAGGCGCAGCAGGGTGAGAACTGCAGGGATGGTGGCCCCTGCTGCAGCCACGAAGTCTGCCGGCTGTCAAGGAGATAGGTGCGGGGGTTCTGGCGCCCTGCACCCCTAGCTGCTGACAGGCAAAACTCGTGACATGGGTGCTTGTGCAACTGACTGTCTCAGTCTTGGGGCAGTTGATTGTCTGTATTGATTATTTCCTCTCCTTAGTTTGTGGTTTTGTAGCTGTTAATCTTTGCTAATTAACTCATTATCTAGTAGCTACTACTAGCTACCTACTGTGTATTGAGCTGGTCCCTGAGTGAATCATGATTGATTGGTACAACAGTAACTTAGCAGCTGGGCCTGCAGTAGTTCCCCAACCCACAGCCCATGCCCCAAGACAGTCCCACAAGCACCCATGTCACAAGTTTTGCCTGTCAGCAGCTAGGGGTGCAGGGCCCCAGAACCCAGAAGCCCATGCACCTATCTCCTTGACAGGAAATTTGGCCCAGTTTATGTTTTATACAAGGTCAAGAAAGAGTTTTCCCAGCTGTAAGCATTTCTGAGTCAAGTCTGATACAGCAGCAGTATATTTTGCTGAGGCCTTTTCTTTTCTGCTTCTTTTTCTTCCTTACTGACACTCTTCTCCATATAAAACCTTGAATTGTACCTAAACCAGTTCCAAAATGAATCCGACCATTAGGCAGCATTCAGTCCACAGTAAGAATTTATGATAACTTTTCTGAAAATGTTCCAAGCCAGGAACATGCTTAGCAGCCTCCTAATAGACTTTTTCCTGAATGCTGCTGAGATTTCTGCTGTCCTATTTTTATTCCTATTTAATTCGAAGTTATAGTAAATGGACATATAGCAATGGCCAGCTAGTTTAGAATCCATCATTGTATGCATCTATTTGAGGTTATTTTTCCACAGGTAAATTACTTTGCACTTACTGATGTTGACATTCATCTGCTTTTTCTTTTCTTTCCTTCTTTCTTTCCTTCCTTCTTTGTTGCCCACACATTTAGCTTGGTGAGATCTTCCTGAAGCTCCTCTCCATTAGCTTGGGAGATAACTACCAAGAATAATTGATCATCTGCAGACTTGGAGATTTCATTGTTACCAGGTCATTGTTGAAAGTGTTGATCAAAACTGAACCCAGCCCAGATCCTTGTGGGAGTACACTTTTTATCTCTCTTCATCCTGAAAAGTGACCAGTTAGCCCTAAACCTTTGCTCCCTACCTTTTAACCAGCTCCCAGACCATGAAAGAACATTCCCTCCAATTCTGTGGCAACACAGGGTTTTTTTAAAACCCTTTGGTGAGGGACCTTGTCAAAAGCTTTTTCAAAGTCTGGATATATCATGCCAACTGGATCCCCATCATCCATCCACATGTTGTTGACACCTTTAAAAAATTCTAGCGGATTAGTGAGATAGGATTTCTCTTTACAAAAAGCATGATGATTGTTCCCCAGCAGATCATATTTGTCCATATGACTACTGATTTTATCCTTTATTATAACTTCTACAAACTTTCCAGGGATGGAAGTGAGACTCACTGGTCTATAGTTCCCAGGATCACCTCTGGAATCCACTTGTTCCCTGGCACAGGGGCTGTTTGTAACAGTACCTTACATATTATTGCCAACATTTTTGGAATTTCATCTTTGAATCTGGGTGAATGCCATCCAGTCCTGTTTGGTGACTTACTAGTATTTAATTTATCAATCTGTTCTACAACTTCTTCTGTAATCACTTCCAGCTTTTCAGGAAGTATTGCTCTGGCATGGGGATTTCCCCAGTATCTTCTCTGCTAAACACTGATGCAAAGAATTTGTTTAGCTTCTCTTCTATGGCCTTCTTTTCCCTAAATGCACTTTTTACACCCCAGTCATCTAATGGTCCCACCAATTCTATTGCTGGCTTCCTGCTTCTGATGTATTTAAAAAAGTTTTTATTATTAACTTCTGCTATGTTAAATTCTTTTTTGGCTTGCCTTATTTTGCTTCTATACTTGACCTGCCAGAGTTTGTGAGCATTCCTGATGCTTCAAAAAAATGGAAGGTGTGCCCAAATGTGGAAACATTTGGGCACACCTTCCATTTTTGTGAAGGATGTCTTTTTGCCTTGAATGTCCTCCTTAACACTGCTATTAAACTATGCAGGAGTTTTACCGGTCTGCCTTATACCCTTTTAGATTTGGTATACACTTTTCTTTGAGACTCTCATGTAATATTTTTAAATCACTTCCAAGCTACCTGCAGGCTTTTGTGTTTTTGATTGCTCCTTTGAACTTCTTTCTAAGTTAATTCCGCATTTTAGTGTAATTTCCTTTCCTCAAGTTGTATATCTGTGTGATATACTTTTTAGGCTGATTCTCAACCACTAATGTTGAATGTAATTGTGTTATGGTTGCTATTACAGAGTAACCACATCCTGTGTGTTAGCTGCACTCAGGATTTAATCTAGACTTGCTTCTTCTCTTGTGGGTTCCAAGATGAGTTTTTCTAGATAGCAGTCATTTATCCAGAAATTGTATTTCCACATCTCACCCTCATGAGGTGTTTACCCAGTCTACACGAGGATAGCTGATGTTTTCTATTTGTATTACTTGTCCCATTTTATCAGCTTCTGTAATCTCCCTGAACATCATAAATTGCTATGGACCTACCAAATTTACAGCAGAAGTAGAGGGCACAGTTGCCTCGTGCGTTCCCTCGCACATAACTCACCCCTTGTCTCCCCCTCCCCACACTGTGGAGGACCTCACTACTCCCTCCTGATCAGCAAGAAAGCTAAAACTGTGATTTAAAACGTGGTGCTGTTTTCGTCTCCCTGCCAGTCAGGAATAAACAGCAGGTATGATGGCCATCATCGAGGACAGTCCAGTCGTCCTCTGTCCTCTACTGATACAAAACTGGACACTTTTATGTTCTCTATTTTTCTTTTGAGGATAAAAATAGAGGACATAAGGTATTGGGTTTCATATCAATAGAGGAAAGAATACCAGAAAACAGGAATGTCCTCTATGATGGTCACTCTAACAGGAAGGCCTTCCAGGGCCCCTCAGCCAATCAGCAGTGGGAGACAAAAATGGCACTATATTTAAAGCAGCAGTTTTTGCCTCCCCGCTAAACAGGACTGAGCCACAAGTGGGGCCCCTCCACCAATCAGTGGGGGAGGAGGCAGGGGGGTTGGGAAACATGCAAGATTAAAGGAGCTGCTGTGTACCCCACTTATGCCACGAATTCAGTAGGTCCCTAAAAATTGTATTCACCTTCTTGGTCAGGTGGGCAGTAGTACAATTCTAGTACTATATTCTTTTTATTCAAATATAGAATTCTCAGAGGGCTTCTATGGTAGTTTTCTTTTCAGGTAAAATGTTTATGCTGTCACTGTCTATTCTATTTGTTAATGTACAGTGCCTCTCATCTACCTGCATGTTCTTCTCTGTCATTCCTGTATCGTTTGTAACCTGTTATAACAGTATCACAAACTATATAGGAATCATAGGGTTGGACATGAAGGTGGAGGAGTGGCACTTTGATTTATATTTGGCAGAAGAATTTTTTCCAACTGTGCATTACCTGTAAAAGGACCAAGGACACTGGTTGAACCTGTGCTCCAGGGGACACAAGGCATATCAAAGAAGGTAGGGAGAATGGGAGACAGTATTCAGCAGGGCTGTGTGAAACTTGGCAGCTGTTTTGTTTCAGGGGTGTTTTGCCTATTTTGGTGCCCAAAACACTGGATCTGAAAGGAAATGGAAGGCTCTGAAACATCTCCAAAATGAAACAGAACTATCTGAAATGTTTCAGAGATGTTTTGGAAAATTTCAGACTTTTGGAGCCAAGCTTGTAGGGAAACAGAAACTAAGAAGAGGGAGGGGGAAGAGGGTGGAAGGACTGCTCTCATATTGACCTGTGTAGCTAGCCAGTGTCTGCGATCTGTCCTTGAGGTCCCTTTCAAACCCAGTGCTCTAGGGGAAGGACAGCAGCCTGCTGTCATCCCATGCACAGATCTGGGGGCCTGTCCAGAGGCTGTCATCCCGTGCACAGATCCAGGAGCCCCACAGCCCTCCCAGGGGACCCAGGCCCCCTGATCTGTGCACAGGATGATAGCATGCTGCCACTGCAGCTGGAAGCAGTGGCAGCACCAGTCCTCCCAGTGCTCAGTGCAGGCTGCGCCAAGCGCCGGTCTCAGCCAGCAGTGGCAGCCTGCTGTTATCCCATGCACAGATCCTGGGCCTGTGGGCCCCCAGAAGGAGTCTGGCACAGCCCCACAGCTCTCCCAGGGGCACAGGCCCCCAGATCTGCGTGCGGAATGACAGGTAAGTGATATGAGTTTTGTTTTGAACAATTTGAGGTACAGTTTCCCAGAAAACCCTGCACTTATCTCCTTGAAACTTGGCAGACTTCATGACCTCAGAGGGGGCTACCACCCTTGCAATTTTCATCTGAATTAGGCAAGAAATGGCAATGTTATAGGCATTTTAGTGATTCCCCATTATAGCCTATGGCCAAATCACCTAAACAGTGTTGAAACTCTGAAACAAATCTGGCTGAATCAAAATGCGACAGTGATCCAAAACACTGAAACGAATCACTGTCCCTCTGAAAGGGCCAAATCTGAAACTGAATCGAAACACAGCTATTTTGCACAGCCCTAGTATTCATTACAATACTCCATACTTACTAGGCATACTGAAGAATCAAATTGTGCTGGTAAAAGAAAGCCTGCCCTCCATCGCTAAAGCAGGTGAGATAGTCTTAGAGCTCCCCTTTAGAATCTAGCCCTTTGTGAAGGCAAGTGAATCACTCAGTTGGGGGGAAAAAGCAGATTTTAATCTAATCTACAGGAGATGAAACTTCAGTAAAATATAAACATGGAGATATTTTCAGATAACATTTCACTGCTCCATCACCACAGCAATCTGACTGGAGGCATGACTAGATGGACACCACAGTCTTATAATTCATCATTCACTTAAACAAGTTATTTGTATCACAGATTCTTTCTTTTTGCTGCGCAGGTGACCCTTTTACCTGACTTGCATGAATTACAGAAAACTTTTCTGCTATGTAATATGAATCAATGAGAAATAATACAGCTTGACAGCAAGAACAGCAGAATCTTCACAGGGCTTCCAAGTGATAATAGGCCACTTCTGGAAAATGTGTGTAATCAGTTACTGAAATAAAGGAGAATGAGATGGCAAGTTGGGATGTGACCCATATCAAAATAGTCCTGCATCTTCAATTCTTACTTTGTGTGTTTTGGGCTGAAGAAAGCAGATCATTAAAAGAAAAATGACTGATGTTTCAATAGCAAAGTAAGGCTGGCAATTTAATGTGTACTTACAGAGCTGGTTAGGAATATTCCAAAGAAACAGGTTTCACTGGAAAATGCTGATTTGTCGACACTGAGGCTGTTCTTGTGAAGGTGCCGGTTTTGATTAAATTTCTTTTGAAAAAGGTTTCTCAAGTCCAGGATGGATTTTTCTGCTGAAAAGATGATTTCTACAATTGGCTTGTGGTTATAGCCATCAGCTAGAACATGACATAGAGACCCAGGCTCAGGCAGAGCAAGGAGTGGATCTCATATCTGTGTTCCCTAATCGCTGGCTATCCTGGAGTGGGTCTCCTTCTGCTCCCAATTTTTCATGAATGGTCTCAGTTTCAACTCAGAACAGAATTGGACAAAATCAAAATATGGAAAATGTTGTGGAACAAGAAAACTTTTCCTGGTTCAGCCCTATAATTTATTTCCAGGAATGTCAGGCAATATATATACCTATACAAATAAAAAGAGGCAGGGGAGATGAACTGAGGAAAACTTCATCTGAAGGAGGAAAAAGGTTTATAAAATCTAAACCTCAGAGCCACCTCTTGGTTTCTTACCTAGCTTTACTGGGGATCTGGATCCCCAAACTGGATCCAGTGTCTATGGGACATTTCAAATCCAGATCTAGAACTGAATTTTGTGGTTTCAGTCTCTGTGTAGATAAAAGTAACCTTCAGTAGGTCTAACATTATCAAAACCTACATTTTCAAATAGCTATTTTTTAAACATATTAAAATTCCACTGGTGCAGGTGATTGACCAGACAATCATAAATACATTATCATCTTATGATATTATCATATGGTAGGTAGCAAAGCTACAAGATACCTATGAACAATCCCTAGAGAAAACAAGGACTTAAAAGCATGGAAGAGGTTTTAGCAGTTAACAATATGTCCAGATCAAAGCAATGCTGGTAGAAATAGGATGGCAAGCTAAGGGGAGGTTTGGGAATGAGGATCAGCATAACTGTAGTAGTCACTGAGAAACAGCCTCCCAGTAAATATTAGCTATATGCCTAATATGGACATAACATATCATACATGATGTGCTGAGACAATTAATTAAAAACACAATGCTAAACTTTCAGTACAATTATAAATTATGTTTATGGCTCAGCATCTATACAAGGCCTTCTATGAAGGCGGCATCACACACAATTTATGGCATCATTTGTCATGTGGAGCTTTTGTTGACGGAGCTTCATATCCTATCATGGAACGCGAGGCCAATTACACTATACAAACACATGCGGCGGTTGTCTAAATAGAGGAGATTAGTGGTAAGAGCGTGCACTCTGGCACTTAACTCTGATTCACCACCATGTTACTCCAACTTTAAGCTCTGACCCTGTGAGTAGCTCCCTTGGGACTACTCAGAACCCCGGAGTTACACACATGTGTAAGATTTTGCTGTAGTTTTGGGCATTAGGTCAGGGTATCACCATTTGTGGCAATGACTGTGATACATATTCTATACACTTTTCCATCACCACTCTACTGCATTCATTAGATAAACCTCATATGAAGCCATAGGAATTTAAGATGATGTAAGGCAAGGTCTATACTATAAACTCTGTCAATATAGCTATTTGGGTTAAGGCTGATTTTCTGCAGCCTTTCTGTATCAGTAAAAACCCTAACGTAGATGAAAATATACCAACATAAAGGCTAAATACAGACAATCAAAAAGCCTGAGGCTGAATTGATTCAATCTTCATAGGTTAGTCTAACCTAAGTAGATTGAACTGATAAGCAAGTGAACACACATTTTGATTCTGGAAATGCAGCCACATGCCTACAGTGGGCCATGCCAGTATCTGGGGGGGTGCTAGGACATGCCTCCCAGCTCTGCTGGAGCAGACAGCTTGGGGCAAGATAAGCCCACTCATTCTGCAAGGAGGGGATTGCAGGAGAGGTGCAAAGCATTCTGGAATATTGGAGGACTGTGAGTTAACTGGAAACTGGAGTGGATTTGGGACAGAAGTTCAATAAACTGATTTAATCTTGAGACCCTGATAGGGCCTCTTCTAACACAGATATATTGGGGCATGTGTAAACGAAATGGGGGCCCTAAATTGAAGCGGTATGTTTTTAAAAACACCGTTTCAATTTCGGTCTGATTAAATCCTCTTGTCATGCACACACCCTGCTGACTTACCTGCCTCTACGGCAGGGAGAGAAGGGTGAGCTGCCAGTGGGAGGAGCAGTCCTTGGGCTGTGGGGGGGCTGGTGCTTCCCTCTGTGGCAGTGGCGGCCTCCCACCCCCCAGCGGGAACTGCCTGCAGGCACTAGGCTCAGGCAGTCTCAGGGGGCACCGCAGCCATGGAGGGAAACACCAGGCCCTCGCGCAGCTCAGGCAGGCAGATGGGCTCGGCGGGTAGGGGGGCCTGCTTTCCCAGGCTGATGTCAGACTGCCTGCAGGGCTTCCTACAGAGCCACAGAGCTGCACAGAGCCTAGTGCTTTGCTCAAAGGCTGTAAGGACAGCCTTCTAGGAGTTTTAGTTTTTTGGCATGCAAACACCAACACCATTAAAGCAGTGCAAAAGCATTTAGTCCACTTTAAAGTGGTGTGTACACATGCCTTTCATTTCATCTACACATGTTGGAGTCAAAACCAAAAATGTTGACCCTATTGAGATGCACATTCTGCTTTACTATTCAGACTCTGCCAGAATGTCAAACTATTGGGGCTTTTATCTTTTAACTAAGATAAAAGGAAGTTTTCAAAGACTAAAATTCTGTCTGACCCACTCTGCTGAGGCAGATTGTAACTCTTGAGACACAGACTGAGTCCTCCTCCTAATGTTTATATAGTGCCAAGCATACTGCAGACACTCAATAAATCAGCAGCTGCCTCAATAAAAGTCTGTATACATTTCATTAAATCATTTAAGCACTTGTGTAAGTAACTGTGTATATGACCTTCAAGCGGACCACAGCTAAACTCCATAGCAACACTACTGGCATTAAAGCAAGTAAAGGCTGCCTTAAAATTAACTGCTGGAGAGGTCATGGCTTTCAACAATCCTAACCCCCAGTGCTTTCAGCTTTCAGCACTAAATGCACCACTCATTTCCCCTCATTGAAGAAGTATTATGTGTAAGGCTTCATTGATCAGTGATGCCTCTTTCAACTTCTAGGCCATGCTTAGTTACATTTTCAAATCTACAAGGCAATTATTTCCCAGGCTGAACTGCATCTGTTCTAGCTGGGGCAGGGAGAGGGGCGGGATTCTGTGCCATGTGATTGTCAACTGCAAGTCTCTGCGCCTCACTGTAATGAAATGGGATTGAGCCTGGATTGGCATCAACAGCATTCATATGAAAAATTGGAATTAATGTGCATCATTACTAGGGACAGGCCAAGAGAGCCGGTCAGTGTAGATTTTATGACTTTACCATATGACATATGTGGCTGAGAGCCTCAGTTGCTCCAACCAGCAAGAGGTTGGATTCTGAGCACCCAAGTTGACAGGGATGCACCTTAGCACAGCTTCATGTGGAAGGTTAGTCGGATGACTCCATCTGACTGACCCTCTCCCTTTCACATGACAGCTGAAGATTGACTAAATAATCAGGCTTTGTGTAGGTTTATTAAATGTCATCTTATTGACCTAACCCTGATGCTTTTGAAGTTAAAGTCCAGTGATATCAGTGGAAATAGGATGTGACCTAGGTGGTAATCCTCCTAATCATAGACTGATGGTATTTTTGTGTCTCTGAGATTACTTGGAATCAAGAGCAACAATTGCCCACTAGCTGCTCAAACCCCTTTATTTCATTACCTTATCTTTAAAATATGGATTAAAGTCTAGCTCTGCTGTGAGAAGAAGCAAGGAAAAATACCTTTCTACTCAACAGGACTGATCTGTGTAAGAGTTCAGTCTCATCTACTTACTTCAGGGGAAAAACTTGAGCCTTTACTACTTTATCTCTTGTCAATCCTGCAGAACCAGCACAGCTGCTATTCCAGTTTGGGCATCATTCATACAACTACTCCATTACATATGTGTAAAACTTAACATGAAGTGGATGTTCAGCCTGACTAGACACCTTAATTCGATGAGTAGCCCTCATGTCATTAGTGATGCAGAAGAAATAAAGGACTCCATTTTCACCCCAATTTGCAACTCAGCTCTGTGCCCAAATAAACAAACTTTTTCTGTTTACGACAGCTCCTTGTCTGACCACTGTGACTGGATGCTAGTGACTGCTAGCAGTTAAGTTCATTGGCTTTCTTCAGGTCCACATTGATACGGTCCTTCCACCTCTGCCACAGTCTACCTTCACTCAGTTCCCCAAGAGGCAGCTCCCTTGAAAACCTGGTATCAGACATGCAGGGCCATAGTAATTCTGAATGCCAGAATTAGCCTTCTGCATTGGAAAGAGTGTGCACTTTATGAGACAGGAGAAAGATTCAGAAGTAGAAAGGCCAATGCCAATCTTGTTACCCTCTTGCTGTGTACGCTGAGTTTCACTGTCATTATTACCTCTTAGCAGCTGCAGAAGTGTACCTCTCCTTTGCAACAGCTTATAAAAAAAATATTGATTTAACATTTTTCTCTAAGGGCTTTTTTCTGTACTCTGGCTTCTGGCAGGTTTGCTTATAGTCAAGTGTTAGACAAATTTCTTTTGGAGCACAGAGACATATCTGCATTTATCTTTGCACCAATAATTACACAACCTATTAAGGTATTTGTATGTGCGTGCATGTATGTTTTTTAAAACAAGTAGCTTAGAAACAGGGAGAGTTTACAGACATCTTATCTCCTGCAGAGACCCATTTTATAATCTACACCTTGGCACCCCATCAGTCACAGACAGAGACACAGAACATAAAGCCAATCTAATGAATTGGTGGGGATCACTGTAACCTCAGTCTGGGTCCTCTATGGCAGGAATTAAGATGGGGAATATTCAGAGCTCCCTGAAGTAGGGCTGTGCAAAATGGCACCATTTCGCTTCGCCGGTTCAAAGGAACAGTGTTCCATTTCAAATGTCGTTTCCAATTCAAAACAGCTGTTCTGTTCCATTCTGTTCTGTTCTGTTCCATTGAAACTGAAAAGCTGTTTCGATGCTGTTTTGACATTTTGTTAGGGGTGGGAAGTTAGCCCAGCTACGTTGACTTCCCACCCCCAGTGCTAGATCGCTGCAAGGCTGCAACTGAACTCCAACTAGCTTCAAGCATCAAGGACAACAAAAAGTCCTTTTTCAGATATGTAGGGAGCCGGAGGAAAAGCAAGGGCAATGTTGGACCCCTGCTAAACCAGATGGGGCAACTGACAACTGACGCCCAGGAAAAAGCCAACCTATTAAACAGGTACTTTGCGTCAGTCTTTCATCAGTCCCATGGGATGCCCATGCCTGCTATGGGACAGGGAGATCCCGGTGATGGGATCCCCTACCCTCCATAAATGCTGACCTCGTGAAGGAACACCTTGAGAAGCTGGATACCTTCAAGTCAGCCGGCCCTGACAATCTGCACCCCAGGGTACTCAAGGAGTTGGCGAGCGTCATAGCCCCGCCCCTGGCACAGATCTTTGAAAACTCCTGGCCCTCTGGTGTAGTGCCCAAAGACTGGAAGAAGGCCAATGTGGTGCCAATCTTCAAGAAAGGGAGGAGAGTGGATCCGGCTAACTACAGGCCCATTAGCCTGACTTCTATTCTGGGGAAGATCTTAGAAAAGTTTATTAAGGAGGCCATCCTTGAGGGACTGGCCCAGGCTAACATTCTAAGGGATAGCCAGCATGGGTTTGTTGCGGGTAGGTCTTGTTTGACCAATCTCATTTCCTTCTATGACCGGGTGACCTATCACCTGGACGAGGGAGAAGAGATTGATGTCATATATCTTGACTTCAAAAAAGCTTTTGATCTGGTATCCCATGATCACCTCTTGGCCAAACTGGCCAGTTGCGGCCTTGGCTCCACCACGATCCACTGGCTGGGAAACTGGCTCCGTGGTTGGACCCAGAGGGTTGTAATCGATGGCAGTCACTCATCGTGGTGCCCTGTGACCAGTGGGGTCCCTCAAGGTTCTGTCCTTGGACCCATACTGTTCAACATCTTCATTAACGATGTGGACATTGAAGTCAGGAGTGGACTGGCCAAGTTCGCCGATTACACCAAACTTTGGGGCAAAGCATCCACGCCAGAAGACAGGCGGGTGATCCAGGCTGACCTGGACAAGCTCAGCAAATGGGCAGACGAGAACCTGATGGTGTTTAACACCGAAAAATGCAAGGTTCTCCACCTTGGGAGGAAAAACCTGCAGCATCCTTATAGGCTCGGCAGTGCTACGTTGGATAGCACTACAGAAAAAAGAGACTTGGGGGTCATCATTGACCACAAGATGAACATGAGCCTGCAATGCGAGGCTGCGGCTAATAAAGTGACCAAAATGCTGGCTTGCATCCATAGATACTTCTCGAGCAAATCCCGGGACGTCATTCTCCCCTTGTACTTGGCCTTGGTGAGGCTGCAGCTGGAGTACTGCATCCAGTTTTGGGCTCCACAATTCAAAAAGGATGTGGAGAAGCTTGAGAGAGTCCAGAGGAGAGCCACGCGCATGATCAGAGGTCAGGAAAACAGATCTTACGATGATAGGCTGAGAGACATGGGACTCTTTAGCCTGGAAAAGCATAGGCTCAGGGATGATCTGATGGCCACCTATAAGTTTATCAGGGGTGACCACCAGGATCTGGGGGAACGTTTGTTCACAAGAGCGCCCCAAGGGATGACTAGGTTGAACGGTCACAAACTCCTGCAAGACCGTTTCAGGCTGGACATAAGGAAGAATTTCTTTACTGTCCGAGCCCCCAAGGTCTGGAACAGTCTGCCAGCAGAGGTGGTTCAAGCACCTACATTGAACACCTTCAAGAGTAAATTGGATGCTTATCTTGCTGGGATCCTATGACCCCAGCTGACTTCCTGCCCTTTGGGCAGGGGGCTGGACTCGATGATCTCCCGAGGTCCCTTCCAGCCCTGATATCTATGAAATCTGTGAAATCGCATGGGGCGGGGAGTCAGCCCAGCTGAGTTGAGGCCCCATCCCCACTGCTAGCTTGGGCAGGGGAGAGCAGAGAGTCGGCCCAGTTGAGCTCACTCCCCCCTCCCCCACCATGCTGCAATCCGGCAGCGTGGGGAGAGTCAGCCCAGCTGGGCTCACTCCCTCTTGCCCTACTGCGATTGGGTGCAGGGAGAAGAGTCAACCCATATGAGCTCACTCCCACCCCCATGCTGTGTTTGGGTGTCGGGCAGAGAGTCAACCCAGCTGGGCTCACTCTCACCCCGCCATGCTCCGACTGGATGTGGGGCAGAGAGTCAGCCAACTGGGCTCACTCCCCCGCCCCCATGCTGCGATCAGGTGCAGGGTGGAGAGTCATCCCAGCTGGGCTCACTCCCCACCCCCAGCACTGCGAACCAATCCAATCCCTGGTTCTCCCCTGTCTCTTGCTGCTGGCTTCAAAACTGGAAACATTTCAAAACTTTTGAAATGTTTTGACTAGCCTCATTTTGTTTCAAGGTTGTTTCAAAGCCCTTCATTTCGATTCAGTCTCACTGTTTTGAGCTCAAAATTCGTTGAAACAGTGTCAAATCAAACAACTGGTGAAATTTTGCACAACTCTTCTCTGAAGGACAAGTGGATAGACAGCAAAGGAGCTGAATCATGTCTCCGTACATATCCCAGTTTATTCCAAGGAAAAGTATTGTTCAGCTACTTATTGATTGCGGGGGGAGTTTCTCCCACAATGGTATGTTGGATCCCCCACAGGAAAAGAAATCCAGGCTGCTAAAATACAGCATAAGACTCACAGCTATAGGAGAAAAGATAAAATAGCTTAATAATTTAACAATGTGAAGACTGGTAATGAAAAACATATTGGAGGTCACCTATTCCAGGACAAGATTTGGCCCTAACATGGAGAGCAGAGAGAAGAGAATTCATCATTGCACACCACCATATAAGGGAAATTTTCTTTCCTCTTTCAAAGGAAAATTCCAGACTTGTGTCAAGTGCAGCCTACCACAACATTCAAGGAAGGGGCAGAGGAGCAGGGCACTCTGCTTTTTTGTTGGTGGGTTGTTGGGTTTTTTGCTCTCTGAGACCTTTTTATCTCTTTAACTCAGGAGGAGACAAACAAACATTTGGTTATGTCTCTCAGGAAACTCCCTCACTTCAGAGCCCAGTCCAGGTTCTGTCACATTAAAGGTAGTATAAAATTCTACTACTTGTCCCTTGGACACACATATTAGGATGAAGAGAAGGAGGGAAAAAGACAAACATTGCAGAATATTTTTGACCATCTTGGGTAGCAAGGATCAAAAAGACCTCAGAAGCAGCATTCTGAGCAATAATACTCTTTACTGCTCCAACATACAGTGCTCCGCTGTGGCATCAGATGTGCAGCAATTCAAGAGGCCTGGTTGTGTTAATGAATGGTGTAGTTTGAACCCACAAAAGCACTGCTCAGTGCTCTATGCATCTTCTGGCTGTATCACTCTGCACTTTGGGGGAAACTCAAGACTTAAAAAAAAAAATCCAAGTCTGAGGTCATTATGAATAAAACCTGTATTAGATTACTCACTCTGGGTGCTTTCTAGAAACATCTGGTTTCAAGCAGGAGAGAGCTCTATGCACTTGAGAACTGAGCTATGAGTTTTCAGGGTGGTCTGGTAAAATTCTGCTGTGATTCAACCTACCAGTGAATTATGTCTTATATTTAGAGACAAAAGAGTGTTTTCAAATGAGTAAATTAGATTTTAAAAATGTGATCTTACCAAATCAGAGACACAGCATCCTTCAGATTATTCATATCATTACAAAATAGCAGGAAAGCAATACAAAATGATTTTTAAAATTTATTTATAAGAAGTCAACTTGGGCTAATAACTTTTGAAAAAAAGTCTGAATTTTACCCAGACTAATACAATTGTATTCTTACCTCTTCCAACAAAAGTATCTTGTACAAGCTCCAATATTACCAAGTAATTGCAAATCTTTTTCTGAGTCAGCTTCCCAGCTAAGGAGAAATCAGAGTATACTCAGCTTTTGCATCACAGACATGCATGTCCTGGAAAAGAAGCAGTCAAACTGCAGGCAGAGCAGCACTTCTTTCAGGGGTCTGAGTCTAATAAAACTCAATTACTAGAAAGTAACTTTACCTCAAGAGCTAGCTCTAATCAGAGATAAAGGCAGGGAGCCTATTGCTTGCATAGCTCTTTCTCCAAGAATTGCTGCCTCTATAAAGAACCTTACATAACTAAAATTAACACAGCATTTCTTCTCAAGACTGCATGCTTGCTTACACGCTACAGAAAAAAAATCTTGGACGATTGTGTATAACATCACCACCTGGTGACTTCTGCCAGTGTGACAGCAAGTCCATAATCCATGTATACATAAAAAGAAAATTCTACCTTCCGATCCATTAGTTTGTCCCCAGAATGCTCACTTTTGCCTGCCTAGTTTACGGCGGTTAAGGGATGGCCGGGAGCCTTTTATTCCCACATTTCCTAGGGAGCTCAAGAAGCATGCTTCAAAGTTTCAAGTTACTCACCTATGGAAACACAGAACAAAGGGGGAAAATGGGGGAAAAATTATTGAGGACACATGTATAAAATGTCAACCCCATATTCATTTCTAATTGGACAGCCACATCATATAATATGTGGTAGACATTTTTATGAGAGGGTAAAATAATATGAGTTTTGCTTTCCACCAAATTGAGCTTCAATTTTAGGAAGTGTATATATTCAGAGTTTAAAAGTTTTTCTAGATCACTTTTTGAATATCAACTATCAAGTTTAGAAGGCAGTCATGATAAAACATTTCTACTCTCACTCTGGTTGATAATAATCTATCTGATCTTTGTTATTAATTCCTTACTGGTGGTAGAGGACTGAGTTAGACAAATAATTTTAAAAAAGGAACAAATGCAAACCGCTAGAAACAGAAAGCATCACCACAAATAAAAATGTTGCATAAGTAAATACTCTTCTATTAAATTAACTGTTTTGTATTTGAAATTTTCCTATTTTTCAAAAACCAAAATGTTCGACATTTTGATCAACCCCAATGCCAGTTTAAAAAGGACAAAATTTTGGTGCAAAATGATTCCTAATTTTTTTTTCTTTCCAAAACAGTGAAACGTTGCCAAAATTCTTGCGCACAAAAGTTTGACCTTTTTGCGCACAAAAAAAAAATCTTAATATTTCATGTGTTGCAATATTTTCTAGTCTAGTCATGGCAGCTCACAGATTTTGGACTTGCCTTTCATTCTTGTTTAGAGACAACAAAATTGTATTAGCTGGACTGGGTACCCAGCCATTCAGAGCACCCTGACACTGCTTCTGCTCTCAGTCATGGATGCCGCTCCCAGAGCACTCTTGAATTATTTTTATTATTCAGCTCAGCTTTGAGAATCTACATCTTTCAAAATAACAACAGCATGTGGTTATCTTCCTAGTTCATCCCCTGCTTAGCACGACAGACATGGGTATTGTTTATGGAGCCAAAAATTATTCACAAAATTACCGCCCTTTTAAAATGAGGATCACATACATGAAGATGTTTTCTGGGAAAAGATTTTTAGGGTTAGGGAAAAAAGGAGCACATTTAACTCAGTTATTCAGAGTGGTTATATAGTTGAAGTAAAAGTGGAAGAAAACTACACATTTTTCTTTAAAGTAAAGGTTCATTTAGCAGCTAACATTATCTTTTCTGTCCATCCGGACAATGACAGCCCAATTAGAGACGATTTTAAATAAGACCCTTCACCAGTGTCATGTTGAAATATTACCTTCTTCCTGGAAATATGTGCGACTCACTAGTTCAGTAATTACAATAAATAAACTGAATTTCCCGTCTGTATCATTCTAATTGGAGTCCACTTAAATTGTGGCCTTTGGATGTTTCATCCAACATGACACAGAAATTAAAATAAGGGGTTCAAAACCATTTTGATCTCATGAGGCATTAGGCCAGAATGACCCTCTACCCTCTTATTGGCTAATCAAAGAGAAAAGAGATGGGAAAGTTATTTAAATGAGACAAGACTGTCTATTCTGCAAATACAGTATTTTAATTACGATTCTTGATTTTAAAATGTACCAAGACTATTTTGCTTTATAGATACTCTGGTGCCAAAGGAGCTCATTTCAATGATGGTTGGGTGCTTTTATTGCATATTGTATTTTTTTAATTGTTCTGTAGAAGCCAGAGCACTTTACCTTGGAGAAAACCAATAGATGATTATTATTTCTGATTTCATAATTACTCTGATCCCTGTGGTGTATTTTAGCTCTGTGGCTGACCCAGCTCTGTGGCTGCCCATGCCTTTTTATGTAAATCTCTAAGTATTGAGTTGTTTAGTGCATACAACCTTTTCATAATTTGAGGACAGATGGTTATAATGGAAACACACAAAGTGCTCTTTCCCAGACGCTTTGCCAATCAACGGGAAAGAACATAGTAAACTAATGACAGAAAGCATATGCTTACTCTCAGTATAAAAGGGTATAATACAAGTGATAAGACATAGCAATCATGGTAAAGTAGGGCTGGGTAACCCCAAGAGGTTATCTAGTCTATCCCCAGCTCAGGGCAGGCTCATTCCTGTCTTAACTGTCTTAGACAATCATCCATTTAGCATACTCTTAAAAATTTCCAAGGATGGATATTCCACAACTTTTCTAAGTAGCCTGTCCCAAGGCTTAACTAGCCTCATAGTGAAAAAATCCTTCCTAATATCCAACCTAAATTTCCCTTGCTGCATTTTGAGATAATTTCTCTTTGTTCTGTGTCCTGTGGTCACAGAGAATAGTCTGTCACCATCCTCCATATAAACATGTTTCATGTATTTGAAGACTGCTGCCAAATCCCCCTCAGTCTTTTCTGGACATGATTTGATGATCTTGAATCAACAAACATGAATTTTAAGGCTTGAATTGTCCATTGTGAATCACAGAAAAATAGGGCTGGAAGGGATCTTAAGATATTATCTAGTCCAACCCCCTGTTCAAAGAAGGATCACCTCTGTCAGAACTATTCCAGGTCAAGTATAAATTGCCACATAACATAAGCCATAGAACTTCATTCAAAAACTTCTGAATGAAATCTGTAACTTCTGTTTAGGCTAGACCTTAACAAAGGGTGAAAAGGAGAAGAACTAGATGAAGCTCTGTTAGCGAGTGTGCATACTACATTACGTGATGCAGCTGGAGATGGCCTGATCTTGTGTCTCCTGTGAGCTGAGCGTGCAAGACGTGCTAAGTTGGACCCAAGCTATTTAAGATAAGCAGACTTATATTTTTCCCAGGGCAAATATCAATAAATTACTCCAGCCACAAGTATGGGAGTGCCACCAGGGTGACAGAATATACTGTAAACATAATGTAAAATTATACATGCATTGGCATTAGTATATTCAACAGAAAATAACTTTAGATTTACACATGCAAATTTTACACATATCTCAAAAAAGGAGCTGATCTCTTGTTCTGATCATTCCCTTGACTCTGATACTGCCTCAGATGTTTACAATGTACAGGTTGCTGACGTTATATCTGCTACTGCCCTATGCCACTCCACACACTTGGCAATGGAGCATACTTTGAGCCTTTGCCATGTAGTGTTAGGAATGCATTTCAGTCTTCAACAGAAAGAAATAATGGTGCAGAAGGACAGAAAATATCAGTGACACTGGTAGATTAAATGAATAGTGTTAAAATTATGTCCTTTCACTGCATACCAAAAACTGATTCTAACTAATATTGTCCAGAGCATTTCCCCCTCCTAAAAATGTAGTTAAAAAGGATTAATTAAAATTTCACTTAGATGTGGATAGTGATGAGATCACAGACTTTAATCCAGTCCTTGCTAACATTCAATATGCAGTTCTGTTGGCTTATTATAGAACTGCTAAGTTTTCTGTGTTAAATATTCTGTCTTCACTTTTCTAAATATGCTGCCTGGCTGGGAAAATCCCACACCTGCAGGAATCTTGCTACCTCATTATTACTGCTTATTGTTACAAATCAGTAGCCTTAAAGAATTATTTTGCTTAAGTGGTGTGAAAAAAATGGTTGTCAATGTCAAGCTATAAATTCTGCCATTGCTTGCTTTCTGTACGAAACAAATAAAGTGATAAGGTCCTGCTTAGGCTGCTGTAAGCTAAACCTATACTATAGTAGATCTTGATCCTTATATCTCACAAACCTAAAACTCAAATGGAAATGCTATGTGGTTTCCTCAGTGGTCGGTTTGTGTGTGCAAGGAAGTAGATACAGGTCCCTCTCATTCAGGAGATATAAGACAAATCCTCTGGAAGGATAACAAGCTTTAATTCCAAGATAGACAAGAAAACCCAAATCAAATGAAAACCCATCTTTAAGGTCTGGAAGCATCTCACTTTCTTCACAACAATAATCTAATCATTTTAGGTATTCTGTTTTGAAATATCAATGGCCATGGAGTTCTTTTGTCCAAAATATTCCAGTTGGACCATTTCATTACATGAATGCTTGCATAGTGTATAGAATATAGGTAATACTTTTAAATTTAATATATAGAAGGCTTTATTAATATTCTCATACATCCTTCTATGCAGTATGATAAATCCTTTACCCATACAGACACATGATTTTTCAAATCTCACACTATGTTAGACAGAAACCTACCCAAACCAGCCATAATCATGTAAAACTGTACTACAGGGAACTGGCTGTGTGCTGAAAGAAGGGACTTTTCATTAATTTCACTAGGATTGGGATCAGGCCTGATATCCACAGCTTTGCAACAGAAGGTAAAAGAAAAACTCCTCTCAAATATGAATAATCAATGGTAAGCAAGATGTGGAAAAACCCTGTGAAATTCTATGATCTAAAAGGAAAACTCCTGGCTAAGAAGTGTTTGGGTGTTGGCTGCAGCCAAGACTGGGAATAGTGACTGGGATGTTCCAGTGCTCCTGCTGGGACTTAAACCTGGAGGTTTCTGGTTAGAGGAGATTTTTCTGGGCAGTCCAGAGAATGGAAGGAGTTGCCACATGTTTGTTCAGCTCCAAGTAGGTAAATGAATGTACATGCAATGATTGGTCCTGAGCACTTTAGACCAGGGGTGTCAAACATAAGGACTGTGGCGTGGATCCAGCCCACAGGACCCTGTTGTCTGGCCTTTGGTGCTGGCCCTAGGTCTAAACTGACTTGGATGGGCCATATGGACAGAGCCTGGTATGTGGGATGTGCAGCACATACAGGGTGTCCACACGCCATGTGCAGCAGGGGTCCCAGACTGGCTGCTTGCCAGGTGTTTTGTTCCTTATAGTCAGACCAATCACCATATTCAGGGTCAGGAATTAATTTTACCTCATGGCCAGATTGGTACAGAATGGGGGAGGGGAGAGGGATGGCAGGGAGTGGGGGGTCCTTTCCTCTGTAGTGGGGCATGTGGGCCTCTTCCTTGGATCTCTCAGGCATTTTTTTAACAACCTTATAGCAGTGGGATACTGGCTGCCATAGTCTTCCTGGTTTACAAGTAGCAAGCAAGTTAGGGTGTTATTTCCTGTGGTTTTGTCAGGGTTGATTGTATCATATTGCTAGTGGATTAGACAGTGGATTTGTGTAGGTTGATTTGCATGGGGATGATCCTGTCTCAGGCAGAGGATCAGACTAAATTACCTCAGGACATCCCTTCCAGCCCTACTTCTCTATAATTCAATGACATAAGAAATTTAAACCAACAGCAACCTGCCCACCCTTTCCATTGTATTAGAAAACATACAAAATGCTTAAGGCAGTGGTCTTCCATCTTTTTAGACTTAAGGTGCTCCTTGATAAACTCTTTTTTTGATGACAGAAAAATAGTCAAGCAATACTCTTGCAAAGAACTCACAAATACTACAGCAAGTCTTTTTGACACTATGGATTTCTATTTAAAAACTCTAGGTTTATCTTGTGAATCACGCTTGCACATCTAACAGTGGTAACATGGTGTGTCACCACGTGGCACCCTTAAAAGGACCTTAAGACTCCCTGGTTAAGAATCACCAATATAAGGTATGCTGAAACTAGTAATATTGCTTATCTATTAGGCCAAAGAAAAAAAAATTCCAATTTCAGAGAGATCAAGTTAAAGAAATACCATCCATTTATGAAGTAGAACTTGTAATAAAGAAATTTCACCAGTAGCATTTATTATCCTGGAATAAGACTGACTATTGAGATACTAGACTTCTCAAAATAGGAGAAGAACATTTGAAAAAAATAAAAAAGGTTGCAGATGTTCACGATTTCTTTTCCAAGGCCAAATAACTATTTTGAAAATCACTGTCAAGGTCTAATGAAAAGATGTATAGAGAGTGATTCTGAGAATAAAAAAGAAGACAGACAGATTTTTATATTTGAAAAGAAGTAAAACACTAACTTCAGGCAACTAAAACAAGCAATATGTTGTAAGGAAAAAAAGTATGTATTTCTACCAGATACTTGAAAAATTATGCAGACCATGCTGATAGGACTGAGAACTTGTTACTGGTGACCAACTTTTTGTTAAACATGAAGTTGTTACATGCACATCTAAATCTGTCTGAAGGTTTCATATTAGAGATCATTGGAGTACAGCAATCCCATAGAAACATTCATGATTTCAAAAGTTTATTTTGTTTTTAACTGGAATAAAACCAAAATCTTTCAATTATTCTTGTAAAAGTGGTGCTATAGCAAAAAGACAATTTTTAGACTGAAACCTGAGGTTTTTTGTTTAGAAGTAGGACTTAAATCAGGCAGAGCAGAGCCTTCAATGCATGGTCTCTCACATCGCATTTCATTCTTCTAGCTATCAGTCTGTTGGGTTTGTGAGTGAGGGCCTCTCAACATTGTTGAAATAATACATTTCAATGAAACAGCATATTTCAGTTGCATTAAATTTCACTGAAATAATTCTCCAAGCAGAACTACTAGTATCTCTCACTTCAGTGCCTGACATCTCAACCATACAGGCATATACAAGCATTTATATATATACTTTTGAGAACATTTTCTGTGTAGATTATTTCTTTGGTACACCATAGTAATTTCCCTTTGTTTCATTGCGTGATCCATGAGCAACAGCTTGAGAGAAAACACAGTGGACAAATATTAGTACCATTGGGTGTGGAATCCACAACACTGCACATGATTTTAAATTTTTATTACATAAATAGAAACTGGTAGAAATCAAAGTCAAGCTTTAACAAAAGCATGATTTGTTTGAATCTACTGATCTTGTACATCATATATCCAGGTTATAAATTTAGATCTGTAATCTTGAAGGCTGTTTGAAACCAGAATTTCAGTTGGCTTTATCTCATTTAGAAATCTGAACGTGTGTTTTGAATTTAGGCATTTTTATCTGCATTTGTCTTAAAAAAGAAGAAGGTGAATGGGGCTATAAATAATCATTTAAAAACATAAATAACTTGATTTTTCATTCATCAGAAAACTTCCAGAAAACCATCCTTTGTCTCTGGTACAGAAACAGGGAAATTATCCCACCAGGCCACAAGGTGGAGATCTATGACTCCAGCTGCCTGGTATAAGGCGGTACTATAAATTTGTTTTTCAAAGTGCTGTGATAGTCATTTGAAAAAATACAGTAAAAATTGCAATCTGCCCCTTCCAATTCATATGGTACCAACACACATTGTTTTCCTGAAAGTGACCTGGTAATAACAAGCTAGTCAGAATACAATGCAGGTACCAACTTGAAAAATAATATCCTATAAGATGCTTTGTTGAAATGAGAGCTAGGCCCTGTGATGGCAAGATGCCGGGTTGCCATGTTGAAACTACAGATAATAGTAGTTCACACAGTTCAACTGAACCTGCTTCAGAACAGGTTGATTGCCCGTTAGATTTACCTGCAGGTATGCTGCAGTCAGCAGCAGAGTGGTGTATGGCACTGAGGTGTTGATTTGTAAGCTTGTGCTCCTTTGAGTTCCAAGGGCGCGTGGCAGATGTCAGGGAGCTGCGCTACGCTGGAAATATAGAAAGAGAAGTGGCCACACATGGCCATGGAGGAAGAACCAGGAGATCAAGCCTAGTACAGCAAGGCAAAGCCAGGAGGCATGATCTGGTGCCAGGAGGCAATGCTGGGAGACAGGACCCAGTGCCAGGAGGCAACACCTGGAGGCAGAGCCAGGTATAGAGAGAAGAGCTGGGAGACTGAGCCCGGTACAGGGAGGGTAGAAGCACCTCCTGAAGTATCACTAGGAAGGTGAGAGATGAGGGGATTGATCCTGTTCAATTCAAATTCAACCTAATTTGCCTTCTGTATGTTGGAACCTCCCAGTATTAAAAGATCTTTTGGGCATCTTCATGAGACACTTATTGCACTTGCCTAATTAGCTCCACAGTAAAACATCTCTGTCTACACATGAGGAAATAATGGGCCAGAGTAAACTAATTAACTCCACCACAGGTTAGTACTGCCCAATACAAGTACTATCCTACAGCAGAGTTATTTACTCCAGTGCAACTACAACACACATGTAGATGGTGACCAGGACTGACTGAGGCATGAGCATGCTTCAGTGCAGGGGCTGCCTGCTGGCATCCTCATGCCCCAGCCAGACCCGCTATAGCACACGGAGCTGGGTTAGAGCAGCCCAGACACGCAGGCCAACCCTCTTCCTCCACCCTCTCCCCCCCCCCGGCCCTTTGCTAGCCAGGGATGATCTGCCCCAGCAAAACATGTGTGTGTGGCCGTCTTGGGTGCACATGTAAACACTGCACCCGGGAGCAGTAAATGCCACTGCAAACTGCACTGGAGTTTATTGTGTTGCATTATTATTCACATGTAGACATTCCCTTTGAGATCTTTATCACTGTTTTCCTTCATCACTTCCTTGACAAGTTAGTCTTCCAGAGAGATTACTATCTAGCTGAGTCCTAGATATACCAAGAATCATTTTAAAATCCCATTTCTGCAGCATGTATTTAACAGGTTGGATTATTTATGAATTGGCGGGGGGGGCGTTCCCCCCTGATTTTTAAAGAACAGTTTGGTCTGGTTACCACAGACATTGCAGAAAGTGTCATATTGCTGCCTGAAGAAACGAAGTAGTGGACATAGCACAGTTTCAAACTGGCACAGCATAATTCTTTTTAATAAATCTTTCCAAAGCAAAAACCTAACCAGGGGCCCACTAATCCCATCACTAGCCAATATATTTAAAAAAATTACTAACCACATTGAAATACATAAAGTTCACATATTCATGGGTAGAACCTAATAATGGTCAAGGTTATTTCCTGCTGCTTGTGAAAGTTCAGGAGGGTAATACTCATGTTGGTTTGAGCTTTTTACATGAAACATAAAATAAGCTGTTTTCTCAAAACTGAAACATTTCAAGGGCACATACTGAGTTCAATTATGTTTTCAATTGAAAGATATATAAAATGAAGGATGGATTCCCTTAAGATGCTCAAATAAAGAAAATGAACCTTTGGATCCACAAAAATGACTGTTTGAGTAATTCTGTTTCACAAAAACATTGAGAGGTTTTGATCTCTTTCCAATGTGAAATTTATAAGCTGCAAAAGCTGTCACAAAACAAAATTGTTGCTCTCCAGCCAGCCGTAGTTAACACAGTAAAAATAGTCAAAATTATGTAGTGCTGTCACAGAGCACTCAGGTGCCCTGCACCTAAAAGCAGAAAGGTCTCAGGAGAGACCCCTAGTGGTGAGAAGGGGGAAGCTCAACTGCCAGTCACCAGGGCAGCACAGGTGCTGGTTGCTAGGGGAACCAAGGGGATCAGCTGACAGGAAGGGGCAGGGCTTGGCCCCTTCTTAAGCCCAAGCATAAGGCCAGGAGAGCAGTACCCCCCCCGCGGCCAAGGAGGGGGGAGCTCGGCCAGCGCGGAGCGAAAGGGGAAGATAGACTGCAGGAGCATCCCCTGGTTGCAGCTGAGTTGAAGTATATTCCCGGTAGGGATGGAACATGGTTTTTGGCCGGATGGTTTAGTTAATGTTATAGCCCAGGGGCTTTGTGTTTTGTGTTCACTATTTTACCAGAGGACCGGGTGAGGCTATTAGGGGCAGAGGAGGCCTCATAGGGATGCCACGGTAGCGTGGGGTTTCCTGGTGCTGGAGAGGGGGCAGAGAGGAGCCCCAGAGCTAGGGGGCAGAGAGGAACCCTGGAGCGAGAGGGGGCAGTGGGGGGGCCCAGAAATAAAGAAGAGGGCCAAGGCATAGGGCAAACCATGTCAAGTACCATCTGTGAGGTTTGGGCTGTGGTGTAGGGGAGGAAAAAGGAGCCGCAGATAGCACCCCCTGACACTGGGCATATAAAGTAGGTAGCCTCTCGCTAATTACATCACTCAATCAATTAAGATCAAGGTGTGGCAGGAGAGTAAGCAGGCAGTTAGCCCAAGACAGGAAGGCGAAGCCACCAACTGAAAGGCTCCAGCGAGTTATTCCTGTTACAAGTGCCTTCTGTCCACGTGGAACCTGAAGCAGTTTGAAAACATTATCGATCATATAGGGTATTTTTACATGTGCTCTGCAAGATGTGGGAGTGTGAGCCATACTAATTAAAATCGCCCAAGTGTCTCCTGTGCTAAAAAGTGGTGACGGGGTGCTTTGAATTTGGATTTCCAGTGTGTTGGAGCCGGCTCCCTTCATGTGTATGGGAGCATAAAGTACATACAAGAATCACCCACCCCTGAGGAGGAACAGCACAGGCGGTCTTCTCTTCCATCCTGCCAGTGAGCGGTCGAGGCAGATGTCACGAGATGTGCATAGCGGAGACCAACTGGAAGCTACAGGAATGGTGCTTCGAGGTGGGCTTTGGCTTCCTCAGCCATGACTGGCACATCGTGATGAGAGACATGCTGGGATGGGATGGGCTCCACCTTTCCCCTAAAGGTAAGCGTGTGTTCTCTTCCAGGTTGGTGAACCTCCTTCGGCGGGCTTTAAACTAGGCTCGTCGGGGGAGGGGGAAGATGAGGGCGGAGGAGACGATGAACTACCAGGCCCAGCAACAGCCAGCGAGCCCAGACCAATGGTCAAAAGGGAGAAACAGGTAAGCGATGGGGGACGGGGCATAGCTGAGACTAGGGGGTCAGTGGGCACAACCGTTGGAGGCCTCAAATGCCTCTACACGAATGCTCGAAGTATGGGGAAGAAGCAGGAGGAACTTGCCCTCCTCCTAGCTGTCACCAGCCCTGACATAGTAGGGATCACAGAAACGTGGTGGGACTCATCGCATGACTGGGCGGTGAGTGTCAAGGGCTATAGGCTATACAGGAAGGACAGGATAGGAAAGAAAGGTGGAGGAGTAGCACTCTACATCAAGGAGGAATATACTTCCTCGTTAATTAGCAAGGGGGTAGAGGGGGGGCACTCTGAGGTGCTCTGGGTTAGAGTAAAAGGCAGTGCAGGGGAGAGAGACTTAACGGTGGGAGTCTACTATAGACCTCCCAACCAGGGAGAAGAGCTCGACCAGGAATTCTTAGGTCAGCTTACAGAGGCAGTGAGGGCTAAGGATGTGGTCATCATGGGGGACCTGAACTTCCCAGACATCTGCTGGGAGGAGCAGTCAGCCAAGTCTGATCGCTCACGTCGGTTCTTAGCCAGAGTGCAGGACCTCCATCTAACCCAGGAGGTGCACAGTCCCACCAGGGGAGACGCCTTGTTGGACCTGGTGCTGGCCACGGGTGATGACCTGGTGAGGGGGCTGCGGGTGATGGGCCACCTGGGAGACAGCGATCATCGCTTGCTGGAATTCACCATCCAGCGTAAGGTGGCAAAGGGCTGCAGCAAGGCAACAGCCCTAGACTTTAGGAGGGCTGACTTCAACAAGCTAAGGAGGATCGTTGGGGAAGCGCTGAGGACCCAGAGGGGAAGGGAATCGGATGTCGAAGGTGAGTGGTTGCTCCTTAAGGAGACGATCCTCCATGCCCAAAGGGAGGTAATCCCAACAAGGGTCAAAGGGAGCAGGAGGGCACATAAACCCCCATGGCTCACTAAGAGCATCCGGGAATGTCTCCTTGCTAAAAGGGAGGCATATACCCAATGGAGAGATGGGGTCATCGCCAAGAAGGACTATGTTACAGTCGCCTGAGGATGTAGGGGGGCAGTCAGGAGGGCCAAGGCAGAGTTGGAGATAGGACTAGCTTCCCGGATTAAGGACAATAAGAAGTCCTTCTTCAAATACATAGGGGGTAAAAAGAGGGTCCCGGGTAATGTGGGGCCCCTGCAGGACACGATGGGCAACTTAGTCATCACGCCAGATGACAAAGCTAACATATTTAACGATTTCTTTGCCTCTGTCTTCCTAAGTAGGGACCAGTTCAGCCACCTCCCTGCTGGGCCCCCCTCGGGCCCCGAGAGAGACACGCCTGGGCCAGGGGTTAGCGAGGAGTTAGTTAGGGTACTTCTGGAGAGGCTGGACGTGTTCAAGTCCGCTGGTCCGGACGATCTTCACCCTAGGGTTCTACAGGAACTGGCCGAGGTCATTGCGGGACCCCTGGCGCGGCTCTATGAGCACTCGTGGTGCTCTGGCGAGGTGCCGGAGGACTGGAAGAGGGCCACTGTGGTCCCTATCTTCAAAAAGGGAAAAAAAGAGGACCCGGGAAATTACAGGCCAGTTAGTCTTACCTCAATCCCGGGTAAGCTCTTTGAAAAAATTATCTTGGCACACATCCAGGAGGGCCTTGCGGGGGAATGCATGCTCAGGGGCAACCAACATGGGTTCATCAGTGGCAGGTCTTGTCAGACCAACCTGGTGGCCTTTTACGATCAGGTCACCAAATCATTAGACGCAGGGGTTGCTGTGGATGTAGTCTTTTTGGACTTCCGGAAGGCTTTCGACACTGTCTCTCACCCTGTCCTCATCAAAAAGCTGGGAGACTGTGGTGTCGATGCCCACACGGTCAAATGGGTCGCCAACTGGTTGGAGGGCCGCACCCAGAGGGTGGTAGTGGATGGGTTCTTCTCGACCTGGAAGGATGTGGGCAGTGGGGTTCCGCAGGGCTCGGTCCTCGGGCCCGCACTGTTCAACATCTTCATCAGTGACTTGGATGAGGGGGTAGAAAGCACCCTGTTCAAGTTTGCTGATGACACTAAGATGTGGGGGGATGTGGGTGCACTAGAAGGGTGCAATAGGCTACAAGCTGACCTTGACAGGTTGCAACGGTGGGCGGATGAGAATAGGATGGGGTTTAACACTGATAAGTGCAAGGTGTTGCACATGGGGAGGAAGAACCGGCACCACACTTACAGGTTGGGGAACTCCCCTCTTGCCAGCACGGAGACGGAAAAGGATCTTGGAGTCGTCATTGACTCCACGATGAACATAGGCCGGCAGTGTGAGGAGGCAGTCAAGAAGGCCAACTGTACCCCGTCATGCATCCACAGATGCATCTCGAGCAGGTCCAGGGAGGTGATCCTCCCCCTCTATGCGGCACTGGTCAGGCCGCAGCTGGAGTACTGCGTCCAGTTCTGGGCGCCACACTTCAAGAGGGACGTGGACAATATGGAAAGAGTTCAGAGGAGGGCCACTCGTATGATCAGGGGTCAGCAGGGCAGGCCTTATGAGGAGAGGCTACGGGACCTGAACCTGTTTAGCCTCCACAAGAGAAGGTTAAGGGGGGACCTTGTGGCCTGCTACAAACTGGTCAGGGGGGATCAGCAGGTATTGGGGGAGTCCCTGTTCCCCCGTGCGCTGCCAGGAGTGACCAGGAATAATGGTCACAAACTGGCGGAGGGTAAGTTTAGATTAGATATTAGGAGGCGCTACTTCACAGTCAGGGCGGCTAGGGCCTGGAACCAGCTTCCAGGGGAAGTGGTGCAGGCTCCTAGCCTGGGGATTTTTAAAAGGAAGTTAGATGAGCACCTTGCCGGGGTCATCTGACCCCGGTGCTCTTTCCTGCTAAGGCAGGGGGTCGGACTAGATGATCTACCTAGGTCCCTTCCGACTCTAGCTACTATGAAACTATGAAACTATTACCTGCACTGGCTCCTGAAACCTCTACCCCTCAGCTGTGGAAGGGTGATAGTAGATACCTTACATTTCTGCCACCTGGTTGATCTTGCAAGGCACCGTTACACCAACAGGCCACATTCCCATGAGCAGGGCCTCCCAGGGCTCTAGCAGTGGTGATCTGGGCATGTGGAACCTGGCAGGCAGCCAGAACACAGCTCTGCCCAGTCAGGCTCTGGTTTTGGGCTGTGCACAGTGCTACCACAGGCATTGCCCTGCTTTTTTCCTATGTGTCTTTTTTTGATACCAGGATTTCCCAGTGTCTATGTTTGGCTCCATGCTGCAAATATGCAGTGCAGAAAACCAAATTACCTTCATGGTGTCTGTTTTGTACCACCTCATAAGCCTTTGAGGCACTGTGAAATGCATGTGCACGCTCATGTGGATGCAGTCACAGAGACCACAGTAAAGTAAAAATTAATGCAGGACACCTTAACTGGATCCAGACATACACATGCTGTTTGTGCTGCCACAAACCTTTGTGGCACCACAAACTGCACACATTGCATGTTAAACCCTATGCGGTGCTGCTAATTTGCACTGCCAGGGCAAAATTTGCTCCTGGGATTTCCCTGACTCTTCCAGACTGTAACAGGGGCCCTTAAAGTGGCAGGTACAAAAAGTGGCAGGCCCTTAAAGTGGCAGGCCCAAACAGAGCCCTGCCACACAGACAAACAGGGGAGAGAAGTTTTTTTTCTGTGACACATCCATACTAGCTGGGGATACCTGCTTTTTCACATAAACATACACACACACTCAGTCTCCTACCCCAAGTCCACTCAGTCAGTGATTGTGGATTCTCCCATGCAGCCCTACTACATATTCCTTTACCTATGTAGTGCATGCCCCTGCCTTCAGTATGCTCTAGGATTGAATGTGACAAGGACTCTGGCCACACATTGCCAAGTACCCTTGCTGTTTTCTCAGCCCTTCAATGTAAGAATTACATGCAAGAATTAAGTCAGTAGGTGCTTAAGACCCTAAACAGGCCCAGGCCCTTGCTTGATTACTCAAGCTTGAGTAAGTTATACTTGGTTTCTCCATCTTCAGCACAAATTGATAAATTTCTACCATATTTGTATCTTATGTACAGAAAGGCTTGATTCTGGGCACCTTGAAGATCCCCAAAGTGAATTTAAAAATAATCTGTGGTTCTTTTTTGACTTTATGTACAGCTCTTAATGAGAGCTGTGCAGCAAATCATGACCACTCAGAGAACATGCCCGCCCCTTTCCCCCAACAGAAAATGTGGAAACGAAGCCCGACTCCTTGTTTTAACCTCTATGCAACTAATAATAAACCACCTCCAAATTGAAATTGTCAATATTTTGTCAGTAGAGATCTTGAGCACCAAGTGCAACAAGGAGAAAAGTTAAGAATGTCATACTTAAAGAGAGTTCCCACCAAATAAAACCAGATCATGAGTCATTTACACATGAATGAACAGTGCTGCAAACCATTTTTACGGTTCGCCACCTATGAGATATGTACATACACAAATACACCTTTTGTATACATGCTCTGTAAAAGCTAGATACATCATCATCATTATCATTATCATCCTCTCTATAAATAAGAAGTAAAGTTTTTTTTATTTCCCATACTGATTCTCTTATATTTGGCTGACATAGAGGTTTGCTGTTTGTTCCTACGGGCAGAGTTTGATGAAGGAGGTATACAGCTATTAGGCAGGGGTGGGAGCCAATAGTTGCAGTTAAGTATTCATCCCAATAATCTATCTTCTAGGAACAAAGATCTGACAATGAAGCTTTTTATTAATGGTCATGAGCCTTATGAAGAAGCCATTACAGACTGCTTGGAGTTTAATGCCAAAATCCAGTCACGTCTATAAGACAATACTGTGTGTGTGTTTAATCACAATAATAGACTTTGCCACTGATGGAGGAACAGCCTATTTAATGTACATGCAGGATATTATTGCATGGGATGCTTTGAAGATAAAAAATCACCTGAACTGATTACTTCTACACAACATATCAGGATGCTTTCTCTGGGTCAGTAATAGATAGAGTATAATCCTTCATAGGGCTCCGATTGAAACAACCTTCAGTCATTTATCTGGCATGAATACCATCACTGTAAAGCAGTGGGAAATACTAAACCAACAGAGACACAACAGTGATTAAACAGCAGAATTACTACAGCATGGTGACCTTGGGGGAACCCTGTTTTGCAATTAACCATTAATTTTGTTCTTAGGAAGGAGGACAGCTCTAACAAATTGCTTAGATTCCTGCAATGGTTTTGCAGAGATTAGAAGCCCCATGGGATGTGGGGTACAGGGATAGGGAAGGAGGAGGAAGAAAGAGGAATGTGCAGGAGAGCGTTAGAAAGACTTGTGATAGCAGAGGGTTAGGTCACAGTGGGGGAGAATTACAGGAGTAAAGTGTAGAAAAAGGGTAAGTCATAAGTGTAGAAAAAGGGTAAGTCATATATGTTTAGAAGACGACAGAAGCTCAGAACTGTTTGGAAGAGAGGAGAAATTTTACAGGGGGATTTAAAATTATGTATGGTAAAGAAAAATATGAGTCCAAGCTGAAGATACAACCCATATAGCAATGTTTACTCTCATAAAGTGACTAGAGCTAGGCCTGCTGAATGTGGATGACCTCCAAAGGAAAGCCTAGTTGATGCTGGTGATTCAATAGGAGGTGTTCTTCTCTCTTATAGTCAGTGATTAATCAAGCCTCACCATAGTTTTGTGGGCTGGGGAGAATGTTGTTGCTGAAGGAATTAGGTTAACTTGGCTCTCTAACTATGTTTGCTCATTAAATAATCCATCCCCTCACCCCACCCTTTTTGCTTTGAGAATAGCAACTCTATCTATAGTTCATTGAGAAATTGTTTCTCTTTCTAATAGAACAATCATCATTTTCAGAAAAAAAAACTGATGTGATGACTACCTTTGTAAGAGCTACAGTGTCCGCTCTTCATGCTCCCATTCCTCTCTGCGGGCTAGTTCTCTCTGATGTTTTCCCATGCCTGGTTACATGTCCCATGACACAATATAATTTATGTTTTTGTTGAGTGACTTGTTGCTACTGCACACTAGGGTCGGAAATGATCTGTGTGCCACTGGAACTGTGCAGTCCCAATGGCACATGGATCATTTCCGACCCTACTGTGCAAGTAGCAGTGGCATCAGGGTTAGCACCTACTGATGCTACTTCACCGCAGTGATGAGCTATGTTGCCATAGCTCATTACTATGGCAATGTAACATCTCATGTAGATGCAAACAACCAAGGCAAGTTTTAACAGAAATTTTTTATCAGGCCTAACTATAACTGAAATGCACTTAATTATCCTGTTGGCTATAGTATTATTCTTTACTACACAAGAGTTTTGGACAATGGGTATTTCCACTCACTGTTAAATGCTGACCTCATGAAGGAACACCTTGAGAGGCTGGACACCTTCAAGTCAGCTGGCCCTGACAATCTACACCCCAGGATACTCAAGGAGCTAGCTAACATCATAGCTCAGCCCCTGGCACAGATCTTAGAGAACTCCTGGTGCTCTGGTGTAGTGCCCAAAGACTGGAAGAAGGCCAATGTGGTGCCGATCTTCAAGAAAGGGAGGAAATTGGATCCGGCTAACTACAGGCCCATCAGCCTGACTTCTATCCTGGGGAAGGTCTTAGAAAAGATTATTAAAGAGGCCATTCTTAACGACTGGTCAATGGCAACATCCTGAGGGATAGCCAACATGGGTTTATTGCAGGTAGGTCTTGCTTGACCAATCTTATTTCCTTTTATGACCAGGTGACCTATCACCTGGACAAGGGAGAGGAGATTGATGTTATATATCTTGACTTGATTCCATGATCACCTGTCAGCAAAACTGGCCAACTGTGGCCTTGGGTTCACCACAATCCACTGGCTGAAGAATTGGCTCCATGGTTGGACCCAGAGGGTGGTGGTTGATGGAAGTCAATCATCATGGTGTCATGTAACAAAGGTTACTGAACAGTTGTTTAGTACTTGTTCACACAAATACTAAATGACAGCATAGTAACGACTATGCAGTCAGTGTCTCGTACAGATGCAGCCAGTATCTCTGAATTTCTACTACTGTGTAATATCTCAGGATAGGCTGGTGATCCAGGCGGACCAGAAACAGATACTTTTCAACACTTAGAAATGTAAGGTGCTTCATTTGGGGAGGAAAAATCCACAACAAACTTCCAGGCTTGGTGGTGCTATGCTAGCTAGCACCACATCTGAAAGGGACCTAGGGGTCATAATTGACCATAAAATGAATATGAGCCACCAATGTGATACTACAGTTAGCACAGCAAACAATATGCTGGCATGCATCAACTGATGCATCTCAAGCTAAACTAAGGAAGTTATTCTCCCACTCTGCTCAGCACTGGTGAGGCTGCAGCTAGAGTACTGTATCTAGTTCTGGGCACCACATTTCAAGAAGCATGTGGAGAAGCTTGAGAGAGTCCAGAAAAGAGCCACTCATATATTTAGGGGCCTGAAGAGCAAGCCATATGAGAACAGGCTGACAGATATGGGACTGTTCAGCCTAGAAAAGAGAAGACTTTGGTGGGGTTTGGTGGCAGTTTACAAATATATGAAAAGAAAGCATCAGGGTCTAATGAACAACTTTTCACCAAAGCGCCCCAGGGGAATACCAGGACCAGTGGTTATAAACTCCTAGAAGGAGGTTTCAGACTGGATATAAGGAAAAACTTCTTTATGGTTCTTGTGACCAGACTCTAGAATAGACTCCCAGCAGGGAGACTGGATGCACACCTTGCTGGGGTTATTTGACTCCAGCAGTCTTTTCTGCCCAGAGCAGGGGGGCTGGACCCAATGATCTCATGAGGTCCCTTCCAGCCCTAAACTTCTCTGAATCTGTGAATCCAATTCAAACTCAGATGTTCTACTCTTGATCTGGCTACGCTGTGATTTAAGACTTGAACTGATGGCTGTTCTGTATATGTGAGAAAGGCACTTTAGACCATAGTTAAACAGTGTTTTACGCAAAACTCATCTATTGAACCATGCCAGTTCAGGCTGCTTTTCAGGTTTTCTTTCTTGTTTTGGTGACTTTGAAAAGGTGCTGGCCCTGGGCTCTAGGTCCCCCTGGCTGCAGATCAGGGAGGAGCCAGGCAGGGTTATTTTGCCCCAAGTGGCACAATTTGCCCCACACCAAAGTACATGTCTGGACATATGTGCCGAGGCAAAAAGCCCCAGCTCAAATTTGCACCACTTCTATTTGAGCTGTTGCAAGAGCACATGCTTGCATGTGTGGATGCACCCAATGAGAATGTCTTGTCTATATCAAACAGCACAGCTTGGAGAGCAGGCGGGGGCTGGGTGGGGCAGGCATCAGAGGGGCTTGGGGGCAAAGCGGGGAATGGGGCCAGGCGGGGCAGTGATTCAGGGGGTTGGGAGAGCAGGCAGGGCCAGCAGGTGACCCCCATGATCCCCTCCCCCTCCTCCAGCTGCCTCCCTACTTACCGGCAGGAGCCTGGGCCCCGCTCCAGGGTGAGGGCCACCCATAGAGACACTCTAGCTGGCTACCAGAGCATCTCTGTGGAAAACCAAGCCTCCAGTTGACTCAGGCCACAGTCCAAGACCGTGCGCTACCCCGCTTTTTTCCCCCCATGGGTTTTTTTGACCCTTGGATATCCAGGGTCTAATTTTGTCCCCACACTGCATTGCTGCACGTGCTTCTTGCAGCGTCTCAAAGGGTTTTTAGATGCTGCCAGATGCATGTGCACACTTGTGTGGATGCACCCATGTAGTCTAAGGCATATATATTTTAGTAAACTTTAACTTACAAGACTTCAGCAATCTTAAACAACTCCTTCAGGATTTAAGTGTTGTTTATGATTGCTGCAGTATTACCCAGATTATTACCCAATATTACCCAGCTCCTATGAGGATCACCTTTTACAGATGGAAAGCTAAATTTCAATTTTCTAATAACAAATAACAATTAATTTTTAAAAGTACTGATTACAGTGAAAAGTTAAAATTGAGTGAAATTCTTATCAATATTGGAGCAAGAAAAAAATGTAATTTAAGAAACTGGTTGGGTCATTAAAATTATGAATAATATCTTAAAGCCATCATTTTAAAATATGGAAATGCTGAGCCCAAATTCCCTTAAGTCTAGTAGATCAATGTTTTTTGACTAGGCATGTAGTGTTTTAAGAAAAAGGATAACTCTGCTTTTGCTGGCAAGAAGTACTTTGCTCTTCCTGCCAAATTTAAAAAAAATATTTCCACTTCATAATGGAAACAGCAAAGGATGAGACTTGAGTTTTGCTTTGGGTACAAGATGTTTTCCAGAACTTTAACTGTAACTAAAGATCATTACAGCATTTACCCTTGCCTTTTAACAAACAATTGCTTTCCTTTTATCACACTAAATAAATTAGTTTATTAATAAAGTATATGATTCAAAATTAGTTATCAGCCTCCCTCCCCTTTAATCAATTTACAGTTTGCTTTACAATGAGATGCATTTTTTACCCAGTCTGTTTCACAGTTCGGAATCTTATAGGTGAATGAATTGCCACAGAAATAAAAGAAAAGAAAGAAATAAAAGAAAATACTGGAATTGTAGAAGTCCTTTACAGTTACAAAAAACTGACCATGTGAAATAACACGGGCCCACCCAACTCTTCATCTTAGTCAGACTCCCTATTACAAGTTTCTTCAAAGCAGAGTCATGTTAGCACCCAAGATTATGCTAGCAACATGCAGTTCAAAACAATGACACCATCCATATATATTATGAATACAATTCTTTTTAACATTGATAGAAAGAGTCAGTTTTAGATCAGTCCAATAGGGTTGATCTCTGCTGGCATGACCAGGTCCAAATCATCTTACAGATGGTTTTAGAAATGACATAATAGCCTATGTATTCACTTGAAATAAAGTATTGTTTTATGCTTTGCTTCAGTCTAGCTACAAAGATAGGACCATAATATTTCAGAATGAGTTTTGTCCCTCTACAAGTCTGTGCTGCTGTCAGGTTCATACAGAAAGCACTGTAGAAATGTTAACATGTGGAAAATCTTAGTTTGATCACTTGGTTCCCTTTATGTTTATCGCTGTCCTAGCACACTGTGAAAAGAACATAAGAATCTGCCTTCCTGCCAGTAGCTGAACAAATCTCTTTTGCCCTCAGTAGATAAGGCAGGCTGGCTTTAAGCATGCTGACTCTTTGTACAGCTATAAACCACTGCAAGAACTGTATTTTAATTCTTATGCTAATTTGCTGGGTTAAGTGACACATAAAGAGAGTTAATGGAAGTGTCAGCGCACATTTTTGTTTCTGCATGTGTGAAGATTTCCTATTTCAGTTCAGCAAAAATAGTGTCAATTAACTTTACTTAAACTTGCATGTTTCAAAAGACTCCACGTCTGGTTCTGTTTTAAGCATGTATACACAAAATCTATCCGTGATCTTTTTCATGATGTGCTAATAAAATTCTATTTTAATTTCAAAGCTACTTTTTCTCTAGGAAGAAGCCAAACTCAAGAACGTTCTGATCCAGGATTTGAATGAATGCCTAAACTCCTCAGATGCATAGCAGAGGAAGTTTGACCTTTAGGTCTGGAGCACTTCCTGGAGGATCTCTGAATTGACTTTTTTTTGGAGGGATTCCCCATTTTTGGTTAGTCTGAGTGAATTGGGACAGTTCCCTTAGTTTAGATCTTGGATGGAAAATGGAAGTTCAAAGATGTACAAAAATTTAAAAAAAACAAACAAAAAACCCAGAAACACTGTAAATGTTATAAAGAATTTGTTAGAGTTTTGCAGACAATTTAAAACAGGAATTTGATTCTCATTTATTTTGCAAATACTTCCTGGTGTTGACCAGGATCACAGAAACAGGGTGACAGAAACTTCTGGAAGGCAGATTTAGACTGAACATAAGAGAAAACTTCTTTACAGTCCGAGTGCCCAGGGTGTGGAATAGACTCCCCCCCCCAGAGGTGGTGCACGCACCTACTTTGGATTTATTCAAAAGGCATTTAGATGCTTATCTTGCTGAGATCATTTGACCCCAGCAGACTTCTTGCCTATGGCAGGGGGGCTGAACTTGATGATCTCACGAGGTCCCTTCCAGCCCCTAATGTCTATGAAATCTATGAATCTAGAGAAGGCAGCAAGGACAGTGCATGGGGCACTGGAAGCCTGGGCGTGCTTGGGGAACCTCGGGCTTGGTGGGCTTCCAGTACCCTGTGCACTGTTCCCACTGCCTTCTCTGGCTGCTAGCACACTCAGCCACCTTTCTGCTGCCTCCCTGGGGCAGCCAGCCCATTCCAAGGCAGTCCCAGGTGGCAGGAAGGTGCTGGGGATGCAGCACTGGAAGCTTGCCAAGTCCAGGCTTTCCTGAGCACACACGGGCTTCCAGCATCCCATGCATTGTTAGATCTTGTGGGTGCTGCCTATGTGGCCCTGGTGGGCACTGCTACCACAGAGGGAACCTCCAGGCCCTCCTGCAGCTCAGGGGCTGTGCAACCTGGCAGAAGCTGCGTGGGTAGGCTCCACTGAGGACAAAAAAAAACCAGGAGTGGTCATTTTTTTTCTCCCAGAGCCTGCCTGTGTCTCCTGTGGCTAGGGAGTGAGCTGCCAATGGATCACACATCCCCTGAGCTCCTGAGCTGCAGAGGACCATGGTACTTCCCTCCATGGTGGCTGCACCCCCAGGCAGCACCCATCCACTGGCACCCTGCCTGGGAGGTACTGAGGGTGCACCACTGCTGCAGAGGGAAGCACTAGGACCCCCTGTAGCTCAAGGCCCACTGGAAGCTCACCCCCTCCCCCCCACCTGCCACCAGCCACAGGAGAGGTGGGTAAACTATGGGAAAAAAAGAAAAAGGATCAGGCCCTTCACGACTTTTTTTTTTACTCCTTCAGAGGAGCCTGCCTGCTCCATGGCAGGGGCCCCCAGTGCTTCATTCTAGCTCTGACTTGGCTGCATATCTGTTTGAAATGCCTCAGGATCTATAATAATACCACACTTATTCTGTCTGTCTGGAGTGTGTGATTGGTTGTTTCAGTAAGCATTGTGATTGGTTACTGAGACAACCAATCAGAGTGCTTTGGACAGACAGATTAAGCCTATTATTATTATAGATACTATTGAATAATGTGACTGCTCTTCATTGTGATGTTAGTTCAAATATCACCTAGAGAAGGCACTACTGGCCTCGCCCACTGGGCAAAGTGGCATTTAACTTGGTATTAGATAGATATAAAACTGAACTGCGGTCTGTAAATAGAATCATAGAAAATTAGGGTTGAAAGGGCCCTCAGAAGATAATCTAATCCAACCTCTTGCTCAAAGCAGGACCAGCTAGATCATCCCAGCCAAAGTCTTTGTACAGGCAGACCTTGAAAACCTCCAGGGATGGAGATTCCAAAACCTCTCTGGGTAACCTGTTCCAGTGTTTTACTAGCCTCCTAGTGAAAAAGTACTTCCTAATATCCAACCTAAACTTACCTTGTTACAACTTGAGACCATTGCTCCTTGTTCTGTCATCTGCCAACACTGAGAACAGTCTAGCTCTGTCCTCTTTGGAACCAGCCTTCAGGTAGTTAAAGGCTACTATTAAATCTCCTCTCACTCTTCTTTTCTCCAGACTAAATAAGCCCTGTTCCCTCAGCCTCTCCTCAGAAGTCATGTGTCCCAGCCCCTTAACCATTTTTGTTGCCCTCTGTTGGACTCTCTACAGTTTGTGCACATCCTTTCTGTAGTGAGGGGCCCAAAAAAGGACACAGTACTCCAGATATAGCCCCACCAGTGCTGAATAGAGGGGAATAATCACTTCCCTGGTCTGATGGCAATGCTCTTACTAATGCAGCCCAGTATACTATAAGCATTCTTGACAAGTGCACACTGTTGACTCATATTCAGCTTATCATCCACTGTAACTCCCAGGTTCTTTTCTGGAGAGCTGCTGTTCAGCCTGTCTGTCACCTACCTGTACCAGTGCATGGGACTGTTCCACCCTAAATGAAGAACTTTTCACTTGTCCTTATTGAACCTCATGAGATTTCTTTTGGTCCAATCCTCCAATTTGTTGAGATCTCACTGAATCCTAGCCCAGTGTATCTACTACTCCCAGCAACTTGCTGGCATCCACAAACTTGCTGAGGGGGAACTCCATCCCATTTTCCAAGTTGTTGATGAAAATACTTAACAAAACCAGCACCAGGACTGATCCCTAGGGCACTCCACTTGATGCTGGCTGCCAACTAGACATCCAGCCATTAATTACTATACAATTAAATACAGTAGCTAAACAACAAAGATTAAAGGAAGCAATTATGGAAAATATCACCTTTATTCTTGAACAGAATAAATGTTAAGCCTTAAAAAACTGGTTTACTTTTTTTTGATTTTTTTCCAAAGAAAAGGTCTTTGGCCCAGGAAAACCACTGAATCCATTGTAGCAGTCCCCTGGGATTCCATTTAGAGGAGGCCTGTTATCTTAAAGTTGTACTAATTCTATTGATAACATACATAGGCAGTGGAAGGCCGGGGCTAATAGGGCTCAGACCTCCCAAACATGGGGCAGCAGGTAATGTCACAAGGCAGCCCAGCCATAGGCTCCAGGTGGCTGCAGCAGGTGGGGGAGGTGTGCACATGTAGCCAGGATTGTAGATCAACGTGTGGATCCCTGGCTGCCCAGCATGGTAGGCAAGCATTATCAGTCTATTCTGTTAGGGGGAAGGTACTGGGAGTGGTTGGGCCTGCAGATTAAGGCCCCCGCGGTGAAGGAGGGAGTGGGGTAGAGGCAGAGGCAGGAGCTGTGGTAAATGGGGCCCTGGCCGGGATGGGTGGTGGGATGCTTGGAGCCTGGGCAGCTTATCCAGGCACATGGCAGGGCTCATACCATTGCAAGCACCCTGGTGGAGGTCCAGGAGGCACATACCCCCCCAATCTGTGCGCGAGTGGAGGCAGCTGTACTGCATGCTGGGCTTTGTGCACTGCTGCAGCTGCCTTGGGAATGGTGTGACATCACGTGCATCCGGCCACCAGGTGAACAGAGGGCACGGGGCAGCCCAGCAGTGGGACTCACGTGGCATTGCACTGCTCCTGGGGCAAATGAAGCTGTGCACAAAGCTCAGTGCTCAGTGGCAGCTGCCTGCACCCCACACACAGATCAGGGGAACTCTCTGGGCCTTCGCTGGGGAGCACAAAGAAGTGGGGACCCCTCCACCCCACCCCCTTGGATGAGCTGTCTGGGCTCCAATTGTTCCACCACCCAGCCTGGCCAAGCCCCCTTCACCCCTGCCTGTGCCCCATTTCCCCCTTCACCGCAGGGGCCTTGATGTGCCTCCCTGCCATGGCCCTTTCCCCTGACCCACAGACTTACCTGTCTTTTCCTATTTGGCAATGTTGGACTGACTTTGGATATAGCTGCCCTCAAGGATATAGCTGCCCTCAAGGATCTCTGCATCAGCATTTCAGAGGGTTAGTAAATATTTTGCTCCCAGGACAGTGGAGTCCCCTGTGGCCTGGATGGGAGACAACCACCTCTTCAGGCTCAGATCTCAAGTATATGATCTAAGATGTGGTGATCAATGCTGTCATCTGATGTACCCAAATGATCCTGCCCCAAGCGTCAGTTTATCTGGAAAAATACATATTTTCACAATGTACACTCATATGAATTTATCTGATTCGCCGGGTGTTTGTGGGAGGCTTTTTTTTCCCTGTAAACGGAATTTGTTCATAGCACTTCATGTGGTAAAACAGGCACTACTAGTCATTTAATATTACATACACATATGCAGAGTGAGATATGTTTCAAGCAAACATATGAGAAGCAAAATTGCTGTATCTCATATGATTTAGAAATATAGTATGGGCTTAGAATTGATAAACTTGCTTATGCTTTAATTAGGATTGGATTACATAGCATTCCCAACCCATCAGTTATCAAACACAGTAACCCAAGCCAGCAGGACCATAACAATATTGGAAGATGGGTCCTCATTATCAAATCTTGATGGAAATCTTTGCGTTTTCTGCTCCTGGCTGCACAGTTTATACCGGTTCTTCCCAATGTATGGCTGAAGTATCCCTCATCCTTTCCTTTATTCCTCCACATTTCTTCTCTATGCCTCCCATGCACCTCTTGAAGTACAAGGAAAATCCCATATGCTCAGAGGAATATAAACACTGTAACTGTGCTGTGGACTGAATAGGCGAAGCTAAAATGAGCTGCTTTATCATTTGGTTAGGGAAGACAGGACTACAGGTGATTTTGAAACAAACCAACAGGCCAATGGCAGAGTTCAGGACCATATTGAAATAGACTCTTTCCTTTCAATGATCAGGACCAATCCTCTTCCACCTATTTAGCATCTAAATGCAATCCTATTACATATTGCTTAAGTCCCTGAAAACAGTTCATGGGAACGGTTATCCTGCTTTCTGATGTTTGTGACTTAGTTTTAAGGCTACAACAATGATATGTAACAAAAGTGAGCACATCCATGTTTCTAAGGGAGTGGAGAATGGGGTAATAGGATCACACCTAAGTGCCAAGAAGATGGAATAGTCCTTAGAACCTAAGAAACTATCAAAGGCATACAATAAAATCTTTGCAATGAGAAAAGAAACAGTAGAATGAGAACTTTCAGCCAAACATTAGCAGATACCTCACAGAAATACTATCATTCATATGCAGGATGGGGAAAACGCACTTTATTATTAGCAACCTCTGAAAACAGTTGCATAAGCTTTCTTCTGATAAGTAATGGTGTGCTAAGCAACAGGATGATTTACAGCTTTTACATTTCCTTTTAGTTGGACTCTTCACTACATATACGTCAAGAAACATTGGAGAAAGCTTCTGAACTGTCTTTAAGTTTAAAGTATTAGCATAATGTATTGACTCGCACATCTCTTGCAAACATAAATATTTTGTTAATAAGATTCAACATTCAACTGGGTACAAACTGTTGTAAACCTAGACTGTGAAGTTTTCCGCACTGCATTCCATTCACAGAACAACATTTTTGCCCCCCAAGAGATTTTCTTTATGTCAAAAGCAAATATTTTCTTTGTAAAATAGTTTAAGTGAAAAAATATTTTAAAAAATTAAACAGGATAAACCCAGCAATAATGCCCACTGAGGGAATGCTCTTCTCTAGTCCCTCATCCCCTGAGATCATACTTACACAGTCTCTGTGCCATGCTCAGGACCACAACTAAGAGGCACAAGATACCAATTCACTCCCACTCCACACATGACAAATCCTGGGTATAAAGCAGTGCAAACATTAAAAGGTAGCATGCCTGTCACATAGTTGAGATTGCCTCAAGGATGTATGTTCAGTGCTATTTTAAGCTGGCTATGATGCCTCATCACCAGGATTTGGCAAATAATGAAAAGGAACAATATACTTCTCAGAGATACTCCTGAGGTTATCATGGAGGTAGTGGAAGGAAGCTGCTAGAGATCCCATCCATTGCTTCAGCAGGCCAGAAGCAGGTATAAGCTACGCTAAATGAGCAACTGAGAATACTACAACAGAATCCTTGAGTGACACAAAGCCAACCAGGGGTTGGCATGGCCATAACGCTCAGCACTGGCAGTCATCATTAGTGTAACGTACCCAACTAAAGACCATTACAAATCAGTACTGTTAACATAAACTTCAGTTTCCAAGAGGTACTGGATGCTTAACTGTCCGGAGGTCAGGTGAGATGGAAGGCACTTAAATGAAAGCTATTTTGACCTTCTTTTAGATGGAAATGTAAAAATCTGTTCATGCCTTCTGTAAACAGTGAAACTGGAACACCCTGACACACACAGATTAGTAATGGTGATCATATCTTATGTCTAGAAATTACTCTGCCAGCAAGTTCTGTATAAGACCTAGGTCTGAAGCTCCCTAAAAGTGGGAGGGTGAGGCTGGAGCATTCAGATTCAGAGGCTGGATCTACTTATACATTTTTTTGTAGAAGGAGATTTTTCAAAAGAAATGTAGCTCTTTAGACTCCTCCTCAGAGCTCAGTGTCAACAACCTGCAACTGAGTCCTATATTTCATCCACATAATTTTACCTTTGATATTCTGGGGTGGTTTTGTGTCATATTTCTTAGCACTCAACAGATTTGCAGCTACATTTTGTCAGCTATACGTTATTTGCTCTGCTGAGAACTGAAACTGCACATTATAGTATTATCGGGAGAAAATACTACAGCTGTGTCCATTGGAACAAGGAAGAAAACATTTCTCCATTTCTGAGTTCCTAATCTTTATTCAAGGGGTAAATTCAGCATTTCATAGTTTGTTCAAAAAAACTCATCAGTGGGCATGTCTACACATTCATTAATGTGCCATAGTTACTGAGCGTTAAATGTAGTACTTGTATAATCAAGTACTAAATTAAGGCACAGTAACCAGCATTACTGAGCAGTAGCGCTGGAGCAGACCTTTTTAGATAAAGATTTTCATTGTTAATTTGTTTGGTTTGCTAGGAGACATTGAGTCAAATGTAGATATTATTGGCAACTGGGGGAAGGGGTGAGGCAGATGTGGCACAGAGCGCTGGCAACTGCTGCAGCTCCAACTCCAACCCTGACCCCAGCTCAGGGCCGAAGTCAGAGCCACAGCAGCCACCTGCCCTCTCCTCCACAACTTGCACTCAAACCCAACATGAGGGGCATCCCTGCCACCCCAGCGATTTCAAATGGGAGAAGCAAATAAATGTTTATTTTGGATTTGAGTAAATAGGTTATTCAAAACAGTTATTTGGCAAAAGAAAAAATACTAAACAATATTTTTTCCTTACTTAGTTATTCAGCAGCCACATAAATGCTTTCTCTTAGTCCTCTCCAATTTTCTCGTGAGATAGGAAAATACTGATTGCTGGTCACAATTTGTGATCTGGGTAACAGCAGAAGACAGTATTAAACCATCTTAAAGCAGCTTAACTGACCCAAGTTCAATGCATTCATTAAAGCTTTATATAAATCAGCGGTGTCCAAAACATGAGCTAAAGTTTCAGCATGAGCTCAATTAAATTGGATAAAACCAAAATGTAGATTTGCTGAAAGTTAGTACAGAAAAGGGATTATGCTGATTGACTGTTCCATGCAAGTTCTGTTCCTTTCCTCCATGGGGTTCCAGTGCTGACCTACCATAGGAATATCTGCAGTGTTTACTGCCTGGAAAAAATGATAAGAAACAACCTGGTTTGAGTTCTTTAGATACTAGGGATGTTTTCAAGATTGTTATTTTTAAAAACCGAACAGAATTAAATGGACATATTAACTGCATTTACGTCAAGCACATTCCCATAAATCATGCTGCCCTAACAATAAACTGGATAGTTGTTCAATAAATCTGTCATGATTTTAAGTCGAGCAGAGATTAACGAAGGGTTTCCAGTTACCTTATGCTCCAAGCCACTATATGGTAGTGAGACACATCCTGTAAACTCTACAACCTCAGTTAGGATGTGCTATTTCCTAATGAATCAACTTCTCCATTGGAAGGGCTAGTCTTGGGTGGTATTGAACTGCCTCCACTAATGGACACTGTGGGAAAGCTGAACCTCAGAGATCACCCCAAAATACTCTTTTACACAGAGATTAGAGAAGAATTTCTTCCCAGTGTCTGGAGGATAAGTAAATTCATTCATACTCATGATTGTTTCCACTAATATTGTGTTTCCACTAAAACAAAACAAACAAAAGGAAAACTCATCAGGATTCATATGGTTAGTGAATATATCTGGATGCAAAGGAGCAGGTACAACATGCTGGATTATTATAGAAAAGATATGTATGCATAGATTTGAAAAAAAAATCCACAACTTCAGCATCCTTGCAGACAATGACCAGTTTTCTATGCTTCTGCTTCAGATTCACAGTTTTATCTTATGCTCACCCTTGAAAAGTTATAGAACTTATTTGGCAGCATGAATCATTGTGTGATTTCTCCCTAGATGTAGGCTGAAACAACCACATTAAGCCCAGATTTTCAAGCAGTCTGCATCCATGCCATAAGATGGCAGAAGGGCTCAAAATTCAGCTGCTCTTGCTATGAATTTGGATGGTCAAATTCTTAGAAGAGCTCCAAACCACATATGGCTAGCTCCTTAGAAAATCAAGCACTTATTTTGGTACAAGAAATGGATTCACTCTCTTTAAAAATCTGGCACCACATAATACTCTGAATAAATGTAGACAAAGTCAACATTAGCCTAATATGCCCCACAACACAAATTTTTTTAAATTTAAGTATCTTGCACAAAAAGAGAGGAGAAAGGAAAGATGAAAGTTAGAGGTGAGTATGAACCAAATTCCCAGATCCAAACATGCCAGAACTTTGGAGAAACTTGGATGAGAATTTCATGGATCAGATTCATTTTGAATTAAAACAAACATAATTAAATTCCACTACTCTGCATATTTATTATTTCCACACTATGCAGCCATGCAAAACAGAATTGTAAAACCAACAGAGATTTCACTGCTCCTACAAGCTGTGGTATGTTTTTAATATCACATCTTATCCTGCTTGGAACCATAAAAGGCCAAATGCAAAATATGTTCCATCTCACTGCTTTAGTCCATATTAATTCAAGAGGTTTTAGCCTGCTCTTGTATATATTAGAGTCAACTCCTGATCCCACTGAAATTAATTGGAGCTCTTCATCCTGCTTCTGTGCCAACTTAAATGGAAACAGGGTCAGACCCTATAGGAACATACCTATATTGAATTCACTACATTACATTACTAGCTTTTTGTAATTGTGTCCAGGGGTATGTCTTTACATAATACATAAAGGCAATGGTCTTGACCCATGAAATCTCCAAGTTTGAGAGGTGATGAAAAGTTCTCCACAACTATGAAAGACTTTAACAACTCTGAATGTACCAATTTAGCCTATTAATTGGACTGTCATCTACCACCCCATAATCCCCATGTCTGTATGTCCATACATGAGGTGATCTATAATTCACCTAAACTCCACACTGCCCTTAATTCAGCTTCTCCCCTTCCCTACATATCAGTCCTCCGCAGAATGGATCTCCATGGCAGGTTAGAGGACCCTTCAATGGAACATGACCTGATTATCCCATAGAAACCTGTGAAGTTACTTTCCTTTAGTCTAGCAAAAAGGAGTGACAGAGGTAAGACTTGGTCCATGGGGAACAACATTTGTGGTTTAGTTATTATTTTTTTCACCTAGTTTTTATTAGGAGAAGTAATCACAGGTGGGTCACATCTAGCACTTGTATGACAATTTCATTGGCATAAAAAAGGACATGTATTGATTTTCATTCTGCTTATATCAGTTTAACTCAGTGTATGGACCAACAAGTGGCAAGTTAGGAGGAGGCAGGGACCAACTATTCTGTAGTAAGTGTCTATGTGCCTGTACTTACCCCAGGGAAAGTACAAACTAAACTGTGATAGCTTAGCCCTCCATGAAACAGAGCTAACCTGTTGCAGTTTAGCTTTCTCTTGCTGCAGGATGAAGTGAGCACATGGACAGTAACCTCAGAGCAGCTAATGTGTGGTAAATCCCTATTCCCTTTTTGCTATTGTGTGGTAAATCCCTGCTCCTTTTTACTCTGTTCTGTTGTTTGTCCAGACCCTCAGAGTGGAACCACTCCTAATTGATCTCAAAAACAGTAGTATCAGACTCTTGCCCAAAGAAATAAAAGGATTATCAAGCTTTAGCAATATTCTTGTTAGGTACCTGAAATGGATTGGGAAAGTTCAGAACAAATTTTGCTCTTGGAACTGTTTTTAAAAAGAGCATTTTTGACACATTGAAAAGGAGTAGGCAAGGGTAGAAATACCTAAAATTAAACCTAACATATATCTGCTGCTATTATTTGGTGAAAAAATTATGCAAACAGCCACAGTTGTACAGAGACAGACCATATTTGTTCAATTTACCTACAGTTTGAGCAGGTTAAGCGACTGGAAACCCGGGTTGAGACAGGGGCCTCACATAGAATGGGAAACATTGCTCCCAGGTCTTTCATGTGAACTTGCCAGGTGAACTTGCCAGAGCCAAGAAGCCTTTAAACTTGGAAGTTGGGACTCCCAGGGCCTCCAGACTCTGGAAACCCCAGTGTAAGGCACTGACCACCAGATTCAAGATACATGGGCATACATGAATGAGAGCAACAATCTTTAATCATGGAGCTGTAAGCATCCAATGCAGGTCCTGTCTAACTCCAGCTGACTACCAGCTACCTCAGGGATCAGCTCCCTTTGTCTGTCTCACTAGAGTAACTAGCTACCTGCTCCCTACAGGACCACCTCCCAATTCCCAGCTGCCTCAGACTCAGTTAGGGAATATCTGTAAATTATTACGTTTATCACTACACTCTCCACCAGACTCTTAGCTCACAAGCAGGCAACCAAGTGGTCCACTAAAAAGCCAGGCAGTTCAAGTCCACAACAGGCTTTCAAATATCTCGGCAGGTAAACCAGTAAGAAGCCAAACAGGTTTCCAGCGACCCCCTGCTGGGGTTCTGTCGCATTTTTGTTGCTGTCAAACTGACTCCACCAAGTGTTTCAATCCTGATAAATCAACATACTCCCCAGCAGAATATTTTCATAGTTTCATAGTTGGTAGGGTCGGAAGGGACCTGAGCAGATCATCTAGTCCGACCCCCTGCCATGGCAGGAAAGAGTACTGGGGTCAAATGACCCCAGCAAGGTGTACATCTAGCCTCCTCTTAAACACCCCCAGGGTAGGAGCCTGCACCACTTCTCTTGGAAGCTGGTTCCAGACCCTAGCCGCCCTGACTGTGAAGTAGCGCCTCCTGATATCTAACCTAAACCTACCCTCTGCCAGCTTGTGACCATTATTCCTGGTCACTCCTGGCGGTGCTCGGGGGAACAGTGACTCCCCCAGTGCCTGCTGATCCCCCCTGACTAGTTTATACCAGGCCACTAGATCCCCCCTCAGCCTTCTCTTTTGGAGGCTGAACAGGTTCAGGTCCCGTAGCCTCTCCTCATAGAGTCTGCCCTGTTGTCCCCTGATCATACAAGTGGCCCTCCTCTGGACCCTCTCGATGCTGTCCACATTCCTGTTGAAGTGTGGTGCCCAGAACTGGACGCAGTACTCCAGCTGTGGCCTGACCAGTGCCGCATAGAGGGGGAGGATCACCTCTTTTGGACCTGCTCGAGATACATCTGTGGATACATGCCAAGGTGCGGTTGGCCTTCCTAACTGCCTCGCCACACTGCCCGCTCATGTCCATCTTGGAGTCAATGGTGACCCCCAGATCCCTTTCCGCCTCCGTGCTGACAAGAGGGGAGTTCCCTAACCTGTAGGTATGGTACTGGTTGTTCCTCCCGAGATGCATCACCTGGCACTTGTCTGTGTTCAAACCCATCCTATTCTCGTCCGCCCACCCTTGTAACCTGTCTAGGTCTGATTGTAGCCTGTTGCATCCTTCCAGTGTGCCCACATCCCCCCACATCTTAGTGTCATCAGCAAATTTGAACAGGGTGCTTTTTACCCCCTCATCCAAATCGCTGATGAAGATGTTGAACAGTGCGGGCCCGAGGACCGAGCCCTGCGGAACCCCACTGCCCACGTCCTTCCAGGTTGAGAAGGACCCATCTACTACCACCATCTGGGTGCGGCCCTCCAGCCAGCTGGCGACCCATTTGACTGTGTGGGTGTCTACACCACAGCCTCCCAGTTTCTTAATGAGAATGGGGTAAGTGTCAAAAGCCTTCCGGAAGTCCAGGAAGACTATGTCCACTGCTACCCCTGCATCTAATGATCTGGTGATCTGATCGTAAAAGGCCACCAGGTTGGTCTGACAGGACCTGCCACTGATGAACCCATGTTGGTTGCCCCTAAACATGCAGTCCCCTGCTGGCCCCTCCTGGATGTGTGCCAGCATAATTTTCTCAAACAGCTTGCCTAGGATTGAGGTAAGACTAACCGGCCTATAGTTTTCTGGGTCCTTCTTCCTGCCTTTTTTGAAGGTGGGGACACGTTGGCCCTCTTCCAGTCCTCCGGTATCTCTCTAGAGCACCATGAGTGCTCATAAAGCTGTGCCAGGGGACTTGCAATGACCTTGGCCAGTTCCTTTAGAACTCTAGGGTGGAGATCATCCGGGCTGGCTGACTTGAATATATCCAACCCCTCCAGAAGCTCCCTAACTAAATCCTCGCTAACCCGTGGCCCAGGTGTGCCTTCCCCGGGGCCCGAGGGGGGCCCAGCAGGGAGGTGGCTGTTCTGGTCCCTACTTAGGAAGACGGAGGCAAAGAAATCGTTAAACATGTTAGCTTTGCCGTCTGGTGTGACGACCAAGTTTCCCATGGAGTCCTGCAAGGGCCCCACATTACCCGGGACCTTCTTTTTACCCCCTACGTATTTAAAAAAGGACTTCTTATTGTCCTTAATCTGGGAAGCTAGTCCCAGTTCCATCTCTGCCTTGGCCTTCCTAACTACCCCCCTACATCCCCGAGCAACTACAGAATAGTCCTCCCTGGTGATGACCCCTTCTTTCCATTGGGTGTAAGCCTCCTTTTTAGCAAGGAGACATTCCCGGATGCTTTTGGTGGGCCATGGAGGCTTGTGTGCTCTCCTGCTCCCTTTGATCCTCGTTGAGATTACCTTCCTTTGGGCTTGGAGGATCGTCTCCTTAAGGAGCGACCGCTCTCCTTGGACACCTGGCTCCCCTCCCCTCCAGGACCTCAGTGCTTCTCCAACTATCCTCCTTAGCTTGTTGAAGTCTGCCCTCCTAAAATCTAGGGCCGCTGCCTTACTGCATGCCTTTGCCACCTTGCGCTGGATGGTGAATTCCAGCAGGCGATGATCGCTGTCGCCCAGGTGGTCGAGCACCTGCAGCCCCCTCACCAGGTCATCACCCGTGGCCAGCACTAGGTCCAACAAGGCATCCCCCCTGGTGGGGCCGTGCACCTCCTGGGTTAGATGGAGGTCCTGCACTCTGGCCAAGAACCTACGTGAGCGTTCAGACCTGGCTGACTGTTCTTCCCAGCAGATGTCCGGGAAATTCATGGTCTACATCCTTAGCCTTCACTACCTCTGTGAGCTGACCCAAGAATTCCTGGTCAAGCTCTTCTCCCTGGTTGGGAGGTCTGTAGTAGACTCCCACTGTTAAGTCTCTTTACCCTCGACTGCCTTGTACTCTAACCCAAAGCACTTCAGAGTGCCCCTCCCCTGACTCCTTGCTAATTAACGAGGATGTGTATTCCTCCTTAATATAGAGCGCCACGCCCCCACCTCTCTTTCCTATCCTGTCCCTCCTGTACAGCCTATAGCCCTTGACATTGACTGCCCAATCATGCGTTGAGTCCCACCACGTTTCCGTGATCCCCACTATGTCCGGGCTGGTGTCAGCCAGCAGGAGGGTGAGTTCCTCCTGCTTGTTGCCCATACTACAAGCGTTTGTGTAGAGGCATTTGAGGCCTCCTGCGGGTGTGTGTACTGACCCCCTCGTCCCAGTGTTACCCTGGCCCCTATCTCTTACCTGTTTGTTCACTTCGCTCGTTGGGCTGGGCTGGGCTGTGGTTGAGGGTGCTGTTTGGTCTGGCAGTCTGATGCCCTCATCTTCCCCTTCCCCCGACGAGCCTAGTTTAAAGCCTGCCGGAGGAGGTCCGCCAACCTAGAAGAGAACACATGCTTACCTTTAGGGGAAAGGTGGAGCCCATCCCATCCCAGCATGTCTCTCGTCGTGAATGTTTTGTATTGAGCAGAGGGTGGTCTGCTAATCATTTTAAAACTACTTAAGCTACAATGCAAGTCCAACGAAATTTGCATGATATTAATGGGAGTAGATTACTGCTCTTCCACCTGGTATCGCTTACTGGAATCTTTAAAGACTCTTCTGTACAAGTCCTGAAGTTTCCTGAATTTCACACTCTTAATTTTGATAAGCTGGAACACTTTCAACATGACCAAGAACCTGCAACTTTGACTACAAAATTCTGGTCTTTACTATTTGAACCAGAGAGCAATTTTTTTCTTTATTATTTATTTTCTCAGTTGATCCTCTGTGTATGTGTGTAATGTTTTATTTGAAAGAACTTTTAAAAGAAGTTGTATGAAGTGAAGCACATAAAAGAAGTTTCATTATTTGAAACCAGGCTTCTGAATTCACTAATCAAGCAGAAAAAAAGTCAGTGGCATCAAGGAGAATGTGGTATTACTAGAAATAATAGCTTCTGACAAACACTACACCAGTAGTGTTCAACCTCCAGCCCACAGGTTGAATCTGGCCCATAGCGCTCTCCATGAGTCCACAATTTGGTAGCTGAGGAATGTAGGCAGCATTTATTGACATGGTTCTAGGACTGATCCCACCCAAGTGCTCTTGGATTTGTTCTGGCTTCCTATCGGTCTCTTGATGAGGTTTAAAGTGTTGATATGACTAAAATATGTGTAAATGGCTTGGGATTAGACTGTTTGCTGTCCTTCTCCCCTACCTGTCATACTGCATACCTATGAAGAGCTCAATATAATCCTTCTGCCAGGTACCAGATGGCAGCAAAAAGGCCAAGTTACTTAGGAGTCAACTTAGGAGGTTTATATAAATTGATTATCTTGGCTCAAACCCCCACGCAGAAACTTGGAAATATAATTTCTTCCTTGGTGTTCCAATATGAACAAATTCCCTACTCACAAGCAATATCAAGCTATAACCAGGTTTATTAACGGGAGAAATTGAGGTGGGTTGACAAACAGAATTAAGAACCCCTTAATAACCAGTAGCTCACTTCAACCCATTACCAACAATTTAGCACAGACAATAGGTTCAGAATTCTTGCTTAGCTCTATGCACAGTGAACAGCGTGGTCAGTAGAGCTAGTGTAGGTCTTAGCTCAAGGTTTCCCTTGCCTCAGCACTGCTGGGGTGCTGCTCCACCACTGCTGTTGACAATTCTCACTGCTACTTGGGAGTGCTGCTCCTTGTCACACTTTGCCAACCCTGTTGCTGCTCCTCACCACTACAAAAGGAGTACACGAGGAGTACCCTAGAGTATCTTTTTAAATGCAATTTCAGCTCTTTTGGTATCTGAAACTGGATACTCTTGTTATAAAGCAAGTAGTGTGATCTATTCAAAGGCTCCAGTTCTCTTAAGTTTGTCTCTTAACTTGATCCAAAAACAGACAGCTTGGAGAAGACAAGATACATGCTCCCTGGAAGATGAAGACTGACTGCGTTCAAGTACAAATGACTATTGTAAAATACTGCTGAGATACTAATTGATGAGAGCAGAATGGGTTAAATTAGCTTCATCATCATTGTTAGCCAACAGAGCATTAGCAAAACTCCTGTAAGCAGCTTTCCTGTGCAGTAGTATAGTTTACTGAACAGCAAGTGTGCATGTCTACATGTGCACACACTTACTGCATAGTAAATGACACTACTTGTGAGTGTATTTGCTACCTGCAAATGCAAGTAGCAAATTTAAGTGTGAGTAGTTTCATAGTTTCTAGGGTCAGAAGGGACCTGAGCAGATCATCAAGTCTGACCCCCTGCCATGGCAGGAAAGAGTACTGGGGTCAAACGACCCCAGCCAGGTGTACATCTAGCCTCCTCTTAAAGACCCCCAGGGTAGGAGCCTGCACCACTTCTCTTGGAAGTAGGTTCCAGATCCTAGCCGCCCTGACTGTGAAGTAGCGCCTCCTGATATGTAGCCTAAATCTACCCTCTGCCAGCTTGTGACCGTTATTCCTGGTCACTCCTGGAAATGCTTGGGGGAGCAGGGGCTTCCCCAATGCCTGCTGGTCCCCCCTGACTAGTTTGTAACAGGCCACTAGATCCCCCTTCAGCCTTCTCTTTTGGAGGCTGAACAGGTTCAGGTCCCATAGCCTCTCCTTGTAGGGCCTGCCCTGCTGCCCCCGATCATGCGAGTGGCCCTCCTCTGGACCCTCTCCATGTTGTCCACATCCCTCTTGAAGTGTGGCGCCCAGAACTGGATGCAGTACTCCAGCTGCAGCCTGACCAGTGCCGCATAGAGGGGGAGGATCACCTCTTTGGACCTGCTTGAGATGCATCTGTGGATGCATGACAAGGTGCGGTTGGCCTTCCTGACTGCCTCTCCACACTGCCGGCCCATGTTCATCTTGGAGTCAATGATGACTCCAAGATCCTTTTCCACCTCTGTACTGACAAGAAGGGAGTTCCCCAGCCTGTAGGTATGGTGCCGGTTGTTCCTCCCCAGGTGCATCACTTTTCACTTGCCAGTGTTGAATCCCATCCTATTCTCATCCGCTCACCCCTGTAACCTGTCTAGGTCTGATTACAGCCTATTCCTCCCTTCTAGCGTGCCCACATCCCCCCACATCTTAGTGTCATCAGCAAATTTGAACAGGGTGCTACTTACCCCCTTGTCGAAGTCATTGATGAAGATGTTGAACAGTGCGGGCCTGAGGACCAAGCCCTGCAGGACCCCACCGTCCACATCTCTCCAGGTCGAAAATGACCCATCCACTACCACTCTCTGGGTGCGACCCTACAGACAGTTGGTGACCCAATTGACTGTGTAAGTGTCGACACCACAGCCTCCCAGTTTCTTAATGAGAACGGTGTGAGAGAAAGTGTTGAAGGCCTTCCAAAAGTCCAGGAAGACTATGTCCACTGCTACCCCTGCATCTAAGAATTTGGTGATCTGGTCATAGAAGGCCACCAGGTTGGTCTGACAGGACCTGCTGCTAATGAACCTGTGTTGGTTGCCCCTAAGCATAATCTCCCCTGCTGGCCCCTTGTGGATATGTGCCAGAATAATTTTCTCAAAAAGCTTGCCCAGGATCGAGGTAAGACTAACTGGCCTATAGTTTCCCGGGTCCTCCTTCTTCCTCTTTTTGAAGATAGGAACCACATTGGCCCTCTTCCCGCCCTCTGGCACCACACCAGAGCACCATGAGTGCTCATAAAGCTGTGCCAGGGGACTTGCAATGACCTTGGCCAGTTCCTTTAGAACTCTAGGGTGGAGATCATCCGGGCTGGCTGACTTGAATATATCCAACCCCTCCAGAAGCTCCCTAACTAAATCCTCGCTAACCCGTGGCCCAGGTGTGCCTTCCCCAGGGCCCGAGGGGGGCCCAGCAGGGAGGTGGCTGTTCTGGTCCCTACTTAGGAAGACGGAGGCAAAGAAATCGTTAAACATGTTAGCTTTGCCGTCTGGTGTGACGACCAAGTTTCCCATGGAGTCCTGCAAGGGCCCCACATTACCCGGGACCTTCTTTTTACCCCCTACGTATTTAAAAAAGGACTTCTTATTGTCCTTAATCCGGGAAGCTATTCCCAGTTCCATCTCCGCCTTGGCCTCCCTGACTGCCCCCCTACATCCCCGAGCAACTGCAGTATCGTCCTCCCTGGTGATGGCCCCTCCCTTCCCTTGGGTGTATGCCTCCCTTTTTGCTAGGAGACATTCCCGGATGCTTGTGGTGAGCCATGGGGGCTTATGTGCCCTCCTGCTCCCTTTGATCCGTGTTGGGATTACCCCCCTTTGTGCTTAGAGGATCATCTCCTTAAGGAGCGACCACTCTCCTTGGACACCTGGCTCCCCACCCCTCCGGGACCTCAGTGCTTCCCCAACTATTCTCCTTAGCTCATTGAAGTCTGCCCTCCTGAAATCTAGGATTGCTGCCTTGCTGTAGGCCTTTGCCACCCTGTGCTAGATGATGAATTCCAGCAGGCGATGATCACTATCGCCCAGGTGGTCGAGCACCCGCAGCCCCCTCACCAGGTCATCTCCTGTGGCCAGCACAAGGTCCAACAAGGCGTCCCCCGTGGTGGGGCTGTGCACCTCCTGGGTTAGATGGAGGTCCTGCATTTTGGCAAGGAACCTACGTGAGCAGTCAGACCTGGCTGACTGCTCTTCCCAGCAGATGTCTGGAAAGTTCAGGTCCCCCATGACAACCACATCCTTTGACTTCACTACCTTCATGAGCTGACTTAAGAATTCCTGGTCGAGCTCTTCCCTTTGGTTGGGAGGTCTGTAGTAGACCCCCACCATTAAGTCTCTTTCCCCTCAACTTCCTTGTATTCTAACCCAAAGCACTCCAGGTTGCCCCTTCTCTGATTCTTTGTTAATTGACGAGGATGTGTATTCCTCCTTAATATAGAGTGCTGCGACCCCACCTTTCCTTCCTATCCTATCCCTCCTGTACAGCCTATAGCCCTTGACATTTACCACCCAGTCATGCGTTGAGTCCCACCATGTTTCAGTGATCCCCACTATGTCCGGGTTGGTATCAGCTAGCAGGAAGGTAAGTTCCTCCTGCTTGTTTCCCATACTATGAGCATTTGTGTAGAGGCATTTGAAGCCTCCTGTGGATGTGTGCACCGGCCCCCTACTTTCAGCATTACCTTGGCCCCTGTTGCTTATCTGTGTATATGTTCTGCTTCTCGGTCTAGGCTGGGTTGTACTTGTGGGTGTTGCTTGGTCTGGCAGTCCGATATTTCCTCCACCCTCATCTTCCCCTTCCCCCGACGAGCCTAGTTTAAAGCCCACCAGAGGAGATCCACCAACCTAGAAGAAAACACACACTTACCTTTAGGGGAGAGTAGGAACTGTGTGGGTAGTAACTACACCATAATGCAGATTTGCTCTGGGTTGCTCCTGCCACTAGGGAGCCAGCCTGAGGCTAGTTGCAGGGTTCTGGGGCTGGGAGCCTCTCCTGCCCCAGGGCTGGGCCGGCTCTATGCCTGCCCAAGCCTCAGGCCCTTCAAAGCCAGCAGAAGAGGCCTGGGGCAAAAGCAGACAGCCTGAGGCCAGTCCAGGCCCTTATGTCCCCCTGCACAGGGTGCAGGCTAGCTGCACCACCCTGCCTATACCCCAGCAGGGCTGCCTGGTACTGCAGTACAGCACGGTTGCCAGGCCAATGCTATCCAGGTGTGCAGGTGCAGCCAGCCATGTCAGTGCTGGCCACCAGCAGGACCAGCTCCCACCTGGGGTGGGGACCCTGCCTGAGCGCCCACACACTGCATTGCACCACCCAAGAAGTCCATCAGGAACCACATGCCATTGCTGCCAGCTGGGATCAACTGGAGCCACCAGCCACACCAGCCCCAAACATGTAGTAAGCGCCACACTGGGGGAAGGACCTCCCTCACTCCAGCCCCGGCCTTTTCCCTTCCCTCCCACTTCCTGCCCCATCTGGCTGCACTCTCCTGGCCCCCAGTTTCCACCTCCACAGCATGCATGCAGGTGGGAGACAGTTTCATAGTTTCATAGTTGGTAGGGTTGGAAGGGACCTGAGGAGATCATCAAGTCCGACCCCCTGCCATGGCAGGAAAGAGTGTTTGTCTAGCCTTGTCTTAAAGACCCCCAGGGTAGGAGCCAGCACCACTTCTCTTGGAAGTTGGTACCAGATCCTAGCTGCCCTGACCGTGAAGTAGCACCTCCTGATGTCTAGTCTGAATCTACCCTCTGCCAGCTTGTGACCGTTATTTCTAGTCACTCCTGGTAGTTCTGGGGGGAACAGGAACTCCCCCAATGCCTGCTGGTCCCCTCTGACTAGTTTGTAACAGGCCACTAGATCTCCTCTCAGCCTTCTCTTGTGGAGGCTGAACAGGTTCAGGTCCCTGAGCCTCTCCTCATAGGGCCTGCCCTGCTGCCCCCTGATCATGCGAGTGGCCCTCCTCTGGATCCTCACCATGCTGTCCATATCCCTCTTGAAGTGTGGTACTCCAACTGCGGCCTGACCAGTGTCGCATAGAGGGGGAGGATCACCTTCTTGGACCTGTTTGAGATGCATACCTTACATGACAAGGTATGGTTGGCCTTCCTGACTGCATCCCCACACTGCCGGCCCATGTTCATCTTGGCATCAGTGATGATTCCAAGATCCTTTTCTGCCTCTGCACTGATGAGAAGGGAGTTCCCCAGCAGTGAAAAACTTTATTGAGCTGCCCGTGTCTCCATGGCTGGATGGGTATGGACCTCTCACAGACGAAGGAATGCATCAACGCTGGTGACAATGTCTTTCTTAATGGTGGGGAGGGAATACACAGGGACATGTAATGCAGCCACAGCTAGCCCTCCAGGTAGCAGCAGAGGTTGTGGAGTAGCCTGGGATTAACCCCTGTTCAGTCAAAGCTCAGGGTTCCTCGCCAGGTGCACAGGTATGCCCAAGACACCATGGCAATCAGCAACAGCAGTGTGCAATGGGTTGGGTACCCCTCAGTCTGTGCAAACAGCTCCTCACACAGTGCCCAGGACATGTACAGCAGAAGCACGCTTGGGGCACAGTGTCAGCACAGGGGAGGGCTGGCCCTGGGGTGCCTCCCTGGAGAGGCCCCCTGCAGTGAGGGCTGGATTGTGGGCAGCTCCTCATCCCAGTCATCCAGGAGCCCCATACCCCACAATCCTGGGTGCTGTGGGCTGGGCAGCAGCACAGGAGAGCAGCTGGCCTGCACAAGGAGAGGGGGGAGCAGCAGGGTCTGGAGCCATGGCAGCAGGTAGTGCTGGAGCCAGACTTGTCCTGGCCTTGGAACAGGGCAGGGAAGGCAGGCTGCCTGCAGCCAGCACCCAGCAGCCCACTAGCCCCTAGGGAGCAAGTGGAGATGGGGGATCACTGGCAGCCACCTGCGCCTCAACCTGCCCAGCTGACTTACCATGGTTCATGGTCCACCCATGCATGCCTGAGCCCTGATCTGAGGCTGAGCACCACATGGCCCCTGGTACAGACCATCTTATCTCAGAAATGTTGCAAACTCTCATGAACAGCTTCTTTCTCATGGTTCTGCAGGCCATGCAACTGCATGTCAGGGAGAGACTTCAGTTGGCAGCTGGGATGTGGGCTCCAGGTTACCACCACCCATAGCTGGGCACCTGTGGATACACTGGTTCTACCAGAGGAGGGCCCAGGATAGGATCCTTCTCCTGGACTAGCTGGTGATGGCATCAGAGGATGATTTGGCAGATGCACAGGTCTGGTGTGTAGAGGACATGGTGGCAGGCAGAGGACATCAACTGTGAGGACATGTGGGACTGGGTGGACCATGAGATCCAGGCATAGTTCCTCTCTGGATAGCAAGCAGGTGGAGGCTCTGTGGGAGCAGAGCACAGTCATGTGAAGGCCACAGAGGATGACTACTGGGTGCTGGACACCATCCTGGCCCTGATGGTCACCTTTGTGTTACCCACTGCCTAGGCCTCACCTTCCCCCTGGCAGCCACCCATCACCCAGCAGCAGGCCTCCCATGGGCCTGGGAGGAGCTCCAGTGTCATCTCCATCAGCCAAGAGCTCCTGACCCAGCCCTAGCCCTGGGTCTCCTTCCAAACAGCCCCCACACCTGGGCCCAAGTCCACCACTCACCTCAGATCCATGTGGGCACAGAGCCAGAGCTACCTGCAGCAGGGCCAGAACTGCGCTTCAGCCCTGCTGGCTCCAAACACTGGAGCCACCTCTGATGGGGTATTAGCAGCCGCTGTCACCCTTGGGTGTGCCCCCCACCCACCAGGCTTGCCACAGCATGCACATCTGCAGAAGAATGACCAGGGGCAGGGGTGCTGGCAAACTTCCCAGGCTTTTTCCCATAGGTACCCCCACCCCATGGCCACCCATGGTGGGAGGGAATGCACAGAACCACAGCACTTCATTTGTAAATAGTTTGCAAGGAGAAGTGGGTGTTTTATTGCTGATGGATGGGGTGGGTGGTCAGGGGGCTCTGGTGTTGGGCAGGGAGAGGGCAAGGGGTGGTCTGCTTCTTTGGGAGGGAGGAGGGAGAAAGGAAGGAGGGGGTTTGTTTGTTGGGGAAATAGGGAAGGGGAACTGTTTGATGTGAGGGGAATAAAAACTGTTGTTCTGGGATGTGTCTGTAGTGGCCATGGTACTGGGGGTGGGCAGGGGCTGGTGGGGAGTGGGGGATGTGGGTAGCTATCCAGGTGGGCTATAGCCAAGAGTGCAAGAGAAGGTGGCTAGCCAGTGCTTCGCGCACCCAATGCCCTGGCCCCCACTCACAGGTGTGCGGCTAGCCTGGGGCCTCAGCAAGGCAGGGGCCCATCACTGTCACTGCCACTGCAACTGGTGGTCCCACTGCCAGGCGTCCTTTGCCCGCCATGCCTCCTCTGCCCAGACCTCATGTAACAGCTCCCTTGGGGATGGCATGGTATGGTTGCAGGCAGTTGCTGCATGCAGGGGAGCTGGTAGGGCCTAGATGGCCATGAGCTAGCTGGCAGCTGGTGTGGTGGGCCAGCACAGTGGCCAGCAGGAGACCCAGGTGCTGACTGTTGCTGCCAGGGGCAGGTGCCGGAGCAGCTATGGCACGGGGAGGCAGAGGCAGTAATGAGAGTGCTGCCATGTGCTGCCCCTGTGCTGTACATGCTGCTCCGGGCCAGGGAAGCGGATGGCCAGGGAGTGGAGAGCAAAGCTGGCATTGCAAGATGGCCGCCAGCTGCTGGCAGCTCCAGCAAGAGCCTCGAGCTCCCTCTGCTGGTGGCAGGGGTCCATTGCAGGGCCACAGAAAATGGCAAATCTGTTCCTATGTCCTTGTGTGTGTAGACACCTGCCCGGGAGCATTTACTCAGGAGTAGTTTACTCACAAGTAAACAGATCTTGGATCAAATGCATGTGCAGACACACTCACTGATATTTATCTCAAAAAGTTTTATTAGCGTTACTGACTCACTATGTAGAGCTGAAATATATGAAGAGGTACTAACAGTCTTGTAATATTCTTTTAAAATGTCCACATACTGTAAGAGACAACATGAAAGGGTCCCAATAATGACAGGACATAAGACTTTTAGAAACTAGGAGGACAAACTGGATCAGAGAGGTAAGGGATACTCCTGAGAGATTCCAGAGAATGTAATGAAAATTAGACGTAGCAGGAACCACACAGTAAAATCTACATTGGGACAAATCCTAGGTCATAAAATAAAAATACCCCAGGAGGGTTACATGCTACTGGTCTCCACTACAAAAAGGAAACAGAGTAATAAGGCTGAGAGATCAAAGAGATAACAGGGTCTAATAAAATGATAGTGCAGGATTTCCTCTACTCACTATGGAATGTGTCTTATGCCAGAAAGTTTGACCCTAAAAGATTGCTTCTTGGAACAACTTGTTCTAGAGCCCTCAAGGGAAAAGCTGTTCTGAACTTAGTCCCAAAATCACTCTGGAGTTGGCTCAAGAAGTAGCTATAGTAGAGTTACTAAGGAACAATTATCACAATATAATCAAATGCAGTATCCTTGGCGGGGGAGGGGGGTCATTACTTCATATGTACTATACACACACTGTAGTAGAGTGACATTAGGCTTTGGAAAGTGGGATTTTTTAAAAAAATGCTTAAGCTAATTAGACACCCCTGCAGACAAAAGTGTGGAAATTAAGATTTGGCACTTAGCCCAGAGCTGCTCTTGAAGTATTTGACTCAAGACAGTATCCTTCACAAAATTAAAATCCAACCCTGATAACAAAGAAGTAAAATGCAAGATGTAAACAGTGAGATAAGATAAAGAGACAGAGGCTTCAATGCATCACGGCCCCTTTTGGCCCCACAGCAAGTGAAGAGGTAGAGAGTTGGATACAGGTGATTAATAGGAAACTCCTCTGTCACAAGAGGACTCCCTGCTCCACAGTTAGGCTCTGCATCCTGTCCCCCTATGCCACACTGACTTAGCATATCAGGGGCACAGGAGTGTGGTTCTTCATTATACCACTTGTCCTTCGACACAGCTTACAGCACCCAAGAGCTGGCTCTGAAATACAGGAAGCTTTCATTGGGTCCTTTAACCTAACCCCCAAACCACAATTTGGAACAAATACAATAGCTACCAAGTATGAATCATTTTTAAAGTATATCAGCAACAGAAAGTCTGTGAGAGAGTTAGTGAGCCAGAGACACGTTCTGGCTGGAAACAGGGTTGTTCCACAGTTTCGCATGCTCTGAAATGTCTCATATTGAGTACCCTTACTAGAGACAAGAAATCAATAATTTCTTGTAATGCTGTTGTAATGCCTCTCTACTCCTTACTTACAGATACCCATCTGTATGAACACTTTAGGCACAGAGAACTTCCTTCCACTTCTCATTTTCATGAAAGAGGCAGGAAAAAGATCAAGTTTTTTGGGGACTCAGCAGAGGTCCTCATTCCAGGGAGGACAGGGACAGATGTGTGGCCATGGCTAGCTCTCCCTAGGCCTCCTGGAATTAAGTGGCAAGCTTTAGTGGCAGCGAGTGCTGTTCATTGCTAAACAACACTGAGGAAGGGATACTCTTCCCCCAGCCAGGACTCTTCTGGTTCATCTGTGTGTCCTGGACAAGGTGCTGTTGCCTGACTGGCACATTTCTGGTTCCCTAGAGTCTGCCTTCAGTTAGAAAAAGCCCACTTTGAGCAAAATCTGGCTGTATGCTCAGCAGTGTAAATCCATACTAGCCCAACTGACATCTAAGGAGTTAATCCAGTAACATTGTTGTAGCTGGGACCAGAATTCGTTCCCAAAGGTACTTCAAATGCTCTGGAATATCACTGTCTGTGGTGTCTGCTTCTCCTCTACACTATGACGCTCAGTTTTCCCAGTCAATCAATCCCACCCCCCCTTTCTTTCACATAGCCTTTCAACACAGCCATTCTTTTGGTTTCTATCAAATGTTGCTCAGCTGATCCCTGAACATCGGCTGAGCCAAGTAGCCTAAGAATCTGGTGGATTCATATTTTTAACAAATGCCTGGTTGTGAAGCTTCTGGTGCCTAATCTTGGGAAAACAACCAACAATGTACTGATTTTGACCTGCTGATGTTGCGATGGAAAGTTCTGGGACTGGTTTTAGGGGCGTGGTGTTGATCCCGTTGTGAAGCTGTGGTTTGCTCTGTTTCTTGCTTTGCTTCTTGATAACTTGCCAGAATCCTCTAAGAGAGATGCTCCCTCAGCACTTTCTGCAGCTCTCAGCCGGTATAGCCCGAGTCCTCCTCCTCACTCTCATAGACACCGTGACTCAGCCCCTGCTCTTATTTTCCCTTCACTGAACTTTGTGATGATTTTTTCAGCTGCACTGCTGTGTGGCCAAAGGAAATACGCACGCAATGTGCCAGAAAGGAATGTCAGGCAACAACAAAATATTTGCTTTTGGTTTTGTTCCACTTTGTGGTCTCAGAGAAACAGAAATGTGACACCTGGGTTTAAAAAAAACATACATTAGCCATCTAAGCAGTGCTGATAGGATGCCTGCTCTGAGTATACCATATATTAGTCCTTCCAAGGGCACAAGAAAAAGAAGCTCAGAACACCCACTTTTTTCCATAAAGCCACCTTTTTCTGTATCTACAACATGTAGGCCACTGGACATCCCCTTTGGGTAACTCTACTGTTGACAGTGAAAGGTAAGTCATGGATTATATTGTGGGGCTGGTCCTATGGAAATGCAAACAGCTTAGTACGTGAGTGCTTTTCACCATGGAGTCCAGTGTAGCTGAAGTTGTTGGGCTGGAAGTCACAGGAACAAAAATGTACTTTCTTCTTTCATTATTAATATAGGACAGCTGGATAAGTTGGATAAGTAAAAAGTCATGGGAACCTTAGGAGAAAGATCAGAATAAGTAGGCAAAAGCCCTTTAGGAAAAAAAGAAAATGGGAGATCTGAAGTAATTGTTGCCAATCTTTCACACCACTTCTAAAGTCCTGTAAGACCACGGAGACCCGTCAGTCCACAGAGTCTTTCTGGGCATTACCCAGCTTTGGCCACATCAGTACACTATTAATGCTGTGGTAACTGCAACATGATCAAAACAAAATGCAAAGAAAGCATAATATTATTAATTATAATGCCACCAATAAAGATGAAAAAATACAATATGAAACATAGTGCTTAGGAGATACACTAGTGATACATAGTGCTTTGGGGCAACAACATGATTTTATTGCTATATAACAGAGCCCGCATATTTACTTGTAGAAATCATAGAAAGTTAGGGTTGGAAGGGACCTCAGGAGGTCATCTAGTCCAAACCCCTACTCAAAGCAGGACCATCCCCAGCTAGATCATCCCAGCCAAAGCTTTGACTAGCCAGGTTTTCAAAACCTCCAAGGTTGGAGCTTCTACCACCTCTCTGGGTAACCTGTTCCAGTGTTTTACTATTCTCCTAGTGAGAAATTTCTTCCTAATATCTAACTTAAACTTCCCTTGCTGCAACTTGAGACCACTGCTCCTTGTTCTATCATCTGCCACCACTGAGAACAGTCTAGCTCCATCCTCTTTTGAACCCCCATCAGGTAGCTGAAGGCTGCTATTAAGTCTCCCCTTCTCTAGACTAAATAAGCCCAGTTACCCCAGTCTTTCCTCATAAGTCATGTGCCCCAGCCCCAGACCATTTTTGTTGCCATCTGCTGCACTCTCTCCAGTTTGGCCAAAAAGCTCAGCAGGCAAACCCCTAAGCCAGGCCACAAGACACCCATTGTAGTTCTAACACTCATTAAGATAATGCAAACACATAACAATGGAAAACATTTGTGTTGTGTCCACATAATCTATATGAGCCTGATCTTGACCAACCACTGCATTGTAACTCATGCATGAATTTAAGCCTGTGTGGAAGGAGTTTATGATGCAACCACATCAAAATAATAGATACACACACACACACACACACACACACACACACACTTGCATGAGCTGACTACACAGTCAAGCATTGGACAGTCAGGACCTACAGATCCCTGACTGAAGTCCTTATTAGTAGCTACAGAATCTAGCTAAAATTTTTCCAAGTTTCAAAACTGGAGGAATAAAATTCAGGAAAGTGTTAATGATTTTAGTCTCATCTTTCTTTGATCAACTATCATCTTTCACACTTAATTCCCTTTAAATACATCTCAATAGCACCCATTTGTTTTTAGGCAAAGAACCAATTTTAATAGTTTCTTTCAGAGCTGTAAGACTAGAAACTACTCTTTGCCTGGATGTAATAAGAGCCATTGTTTTTCAGAATCATTAATCAGTATCAGTCATTACCATTTGATAATCAGGGATCCTGGTTTTCTCTGGTAAAAAAAATCCCCAATTTTTGGATATAAAAACATAACCTTAAACCCACATTTTTCCATGATTAAAACGAAACACTACTGATATATAGATATATATCCATAAAGCCATACAAATATATCTATATTGATATATAGATATAGATATATAACTGTATAGATATATGTAGTTGCATTTCATTTTAATCATGGAAATATGTGGATTTTGGATTACTTTTTAAAATCCAACAACTGGGAATTGTTTTTAAATCAGAAAAAACCAGGATCTCTGTTGTCTTTCTTATAAGTTTAGCTGCAGTGTGAAGCTTGATCACAGGTCTGATGCCTAACTTAATGGCCCTCTATTGTAAAAACTCCTTTATGTAACAGCATCCTTTCTAAGTTTTCAAAATAATATTTCTTAGGGGGAGTATTTTGTTGCCACATCCTTTCCTTAGGATATTGCTTATATGACAGTGTTATCACAATGACACAGGGATCTCAAATTCTAGGCCCAGCAGGATAGTGTGTGAACTATGCAGCCCCCCAGGAAATAATGATTCAAATGACAATAAAACTCCACTTGGGAATTTTATCTGGAGGTGGCCCTGGAGTAAAACAATGGTGTTTATCCACTGAAAACTTTACTTATTTGTATATATACTGAGTATCCCTGGGTTTTTCCCAGAAAAAAATAATTTCCATCTAATTTTTGGGTAACTGTTGTGTAGTCTCATTGTTGTAGTTTAGCCATTAAAATTTCAAGTTTTCTATAGTACAAGAGCAATACATTTACCTGCAGTGATTCATGATCTGGAAAGGAAGGAGTAGGAATTGCTTGTATTCATCCTTTTTGTTAGTGAACCTGTTTAGGTTCCAGTAAATATGGATTTTACTGCTGCCAGCCAGTGTGTAAATCACAGGTGAGTAATTTACTATATTGTAATTAAACAGGAGGAAAAATTGCCCTTTTTCCTGATCCAAGTAAATTACTAGTCATGAACACATTGTATATATTATTCTTAGCTGTTAATGAGCCAGCCTCTTAAATATATACATACTGAAAAATTTCCAATGAAACAGTTTTCTGCAAGAAAATGTTGATTCAAGAAAATGAAAATATTTTCAGGAATATATTGATTTTGTTGAAACACTTCATTTTGAAAAGACCACAGGACGTTGTTTGGACTTTTACATTATGTAAAGTTATATACCCTGTTATAATGTGAGGAAGGGCAAATATAGAGGAGAAAAGACTATGGTTAGGAGCAGAAGTTGCATTTGCCCCTGGACAAGTTGTACCTGCATTTGTCCTAGAACATAAATATCCCAGGATTGGAGTTTGCAGAGATTGCCACTTTAATCAGAGTTCAGTGAGTGACTGAATGCACTGCCACTCTTCTGTGATTGATTCACTGATGCAATCCTGGGATAACTGTTCAGACATACTTTGAGATGTCCTGGGACAAACTGCTAGTACTTCTTATCCTTTGAACCTTTTTAGGATTTATCTTGAGACAGTGGACATAGACGTCTGAACAACTGCACTTTGTCCCAGGATAAAATGGTTTCTTCCAGGACAAAAGTGCTGTCTGTTTGTAGCCTAAAAGTTTAACTTGTAGCCAGTTAGATTATGAAGGAGAGCAGACCATACAAATTGAATTAAATGGAGGTGGTTCTGGACAGCACAGAAGGATACAAACCAGCAGTTAATTGCTCATAACACTAAATGTTGGAACTTCCTCTGTATAACACCTTATGTGCATATGAATTCATTTTGTTTCCCTATTTGTCCTTTGAGTATATTTGGGACTGTAATTAGTTAGGGGCCTTCATTCAGCTCATCTTGATGTATGCATATAATTTATTGTATCCAGGTTATGCTAAGTAACAGCAGTACAAGAAATGAGGAGCAATAGGGAAATCAGACAACCTGTAGAGTGGAGATGTAGAAAGAGGGATGCATTGGCCATAGTGAATTAAATGACTTACATTTTGTATGTAGACAATTACAATGATGAATATTTCTCTCAGAACACCCTATTATGAAAGAAAGCTTGATCTCAAGGTAATGGATAATCTTCCAGGTGAACTTGCTTCTCATCAAAAATAAAATTAAAAAAAGATAATATTGTGTCTGTTATATTTGTTTGTTGAAGAATTAAAAGAGAACACACAATGCATAGCTCACCATTTAAGGTGAATAAACTAACAGGTAAGTTATCAGTCAGGCAAAAAAATACATTCTGATGGCCTAATTTTGCTGTTACACTAGCGCAAATATGCAGCAACCACTTTGACTGGAAAGAGGCTTTAAACTCAGATTCATGTATCCCAGCAAGTCCACATGACCTCCATTGACATCAGTAAGAAAGCAGTTGCCCTGAAAGAGATTTACTTTAACATAACTATCAGCAGAATCTGACCCTTTATCTCCCATCTGGGTTTATCTTTAATCTAGGTGCAGTTTAACTACAGGCATTTCTGAAGGAATTTTAGGACTGACTGGCAGAGATAAACTACAACAGTGCTGTACAAATAATACCTATCTCAGCTTATCTAGCTGTGCCCAGTAATCACTTCTAAGAGAGACAGTATCTAAATGTAAATCTATATTATTTTTAAATGACAAGTTGCAGAGGCCATGGCCACAGTCCTGCTTTTTCTTACCAGCAATGAAAGGAGTTATACAACTGCTTGCACATAAATTAAAATATTTTTACTACTTTTATTTGTTTCCTGCCAGTTTCCTCTACTTTAAAGGGAATATGAGGCAAATAGGGATATATTCACCTCTTTAATAAAGCAAAGAGGGTAACTGCATTCCAGTGAATGCCTTGCCTTCTCCACTGCCCTGGTAATGACTACTGGTCCCTTCTTGTAGCTCATCAATTTCCATCTTGCAAAGTTAGCGAATGACTCTTACAAAATGACAATGTCACAAGGCTGCATTTTGAAACCAAGATGACTTACCACTAAGCCATCAGCTTCTAGCTTCTTGTGAATATGTAAAACGTACTGGAATCATTGGGAGCATAACTGTAGACAGATCAGGCACTCAAAGCAGGCACAGTGTTATTCACAGTTTCTGACACAGGCACTATCTAATAAAATTAGACGATGAGGAGAGGGTCAAGGAATAACTGTTCTACTCATTTAAGAAAATAGCTTTTGTTCTATTCTTAGGAATGGCAGCCAGTGAGGGGACACATCAAGTCCTTGGACTCAAGAATAAAAGACATTTGATATTTGAAATAATGTCATATTTGATATAGCTATCTAAAGTACTTATCTGCCCTTCCCTGTCAACATCATTGCAGGATCTGAACACCTCACAATTCTTGTGTATTCATCCTTAGAACAACCCAGTGAGTAATAATACAGTGCTATTAACCCTTGTCTTACAGATGTGGAACCAAGACCTCGAAAGTCTACATTTACTTAAGTTCACTCAGAAAGCATATGGTGCAACAAGGAAATTATTGCATGTCCCCAAGTCCTATACTAGCATCCTAGATCCTCCTTCCTCTGCCATTAGTCTCAAAAGCAACTGAACCAGAAATCCAACAAGCTGGACCATTTTGATCTTTTGAGTCCTTATTACTCAATGACATTCTAGGTGTGTTCTAGGCTTGGATAGGGATGTTCCTGCCTCAGGCATGGGGTACCCCCTCTAGCCCTACTTTTCTATTATTCTATTTCATAAGATAATAAGAAAATCACTTTGATTCCATCTCTGCCTCCAGGATTCTTACTATACTTTAAACAGAGTTCAAATTAATTTCATTTCAAAAGGGGCTACAACATAGCCATGGATCTATACATCTTGAATGAGACTTTAGTTACTCTAAAATAATATTCTTAGGAGGTAGCAGATTATAACATGGCAAGGCACCTGTCATCACCACTGCATCCTGGTAGTCTGACAAATCAGTGTTGCTCCAGAAATAGCCAGTGCTTGTCAGAGGGGGTGTAGATAGGAAGCTGATAAGGATCCTATCCATGAGATAAAGTTAGCCTAGCAGGGCACAGCCCATGAGGGAGGCCAGACAATGTTTTTGCCATGCTGGCATTTACTTGGTGTGGAGTTACATATTGCCACAAAGAGTGAACAGAATGCAGTTTACTGGGCCAGACTTGTGACTTCTGTTTACTGGGCCAGACTTCTGAAGTAATGCATTTGAACCTATCCCACTTACATGCCTGTATCAAGTTTTGAACACTGAACTATACTAATCTAAATGGTAAGATAAAGTTAGGGTGACTATCTGTCCCGGATTTTGGAGGCCAGTCCTGGGTGAGGGGTGCAGATTAAAATGAGCATTTTGGATGCAATGTGTAGTCCAGCTGGGAAGGGAAGCAAGGTGCCTCCATCCCTCCCTGCAGCATGCTGTTGACTTGAGAGGGAGGGTGGGAGCCTAAAGGGGAAAGGGGACAGTTTCCCAGATGTCCCATCTTTCCAACCAGGAGAGATGATCAGTCTAGATAAAGTGTTATTCTGAAGGCTGCATCAGAAGCTTGTCCTCCATAACAAACTTGACTAATGCTGCTTAAATGCTCTTTTTGTTATGTGCCTGGAACCAAAGAAACAATGCTGCCCTGATTGACCATTAGACTATGTATATCTATTTATATCTAGTACAAAACAACAGATACTTTTCTAACATGGGTAGTTAAAATAAGACCTAATAATTAACTTATGGTGAGCACTTGATGATTGCTTGCAATCTGCCCCTAGACTAGCTATGTTCTCCAGTGAAGAGGGAAGACTACAGAAATGACAATGAGAAACTCACCAAGAAAGTTCAAGTTGCTGCAAATATGGGAGCCTAGGGGGTTCTTACTGTACCACCAAATCTATAATTTAATGTTCAGACTGACCACACAGTATCATGCACAGGGGACGCAATGTGGTCTAGAGGCTATAGAAGAGGGCTGGGAACCATGAGTAATCTCCTAGGACCTATTTGAAATGAGACATTTACTGCTGCAAGACTTAAAGGAGGTCACGTGATCTGATTACTTTGTGCCTCTGTCAATTTAGATGTAAAAATGGATAAAGACAGGCCTCTGCTGTAAAGCCATGATGCTGCATTTAGAAGCTATCCAGGCTGAACATGGAAGTGATTCTGAACAAGATTTGTGTGGAATAGGCTAGGTTTCATGCACAAGGAGTAAAATCAAGAGCACAGATGAACCTCTACCATTTTTCTTATAATGGAATGAATGTATAGGAAGCAATCAAACACTACTATCAAACTTTGCAGAATTGCACTTTTGAGTGTAGACCCAGCAAGAGAAAATTCTTCCTGTTGGATTCTCCCATTTCCTTACCTTGTTAGACCAGAAAAGCATAATATGGGAATACTCTCTTCTAAAGTTCTTTTTAGTCCATGCACACAAACAATTGACCTGAGCTATACACTTTGTCCATGGGAGTCAATGGTACAACTTTAGACTCACCAGGCCAAAGGTTTTTTTAGAATCTGCTAATGTGAGAGATCCATCCAATTTGTATTCCTGGAATGGAAACGGACATTGCCTTTGTGCCAACATAAAGATATTTATGGTACAAAAAGGTCAAACAAACAGACATCTATGACCCTTGTTGTGCCAAAAATGACCAAATCTGTGTCCAGGACATAGGTGCTACTACTTTGTGCCATTTTATTGTGGCAGATGCCTGTGAAGTTTATAGCAGCAAAGCATGGTCAGTCTGGAGCTGCTGGCTCTCTCCAGGTGCCCTGGGGAGGCACTCCAGGGACTTGAAATTCCAACATAGGATTGAACCCCTCGAGCCCTGGGAACGTGTGCCCAGCTTTCCCCTCTTATAGATATGTGCCTCAGAGAATTTCTGAGGCATGTCTCTGTAAGTGGAGAACATGTTGCCTGTTGTCCTGCAGGATCAGGCCCCTGCTCAATGCAGGACAACAGGTGATGTGTGTTTTACCCAATGAAGTGGGTCCACTGTGGTGGGACATATTCTGCCTGCCTGGGACATCCTGCCCCTGCTACTGCATTTGGCAACATCTATTTATATCATTCTAAGTTACTCAACTCCAACCCACATAGGAAAAGAAAATATTATACAGAATCCAGTTTCCCCCTGAGCCTTGTGCTTCTTTACACACATTACATGGGTATGAAATTCTTCTATTCTGTCTTAGTCTCATTTTACACAGGCATAAACTTAAACTCTCAAGTACTTGATTGATACAATTGACATCAGGTTGTATTGGGTTCAGGCCCACCATGCTCAGATTTGCTCAGAGACACAGGGAGAAACTAATCTGCCTCAAACCCCATTAAACTATACAGCAAGATCAAATTACTGAAATACCGTTGTAACATTTAGAAAAAAGGTTGGGGAAAATCAGTTGCGATGACACTCATGCTTGAAAAATTAAGGTCTGGATCCACATCTCATATACTCCAGAAAGCAAAAGTTGTTTGGATTAATATACCAGGGATATAGGGGGCATTCTCTCTAGGTTCAAATTCCAATCTATTCCTCACATTTTCAGATGTGCTAGACCTGGCATTCTGGTTCAAGTCCATTACTCCCCTGACAGGACCTAAGTCTGCAGTTCTTTCAGTTGACGGGGATTACAGGTTTTGCAGGGTTGGGGTTTTTTTTAAATATTCTAGTCTTTTTTTCCTTTCCCCCATTCCATAGCTCATATATTCCTGGAAAAACAAAATGTTACAAGTCACTGCAAATCTACTACAGCTGTTGCTCAGTTGGCATTCAAGATATCATGAGCTTTCTACAAAAGAATCTGGCCCCAATCACACTTTCCCATATGCCTTGAGAAATTTTGCCTGAATAAAGAGCCCAAGATTGAGTCCATGGGACATATACCAGATACATTGCAGAGAACATTTTCAAGAGCATCATCAAGTCTTTAACTCCAAAATTAACTTAATCTACATTGAATAAAACAGAAGTCTTGGTTGCAATAGCATTTGCCCTACTCAATTTCATTTGCAAAATACCATCGTGACTATAATTTATTTTTAGAGTCCTTTAAAATGAACTTCTGACTATTTATTTTAAAAATTGTGTCAAATGGATTTGATGGGAAAAACTTTGCAACGAGCTTTCTCCCTCTGCTTATAAATGGCTTATAAAATCCAGCACTAACATTCTGGCAATCAGAGCTATTTACATAAGAAGAATGAGTAGGCATGGGAAAGCAGCCCTTAGATTACATCAAAGAACTACATGCAAATTATCACATGGTACATATACTAGGTTGTACTTATAGACAAAAGAAATGAATAAGTTTATATTAATTCAAATTATGAGAAGTACAGGCAGGAAGGAAAAGTAATGCCATATTGATGTAATGTAAGAAAATCTTATCCTATTTCATCATGTAGGAAAGTATTGTCCAATCATAGAATGGGAAAGCAAAATTTCAGGCTTCTGTTCCTAGTTCTTACACTAGGCACTTCAGGATAGACAAGCAACCATTTCTTTTCCTACATTTTAAATTACTGAAAAAACAGGTAATATTATAATAGTTAGCATTAGTGGGAAATTTTAATCTCAAGATTTTACAGACACAAAGTCTAAGAACAAATGTCTGAGGGGTAGATAAATATTACTGTTTCATTTGTTAGAGTCCAGTTCTGTGATTAAGCTGATTCACCTGAGTAGGCCTATTAAATACAAGACAACTAAAGCAAGTACCAGCCTATATAAACCTGTTCTTAAAAATGGAAATTTGAAACAAAAGATCTCAATTTGGATATCCTGTGTTTGCAATTTAGGGTTATTAATTATGATCCTTGGTAGAGAAGGAAACAGATTATGGAAAAAAAAATCTATTTATACAAATTGGGATTTTTTCCAAGGCAAGGCTCCAGTATATAGTAACTTCATGCATGGATGGAGCAAATGCTGTACCCTGAGAATTATCAACCTAGTTAAATACCTCTGGGATAAACTGATTACTATTTTTTGTATAGTAAAACAAGCATTAACCTCAAGACAGGAATTCAGAACAGTTATTTTAATTTAAATTAGTGTCTTCTCTCATAGTTCTTCACGCTAGTGATCATAATTCACATTGCAAATGGCTGGGCTATTAATTTAGGTCTCTTATCTTTAACTTTATGAGTACAGTATATAGTAACTCTGGAGTGGTCACAATCCAGCAGCCTGTATTTTCTAGCAGATACCATACAGTGATTTCCCCATTCAACATACAGAACATTGTGTGATTTTTTTAGACAATTCTACACAGTAGCAGTTTAAAAATGCTAATTTTAGTGGCTGCTAATGTACACATCCCTGACTGAACTGTATATAAATAAGTGGAGAATGTTAACTGTATAATAATGTGGCTGAAACTTCCATTTCATACACACTCTTACTTTGAAAGTTCTTTCAGAAGGTTTACACCTTCCGCATTTTATTTCAGAAAAGCTCATTGGTTTTAGTGGTGTAGGTTTGGGTCTCAAAACAATTATGCACAAATAACTTCACTTACATATACCTACCCGTAACAGGACCAGGTCCCAAGGGTAGCCATGACATTCCCGGGGACCCATGATTCCTGTCCCTCCTCTGGTTTTCTGGGTTCTGCCTCACCTCTTCTGCCCTCTTGCCTGCACATTTTGCTGGTATTGTTATTGGGAGAAAATGAGGCTACTCTGGGACCCATAGCAAGCCTTAATCTATTAGCCATCTGTTGGTTCTTCCTTAACCCTGCTGATCACCATCCTGTCCTCCAGCTAGGTGGGCCCTCCTGGCCTGCTTGTGCCCCCAAGAGGGCTATTTATAGTCTATTTATGGTCTCCAACCTCCCCTACAGCAATACCTAGGCCTCACAGATGTTATTGTTTAATACTTAGGTGGGGCAATTGTTGGCACTGTATTTAACTCAGATACCTTGTTCTTGGTAGACCCAAACTCTTACACCAACCATGACTTTTTCATTTGATAATAGGCAAATTTTATTGATGTACAGTGATAGCAGTTAAGAATAATGCAGGCAAGGCAAATAATTTTGTATTTACCAGTCCTAGGGCTGTTACAGAGGGGAGGTATGCCTGTCCAGTATGCAAGCTTTACCCTGTGCTTTTTACCTGTGTGTCAACAGCCTGGAGGTCAAGGTTGAGGTCAAGGTCTGAGGCCCACCCACCCCCAGTGGGGTGGGTGAGATGGGCTGGTGGTGTGCCCTCTGTCCTTGGTGACCTCAAATTCCCCCAGTGGGGACCCTTTGCTGCTCTGAAATTCTTTCTTTTGTATTCTTTTTTTACTTTGATGACTTTTCATTACTAAGCGCCATTGATTGGTTTTCTTGTGGTCATCATACTGTCCATGTTTTGTTCTGTCAGCAAATTACTTCATTTTAACAAACCCATTACATGTACATGCTTTAATTGGGTTATTTACTGGTCTTTTAATTTGGTCCATCCACCAAAACTGGAAATCCCAAGGGCTCTGCAGTTGGGCACTATGACGTGGCACCAATGCTGCAGAGTCCCTTATTTTTGTTAGGGTACACTGTTCATGTTATGAAACAGTGTGGTACACATCTTCAACTTCCCAGCCTGTGTGTCTGCTAGCTTCAGACACAGTGGGCCTTGAAGGAAACTTGGTCACAAACAAGCTTTTAGAAATTAATTAAACCTTGCCATTTCCCTGGACCATTGTTCTTATGCAATATCTACTTTATCTACAAGCCAATTCCTAAAAGCAAATCTCTAAATACCATTTTCTAGCCACCACTTTGCTTTCCAGCCAATATCTGACCACTTCAGGCCTCAGACCCTGTTGAGGCCTTGGCCTTGGCCTTCTTGGCCTCTGCCCCTTTCCTCTCCCTGGTTCCCTTAGCCTAGAACCACTGTGTTGGACATGGCTTCTGGATCCCTGGCCCTGTCTCTTCCCTCCTCACTCATTGGGCCCCTGGACTTGTCTCTACCCTCCTCAGGCTCTGGCCCTAGCCTTCTTGGCCTCAGGCTTCCTCTCCTCTCCTTTTCACTTTCACCTAGGCTTTGGCCCTCTTGACCTCTGCCAGCCTTCACCATGAGCCCATGCCTTGGGAAGGCCCAAACCCCCTCCTGCCCCTCAGGCACCACTGCAGCTTGCACTCTGCCCCTGGGCAGGTGCAAGCCCTCTCATGCCCTCTGGCACTATGTGACCTCTGACCTCCCCTACTAATCACAATCTAGTTCATGAGTCAATCAAGCAAAAAAAGAAGCACTCTGTCTATAACTAAAGCTCTTAGGTGACTGGCTGTACACAAAAACCCCTACCCATCCTGGGTCCTAGTCCCCCTGCTAGCCCTCAGCAATTTATTTGTTGTTTCTAGATATAGCAGGATTGCAGCCAGTCACCCAGCAACAGCCATCTTGCTGCAGAGCTCTTCCTTCTGAAACCTGCAGGGACAGACTGCCTACCTGGATCAAGCCCTGCCCCTTCCAGTGAGCTGGCCCTCCAGTCACCTGCAGGAGTTTACCCTTAGGAGCTAAAGGCTAGCTCCTAGGTAGCTTACAACTGCTGCTCTGACTGCTTTAGCAGTGCCCTGGCTGCCTGTAGCAGGAGTCTGCCCTATTGTCCTATACAATAGGCACTCATAGCCTTTGGTTTTGCTCCTGGCTACCTATTCCCCTGCAGCCAGCTCATCAGGTGCATTGTTTCTTCCACAGGGGAAACCTACCTCCTGCTGCTTTTCCCCAAAAGTAGCAGGAGCCTCTGAGTCCCCACTACAGTGCCCAACAGCTAACAGTAAGGTTACTCTGACATACAAATGTTTTCAGGATTGTGTTCCAAAGAAGAATTTAATCTTTGTCTGACATTCAAAGCAGAGAATAAAAAGCTTCAGAAACTACCTCATGTAAAATTTTTCGGGTGCTGAATGAAGCGACTATCCAGAACCTCAAAATCTTCTAGTAGTTTACATCACTGTGAAGCTTTAAAGAAGTGAGGTTAGACTGTCCCTGCTGAACAGTTTTTAACAACTCTAAAAATAACAAACCATAAAATAGATTTCTCACCCAGAACAAAAGTTAGTGATGTCTTCCAATTGAGAAATCCCTTATTGTTCAAACAGAAGCATAGTATGAGCCAGTGGAAGGTAATAATGTTTTATCCATCAATGGTTTCACTGACTTTTAGTGGCATTAGCCACCTGAGCTCTTAGGTTGAGAAGAGAAAGTGATTCACTAAAGAAAAACTTCATTTTGAAGTTCATGCATTTCAGTGTCTTACTAGTTAAGATACAGCAGGGTAAGATTCTTATCTCTTCCTTTACTTTCTTTCTCAGACACTGTTTGTTCAAGCAGTGGATTTCTAATAGTCCCTAAATGGTAACATTGTAACTGATAGTACAATAAGCTTCTTCTCTGGACTCTCAGTTCAAAACATCCTTTTCTGTCTCATCAGCTTTTCCTCTTAACTCAAATTTCAGCTGAAAAGTTTCAGGTCTTTGCAATTCTTGATTTCTCTGTTCCTTCCACTATTAATTTAAGTACTTGCATCAGACATTTTGGAATGTGAGTCTCATGAAAGACCATATGTAAAATGAGATATACTGAATTATGTAAAAAGTCATTTGCGCTCTCCTTGGCTTCAAGCACCTCTGCATAGGAACTTGACTCATTTAAAACTTTACCTTGGTTACAGCCCAGGTATTCAGCATAGGAAAGCAAAGCTGTCATTTTGAACAGGTGTAATTTACTCTGATTTCAAAGCAATGACCTTTACTTTCTTCACTAAAGATTTGCATTGATGCAGTTCTATGAAAGATCGGCCACAAAACAGTGGAAATTTATACCCAGAGATTAAAGTTAATGGGACTTTTGGCAAGAGCTGTAGTGGGACCAGGCTTTGGCTCAAATGCTAATAGATTCTGTGATAATTTGGACCAATGATCCAGGAGTTCAGAACACAATAATCCTCAGATCAAAGGCAACACCCACCACAATTAATGGCCTTTTCAGAGACCAGTTCTCAAATAAAAAATATGTGCTTTTAGTAATTCAATAAATATTAGCAACCAACAAATAAAGTAGAGAAATGGTAATTTACAAGTCTTTTGTGCCAGGGGTACATAAACACTATGCCATCCAAAATATCAGAGTATTTATTTTATTTTATTGTCTCTGAGTTGTATCACTTTAAAAAAAACAAACATTTCCTTAAAGTCCACATCCTCCAAATCTTTTCACCGAGGATTGCATACATTTTCTTAGCAGCTCAGTTGGGAATACCAGTTATTTCATGGTAGCAGAACATAATGTGAATGCATTTCTGATTCATAGATTTTTTGGTCAGCAATTTTCATTTACATTCAGCAGTATTTCAGCTTTAGACATCTGTGATTATGTGTGCATGCACATACATGCATTTGTGTGTGCACAAGCTTGACTATTAGCGATGAAGAAAGATACCACACTGAAGTGTTAGAGGGCTAAAGTATCAGTACTTACTTTCAGGCCACTCCACATCCATGGGATATCTAAAACATTACTTAAAGCTGCAGGATGATGATTGTAGTTGGCAGCTTGGTCCTGCTGGCCAAATAGAACTCTCTACAGTAAGGTTAGTAGTTCAGTTTTGCAAGTTTTGCTTTCTTGAGTACAAAACTCTTGGATTAAATCCTTTCAGAACTAAGGCCTACACACAATCCTGCTTTTGCCTGGTCCAGACATAAGATGCCATTCTTTGACCTTTTTCTCTAATCCAAATAGAAATCCCTGTTTATGTTTAACAAAATTCAACATTCCACCTCCCCAGAAAGACCCCGAACCAAGATAGTCCACTGAATATAGTTCTCTGGAGGAGGATGAGAACCACGAATGTGACAAATGTCAGTCACATTGCTTAACGTACTACTGGAAAGTGCTCAGCTACTCCATACATAAACATGAGAAAAGGGAAGGATATGCCACGCCAGCATGTATTACTGATACAACGTGGAAGAGAAAAAGAAAGTCAGAGACTAGCATTATTTGTAGGACTGTCCATTTCCTCTCTCTAATGTCAGTGCTGATTTCAGTACCCTCTCCAATATCCTGTCCTGGATGAATAGTTGCAAGAGGAGACTAAGAGTTCAGGTCCAATGTTAATTCAACTGTTGGATTACCTTTTGTTAAATCTCACAATTTGTTAAAGCTGTCTGTTGTTGTTAACTGTGGTGGTCATGTTTTTATTGTATCCTGTTCACTAAGACCTGGGCTCAGACCATTCAAATCACTTTATAAAGATAACTTCACAGTGTGATGACAACAACTTCGGATACCTGAGCTATATTTGAACTAGTCTTAAACTTCCTAAGTCTTCAGTTGACCGTAAGCAAAATTAGAGGTAGAATTGGGGTAACTTATGGAACAGAACATCAATAAATCAAAGTCTCAGAAACAATGGTTAAAGAACTCCCATTGAGTTTCAATTCAATTGAAATAATCAGTCATCTTGGTTTCAAAAGTTTGACCTAATCTTATCAAAGATGAGAAATTTCTCTCTGAATACAAATGTTGAAAGAAAGAATAAAGTACAAATACATTTAGAAGAAATTCAAGCAAATTGTTTACCAGTTGAAGAGATCCACACACTGTGCAGTCAATACCACTTGATCTTCTTAGATAAAACCAGCTTTTAAGGAGGCAGAGTGTGAGTGACTCATTCATTAAAAAGTTGCAATATACATTCTGTTATTTCTCAAGAAATTCAAATAAAGTCTTTTTAAAAGTAGCCTACTGAATGGGAGGAAAAGACCATCCAGAATGTGAACCTGCATCCACTGCCTACAGACTCTAAGTCAGCATCTAACAGAAATGGCCTTAAAGGGACAGTTTACTTTCTTAATGTTACCAAGCAGAGCCGGGCAATATTTTTTGGCAATTAGTACATTTTCAGTTCTAATTTGAAAAATAATTTTAACTGGAGAAATGGTGGGAGGAAAACTAGATTTGCCATTGCCAGGGCTTCATCATTTTATTCTGAAAGCTCAATGGTTACAGTACTCGAGTACTCATCCAGAATGTGAAAGGCCAAGGCTCAAAACATTCCTCTGCCTGAGACAATTTGAATACACATCTCCCACCTCTCAGAAGAGTTTCTTAATCACCAGGCTGTGGGATGTTCTTGAGGGGATCTTCCAATCCTTCCAGAAGTACCTGTCCACTTTTAACCAAACTAATGAGTGAATGAAACAGAATTACCTTGGAAGGTTAAGATGCTGCCCTGGCAGGTGGGAGATGCATTTGTTTCCTCGAGGAAGAAGTCAGAGTTGAACCAGGGTGCCCCAAAACACAGAACAATTGCCTGTTCCTTTTCTGGCAATTCTAAGAATGTACCCCAAAGGTGGCCGCCCTGCAGCACACAGGCCGCAAGTGGCATGGGCAGCCTCTGTGTGTAGCCTGGGGCAGATGGGGGAGGCAGCAGACACTACAGTGGCAGATGGAGGAGGAAGCAGAAAACAAAGTGTAGCAGGCTTGCCTTTTGGAGCTTGGGTTAAGTCCCAGGCTTGAAATCTTGCTGTTTTGTTTGGTGGAGCTCATCCTCGAATCAGGAATCAGCAACAGTTCAGTCACACCCCTTTCCTGAGGGGAGGAGGAGTGGCGTTCCCCCCCCCCTCCCCCCCGCGTTGGACCTGATTGAAGACTGCAACACTCGGGTCTGGAAGACTTCAGGGGCAGAGCCGTGGAACGTATAAAAGGAGCTGCGTGCCCAGCATGAGGGGAGCGCATCCAGGAGAGAGGAGAGCGGGGCTTAGAAGAGCTGAGGAGAGCTGCTCAGCAGGGTGAAGCAGTAGCCCAGAAGTACCCCTGAAGACTTCCATCAGCGGGGAATGGCAGATGGCTCCAGCAGCTAGGCTTTTGGTATGCAACATGGCACATGGCGTCCAGACCCTGGGAGCTGCGTGAGGCTGCTCAGGTCTGCAACCTTTGGCATGTGGCCAGAGACACGGTGCACAGGACAGTGCACAGAGTGGGACCTTTGGAGCACTTGGGTGGCTCAGGTCGTCAACCCCCGGAACGAGGCTGGGAGCTCAGTGCAGGAGGCGTTGCATGGATGGTCCAGGAGTGGACCAAACCTGGTGTTGCACAAGGCAACCCAGGCCTCCAACCCATAGCAAAAGGTTGAGTCCAGGGAGCCAGATGGTGATCGGGCTACTGGTCCAGCAGACAGGGCAGAGCCAGAGGCCCCAGAAGCCCTGCATAGAGGAGCCCTGCTCCAGGGGACAGCAACCCTTTCACTGAAGCCCATTGCAGGCAAGAGAGCAGCCTGGCGCAGAGGACGCAGGCCTGGGAGCCCTGAGCTGCAGAGAAAAGAGAATCCCACAGGGGAGGGGAGTTCCCCCTGGTTCGTTAAGGGCTCCTGAAAGGGGAGGCCCCACTGAGAGGGCCCCCCTAAAATTACCAGTTTCTTCATAGTGCTTGGGAAAAGCCCAAGGGCATTGGGGTTTCCCCTCAGGATTGAATTTATCTTTGGGGTTTTTCTGTTTCAGATCAGATACTTACCTGTGACTTACCTATATCTGGAGCACTGGTATAAGGTTTTATGTCATTTATCCAGAGGGTATTGTTTATGTTACTGGTTTAGATATCTTATAAATATATATATACATTGTACCTATGTTTCTATTCATGTTCCTTTCTCTTGTGATAAGTTAATGTAAATAAATGTGTATCTAGTTAAGTCCCCTGACTGTCCTGGCCTGGATCTATAGGGACGGAGAGAAACTGAGTAGTCTGCAGTTCCCTGTCAGCACATCTGCCAGCTAACAACCCTCTTCAGTTGGAGAAGGGGAGTATATACCCAAGTTCCCTGGGCTACAAAAGCAACAAATTGGACAGGAAGTAAAAGGGAGGGAGCAGAAAATCAGACCAGTAGATTGGGCAGGGGAAGAGGACTGGGTGGGTGAGAGACTTAATTTGTGGTACACCTGCCCAAAACATTGCCCCCGCCACCTCACCTCCCAAACTGTTCTAGCCCATCATTTCCTTAGCTTTTCTTACAAGGGTCTTTCTTTCCCAGGAAAAAGTCATTTGGAGTAAGATGGAACATTCCATTCAATGCAAACTGATTCTTTAAACTGATTTTCTTTAAAAAAAAAAAAAAAAAAGCAAACTGTTTAAAATTCAGTTTGGTGCAATTAGGATTCTTTATGACTGGTTCAGCTGCCAAACAAAACAAAATAAAATAATCATTTAATTGCACAGCCTAAGTTGTTCTACTGCTGAAGTCCAAAGGAAGTGCAGTTTCCTACATAGTGCAGGGATCTGGTTCAGAACTAGGAAGTCTAAAGGTGTGAATTGTTGCATATGGCCTTCCCATAACCCTTTGCAGGTGAAAACTGTACCATGTCATCAGAAAGTTATTTTTTCCTTAGATTTGCCCCAAACTGAGACTGCAGCCCTGACCTCTTATTTGGAATTAAACAGCTAAACTTCTAAAATTCCACGAGCATGAAGAATTGAGCACTCTGGCTTAGTTCAGCTGCTGTAACCGTGCACGGCTCCCTGAAGCAAACGGAGATCTGCTTATTTAGACCTTCTGAGGATCTGGCCCTCAGTCACTGTAATATTTTTCCTTTCATTGGATCTCAAGTAACAAAGTTTGAGATGTTCAAAATCTAGATACAAACCATGAAGGACTTTGAAGTTGGGCTTGTAGTGTAGTGCTTTATTAAAAAAGGACAATCAGGAGTCCTATTGGGAGATTAATCTAGTTTCAGATGTGCGGTGGATAAACCCAAGACCTTGATTTTTCCCTAACTTCCAATTGTGTGCATCAGGATTTGACATCTTTCTCCTGTGCCACAATACTTTATCCTTCCCTGGCATCAATTCCCCCATTTATTACTTTACAGTAATAAAGTAGAGTGTCCCATTTTTCACAAGCAGAAATCCTTTCGCTGGCTGAGAAAGAAATTTATGACAAAGCAATCTTATCTCTTCTCCTCATTGTGTGGGAGTTGTAAGTAATTGCAGTGAAAACATTTTCCTGACCCAAGAGAAAGGTTTCACTATTTTGACATTGAAAAATTGCACCACTTATTTTATTTCTCTTGTTCAGTAAAAACATTCAATGCAAGATCCAATCAAAGAAGCAAGATTCAGAGAAGATTAAAAAAGAGCCAAGAAACAAAATTTTAAATCATGCTGACATTTTAGTCCATTTCACATGCTTTAAATAAAAACAAGGGCATCAGCTGTTAGTTTAATTCTACTTAAAAATGTATTCGAGCTTTAAATATAAGTGTAGTTTAATATCAATATTACATAAATAGAATGTCAAAGATAGCCTGTATTTTTTGTCACTTAGTATTTCAATTGTATCATTTTTGGCATTAATCTAGTCCTTCTCATTAACCAGACAAATACTCCTTTATGAATGAACTGCATGCAGAGATTTGGAAAATGTTCTTTGCCACAAAAAATCATAATACTCTACATGGAGAGATGTTTAGCTTCCTCTTGCATACACTAAACCTTAGTAAATAAGCATAATGAGAACTACATCGGCCAGGGGGAAATGGAATCCAGACCCTTTTATAAAGGTCTACTTAGGACTCAGATTAATTTCCAAATCTCTGATGATGATGACCCCAGAACAGCAACACTAGTAAAAAGTCACAAACTGCATGGCTGAAGTCTCAATGAGTTTGAAAACAAGGGGCGCTTGTACACGTGATGGGGGGTTAGTCCTTAGGGCTCCATTCTATGCCCCATTCTATGTTTCAATTAAAAACCGACTGTTTCAATTTAGGGGTTTCCATCACTGTTATGGCAAGGGGCCCAATCTTTTTTTTTTTTTTTGGGGGTGGAACCTGCCTGTGGCTGAGGGGGTGAGCTGCCAGTAGGCTGAGCAGCCTTGAGCTGCAGGGGGCCCTGGTCTTTCTTTCTGTGGTGGCGGCACTTCCTAGGGCCACCCAGGCAGGCTGCTAGCAGGCCAGGCACTGCCCCAGCTCAGAGTGAGGATCTGGCCTTATCCAAGTCTTCCCTGACCGCAAGCTGGGGCAGCACTGGGCCCATTAGCAGCCCACCTGGGCATCCCCAGGGGAGTACTGCCACCATGGAGGGAAGGACCAGGCCCTCCCACAGCTCAGAGTCCACTCAACCCACTAGCAGCTCACCCCTTGGCTGGGGGGGAGAGGCGGGGGGGAAGGGCAGGCCATGCGGGACAGGCTCCTCCAAAATAAAAAAAGGATTGGGCCCCTGACTGCTTCTGCCTTCAGTAGGCACCTGGCTTACTCCGAGTGGAAGGGGGCAAGTGGCAGAAAGGCATAACCCCCTCTCCCAGCACTGTTGGGCCCATATTCTGCACACCCCCCCCCCATGCCAGCTGGCAAGTGGTGGCAGGGCAGAGCCCCCACTTCCAGCACTGATGCGGGCATGGCAGTGCTGGAAGCAGGGGCTATGCCCTGCTACTGCTTGCCCCCTTCTGTCCAGAGCAGGCTGTGTCTGCATCTACTGTTAATTAACTGTGACTTGGACAAGGGGGTAAAAAGCACCCAGTTCAAATTCGCAGACAACACTAAGATGTGGGGGGATGTGGGCAGATTAGAAGGAAGGAATAGGCTGCAATCAGACCTGGACAGGTTACAGGGGTGGGCGGATGAGAACAGGATGGGATTCAACACTGAGAAGTGCAAGGTGATGCACCTGGGGAGGAAGAACCAGCAGCATGCCTACAGCCTGGGGAACTCCCTTCTCATCAGTACAGAGGCAGAGAAGGATCTTGGAGTCATTATTGATGCCAGAATGAACATGGGCCAACAGTGTGGGGACATGGTCAGGAAGGCCAACCGTACCTTGTCATGCACCCAACAGATGCATCTCAAACAGGTCCAAAGAGGTGATCCTCCCCCTCTATGGCACTGGTCAGGCCACAGTTGGAGTACTGCATCCAGTTCTGGGCGCCACACTTCAGGAGGGATGTGGACAACATGGAGAAGGTCCAGAGGAGGCCACTCGCATGATCAGGGGGCAGCAGGGCAGGCCCTACGAGGAGAGGCTACGGGACCTGAACCTGTTCAGCGTCCACAAGAGGAGGCTGAGGGGGGATCTAGTGGCCTGTTACAAACTAGTCAGAGGGGACCAGCAGGCACTGGGGGAGTCCCTGTTCCCCCGAGCACTACCAGGAGTGACTAGAAATAACGGTCACAAGCTGGCAGAGGGTAGATTCAGACTAGATATCAGGAAGCGCTACTTCATGGTCAGGGCGGCTAGGATCTGTAACCAACTTCCAAGAGAAGTGGTGCTGGCTCCTACCTTGGCGGTCTTTAAGAGGAGGCTGGATGAACACCTGGCTGGGGTTGTTTGACCTCAGTACTCTTTCCTGCCATGGCAGGGGGTGGGACTAGATGATCTGCTCAGGTCCCTTCCGACCCTACCAACTACGAAATTATGAAACTATGAAACTGTGTTCCCCTCCAGAAGCTCCTGCATTTAGCTGGTAGATAAAATAATTAGTGTTTCAAGTTGTAAAAGCATTTTTCAATCCTGTGGTCTGTTCACAAAAGGCATCATGTAAATACATTAGAGACAGTATTCCTGGGCTTGGATTTATTATGATCTTTTGTGTCTTTCTAGGTTTGTAAGAGGATTGATCACTTTTGGTCACTTATGGGAAAATATTCTATTCATCAGCCACTCATTGAAAACACCAGATGTGTTCCATTATGCTCGATTTTTGGTTTCATTATGCAATTGTCATCCTCATCGCTATAATTCTGTGGTGATGTGTTAAAGTTCAATCTGGTTCTCCCTGGCAAATAAGAGAATTATTCAATTAGTTTCATAATCATGCCAGTTTGTTTAGCACCCATTTCTTTCTAATAATAATCAGCTGCTTCAAGCTTTGCTGAAGAATGCAGCTGAGTTACTCCGTTTAAGAAAATCAACAAGTAAATTGGCTTTTGTATGAAGTGTCCTCTCCAACTAGAACCTTTTTCTTGCCTAATATTAAGAAACAAGGAGCTTATTATGGTTTTGTGAAATGACTTTGACTGTCTATTGAAGACTTTCCCTTGTTGATTCATCAAGTGATACAAAATAGCATAATTATCCTACCAGAAATATGAACAGCAATAACGTATGAATGTAAACATTTTTAGAGTTCATGGGAATTTGGATCTTGATTTTAGTTCTCCTCTGAATAGATATGGCAACCAGCTGCAAAATTCTGAACTCAATCTGAAATTCCTCAAGTTAAAAGTGTCCCAAAGCAAAGTCTTTAGTTATACACATTTCTATCTGTAACTAGAATGAAAAGAAATCTGGCCCTTTTCAGTAAAGTTGTATTTGCATTAAAAGTTAGATTTTCTCAAAGGAAATGCAAGAAAAGGAGACTAAACAAACATAGCCCAAAATACAATATGTGTAATTTTTCCAAGTTTTAATTTCTAAAGCTTTTTCTGATCCAACACACTTCTAAATATATAGCTACGTTTGACCACTAACAAATTCATAAAAGCAAACTCAACTTCCACTACATTTAGGGTCACTGATAATGCTTATTCCTCAAGAAACAATAGATGAGGTTTCTAATATTAGATAATAAACTTTCACTTTAAAATGATGTTGAGAAAGTTCTAAATATTCTTTTTGTTATACCAGAGATTAATGTTCAACTTCAGTGGACCCTACAGCCAAACACTACTTTTCAGCAACTTCATGGAGAAATGTCTCAAATCCTCTCTCACGTGGCACCTAAAGTGGTTGATCATGCTACGCAGACTTGCTACTAAGATATAATCCTTCTGCCATGTGGTTAAGACACAGAAAGAGCCAGGTTCACAAAGTGAGGGTATGTTTCAGACTGCCATCCAGCTTGAGAAACAGAAAAACTAAATTCACCTTCTTTGGTTGACTTTAGCAAGCAGACATTCCCCATTCACCAGCACTTTGATATTATGTAAAAACATGGAAATAGTTATTAAGAGAAAGGAAACATAGTCATAAAATTGGAAAAAGGTAGCCACAGAAGAGCCACTATCACCACCACACCCCATCCAGTAACTTTGGCATATTTGTTGGACTCTCTTTCCACCCAACGGGGACATTCCATATAGATGATAGTCCTCACCAGCCTTCATACCCCACTCTGGATCAGCAAGCGGCAGCAGCACAAGTATGTCTTCGTAGCCCAGTCTCTGTTCAAAAGAGAGCTGTCTGCCTGGAGGCCTCACCACCTAATTCCACAGAGTTGTTCAGCTTTGTTGTGTGCTGAGTAGGTAAAGCTTCACTACAGCCCACTTAGCACTGCTGCTATCCTCTAGACCAGGGCTATCCAATTTCTGAGTGGTTCTAGATTCAGAAAAAATTACAGGGGTGAAATCTCATGAGGAAAGAAAGATAAAAAAGAAAAAGAGAAAGAGCCATGTGACAAGTACTAGTCACATCACTAAGCACTTCTTGATCACACTCAAATTGAGGATGTTTATGGTATGAAATCCTGAATAAAATGAAAAAACAAACCCATAATATGACCAGTCCTCTTGGCACTCAGTCCTTCATGAGAGCAGTCTTCCACAGATCCACACTATGGGCATGTGCCAACGAGCATGCACATGTAGGGGCATGCATTTCCCATGAAACAAATAGCAGTGACATATATTTGTGCCACTCCTATTTGTTCCCAGGCATGCCCCTGCACATGTGCTCTGGCTCATAGCAAAGTAACCCAGATGGGATAGTGGAGGCTGAGGCCAGCTCCTGTGCTGGCCTCAGCAGCCTACCTGGGGTACTGGGGGCCTCCTGGGACAGCAGCAGCAACAACCAGCTGCTCAGAGCCTGAGTGTGGCTCTGGCCAGCCAGGCTCTAGTTTCTGGTGGTGCATACTGCTACCCCATGCACCATGCCATTTTTTTAGTGGCAGGTTTTTTTTACACCAGAATTTGCCAGTATCAAAAAAAACCAAACTGCTGTGCTGCAAATTAGCAGCATGGCTAATGGGTGAATGTGTGCTATGTGCAGTTTGTGGCACCGTAATCTGCACGTGTGTGCTCACTGGGACATGCCCTATGGGTCTGAAAACTTCACCAGCCAGGAGAAGGAGTGATGCATATGGACAGTCCCTTTCCTGGGAAACACCATAACACGAAGGCCTGGTGCAGCTGAAAATTGCCTCCTTATATACACCTCCGTTTCTACCCCAGCCATCTTTTCAACAAACATGACAATAGAGCGTACATGCATGAACACAACTGTTTACACAACACATTATAAGGAAGAAGCAACATGGCAGACAGAAACCAAAAATTCTCATATCTTTTGAGTTGTGATTTCCTGAGGAGACAGGCTGGGTACCCTGAGTTCTAATTATTTTACTAAGCAAGAACAGAAAGCTCTTCTAGTCTTACTATACAGACGGGTAAGAGTAGGATAAGATTTACCTAAGAATTTAAGTGCCTGTTTTAGGACTTAAGCAAAATTTATGCACCTAAGTCCAAAAAAGCAATTCACAAAAAAACAGTGCCATCTTGCTTAGGAAGCAGAGACCCAGCTAGGCTCCAATGTTTTCAGGTGAAAACTGATCTAGGTGCTTGGATTCAGTAGCGTAACAAAGGCAGGGGCGGGGGACGGGGGGAAGGGGCCAAGAATAACAGCAGCTGTGCTGCTGCCCTGGCTCCCACCAGACCACAAGCAGGGTCCACAATGACACGGTTCCATGTGCAACTGCTGCCTAGGGTGCTCAGGCAACCAGTTATGCCTTTGCTTGGATGCAGTTATTGCACATGCTCAGAGGAATCACCATCTTGTCTGAGCTGAGCATCTAGGCACCTATGCCCTAAGTCCGTTTGGGATTCACAAATAGACACTCCACCATGCCTAAATCTCCTGAAGCCCCCAGTCCATTAAGTGCTTTCAGAATACACCACCACTGACTGGCAGGACTCCTATGAGCTTGTTAAACTTGCAACAGAAAAGGTTTTTAGGCCCTCCTCAGCCTGAAGGAGTTTAAACCCACATCTCCAAATACTCAGGAGAACATGGTACCACCAGGTTATGGGCAATCTTTTTTTTGCAGTGTGCAACAGCAGGAGGGAAGAATGCCTCCCTAAATATGTACACACATGCATGCACTCTCATTCCTACTCGTACAAACATGCAGCTGGTAATGTGATAGATTATGATCCGTACTATAGAATACTTCCCAACATCTGTAGCATTTCACACCTCTTGTGTGACTCCATCAACAGATATCAGCTGCTCCTCAGGTTTATGCCAACCCTAATATCTAATTCTAATATTGTAATAATCTGATTTTTAGTTCATAATATCAATGAAGATTATCTTTTAAAAAGCTTATCTTCTCTTTTTTAAATGCTTGTGAAAACAGATAGGCAATGCTGAAGATAAAGACTTCCATTTAACAATACGTCAGTAAAGCATGTACGGCAATAATACAAATTTCCTGAGCCTGCCATCTACGAAGATGTCATATGCATGCTCTGGAGAGATCACCTTTCATTCCCTTGCCAGTCTGTAAAAGATAACGCAGTAAATGGACTAGTTAAAATATGCAGCAATTGGCTAAGATGCATTCCAGATCCAAATCATACAGTGTTCTTGTAAATGATAAATTAAACTCCCCATTGGCTTCCAATCCTAAAGACAGCAAATCTAATTACTCATCTGTTTTTTTATTTCACAGGTGTTCTTTGAGCTTCCAACCAGAGTAGAGATGAATTTTAGATTATGAACTTAAGCACTATTCATATGATATCCAACTGCATAATTATTCAACTGCATAATTTTGGGGCATTTGGCAGGGAGCTGGAGAGTATTAGTGTTTTTAGGGATTTTTAGGACTAGCACAAGGAAAACAGGGCTAATTCCCTCAAAAGTCAGGGACAGAAATCAGAACATAGCTCACTTGTTCATCCTACAAAATACAGTAGGATCCAGAGATATCAAACAGGATGGGTCTTCCATTATGCTAAACAGACTGAATACATATATGAAGATACGGTTGTTATGGGTTGCAAAACCCCTACGCTGACATGGACTTTATCTTCTGAAATAATCTTTTTATGCTAACATTTTCCATTCTTGGTTCTTGGAGCTGAATTTGTCTGGAAAGTTAAAGCAAACTCCTTTCAGATGTTTTTGAAAAGTGTGCTGGAATCTAATTCTATTATAAATGGGGAAAAAAATTACAAACCATGCTGTTTCTGCATGGGTTTACAGCAGGAGTGGGCAATTATTTTGGCCGGAGGGCCACTTAATGAGTTTTGGTGAGCTGTCAAGGGCTGCAAGGGTAGCACTGCCCCTTGAGAGGTACCCTGCCGCCTAGTCACCATCTCGGGACCAGAAGCCTCATCCCTAACCCCTGACTTTTGCCACCCAAAGTCCCTTCTCTTGCCCCCAGAAGTTTCTCCTTCTGGGAGTGGGGGTGGAGGAGGGGTTGCCATCTTGGAACTGGGGGAAAAAACAAATCATATGTTAAAAATAAAATATCTGCTATAACATATTTTAAATTTATTTCATATTGAAATATCCTGTACCACCTTGAGTGCATCTTTACACGTGCTTTACTGCAGAGCAGACTAATTAGCTCTGCAGTCAAGCATCACAAGCTACATGTGCACAGGTATTAAGGAAGCAGTAGATTAATTAACACCCCCATAAGATAGTACCTTTGGGGACAATACTATCTTAGAGCAGAGTAATTACATGTAATGAAATGTGTTTGTAGACCCTGACAGGGGCTGGCTAGGGCACAAGGATGCTAAAATGTGGGGGCTGCCTGCTGGCTAGTTTCACACTGTAGCACCCTTGTGCCCCAGCCAGCCCCTTACCACCTACCACCACCTCCCAGAGCCGAGGGCTGAACCCCTGGACACACTGGCAACCCAGGGCTGCTCCATCTCAGCTCAAATTTCTGTGGTGCTGGGTGCATGTGTAGATGCTGCACCCAGGAACAGTTTTCCCCGGTGCAAAATGTGCAGAAGTTTATCACTCCAGCTTAATTGCACGTGTAAGTGCACCAAGCCACTTGCTGCTAGCAGGGGTTGGCTGTACAGATTTGTTCAGCGGTATAATCTGTAAAATACGAAATTACACAGCGAAGCAAGATCTGGTGATGTGGACAGTACTAGGAATTTCAAACCAGAGTTTTTAGAATGTATTAAAAAGATAAGGGATATGAACCCACCCACATTTTCAAATGTGATGAAACAGGACTTTTTTACAAGACAATGGGCAACAGGACTTATTTAACCAAAGAACAAAGTGTGGCCAGTGGTTTCAAGGCATTTAAAGATAGATTAACACTTTTCTTTTGTGCAAATGCTTCAGGGGACTTTAAATGCAAACCTCTTTTAGTGTCCTGAGCCAAAAGTCTGCATGCACTAAGGGGTAAAAACAAGAAATGTTTGCTGGTAGTGTGGTGTGGAGCCAGATGATCCTCCATCAGATAAATAATTTGTGAGTAGAGGTTTTAATAAGGCTATTAATTCCATTATTTTGTGTTTAAATACCCTTTTCTTATGAAATAATGTTATCAAATCTTGGTCTCAGGTCCCTATCCCCCTGTTTTCCATTTGCTTAATGCCTCAAGTTACACGGTTTCAATTTACATGATTTTTTTTAGGAATGTATCTCCCACATAACTCAGGGTCCGACTGTAGTAATATCACAGCAGGGTTTGTATGCTAAATTACTGCCTGATAGACTACTTTTGAATTTACTGCACTTTTCAGGGTCCCATCCCTATTGCTCTATGGCATTATGTTTCGCATAGAGCAGCAATTAAGCAAAACAGGGAGTCCAGAGCGCCTGCTCCCATGGCAAGACAGGAGGGAGTGTAGCAGGGCACTAAGGTGCCTGCTACTTGGAGAGCCGGGATAACTACCCAGGTGCCGATTGCTGGGGCTACTATAGGGAGCCAGTGACCCACACCTGCTAGTGGTCAGCTGACCAGAAGGGGTAGGGCCTAGCTCCCATTTAAACCCAGGGCAGAGGCCAGGCAGGCAGTTCCCTGCTGGCAGCTAAGGGGGAAAGAGCTCTGCTGGAGTTAGAAATGAGTAGAGGCCAGACTGCAGGTACGGCCTGAGACTGGGGACAAATGGAACAACTCTGGTGTGGCGAGATGAAAGTTGGAGACAGATGGCTTAGATTTATGTTATAGCCAAGGGGCTTGTGTTTTCTTTACTGTTTGAGCGGAGGTTTGGGTGAGGCTATTAGGGGTTGGAGGAGGCCTCATAGGGGACCTACAGCGGTGTGGAGATCCCAGCCCCAGACAAGGGAGCAGCGGGAAGCCCCACAAGGGGGGCAGCAACCACCAAAAGCCAGAAAGGCAACATTGGGAGCATGCTGACCCCGAGTGCCAGGAAGGGTGCAGCATTTGAGAGTGTGCCAACCCCGAGCACCAAAGGGGCGCAGTATCGGGAGCGGGCCAACTCCAAGCCCCAGAGTAGGCATAGTATCAGGTATGCCAGAGTAGGGGGTATGCAAACTCCAAGTGCCTAGTGCACAGCGAGAGAGGCAGTGCCCAGTAAGGCACAATGAGAGAGAGACAGGGCTGCAGAGAGCCCGAGCGCCCAATGAGGTGCAGCAAGAGACAGGGGCTGCAAAAGCCCAAGTGATAAGGAAGTGTTGAGTGAGACCGAAGAACGTCCAGTACATCAGCGAGGCTTGGGGTGTGGTACAGGGGTGGTTGAAGCCACGCATAGCCCATAAGGCCGGGGTGCACAGAACACCCATTATAGAGACAGGACAAGTAATAGCAGGAGAACCATGGCCAAGAGGATGAAAGGCAGCCTCCCTTTAATATGTATGAGACCAAGATGTGGCAGGTGAGATTTGAGGGTGCTTGTAGGCAGCTTGGCATGGTACCGAGGGCAACTAGGGGAGAGCATGGCAACCCTAGGACACCCCTCCTGTTTCAGGGAGCTTGGGCAAGGGAAAATGTGAAGAACATTTGCAGAATGCTTCACAAACTCAGTCAGGTCTTTGCATCTCCCAAGGGAACCTCTTTCACAGAGGACAAAGCCACAAGAGGCCTACGCCTTTGTACCACTTCTCTAGTACCCTGGTAGCCTCCTCTCATACCAGAGGCTTTTGCCAGCCCCAGCAGTCCATCTATTCTATTGGTTAACTTTTACTTTCAATTCATCAATGCCCATTTGTGCTCTTCACTCACAGTTAAGGTGAATCAGGTTGTAGCACACACCACTGAATGGCACAAGTTGACAGAAACGCATTTAAAGGCAGGCCTATGCTGATTTCACAGTGCTTTATGTAACTAGGAGGGGAGATGAACAATTAAAGTGTAAATGCTACATCAGTGAGAAGCCAAAGATCTGTCCAGCAAAAATTCCCAAAGGAAATTTTCCAAGCCAACTTGAAGAACATGTTGAAACATTGCTAGTGCCACAAAGAGTACTCTATAAAAGTTTTAAGGCTAATTACTGTATTTAACTATAGTTACTTAAATACACCCTGCCTAACATGATGCAGGATGACCAGAGTGAGGATGAATATATGCCCACCATTGGCATGGATCTTGTGAGGGAGCATCTTGAGAGGCTGGACCCCCATAAATCAGCTGGTCTGGATAGGTTGCACCCAAGAGTGCTAAAGAAACTGGAAGACATCATAGTGCAGCCACTGGCAAGGATATTTGAGAACTCATGGCACTCAGGCGAAGTACCTCAAGATTGGAAGAGAGCCTATCTTCCAATGGATGTGGAGGTAATGCCTATCTTCAAGAAAGGGAGGAAAGAAGATCCAGGAAACCACAGGACAATCAGTTTGACCTCAATCCCTGGGAAGATTTTGGAAAAAATTATCAAAGAAACCATTCTTGACAGGCTAACAGAAGACAACATTCTGAGATATAGCCAGCATGGGTTTGTTGCAAGTAGGTCTTGTTTGACCAATTTTATTTCCTTCTATGGCCAGATGATGCATCAGTTGGCCAAAAGGAAAGAGGTTGATGTTATATATTTGGACTTCAAAAAAGCCTTTGACCTGGTGTCCCATGATGTCCTCATGGAAAAACTGGGCAACTGCGGCCTCAACTACTCCACAATCCAATGGCTGGGGAATTGGATCTGAGGTCAGAGCGTGGTAGTTGACGGAACTGAATCAACATGGCACTCAGTGACTAGTAGTGTTCCCTAAGGCTTTGTTCTTGGACCTGTACTCTTTAATGTCTTCATAAATTATCGGACACTGGTATCAAAAGTAGACTGGCCATGTTCTCTGGTGACACCAAACTTTGGGGAAGAGTGTCCACACTTGAGGATAGGCTGGTGATCCAGGTAGACCTTGATCGGCTTGCAAGGTAGGCGGATGAAAACCTGATGGCATTCAATACAGAGAAATGCGAGGTGCTCCACCTTGGGAACAAAAAATGCATTGCACTTTTAAGCCCAGCAATGCTACACTTACTAGCACCATGACCGAAAGAGACTTGAGGGGTAATCATTGACCACAAGAATGAATATGAGCCACCAATGCAAAACCACAGCTGGCAGAGTGAACAAAATTCTGGCTTGCATCTACTGATGCATCTCAAGCAAGACCTAGGATGTCATTCTTCCACTGTACTCAACCTTGATGAGGCCACAGCTGGAGTACTGCATCCAATTCTGGGCTCCACAATTCTGGCAGGATGTGGAGAAGCTTGAAAGAGTCCAGAGGAGAGCCACACGCATGATCAGAGGGCAAGACAGCAGGCCCTATGAAGAGAAGGCTGTGAGCTATGGGACTCTTCAGCCTGGAGAAGCGTAGGCTCAGGGGTGACATGGTGGCAGCCTATAAGTACATAAGGGGTGTGCATCAGGATCTGGGGGAACACCTCTTCACCAGAGCACCCCAGGGAATCATAAGATATAACAGTCACGAACTCCTGCAAGACCATTTTAGGCTGGATATAAGGAAAAACTTCTTTACTGTCCGAGCCCCCAAGGCCTGGAACAGGCTCCCCTCAGAGGTGGTGCAAGCACCTACTCTAGAAACTTTCAAGAAAAATTTGAACACTTATCTTGCTAGGAACCTTTGACCCTATCTGATTTCCTGCCCCTTGGGCAGGGGGATGGACTTGATGATCTTATGAGGTCCCTTCCAGGCCTAATGTCTGTGAATAATTTCTTGTTACTTAAATCTAGGATAAAGATTAGAGGAATATGGCATCCCCATTTTGATTAAACTGTTCCATTTCATAAACAAGTTCTTTAAAAAATGTCTACCACCATTAAATCAGAAGACAAATGTCTATTATATGGATATTTCTCTAGCCCATTATCTAAAAGTAAGGAATAGACTCAACCATGTAAGGCAATGACTACATATTTTAGAGTCTAAGTAGATTTATGTTGCAATAGGAATCCACAATGACGTCTTAGACCACTAAAGCCAAATTTCATGAGGCTATATAAAGGTGATCCAAACTCACATTCCAAAGAAAAAAACACATATTTTTCCTGTGAAGAATTATTTCTCCCTCCCCATCTCAGATTTATCTCTAATTTAAGTAGTTTATCATACAAGCACATTCTAACTTAAAATAGGTTCTGTCTATTTGGAACACTCATCTAGAAGGTCTGATTTTCAGAGAACAAGAGAAGTGGTGAGATGGCAGCCAGAGAGATGTCTCTGTTTAGTAATAAAATATTAAAAAATAGAATGGGTCCAGTTGAGTGCATGATTGCTAATGATTTCTATTTGGGTTCATAATGAATAAAAATAATGCATATTGCAAAAAACTGTGGCCTGCTTATTTATAACTTGTTAACTAAGTCAGCTAGCTAGTCACTGATTACCACACATACTCCAAGTAGGTAGAAGTCATACTTTTCATTAGGTATTCACTCCATTTTTGCCTCAGGGAAGGAATGTTATTAGTTCATTGCCAGTTACAAAGAACTGCAAATATCAGTTTGTTGCCAGTTACAAAAAAAGTGGCTATGATGGTAATTTCTGGCCGCAGGATCTTTTTACATACACACTTTTCTACCCAAACATCATAGTATTCAAACATAAAAAAGAGAACAGTTTCAATGTGGATACAGAACCATTCCAATATGTTTCAGAAGGGGATCTGAGCCAGAGAAGTCTGAACATTGAAACTCATTAACCAAGGCTAAAAAATATTGATTTCCAGTCTTCACAGTGAGCTGACCCCAAAAGGATCAATACAGATATAGCTGATTGCACTGGATAATCCTTCATGGTTGCAGGCACCTTCAGAATCCAAAATAGTGACATGAAAAAACACATAAGGCCAGATATGGTGCAACAGGCTCATGCCTGATCCTGCTGCCCCAGAATCACAGGTGTGCCCTGCACCCCTGCTTACATCATACCTGACCCACTCACCTGCCACTACTTGATGTTCCAAGATGACCCTGTACTCACCTGGAGGTAATCCAGTGGTTCTCTGTGGGCCAGATGTGACTGTAGTGATGCATTTTCTGTGGGGCTCCTCCACCCCTACACCCTACCCCTTTCCACTCAGGTGATATTTGCCATTTGTTGTGATGCTGCAGGCATTTGCCACCCCAGGCTATGGCTAGGATCCTTAGGGGTCCAATTCCCTGCTCATGTTAATGTAGGACTATGAAAGACTGTTAACTAAACAGATCAGATAAACATAAAATGGCTCAGCTTGGTGGCCAGGCAGGCGACTGGTGACTCATTGCTCTGAGCTTCTTCTTTCTTTTGGGGCGTGAGCTACTTCAGGCCTTATGCCCCTTTGCTTCTTCTTATTGGGTCATTTGGTCCCCTCATGAATGTGTCCTCTCTGGGTGGACCCTTCCTTGGTTGGCACTAGGCCAGGTCTGGCTTCACCTCAGGGTGGCTACTCTCATGCCCTCATGAGGCCAGTGGTCCCTCCCAGCCACCTGCTGGCAAATCTCTGGTCTGCAGGCTTCACCAGTGGACCCATGAAGTTTGAGCACTGCTTCAGGCAGCCCTTCCCCAGTAACCCACCATTGGTGGCCCCTTGATACCTGTTGCAGGCTCCACTGAGATAGAGTTCTCAGGCAGGGGTCTCTGGGTGAGTGCTTGGCCCCTGCTGTGCCACAGGTTGGGCCCGGCTCAGTGCTGCCTGCCATGGGGCTTGCCAGTGGTGACTCTCCAGGACTTCCGGAGGGCACTGTACTCACTCCTGTTCCTCAAGTCTTCCCTGGGTGAGATGCAGCTGGCTCACCAGCTGAGGCTTAGGGCATAGCCAGCTGTCTATTCCCCATGAGACGCACGGCCTGCACTTCCTTGGCTTCCCCCACAATGGGAGGAGCACTCAGCGCTCTGCTGGGGTGAGAATGGCCAGCCCCATTTCTAGTCCTTCAACTGCCATTCCCCCTTGCCTCCAACTCCGGCACACTTTTGGCCCATTGTCCTGGGGCTCTTGGCCAACTGGGAGTGCATTTCTTGCTGGTGCTGTGCCAGCTAGCCTATGTGTACTCCAAGCATCCATGCTGCCACAGGCAGGTGAGTCAGGTGGAGGGCTGTCACATATGGAATTTTGCCAGCTCTAGAAGTTTCAATCACCAGAAAAGTAGCTTTCCAAGGAAGGCTAGATTTGTTCTACTTGTTCTGTCATCTTTTGTCAAACTGAATTGATTCTTACCACTATTGTCATTTCAGACTGTTACAAACTCACCACTGCAAGGAGAAGAGACGTGGTCAAAATGTACTCTACCAACTCTGACAGCTCATCACCTTTCACTGAGAATATGTATGTCACACCCACACTCACTTGTGGGTTACCTTCATGGCCCTCTACCTGTATGGCAGACTGTATGCCTTTGGTTGCTGTGTATTATGTGTTTTTCTTCTGTATTTACCTCCGCCAGCCTCTCCCACCCTTTTCTCTTCTGGTCTGTTGCTTTAAGGAGAAAACATGAGGTCTAACCATGTGGGCAAAATGTCCCCTGTTGTTTTGGCTTTGTGCTCTGCATATGGAAAGCTGGGGCCTTTTATCTGGGTAAGATATGTAAAATCCTCTGGCCTGATTGGCTACGGGGAGCAGAAGCTTCTCCAGGCAGGTTGGTTAAGAGAGGCTGAATTGTGGCACTCCCTGACTGGACAAGGCTAAAGTGATGTCATGCTAAGGGATATAAGGTTGCTTTGGAGGGGGAAGAAGCTGCTATGAGCTGAGGTTTAGGGATTAATATGAGGACGGAAGATATTGATTTCTTGGGTCAGCTGGCCAGGAATTAGTCCTGGCAGCTTTTAAACTGGGTTCAAATCTGGGCGTTTCTAATTCTGCTAGACTGGCAAGGGTTGGGGCTCTGCCAGCTTTGGGCCAGAGCTGAGGTGTGTGACCTTCTGTTCCCAATGGAGCTGTGACCCAACCTACTTGCAGCCCAGGCAGAGGGTTGGCCTGGCTTTCCCCCTTTGTTTCTTTTGATGGTCCTTGGCTCCAGCCAAACTGTGTGGTTGAAGCTGTAGCCAGTAATCAACCTGGCCAGTAATCAACCTATTTAAATCAGCTTAGAAGTTTTGGGTGTGTGTATACTGGCTGGAGCTGCAGATGTCCCCTCACGCAGCCTCTCCATGGGAGCAAAGATCGATGCTCTACCGCTTCTCCAGGAGCAGCAAGGGGATCACAACCAAACCGCCAATCACAAGCAATTTCCCGATGTGTGGTGAACCACAATTGTAAGGCAGCTCCGATGTGGACCCTAGAACTAATCCTTTGGGAGAGCCCCAAGTCCCAGACTTGCCTGGGCTGGGTTGAAGTCTCTCTAAAGGGATCCAACCTATGAGCTGTAGTTGTAGAGATAACTTTTATATTGTGTTTAAGGTTTTGTACTTTTATTTGTGGGGGGGGGGAGGAGTTTGGTTGTGTTTTAACAATAAATTTGTATTTGTTGGTTTATATAGCTTGTGAGAATGGGAGTTTGTCTGCGTAGGATACCCCAGTTAAATTTAGTGTTCCCAGATTTCTGGGTGCAGGCTCAAGCCACTGGTATAACTCATTGGGTACCCCAGAATGTGAACCCAGCCTTCATGCTGCCGACTTGTGCCCGGCAGAAGGGTTACAAGTAATAGGGCAGACCATTGGACAATATCACTGGCAAGAATCTTACCACTGACTGGGAGGTCCAGCAAGGACATACTGGTCAGATCCATTCAACATTAGCACTGCTAGTGGGATCTCTTGAGTATATATTAACAACCTTTGCAGCAGCAAAACACTGGCCAACGTGGTGCAGCTGCTTTACCTGTGGCAAGTTAGGATGATGTTATATATTGTACTGTCTCAGGGTTTGACTGTGTAGTTTTGCTAAGGAGTTAGACAGTGGATTTATACAGGGTGGCTTAGCTAGGGATGATCCTGCCTTAGGCAGGGGCTTGGACTACACAACTTCTAGAGTTCCCTTCCAGTCCTACTTATCTCTGATTATATAATCAGCAGCAGCTCTGTTTTGCAACCAATCAGAGAATCATGAATTGTTTATCATGTTCATTGTGGTTTTATACCTAGCAACATTTATCTTAGCAAAATTTTAGCAATGTAAAACAATTATGTGTGACTGGTGTAAGCAGTAATAAAACATGCCTTATCAATACTCTGGTAATTTTCCATTTATCCTCATTCCAAGGGCACTTCACTTTGGTGCTACAGAAGAGTCTAACAGGCATAGCTTGACAAGGGCCATTTGGTCCTGTGACAAGACACTGAACACAGACAGCTTCAGGCATAACAGGAGCTAAAGTATTCATGAAGAAATTCACAGTAAAAATGTTTCTAAGTACTAAAACAAAAGCATTACTGAATTTAAAGTGGGTATTTTCTACCACACCAGCCATGCATATTCACTTTCCACTTCTTTTATATGAGGCATTTATATGGTGCCCATCACCACCGTATCTGGGCACCTTAAAATCTATAATGATATCTCTTTGCAACACCCTTGTTGCATGAAAGTGCTTATTACCCCAATTTTACACCTGGTGACTGAGGCAAAGTAATATGCCCACATTCACATAGGAAGCCTGTGACTGAGGATAGAACTGTGCTTGGGGATGCCAAAACCTAACCTACTCTCCTAATCAGTAGGGTGACCATATTATTTTGAAGGAAATCTGGGGTGGAGGCAACATCCTCCCCAAACCCCACAGCTCCCAGGACCCCAGTGGTGGGGTGGGGCAGGACAGTGAAGAGGCTTACAGTCAGGCTCCATCCCCTGCACATAGAGACTGGACCTGGTGGGAGCAGCCCTTCCTGGTCTCCACCAGCCCACCTTGCGTGGGCACGCAGCACCTTACCCCTGCCACCAGCAGCTTCCCAGGGCTGCTGCATGCAGTCCAGGCCTCAGCAGCAGCTACAACACAGCATAAGGCTGCCAGTAGCAGGTGGCCGTCCTGGCTCACCACACACAGGTGCCCAAGCCCTAGCTCTAGCCCCCACTCCCCAGCTCACCCCAGCTGATCCCTGCCCTAGGCAGGAGGACCAGTGCTTAGCCCAGCCCATCCCCCAGCCTCCAGTCGTTGCTTAGGAAAAGCCAGGCTGAGCATGTGCAGGTGGAGTGGTGGCACAATCCAGATTTTCGTTTCAATTTAGCCCACCAACCAGGAAGCCAGGACAGCCTATGAAACCCAGAACTGTCTCAGACAAGCAGGAATGTAAGGTCACCATAACCTTACTGTTTCTTAAAGAGATGATGGGTTCAGTGCGGAATTTGAATTACTCATTTCTGTACAACAGTGCAGATGTTCATTCATACTATAGACCTGAAGAATATGGAAGGGTGAACAAGAAGTCAGTGAGAATTATCCTGTGGATGTGAAGCAGTACCACCTAGCAAAAAGCTGGCATTATCAGACCTGGGTTGGGAGCCCACTTCTGTCATTGACCCACTCCATAGCCTTTGATAAATTGCATTACCTCCCTATGCTGCATTTTCTGGGTAAGACACAGATAACAAAGATTATTCATCTTGGCACAGAATTTTGAGGTCCAGGGAAGGAAATACTATGTAATTTTTAATACTAGTTAATAATGAAATAAGATACAAGAAAAACAAAACTTCTTCAACGCCTTAGAAATGCTACATAGTTTCAGAGAGTCTCTGGCTCTTTTGAGAACCTGGTATTTCAATACTCTCCCCTAGAAAGTTCGGTGAACTGCCTGCCTCTACACTGACACACAACTGTAGAAGACAAACATGACTCTTCTTCCAGTAAAAGACATTCCAGTCTAACTAGCCCTGTTTCAGGCTGCCAAAACTCAACCCAAATATCTTGATCTCCTCTCCAAGTAATAGAATAACTATACTGTAGTATCTCAGTTTGCTTCAACTTCAATCTTATTATACTTGCTCCAAGGGACAGAGCATCATTTAGTATTTCTCATGAGTGCCAAGTCTCAGATCTTCAAAGGTATTTAGGTACCTAATTCCCATTAATTTCAGTGGGAGTTAAGCACATAAAAGCATTTAAGAAATTGATCCCAAATGGCTTCATCCACTGTTCGTTGATTTCAATAGGAGTCTTTCCACGGTCATCTTTGTACAACGGCTCAAGGATCACAATAAAACGGAGAAGGGACAAATATGATTAGTATAAAGAGTATCTAATTTAAGGAAGGCAACAGAACCTAGTAATCCTCAAAACAGAGCTCTTGCCAAATAAACAAGGCAGTAGTTTATCTGCACCTATTAAGACAGTGCAGACTTTTTCCATCCTAAAAAATAGAGCTGCTATTTTGCTTTTGTTGCACAGACCTTTTACCACATCTCAGAAACTGTCAAACAGATACAAGTTATAAAAATTCTATATTAAAGGATTAAAACACATATAACACACAAACACACACACAGCTTATCAAGACTTTGGCACTGTCCCATGTCACATATTTCATTCAAATCACATTGCACACAGGTTACTATGAAACAAAGTCAGCCTGCCAATGTATTATTCGCTTGAACTGTGATTGCATCCATTTACAGTGCTGGAGTTAGGAGGAACATTTGTTAGAGGCTTCTAGCACTTGGAGGAAACTGAAGGATTGACCCTTTCTTCCACAGTCTCCCTAGACACACACATACCCTGCCAGATGATCACAATAATTCACATTTTCAAGTGATGCTGGGTTGCAAGCACAGAAGGCATTGTTGATATTACAGATGAGAGTACGCCCCCACTTTTCAGTGATGCTCAGTACCCCGCAGCTACTTTTGCAACAGCCTCACCACTCAGAATGCCAAGATCCCTTGAAAACCTGAGCAATTATTCTGGCACCTAGATGAAAACTGAGCTCTTAGACATCTGACCCTAAACATGTTTGAAAATGCCAGCTATAACATTTTAAATCATCCTCATGCAGTGGAGAGGTTACCTGGATCCACATGCTTCTGCAATGTGCAAAGCCAAAGCACTCACAGTAATCCTTGTTCTTAGTTTTTAAATCTACATGAAGTCAATTCAAAGATCTGATGACAATTCCTCATAGCTTTCATCTTTAGGACCTGATATTATTTCTGCTGTGAAATATAGCACTTCAGAAAGATGTACGCCCCTTCTGAAATCCCATGACCTGTAAAGAATGTAATATTCTAGATGCAGCATGAGCAAACATAATAGCAAAAACAAATTAAGAAATGGACTTTCTGAGTCATCCTGACCATCTCCGTCTGTTCTTAATGCAGCTACTCTTCCTTCCCAAAACACCTTTTCCTTATCTTTTGCCTCTCAGGCTGCAATTAAACTGAAATAATGCACCTTTTGGGAAGTTACATTCCTATTAGTACCTTAACAGGCTGCCTTCTTCCTCTGTAAGTGGGCATTAAATAGAACCTTAGCTATTCCTCTTGGCAATTTTCTGGGCAATTCTTTGCTACAACTTTATTTATAGTAGGTATTTCTTTTATACACAGAGTCAATGTGCCTAAATGTCAAGCCCTCTGTGTGCAAGCATTCACTGGTAAACCAGTGGCTGTTTGCAAATGAGTATGGGTGAATGAAACCTAAGAATGCACATGTATCTAACTGTTTCCATTCAGACATGGGTTGCATTTTATCAAACTCAATAATCCCAATTTTTCCAACCTTTCCTTATATGTCATGCTTTCTAGACTTCTGACCATTTTTGTTGCTCTTCTCTGGACTCTTTCCAATGTGTTCACCTCTTTCTTGAGGTGTAGTACCCAAAACTTCAGGGGACAGTACTTCAAGCTGGAGGTCTGGAAAAGGGCCAATGTGGTCCCCATTTTCAAAAAACGGAGGAAGGAGGACCCAGGAAACTACAAGCCCATTAGTCTTACCTCAGTCCTGGGGAAGCTCTTTGAGAAAATTATCCAGAAGAACATCTGCAAGGAACCAGCAGGGGAGATCATGTTTAGGAGCAACCAACATGGGTTCATTCAAGGCAGATCCTGTCAGACCAACCTGGTGGCCTTCTATGACCAGGTCACAAAATCCTTGGCTGCAGGTGTTGCAGCAAACATAGTCTTTCTGGACTTTAGGAAAGTCTTCAACACTGCCTCTCACCCCATTCTCATTAAACAATTAGGCGACTGGCATTGATGCCTGCATAGTCAGATGGGTGGCCAATGGCTGGAGGCCCACACCCAGAGTGTGGTGATGGACTGGTCTTTTTCAACCTGGAGGAATGTGGGCAGTGGGGTCCCCCAGGGCTCGGTCCTCGGGTCCGCACTGTTCAACATCTTCATCAGCAACTTGGACGAGGGATGAAAAGCACCCTGTTCAAATTGGCAGATGACGCTAAGATGTGGGGAGAAGTGGGCATGCTGGAGGAGAGGGACAGGCTACAACTAGATCTGGACAGGTTACAGAGGTGGGGGGATGAGAACAGGATGGGTTTCAAAACTGACAAGTGCAGGGTGCTGCACCTGGGGAGGAAGAACCAGCAGCATGCCTACAGGCTGGAGAACTACCTTCTCATCAGTGCAGAGGCAGAAAAGGATCTTGGAGTCATTATTGATGCCAAAATGAACATGAGCCGACAGTGTGGGGACGCAGTCAGGAAGGCCAACCGTACCTTGTCATGCATCCACAGATGCATCACGAGCAGGTCCAAGGAGGTGATCCTCCCCCTCTATGAGACATTGGTCACGCCACAGTTGGAGTACTGCATCCAGTTTTGGGCACCGCACTTCAGGGGGGATGTGACCAGCATTGAGAAGGTCCAGGGGAGGCCACTCGCATGATCAGGAGGCAGCAGGGCAGGCCCTACAAGGAGAGGCTACAGGACCTGAACCTGTTCAGCCTCCACAAGAGAAGGCTGAGAGAGGATCTGGTGGCCATCTACAAACTGGCCAAGGGGGACCAGCAGGCATTGGGAGAGTCCCCGTTCCCCTGAGCAGTACCGGGAGTAACTAGGAATAACGGCCATAAGTTGACTGAGAGTAGGTTCAGGCTGCACATCAGGAAGCACTACTTCAGTTAGGGTGGCTAGGATCCGGAACCAACTTCCAAGGGAAGTGGTGCTGGCTCTTACCCTAGGGGTCTTCAAAAGGAAGCTAGATAGACACCTTGCTGAGGTCGTTTGACCCCAGCATTCTTTCCTGCCCATGGCAGGGGGTCGGACTTAATCATCTGCTCAGCCCCTTCTAACCCTACCAACTATGAAACTATGATGTGAGGCCTCATCAGTGCTGGAGAGAGGAGAAAAATCAGTTTCTGAAAAATCTTAACTTTTTGTCAAACAATCTCTTTCTTCCTTCCCACCTAGCAGTACACTTATTAGTCTGTATTATTGGACAATTGTACAGAGTTCGGGTTAACAGTTTGAAAACACAATTTCATAAAAATCTTGTATAAATAGCAAAAAACAAAACACTGGATGTGTTCGTACAGCATCTGGTGCCCCTACCATGTTGGGGAAATGGTCCATGAGTGAGATTCCCAGTCACTCCTGTAATACACGTAATAATATGAAGAATATCAACTTGCAGAACCATTTGAAAGTCTCATATATTTGATGAAAAATGAATAGATACTGGTAGAATAAACAAACTTTAGAAATTATCCCTGGGAGAATTGTTTACTAGCTTCAAGCTTTCCCTTTTACTTTGGCCAGAAATCCAACACACTTTGGGACACATCCATACTCACATGTTTCTCCTCCTGTTGAGATTCTAGGATGTCAGTTGGACATCACTAGTGTTTGTCAACTGAGCATTTGTTTACCTGTTAGCTGTGACAAAAATGTGTGAATGAAGGCAAACCTACTAAATGTGATGACATGTTCTGTGCAATTTCTCCCTCTGGTTTCCATGACTAGACTCAGTGGCACTATGCACTCATTTACTCTACAGGTCTATAAGAACATGGAAATGGCAAACACAAATTGACATGGAGGAGCAGGTAAGCTTGCACAAGGACATCCCCATTCACCTAAGAGCTTTAACAAATGGAAATAAGCACATCAATAGAAAATCCCTGTGTATTTTTTTCTAAATTTATATTGTCTACAATGCTAGGAGTAGCAAACTCTAGGAGGGTTCCACCTCCAGCAGATACCAAAAATTGGTATGTACCACAGCTTTATCAAATTTACTCTTACACAAAACCTCTGTGACCTCAGATATTTCTATATTCACCATATCAGCAGATCAGCACATCTGAGTGTCACATAGTCCATAGTTTTGGGAAGTTAGTCTGTCTGACAACTGTTCGGGTCATTGTTAAGGATTTTACCTAGACTGTCATGCTGTTACACGATTTATCTTTCCTAAAGTATGTATATATATTCCTGGAGTATATGGATTAACCCTCCTGAAGAGTTCAAGAGTCCAAAGGTCTTTGCCTAGAACATATTCTCTCTGCTTAGATGTTAGTGATAATAAGAACTAAGATCAATCTTCCATGCCTATCTGTGATAACTTTGCATGGCAGCTTGTCTAGTTACCAGAAGACTCCTGCCTTCTTATGGAAACTAGACACTGCCAAGAACAGCTGCAGCAGAAAAGCAGCTGTACCTACTTTAAGACAGCAGGCTTGCCTATTTCTTTCTTTCTTTGTTGCCCAAACTGCTTATATAAAGCATGCATCTCAGCCTACAAAGTTCATCTGCAAGTGTGATGGCTGCCATCTTGGCCAAAATGAAAATTGAATCTAAGAGCATGAGTCTTTCTAGCACATGCAAAAGCTAACTTCTTAAGTTAACAGCCCACATGGACACACAGCCTCTGTGAATTTGGCATAGAAATTGACATGCAATATCAAACATCCAGACACCAACCAGTACATCATACATGGAAAATATTTGACATAGAAAAAAAGCATAATTTGGTGAGTCATACCATAAGTTACAAAGTCAGCTTTTTGAAGACAAATCTACTATTTTTTAAAATTCACTCTACATTTATGAGCAGCAGCAGGGTTTCAACCTTTTAGACTCAAGGTCCCTAGATGAAGCACTAAGTTCCTGGGCTACACAGTTTACTCCAAGGCCTCCTTCTGACTCAGCCATGACATAAGGACACAAATCCATTGTAGCATGGTCTGAAAATGGGGTACAACTGTGCCACCACACCCCATCTATATCTGCCTTTGGCCAGGCTTGAATTTATAAGGAAGAATTTCTTTACTGTCCAAGCCCCCAAGGTCTGTAACAGCCTGCCAACGGAGGTGGTTCAAGCACCTACAAAGAACACCTTCAAGAGTAAATTGAATGCTTATCTTGCTGGGATCCTATGACCCCAGCTGACTTCCTGCCCTTCGGGCAGGGGGCTGGACTCGATGATCTTCGAGGTCCCTTCCAGCCCTAATGTCTAGGAAATCTATGAAATCTATGAATTATATCTCTAGAGCTGTACCAAGACACTGTCATCACCACGCTGCAAAGAAGAAAGAATATCTAATGTAAAATAATTTTCATTTGAGCCAGTGAAGAAAAAATGTATCCAGTTTTAACTGTTACAATTACCTTATAAACTACCTCATATCTAGCCTTCACCAAAACTAATCATATTAAAAATTGCCTTCTTAATTTAATTTACTATCTTGTCATTCTTCCTAGCTTCCCTTGCATAGAGGAATATCCCACATGATCTGTAAATGATTTCTAAAGACACATTGACTGCATCCAGACAAGCACGGCCATGTGCTAAATAGCGCCGCAGACATGTCTGCAGTGCCACATACCACACATTCAGGTGAACTCCGCACTGCAAAGTAGCAGTGTGGGAGTGTTTTATGACCCTGGGAAATCCTGGAGTCAAAAAACCATGCACAAAAAAAAGGGGGACAGCGCACACCATCCCGAACCAGAGCCAGAGCCTGGCTGGCTGAAGCTACGCTGGCTGCCAGCCAGGCTCCAAGTGGCAGAATTGCCACCACTGAGACCCCAGAAGGCACCTAGGATCCCAGGTAAGGCTTCTGGAGCCAGCACTGGGCTGGCCCCAGCCTCCCCTACCCCACCCAGAGTAACTTGCCGTGCGCCAGATGCCTCGTGACATAGCCATTTCTCAGGGACATGTAGCAGCAGCACAAGGTGTCCCATTGCTAGTTGTCCCCAGGAAAACCAACATCCATGTTCATGTGGATGCTGCCTTTTGTACTTTTAGTAGGCAGGATTCTGAGTTACATAAAGGCAGCAGATATTTTCCAAAGCATGCTCCTATATAGTCAAAAGCATGGAGGGGTGCAAGCTTCATGAAGTTCTTGAATTCTAAATCCTACCTATGGCCACTGAATGTGTGAGAGTTTCTCTTATAAAAACAACTGTCGTTCCCTATCCTTTATTTGTTTATAAAAGAGAATTCCTAGAGCAGCTAGTTAGCCTAGGCCCCACATCCTCTCTCTGTAGACCAACAACCGCAGGAAGTATTACACTTATTTATACATACAAAGCCAGTACATTACATAATTCCCATCAAGTAAGAAAGTATACTAAGTTTCAGCAGAAAGAAATTCAATGCCTGTGTGGTAAGCTGTAACAAATGCATATTAGCAACTTGCATGTACCAATTATTATATGGTAGGACACACACACACACATTAGAAACTAGAATTAGAATTCAGGCACCTTACCTGAGCTAAACTTGAATAGAGTACTTGAACAGTGACATATTAAAGATGTCACTGTCATTATAAGGCAGTCCAAACTGATGAACTCTGCCTTGGTTAATGGTTTCAGTTTGCCTTTATGCCAGGGCTATGAGCATGGACAGACAAAGCACTGAAAGTGACATAATTGGCATTATTCTAGTATAAAAACAGTGGACAGGTGACAAGAGCCCTTTAAATAAATGCGTCTTCTCAATTCAGTGGTGAATTCTCACTATAAAGTGTACTGGGTTAGGCGTTGTCTGTCTTGTTTCCATCCTGGATTAGCTGTTTGAAGGAGGCACAGCAACAGCCTATAGCTATCCATGGCTAGCAACACATCTGTGCATCCCTGATTCTGATGTAATTTACACTGGTACACAAAATGGACTCTTATTACTACGTGTTTGTCTGTCCATACAGAGAAGACTCCTTGTTTGTTAACTCTGGGAAGGAGCCCTGTTTGTTTAAAAGGGATTCTTTTTCTGTTGGCTCCAGTTCAATTCTCCAGTTTATCTTGGGGTCAGACATAATTTTGTATAGGAAAAATAATTTGTACTGTTTTGAAGTCTTACCCATAGCTGCTAGAACCCTGGAGCAGGACTTTTGGTTTAACTCTCATCAGACCTCCCAAGCTAAACAGGGTCAGTGCTTGCATGGGAGACCTCAAAAGGAAAATCAGCATGGGACAAAGAGAGAGCAGCTTCATAAACATTTCTCTCACACTTTCCCCTGCCAGACCCTGTTTCTTTGTTATGGATACCTCTACCTCAGAGTCACAGCTGCCAGCTCCATCCCCTCAGAGGCCACAGCTGCTAGTTCTTCTTTCCGGGTTTGGCAGTTCAGATCAATTTCCTTCTTCCACATCCCACAATGAGGTTTAACCTCTTCATCATTTACACAGGGAGAGGGCACATGCACCCCACAATGTAACCCAACAATTTCTCTTCCAACTGGACTGGGACCCCACCATCTTCCCTCAGATGCCTTGTGGGTGGCATGTAGCTTGCTGGGAAACAGGAAGGGAACCTTGCTGGGCAATGAGGTTTGCAGGCTCCACAGCTTCATGAACAATCTTGGTTCACATGCTTGATCCTATCAGAAACCCAGGTCAAAGCTTGTGAACATCCTGACACTCAGACTTAAGGTTTGATTCATGTGTGTTTAAATATTTAACCTGAGCCTAGTGTTTAACTTGCCATTCTTGGCCAGGATCCAGTTTCAGTAACTGTATTCTCCCTCCTTCAGTTTCACAGCATATCGATTTAGAGCAAAGCACTGCCATGTAGATGTACCCAAGCTAGCTCCAATGACCTAGCTAAGGTTCCCCAAGTAGCATAGTTATCCTAACGCAGCGCTCAATCCAGGGGTAGTTTGTCCTACTAAGAAGCCCAGTATAGTAGCCTGTGCAAGTATACTGCTTTTGGGACCCAAACCAGCTTGTTTGAAACTAGGCAGTTTATGTAGTTTAGCTTTGCGCTGTGCCACATAGAAATACTTTCAGAGGAATGTGGTATTTCTTCATCTGTTATAAACTCTTTGCAGTATTTCAGACACACCCACTACTGTGTCTTACTCAGTAGGTGACTGCTAACAGGACTCCTGCTTACATTGGGTTGTGCAAAACTCTGAAAATATGTGGAACAGAGATTCTAGAGTTTAAGGTGCTATATCATTACTATTAGCTGGTGGAATCCATTATTGGAAAGAGTTAAAAATCTTGTATAAGGAGTAACTGAAGATCATTTGAAATTTTAAACTGTGTTTGTCATGCCAGGGACTTCTATCCACAGAGTTTGAAAGACTCATGTTTTGCTGGCAAAAGTACTTTTTACCTATAGGGAAATAAGCAAAGCTGTGAATACCATGATGGGCTTTTCATCAGTTCCTAACATTGTCCAAAAGCTAAATGTCAAAAGCTATACACATTGGCACTCAGCTGCCTTAAAAAAGTCACACTCATCAGAACTCTCAAGGATGCTCCAATAAAGGGGTAGGGTTGAGTCGAATAACAAGTCAGCAGCCAAAAGAGATGGAAAAGTCAAGAGAACAGTTTAAACAGAGACTGGTTCCTCCACAGAAAAGAAATGCCAACCCAGCCAGTCTTTCCCTTTGCAAACAGGAAAGCAGAGAAGAGAAATGAAAGTCAGATGGTCACTTCTGTTGAGTGAGCTGCATTTCTGCCTACTGCATCTTATGCTTGTAACAGAAAAAAAAGGACCTTAAACAAGCTTCGTAAGACTTTGCTGAGACTTGACTAATCCTATCCTAACATGTTCCAAATAATGATAATAATCCCCTCAAGTGTCCTGATGATACCACTCTGGAGCACATGACTGATAACTGCTTATATTCGAATACCTATTTTGCCCTGTTGTTATAGCTTATTTGTTAGACTGATGGCTTTCTGGGAAATAAGTTGTTGTTTTCTCCTTGTCTGTTCAATACATAGCCCAATGAGGCCCCAACCTGCACAAATAATCCTTTTTTTTAATTTCTCGAGGAAAACCAAAAGATAAAAACAAAGAAAATGAGGTAGAACAAACCAAATTTAAGTTTTTGTCCTTCCCTCTTCTCCTACCCCTGCTAAATATGCCAGTTTGACATCAAAGTTCCCTTTCAACCTGAAACAATTTTTTTCAGACATTTGTAAGCTCAGCAAAAGAAATGAGGGAGTGCTTCTTTTTTTTACTTAGTAGTTCAGTGGCTAGAGCCTCTCATACTCATCCAGGATATGAGAGATACATAGGATGTGAACCCGTGCCTTCCCAGAAGAGTGCCATCAACACTATACTATAGGCTACAGCGAGGAGGGTACTCTCAATCTCTCTTGTTGATACTGTTCCACTTTATATACATAATTAAATAATCTATTGTGCAATGTCTAGAACCCAACTTTCCCACCTCCTAATTGAGTGTCTTATCTGCTAGGTTTTCAGAATAATTTTCAATTGTCTGCTTTCTTTCTTAATGGCTCTTCGGGTGCATCTACATGTCGCCATACATTGACATTTCTATGGTGCCATGCTTTATTACAATATACCAGGGGTGTGAACTGCTGTGGTGATGTGGCTGGTGATCATGTGTAGATCCATGTAATTACTAATCACTATGTCATCATTGCGTGCCAGATGGCAACATAGGGCAACACGTAGACACACGCTTTAAGTATTTTATACACAGTGAAACAGCTCCAGTGGGAGAAAATGTGAAAACATACTTTGCCCAGAGTACTCCTGCTGGTTAGAGCATTCATTTGAGACATGGAGATAAATATTCAACCCCCTGGAGCCAAGCAGAGAACTGAATCCAGAGCTCGTATAAACTGGGTTAATAATTTAACTGCTGAGTTACTGGGTAAAAGAAAAGCTCCAGAACCACCAAAATCTAGTCCAATATGTTCCATGTTACTAGGTTTTTGGTTGTAGCCATGTCAGTCTAAGGACACAGGTGGGCAAGGTTCTTTGAATAGATGTGATATCTTTTATTAGACCAACTGAATAGATGGAAAAAAGTTCTTAGCAAGCTTTCAGGTGCAGTCACACTTCTTCAAGTTTCATAGTTTCATAGTTTCTAGGGTCAGAAGGGACCTGAGTAGATCATCTAGTCCGACCACCTGCCATGGCAGGAAAGAGTTCGGGGATCAAACAACCCCAGCAAGGAGGTATCCAGCCTCCTCTTAAACACCCCCAGGGTAGGAGCCAGCACCACTTCTCTTGGAAGGTGGTTCCAGATCCTAGCTGCCCTGACCGTGAAGTAGTGCCTCCTGATATCTAGCCTAAATTTACCCTCTGCTAGCTTGTGACCGTTATTCCCGGTCCTGGCAGTGCTCGGGGGAACAGGGACTCCCCCAATGCCTGCTGATCCCCCCTGACTAGTTTGTAACAGGCCACTAGATCCCCCCTCAGCCTTCTCTTGAGGAGGCTGAACAGGTTCAGGTCCCGTACCCTCTCCTCATAGGGCCTACCCTGCTGCCCCCGATCATGCGAGTGGCCCTCCTCTGGACCCTCTTCAGGTTGTCCACATCCCTCTTGAAGTGCGGCACCCAGAACTGGACACAGTACTCCAGCTGCGGCCTGGCCAGTGCCGCATAGAGGGGTAGGATCACCTCCTTGGACCTGCTAGAGATGCATCTGTGGATGCATGACAAGGTGTGGTTGGCCTTCCTGACTGCCTCCCCACACTGCCAGCCCATGTTCATCTTGGAGTCAATGATGACTCCAAGATCCTTTTCCAGCCCTGTACTGAGAAGAAGGGAGTTCCCCAGCCTATAGGTATGGTGCCAGTTGTTCCTCCCCGGGTGCATCACTTTGCACTTGTTGGTGTTGAATCCCATCCTATTCTCATCCGCCCACCCCTGTAGCCTGTCTAGGTCTGACTGGAGCCTATTCCTCCCTTCTAGCATGCCCACATCCCCCCACATCTTGGTGTCATCAGCAAATTTGAACAGGGTGCTTTTTACCCCCTTGTCCAAGTCACTGATGAAGATGTTGAACAGCGTGGGCCCGAGGACTGAGCCCTGAGGGACCCCACTGCCCACAGCCCTCCAAGTCAAAAATGACCCATCCACCACCACTCTCTGGGTGAGGCCCTCCAGCCAGCTGGCAACCCAACTGACTGTGTGGGTGTCGACACCACAGTCCCCCAGTTTCTTAATGAGAACAGGGTGAGAGACAGTGTCTTCAAACTATGCCTGAAGAAGGCTGACTTGCTCTCAAAAGCTTGCTAAGAACTTTTTTCCAACTGCTCAGCTGGTCTAATAAAAGATATCACATCTGCTCAAAGAACCTTGCTTGCCAGAATCTAGTCCTGATTTTTTCCCTCTAGATCAAACAATTTAGAGATTTTGCCAGACTCACAAATAGTGTCAGGATGGCCAAAACAACACTTTTTGGGGTAAATGTACTACTTGCTCACTGAAGAAAGATTTGTCCTGCACCAACAGGCTGGTTGGCTTCTATGTGCTACCCCAATGTAATGTGTTAAAAAATAACAGTAATGTCATTAAATAAAGTGGTCCCACTCTCTAGTGTCCTAGGAACTCACCATGCACTTAATTAGCCCAGAGTTACACAAACAGCTCAATACTAACTGTAGCATCAGTACTGCTAAACAGACCAAAATTGCTAGTTATGGTTTCTTTTCAAACTGCAATGAATCTATCCCTGCAAGTAATGTTATAGATAGGTTGACCGCAAAATGACATTTTCCCAAAGTAAAGGTCTCAAAATGTCTGACAGAGTTGCCCTTTTCATAACTCACTGGAAATATAAAGCCGAGTTTCACCCCTGAGAATAGAAGACGGCACTGTGTCATCCTCAGACAATGCAAAATGAAAAGGAACCTAATTAGTTTCACAAATATCAATAAGGCAAAGTTGAGAAATAATCACAGCAGTAAAAGAAACTTATTTTTGATCACTGTGCTACTTTAAAAAACCCCTACAAATTATGATCCTAATTCTGCCCCTTACAGCTCAGACTTCAACCAGCTTGAACAGAGCAAGACTAGGGCTAACCTTTACCAAACTGCTATACATTACTATCTA